>NC_140515.1:11728087-12390587 GCF_964339955.1 Pipistrellus hanaki
TAGTAGATTTTCCAAGGTTGAATTAACCTTGCTTTCCTGAAATAATCTCCTCTTAGTTATATGTATTCTCTTTTCTTTTGTATAGTTACAATTTCGTGTTTTGGGGGTTTTTTGTTTGTTTTTGTTTGTTTGTTTTGTTTTTTAAGTAAGCCAGCCCTAGCTGGTTTGGTTCAATGGCTAGAGTGTCAGGCTGCAAACTGAAAAGTCCCAGGTTTGATTCCAGTCAAGGGCACATGCCCAGGTTGTGGGCTCAATCCCGGGGGGCGGGGGGGGATTGCAGGAGGCAGCCGATTAATGATTCTCTCTCATCATTGATGTTTCTCTTCCTTCCTCTCTTTACACACATGCATAAAGCAGGCCGGTGTCCAGAGCTTCTGTTCCATGTTGTAGCCGGGTATAGTTCAGCATCCCAGCTAATTAATGCCCACTAGCCCATGTGTGGAGTTCCATATGGCCATAAGCCACGTGGGCACAGGGGAGCATACCCACTGCCACAGGAGAGCCAGGATCCCAGTGCCCAGTTGCAATTTAATTTCCTTAAATTTTGCTTAGCCTTGTTGTGTTGATGATCCACAGTGCATTTGGGCTATTTTCTTCTCTCATAGTATTTTGTCTAATTTTAGTGTCTGGGTTTTCCTAGCCTCACAAAAAATGAATTATGATGTAGTCCCTCTTTTTCTCATTTGGAAGAAATTATGTTTGATTGGATGTATCTGGTCCTTGAATGTTTGGTAGAACTTGACAGTGAACACATCTAGGCCAAACGTTGTTTTGTTTTGTTGTTTTTAGTTGAAGAAGACTTTTTAACTGCTGAGTCAGTATCTTTAATGGTTTTTAGGGTGGAATAGATTACAAAATGCCCACAATCCTTCATTCTTCTCTATATCCAGTAGAGAAAAAGTACCTGTCCCCTCGTCCTTTGAATCTTGGCCAGCCTTGTGAATGTCTTAGTGAACAGACTGTAGCTCTTCCACTGGACCAGTTACCTTTCTCCCTTCTGCTAACTCGCTCAGAACCTGCCACCACCAAGGAGCAAGTCCAGCCTCACCTGCTGGAGGATAAGACCCTATGGAGTCAGCTCAGTTGTCACAACAGACACCACACTATGCCAGCCCACAACCAGAGGCCCTGGGAGGAGTGTGAGGAGAGTGCAACCTCCATTCGCAGAGACACCACCCAACCTGCCGCTGAGCAAAGATAGATGAGTGAGCCTCACCAGACCAGGGAATGCTTTTGCTGACCGGTGGACTTCTGAGCAATAATAAAAACTCATTATTTTAGGTTATAGGGTGTAGGGTGGTTTGCTCTGCAGCAATAGATATGGCCATTCATATTTTCTGTTTCTTGAATCAGTTCTGGGTAATTTATACTTTTCTAAAAATGAATCCATTCACCTAAATTTTAAAGATGTATTGGCATAAATGTGTCTATAACAGTCTCATATTATATTTTTACTAGAGGCTCGAAGCACAAAATTCATGCAAGAGTAGGCCTTCCTTCCCCCCAGCTGCTGGCACTGGCTTCCCTCTGGCACCTGGGGCCCAGGCTTCCCTCGAAGCCCTGGCTTCATCTCATAGGTCATCCTGAAGGACATCTGGAAAGTCGTTTGGCTGTCCAGTCTAATTAGAAAATTGCACTTTTATTATTATACTAGAGGCTCAGTGCATGAAATTCATACATGGGGGTGTGGGTGTCCCTCAGCCCAGCCTGCACCCTCTCCAATCTGGGACCCCTTGAGGAATGTCCAACTGCCCAATGGGATCAGGCCTAAACAGGCAATTGGATATTTCTCTCACAATCCAGGACTGCTGGCTCCCAACCACTCGCCTGCCTGCCTGCCTGATTGCCCCCTAACTGCTTCAGCCTGATCACCCCCTAACCACTCCCATGCCAGCCTGATCTATGCCTAACTGCTCCCCTGACAGCACAATTTCCCCTTAACTGCCCTCCCCTGCAGGCCTGACCACCCCCAACTGCCCTCCCCTGCAGGCCTGACCACCCCCAACTGCCCTCCCCTGCAGGCCTGATTGCCCACAACTGCCCTCCCCTGCTGGCCTGATTGCCCACAATTGCTCTCCCCTGCTGGCTATCTTGTGGCAGCCATTTTGTGTCCACATGGGGGCAACCATTTTGACCACATTGGGGCAGCCATCTTGTGTGTTGGAGTGATTGTCAATTTGCATATTACCTCTTTAATTAGATTGGATTTTTTTTATGCACCTATCTTTTTTCTCCTTTTAGTTGTTTTGTTTGGGCTTTCTTTTTACTTGCTCAACCTCATAAGAGGTTTGTCAATTATATCACCTCAAGAAACCAACCAATATGTGTCTGTGGAAATGATCTCTATTGTATATTGTGTTATTTTGCAGTAATGTCTGCCTTTTCATTATTATGTCCCTCATTCTACTTTCTTTGGCTTTTTATCTGTTTGTTTGTTTTTTACTCGAGTTGTTTTGTTTCAAATTAATCTTAGCCCTAACCTCTTCTTTTTTAAGTATAATAATTAGGGATATAAATTTCCCTTGATAAACACTTTAGTTGCATTTCACAATTTTCACCTTACTAATATAGTGTTTTCATTATCTCTAAATTTGAATTGTAATTTTGTCTTTGACATATGTGCCATTGAGAAGTATGTTTTTAATATCTAACTGAATGACGGGTTTAGTTGTATTTTTGTTATTAATAGCTAACTTTATTTTTTGTAATTGGAGAATGCTGCAGCCAATTTGTAGTGACTCACAAGATTACATTTTTTAATGATTCAGGGATTTTGCAAATGCATTGTTAAACTATTGATAGATTGAAGTCAGCTCTGGTAGAAATATTTATACTACAGAAATCTGAAAACATTCCAAATCACTGCTCTTTCTTCTCCTACACACGTAGCATACCAGCACACCATTGTCTGTATGATACCAATTGCTTGAAATTTGTTGATAATTACTTTATGCCCCAGTATATGGCCAAATTTTATATGTTGCATATATGCAGACACACAAAATGAGTTTATTCCAGTTGTTAGGAATAGTATTGATTGTGTCCACTAGATTATTTTTGCTAATTAATGTTCTTTAAATCTTCTATACTCTTATTACTTTTTAATTTCCTTTATCTATTAAAATTTTTAGTTATTTTATTGGTATTTATCAATTATTGATAAAGAAGTTTTTACTCACTATAGTGGCGGGGGTGGGGGGTAGTTTTTCTTTGGGGTCCTGAAACTCTTGCTTTAGATATTTTGGAGTTATATTTTTGGAAACATAAGTTCAGAATTATTCTATCTTTCTGATGAATTGAAACTTTTATCAAAATATAGTAACCCTCTTATTTTTACTTATTTGATTATGACTACTGATATATTTGGATTTATTTCTGCAATCTTATTTTAAGTCTTCTATTGACTGCATCCCATCTCAGACTGGGCAAGACTTCCTAATTCCATATTTTTTCTCTTAGGTGGTTTGGGAATTTTACACGTTTCTCCCTACATTTAAAATGACTTCATTTCCTCATGTTTGTAGTGGGATTTTTTAAATCTTTATTGTTGCGAGTATTGTGGATATATCCCATTTCCCTCCATTGCTAGTGAATGTAGTTTCTAGATATTCATTGAAACCTGGCTTGAAATTGGTTATGTTTCTATTCAGAGAATTTCAGATTTTCCTTCCCCTAGCCATATTAGGACCACCTAAAATTACATTTTCAGTTGGGGTTGTTTGTCAATAACATAGTTTATTTGCCCTTACCATGGGTTTATGATAAGAAATCCTCAAAGGATTTGTTATCTTTCATCTTCTCCTAAAGCCAAGGTGGAAGCAGGCACTGTACCCCCAGAGCTCTCCCGTGGCCAGGATTTGGTTTGGTTTTTTTCCTTCTTAGTACACTCCCTAAGACTGTGGCCCTTTTGTCTCCTGGTCTTGTACAGATGTCCATCTATCCAAACCTTAGCTCAGTCTTATGCTATGCTCTACCTCTTGTCTCCTACACATGGCCAATTAAAATGTAGGATGTAGGCTGCCAGAGGTAAAAGTTACCCCAGGCGATGACCACTCCAGCGTTACCTCTCCCCTGATGATTCCTGCTTTCAGGTCATTTCTGCCTCCACAGAACACCCTTACTCTGCTGCCCATCAAGCCATGTGGTTTTTCTTTTTTGTTTTGTTTTGTTGTCTTCATCGTTTTACTTAGCAATTTTTGTTGCACTTTACTGAGTGGATTTCTGCAAATATCCAGTCTACCATAAGGCCAAAAACTGAAATCCCTGACTACTCTTCCCTTTCTTGGTCCCTCATGTATTCCCTTTGAAACACATAATTTATCATTATTTGTTTACTAGTTTATTTTTTGTTTTCCTCACCAGAGTACGTCACCTAGGAGAGTGGCAGCCTGTTATCTCCTTTACCATTGTCACTTCATCCTGTAGCTAGCATTGCTACCTTGTAAATGTGCGGGGCTCTGAGCACATTTTATTAATCTTATATGTGAATGAGTGAATGGAAGTTCAGCAAGCTGGGGGCCTGGTACGGGGTGATCAAGAGAAGGCAGGTCCTTGGAGAGGGTATTTGCTCCACACCTTGGATTTAAGGGGAAGGCATAGAAGGCCTCACAGCTGATGCATTTAGCAGAAACTGTGGGAGAAACTAAATCCAGATAATCTGCAGAATTTCCACATAAAAGAAACCTGTGGCTCTACTCTCTCGGATGTCAGGCCACTGCCAGTTTCAAAATGGAGAGAGGAGAATGGATTTGAGAGGTTGAAATTGTCAAAAAAAATTTACTGCCTTTAAGCAATCTACAATCGCTAATTCGATGGCCATGTTGTAAAGTGCTTTTGGCTCCTTTTGTCTTAACTGGCATTTGTGAAAGGCTTGGTGCACTGGTTCAGGGGAGGGGGCGCTGGAGGCCTCCAGGAAATCATGTGCAATGTGTGAACCAAGTACTCCCAGTACTGTTCACCCTTCGACCTTCTAGCCCCAGTTTCTGCTCCAACAGGTTTTATTTATTTTAAGATTAAAGCAAATCACCAGTGGACACATAGTTACCGTTTTATGGTGAAATACACACATGTAAGCCAGCAGCATCCTTAGATAGTGTCGCCTTTGAAAAATCATTCGCTCTTTTATGGGCTTTGTTTTTCACTCATGGAAAGCCTGATAATATTTCAGAGCCTGAAATCCTTCCCTAAGCTAAAAGAACCTGTTGGAAGTAAATGTACACCAAGTGAAGACTATAAGAGCAGAGATATAATTTTTTTTTAATTTTATTTCCAATTAAAGTTATATTAAATATTGCTTTTCTCAGTTTCAGATGTACAGCATAGTGGTTAGACAATCATATACTTGACAGAAACACCCTGGTATTTCCAGTACCCACCTGGCACATAGTTCTGACAACACTGCTGACTATATCCCCTCTATTGCACTCTGCATCCTCATGACGAGGCTGTGACTGCCTATTTGTAGTGTTTAATCCCCTCACCTTTGTCATTCAGCCTCCAAGCCCCCCTTCCATCTCTTTTCTGCATCTATGAATCTTTTTCTATTTTATGTTTGCTTATTTCCTCTTTAGATTCCACAAATAAATGTAACATGTGGTATTTATCTTTCTCTATCTGACTTATTTCATTTAGCATAATACCCTCCATGCTGTCACAAATGGCAAGATTTCATTCTTTTTTATGGCCAAGTAATATTCCATTGTATATATGTACCATCACTTTTTATCCACTCATCTACTGATGGGCACTTGGGTTGTTTCTATAGCTTGGCTATTGCAAATAACACTGCAATGAACATAAGGATGCAAATAGTCTTCTGAGTTAAGTGTTGTGCATTTCTTTTGATATATTCCCAGAAGCAGAATTGCTGAGTCATAAGGCAAATCCAGTTTTAATTTTTTGAGAAACCTCCATACTATTTTCCACAGTGGCTGTACCAATCTTCATTCCCACCAGCAGTGCACAAGAATTCCCTTTTCTCCACATCCTCACCAACACTTGTTATTTACTGATTTATTGATCATAGCCATTCTGACAGGTGGGAGTGATATCTCATAGTAGTTTTAACTTGCTTTTCTCTGATGATCAGTGACATTGAGTATCTTTTCATATGTCTATTGGCCATCTGCATGTCCTCTTTGGAAAAGGGTCTATTCAGGTCTTCTGCCCATGTTTAATTCAATTGTTTGGGGTTTTGCTGTTGAGTTATGTGAATTCAATCTAAATTTTGGATATTAACTTGAATCTGGAAACAGATTCTGTCCGGTCATACTATTGCAATACAGAACATAAGTCATAACTGGATTTCACTGAGTTACAGTTTGCCCTGAATCTAGCTCATTGTATTGTGTTAGAAAAAATTAAGGCTCATAAGTGCCCGTATTCTTACATCTGCTCTGGACTCTGTGCCGTCATCAAACAATGACAGAGCTCCTCCAAGGGTCTCTGGATCCTTCTCACAGGAGCAGCAGAGGAAGCCTAAGTGTCATTCCTGGTTCTCCATGAACAAAGGCATCCCGGCCACGTGCCATTGTGCCGGCAGAGCAGACACTTAACTTGCCTCCTCAGTGTAGATTCTGGATTCTATGTTGGTTAACTTACACTCAGCAGTCCAGGGTTGATCTCAGAAGTTTGGTGGTATTTTCTATGTTTCTTTTTCACATAAGTAATATATTTTTTACCTATTCTGCATCTATCCTACCATAGCTTCTTTCTTTTTTATTTTTTTATTTTATTGATTTTTCACAGAGAGGAAGAGAGAGATAGAGAGTTAGAAACATCGATGAGAGAGAATCATCTATCAGCTGCCTCTTGCACACCCCCTACTGGGAATGTGCCCGCAACCAAGGTACATGCCCTTGCCCGGAATCGAACCCGGGACCTTTCAGTCCGCAGGCCGACGCGACGCTCCATCCACTGAGCCAAACCGGTCCCGGCAGCTTATTTCTTTATAATAGTTCAAAACTACACACATACACACACTCATACATACACACACACACACACACACACACACACACACACACACACAATATTTACAAAGGAAGGGCAACAGAGAAATGTGCGATCATACAAGTGAAATAGCCTTGTTTAATGGCTCTGGTTCCTCCTGAAAATGCTGGAGGAGAAAAGCTCTGTACAGCAGCAGCGAAAATTATAACCATCAGCAAGTGATTTTTCCACAATGAGGAGATTTTCCATCAGATTTCATTTGACCTTGAACACTGTGTTAGCAATGAATAATTAATAGTTCCTAGTACAGTAATGCCCATTTAACTGACATTATCAGGGAATTAGATGCCCTAAATAATTGAATTTGCCAGATACTGAAACTTGCTTCCTTTACACACACACACACACACACACACACACACACACACATTTATTATAACCATTTCTGATGCTTATTTTTCTAAAATGTGTGGCAATATTTTGTGAATTATTGGCATTTATAAAACATAAACATTTTATTCATTGAATAAATACTTACTGAAGCCTATGATGTACCAGGCACTATGGCTGCTTTGGGCAATATAGCAATGAATGAACGAGAGGCAGAGACCGATCCTTATTAAACCTTGTTTTGGTGGAGAAGAGAGATAAGCAACGGGTCATACTGAAGTGCTAAGAGAAGCATAGACACTTGTGAGCTACACCGAACTGAGTAGCAAACAGTTGAATTCACACTTGCTGGGTTCTCCAGATTGCTTCCCTCTCTGCTAAATGTTCTCTGCTGTCCATGACTTGAGTTCTTGTGATTGATCTCCGGTCACTTTATCTTCTCCTTTAAAGTCAGTCCAGTTTCTTGCTCTTTTCTCGGTGTGTGGTGCTGCTCCCACTATTTTATTTTTTTTTACACAATAATGTGAATAAAGTGGTTAAACTAAGGATGGCAAATACCTGGAGTATTAGTTATCTATTGCTGAATAACCAATTACTCCAAAGCTTACCGGCTTAAAAGAACACACATCTATTATTGTACAGTTTCTGTGGGTCAGGAATCTAGCATGTTTTGCTGGGTCCTCCAGCTCAGGGTCTCTGATATGGCTGCATGCAATCCAGGGGTCAGCCAGGATGGGGTCACGTCTAAAGGCAGGACCTCGTTCCCCAAGGACTATGAACTGACAGCCTCCATGTTTTGCGGGTTGTTGTCTGAAGGCCACCTCAGTGCTTTGTTATATGAGCCTCTCCAACAAAACCAACAAGAGAGCATCTGCTAGCAAGATGGAAGCCATAGTCTTCAGTAGCTTGCTCACAAAAGTGACATTCTGTCACCTTTGCTGTATTCTAATGATTTCAATCAAGTCATTGGGTCCTACCCACATTCAAGGGGAAGCATACCAGGAGGGGGATCATTGGGGTCACCATGGAGGCTGCTTACCCCACATACCAAGCATCATATCATTATTTTTCATAGCAAGCATCACTAATCACTTCTAGTGCTCTCTCCCACTGAGTCCAGAAAGAACTTCAAAATCCCACCTAGTGGAGGACTCCAGGAGGCCTGTTACCAATCAGTTGGTGAGATGAAGGTAATTTGTTTTATTTTATTTAAACAGTAACTATTCCAAACAATTGCTAAGGGGGAAATATTTAGTCTAGAACAGTGTTTCCCGAAGTGTTGTATGCGTACCCCCAGGGGTACGGGAAGAGTTTGTTGGGGGTACGCATTGCACCAGAGTTTGGTGGGGATATGCACTGCACCGTGCTTAGCTGCGCCTAATTCTACATTCTCATGAGAATGAGAGGTACTCAGCGTTACGAAAATTATAGAAAAGGTACACATATAGAAGGGGTCAAAAGTTTGAGAAACACTGGTCTAGAATATGGACAGAAACAGGTGGCTCTAGCTGGTAACAGAACCACAACATGGCCATCATGTACCAAGTCAATGGAAGGAAGCTCAGCCTACAACAGAAATCAATTGATAATGCCTCAGAGAGAACTATCTCCTTGTAAGGATCAAGAACCGAGAAGTGCACGTTACAGCATGCAAGAGCCCACATGAGATCAGACACACGATAGAAGAATCCAGTCCTCGTGAGTCATCAATTCATGCATTGTGGGAAGACACTCTGAGGCTGCAGCACTGTCCTGTTCCTCATCAGACTTTCCCCAGCCAGGTCCAGCCTCTGCTGACTGTTCTTGCCTACATCTGTTGTTATTCTGGTAGTACCCACGAAGATTTTTAAGGGCAACTTTGGCATGAATGGCTTTAAAGGAGTAATTTCCAGATTTTCAGCTCCTCACTAGATGCTTCTAAAACTGTTCTCAGAGCATGCTGTGTCTCCCTCCAAGACCTGCAGGGGACACCCCCTGCAGGATATCCCAAAGTGAAGGGTGCCCCTGGGGTTGGCCATGGACCCCAGCTGGTCCCTCTCCACGGCCCCTTTCACGTCTGCCTTGTCTCCCTTTACCAAAGAAAGACCCACCTCACACCCATCTGAGTTCCACAGTGGCACGTTCTGCCAGGTGAAAAAGCCAGGACTCTGAACAAAGGAAGGATTCAGAACCGAGCAGGTAGTGTTGGGAAAGTGAATTGTCCTAATGGTTGGGTTACAAATCCTTTTCAATTCTCTGCTTTCAACAAAACTGAAGAATGATCTGATGGAGTTGGTAGATCATTAAAAATAATTTTTGATGATAGATCACCATATGATTTTTGGTAAATAACTTGAAAAAGTATAAAGACTTGAGTGATGTTGCTATAACAAAATTCTTGGCATTCCCATCGACTTACGTGAACAAAGTTTTTCAGTTCTTAAACACAACTGAAAGAAAACGTGGGGGGATAGCTTTTGGACAACAAGAAATGTTCAGGAGTTAGTGGGGGAAGGTCTCATCCATCTCATTCAATACAATTTTACTTCTCATGTTTCATAATTATTTACAAAAATTGATAGCGTATTTGTTGTTTAGAGCAATTAAGTACAGATAAAAATAATTGATAACAACACATAAAAATTGTTTAACATTTAACATCAAATTCACAGAAAATATGAAATATTTAAAGTTTAACTTTGTGTAGAATCTTGATCCAAAAAAGGGTGTCAGAGTTTATCAATAAAAAGCCTTTCATACATTAAACTATATCCCATTGTGGTAAATTCTGTGCAGAGAGTGGCATGAAAACAGAAAGAGAAGCAATATTTAGCTTCCCTGGGACGAATTTAAGAGTGATGGCTGTCCCCCTGCCACACTCCGGGAGCTATGGAAGCACCGAGCTCCCTGCTGCGGGCCCGCCACCCACGGCCATGGCCTTCTCCACCCACAAGGCGCCATACCCTTCTCCAACAGCCACAATAACCACTTGGCCAAGGTGCTGACCCCTGAGCTGTATGCCTGTCAAGCAACTTCACGTTAGATGATGTCATCCAGACCAGAGTGGACAACCCCAGCCACCCCTTCATCATGACCGTGGGCTCCATGATGGGCGATGAGGAATCCTACGAAGTGGCCAAGGAGCTCTTAGACCCCATCATTGAGGACCAGCGTGGCGGCTACAAGCTGGGAGATGAACACAAGACTGACCTCAACCCTGACAACCTGCGGCGGCAATCTGGACCCCCTAGTACGTGCTGAACTCTCGGGTGTGCATGGGCCACAGCCACAGCATCCACAGCTTCTGTCTCCACCCACCCAGTCCCCACATCCCCCACCCCCCACCTGCACTGCAGCCACAGGGAGCACTGTGTCAGTGAGAAGCTCACAGTGGAAGCACTGTCAAGCCTGGATGGCGACCTGGCAGGCAAGTATGACACACTCAAGAGCATGATGTTCCAGAGCAGCAGCAGCTTCTCGATGACCACTTCCTCTTCCACAAGCCCGTGACACCACTGCTGCTGGCCTCAGGCATGGCCTGGGACTGGCCTGACGCCCATGGCATCTGGCACAATGACAATTAGACCTTCCTGATGTGGATCGAAGAGGAGGACCACCTGCGGGTCATCTCCATGCAGAAGGGGGCGACATGAAGGAGGCGTTCACCCAGTTCTGCAATGGCCTCACTAGATTGAAGCACGCTTCAAGTCTAAGAATTACAAGTTCCTGTGGACCCTCACCTAGGCTACATCCTCACCTGACCATCCAAACTGGGCACAAGGCTGCAGGCAGATGTGCACATCAAGCTGCCCCACTGGGCAAGCATGAGAAGTTTGAGGAGGTGCTCAAGCGTCTGTGGCTTCAGAAGCGAGGCACAGGTGGTGCGGACTTGGCCGCAGTGGTTGGAGTCTTTGACATTTCTAACGCAAACGCCTGGGCTTCTCAGAGGTGGAGCTGGTGCAGATGGTGGTGGAAGGCGTAAAGTTGCTCATTGAGATGGAGCAGTGGCTGGAGCAGGGCCAGGCTATGGATGAATGAGGCCCAGAAATGAAGCCGTCCAGGACCTGCCACTGCTACCAGCCCTGCTGCTTCCTAACATATTACCTGGGCAGTGCCCACACGCACCCTTAGCTCACCGCCATGGCTGAGCCCTTAGCCTTACTGTAGAGACTCCCGTTGCCCCAGGTAAAGTTTATTTTTGTGTCCATGTGGACACAAAATGGCCAGCAGAGAGGGCAGTTGGGAGGGATCAGGCCTGCAGGGGAGAGCATTTGTGGATGATCAGGCCAGCAGGGAAGGGCAGTTGGGAGGGACCAGGCCTGCAAGGGATGGCAGTTAGGGATGACCAAGCCAACAGAAAAGGGAAGTTGGAGGCAACCAGACCTGCAGGGAAGGGCAGTTGAGGGGGGAGGGAGGAGGCGGAGCAGTGGGAACCAGGCCTGCAGCGGAGTGGTTAGGAGGTGATCAGGCTGGCAGGCAGAAGCAGTTTGGAGCAATCAGGAAGGCAGGCAGGTGAACAATTGGGAGCCAGCAGTCCTGGATTGTGAGAAGGATGTCCCAGATTGGAGAGGGTGCAGGCTGTGTTATGGGACATACACGCCCGTGCATGAATTTCATGCACCGGGCCTCTAGTAGTAGTAATAGTAGTAGCAGTAGTAGTAGTAATAATAATAATAATAATAATAATAATAATAGAGTGATATTTACAGCATCAACTTTTTCACAGGTGCTAGGAATTGCCCAACTATTTAACCTTATGATGAAATATTTTAGCTCTCAGTTTTAAAATGTGAGGGATAAGTGATTTTTCAAAATGCTGTTAGGGGCCACATGAACAACAGTATTTGAAGAGCATTGCAAACAAGGGCACTTCCCCTCTGAATGTATTACTCCAATATTTCTCTATGGCTTCACCTCCTGTTTTCTATTGGATGCCTTTTCCTTGTCTGTCTCCACCTTGCTTTATGAGCACCCACACACGAAACACCCCACTCCTACCCCAACCCCAGCGAGGCTGTACCCCCAAGTCAAAGACTAGCCTGTCCATTGGCAGCAAACGCATCCAGATCATCTTTATAGATTCTCAAGTTAAAGATCAGCCTCCAGGTATTGTATTTATTATACCATATTCCTAGGACATAGGGCTTCTCTCTGAGTCAATCTCATATCCGAAAAGGAATACTTTGCCCTTGTGACAAGTTCCCCTCGTTATGATTCTGATTGAATACAGGCCATCTTGTGGGGACATGCACACCATGATAGGCCCACTAGACTGAGGGTAAAGCACAGAGTCAGCAGGAAGGAGAAAGTCAATAGCGATGCCCACAATGCAGGATCCCAGTTAAAATGCAGACTCCCAGGCCTCACCAAGAAGATAACCTAATTGTCTGTGTGGGATAAGACCCAATACCCCAAGCACAGCACCACCCAGGTGTCTCTGTTGGGTGTTGTCTTTGGACTATCTCTGGGGGGATCACGGCCTTAGGGTGTGGTCTTTGATCCTGATTTAGGCTTCTCAAATCCATTCTTTTGAATCGCTATGTACTCAATATTCCGAAGAGTTAGAATGGATTAGTAAATCAGCCAATAGAAAGTGAGCTGTTAATGTACAACATTTTTTTTGTCATTTATTCCAGCATGATTATTTACATCAAATGTCCCTGTATATCATATTTAAAATATTATTTTTAATTGGAAGAATAATCAAGCACATCACATAGATGATATCAATAATTAATTAAGTTTAATTGAATTTTAGAATATTTAAGATCCATAAGTAGTACATGGATTAGGAAAAACAAATTTCTAGTGAAAGAAATATCTGATAAACATATTTTAATTGATCCTTTTAAATTAAATATAGAGTATTATGTGATATTGGTGAAAGTCCTCAGAAGGGTGTGGAAAAATAGGTTCCTAACCTGGGTCTATACTTCTACACAGTTAATATAACCACACCTATAAACAATATCTTAAAATTCTATATTCTTTTAGCCAATAATGTCACCTTAATGAATCTACTTAAAGGAAATTCAGTTACCTAACTTACTCACTGTAGAATGGTATGTTAGTTGTAGAATGATTGTAGCTATGAAGAGAAACAACTAATATAAGGAATTGAGGTAAACTCGTTGGAACAGTATAGTACAGTTCTTGACAATCTTGTCAAAACACATTTAATGTTAAGAGATAATTTTTAGGATAAAATGCTAAATGGGTCCCAAATGTGTTAAAGAAAAGAAAGAAAGAAAGAAAGGGAGGGAAACAGAGAATCTAAAAAACATACAGATGAGAAAAAAATAACCATGATGGTTATTTCTTATTTACATTTTTAGTTTTTAAACGCTTTGCAATGCATGTTCCAATTTCATAATCCAAAAGAGTATTGCTTTAAAAATCATATTCAATAAGTATTCCAACTTCTGAACTGCTGGCTTTGAGGAAACACAGATTTCACAGTCCACTGGCTGCAGATTTGCATGGAACTAGTTCAATCCCTGTTCCCCTACTCTGTGGACAGCACCTTGATTTAGAGTTAGGCCTAGACTGATATCTCTCTCTCTCTCTCTCTCTTTCTCTCTCTCTCTCTCTCTCTCTCACACACACACACACACACACACACACACACACACAATCAGAGAAGGATATTCTAGTATGTCCCTAGAGAGCCTACTTCCTTTCCCTTATCCTGAATAATTTAAATGCAGCTGAAGGAAGCTATTCTTTTCCATGAGCTGATATTAATGGGTGGGGAGAACCATGCCATTTCATTTATCAGTATTATCATGATTAAATGTCCTCTCTTACATTATTAATTTAACAAATAGTTTGAAGTGCCTGTCAGACACTCAGGTAGTCACTCTGATGAAGACAAAGATGTGTTCATTCATTCATGCGTTTAGCCAGTCGGTTGTGTTTCCTACAGTGTGTACCCTGTGACAGACTGTTCAAGACGCTGCAAGCACAGTGGGAAACTAGACAGCTCCCTGCCCTCAAGGAGCTCCTGGCCCGCTAGGAGAGAGAGCCAGTTCCACAACAAATAAGAATGGTCTCAGTGTGCAGTGTGCCACACGGGAACGACACAGCAGGACTAGCCGAGCTGCCTCGTGGGATTACAGTAAGCAGCCAGGTACCTCCTCTCTAAGCCAGACTTGGGGTGTGAGGAGGAGAAGACACCGGCCAGGGACGAGCTGAGCTCCAGACAGAGAGGGACAGCAACTCCAGTCTGAGACAGGGCAGGGGCACGGGGATAGGAAGGGGTGCAGGGATGACACTCAGCATGCCCTGCAGATGGGGAGGCAGCCTTTTGCAGGGTAAAGAGTTTGGCCAGATCCAACACAGAGTTCATGTCCTAATGAGCAGAACAGTCGTAGTTATAATTTTGACATAAATCAGAGGTCAACAGCTTTTTCTCCAAGGGCAGGAAGTAAATATGTTGGCCTTGAGGGGCTGTTAAGGTCTCTGTTGGGACCACTCAACTCTGCCTTTTTCGAGGGACAACGGCCCGAAGCTCTGCTAGTATGTAAGTGAGAGGACATCTGACATCTTCACGTACAGAAGCAGGCCTGGGTCTGCCGTAAAGGGAACAGAAATAAAACCCTGGGGATCGCTGTGCACAGCAGCGGAGAAAATGGCCTCCTGAGATGAGAGTGGAGCTGGAGACAAGGAGACCCAAACCTGAGATACGGGAGGGGGGAAGGGAGGGTGCTGGAGGAAACAGAGGGGCCAAGGCCAGAGGCAGGGAGGGCCAGAGTGCCAGGAGGCAGTCACTAGTGCGTCTGGCTGCTGAGTGATGAGGACTTTGGGTTTTTATACTCGGGTATTTGGGGGGCCTTTGAAGTAGCGGGAGGGCGTTGTGCTAGACAGTGGGGGACAGGGATGAGGGGTGAGTAAGGGGGAACCCTGTTTTCCAGGACCTCATGGAGGAGAGGGGTTGACAGATACACACAGTCAGGACACAGTGCAGCCTGCGAGCCAGGAAAGGCTTCCCAGCAAAGGCAAGGCAAGAAGTTAACTCTCTTTCCTTCGTTGTAATTATTTCGCTTGCTGTGTGAGTAGGAAATACGGCCACACACTGGAAAATGACCAAGGTAAGAAGGGGTTTACAATGCTCTCTCCCTAGGACCCACAATACCCCTCCGAGACCTGCAATGCCACCATTCCTTCTGGATCCCGCTGGAGATGCTCTACGCAAAACCACACAGGAAGCACGTCTGGGTTCTGTGATTTTCCTCCTTTCACAGGGATCTGAGCTGAGTCTCTAAGTACCAGTGTTCAGAGATGAGGGTGTGGGGAATGAAAGGAAGAGAAAGCACATCTGGGGCCCAGGATGAGCCGTTCTGTGTTGCTGAAACGTTAAGTGTGAGGCTGAGTGGCAGGGGCGCCCGGTGGTGGCTGGCTGCCCGCCAGGCCACGGGACACAGATTTAACCTGGTCAACAACGGGGTTCCAGCCAAGACTTCTAACAAACGTGACCTGGCCCAGTGGCATTTTCTGTGACCGCCCAGCAGCGGGTGGGAGGTGGGTGTCCAGGTGAGCCTTGGGAGCCAAAGGGAAAAGCTGAACATCAGTCACGAAGAGCCAACAGACACGTTTTAAATAGAGGAGGGCCCATCCATACCAGAGGTGTGTGCGGGGTCTCTCTATCAGACCGTGCTGTCCTTAGATGCAGCAGTGCTAACGGAAAATTGAGAGGAAATCAAATAAGTGACAGTCTAATCACAAACATTCCGCAGAAATCTACTTTCACTTACTTTTTAACTTTAAGAAGAAGCCTGAATTAGATTCTATTGCTGCATACCAAGTTCCTCTGAAGCCTGGTGGCTTAAAACAGCCCACATTTATTAGAGCACAGCTGTGGGCCCGGGAGTCTGGGGGTGCCCTATGCAGACCCTCTGCTCCAGGGTCACCCCAAGCTAGTACAAAACCCAGTCAGAACCAGAACCGGAGTTTGGGGAGAAGGCTCGTCGGGAGGCATTCCACACTCATACCCACCGTTGTCAGCAGGATTCGGTACATGGAGGGTTGTTGGGCCTTAGTTCCTTGACAGGTGGGTCTGTCCCACTGGCAGGTTGTTTCCAGAAAATGAACAAGCTAAGAAGGCAAGAGAGAGAGTCTGCTAGTAAGACAGACATTAGACACAGCTAAAACCTAATCATGGGAGTGGCGTCCCTCACCTTTGCCCTTTTCTGTTGGTTAAAAGTAAGTCTGTAGGGCCCTAGCTGGCTTGGCTCAGTGCCGTGGTCTGCAAACTGTGGCTCGCGAGCCACATGCGGCTCTTTGGCCCCTTGAGTGTGTCTCTTCCACAAAATACCATGGCCTGGGCGAGTCTATTTTGAAGAAGTGGCGTTAGAAGAAGTTTAAGTTTAAAAAACTTGGCTCTCCAAAGAAATTTCAATCTTTGTACTGTTGATATTTGGCTCTGTTGACTAATGAGTGTGCCGACACTGGCTCAAGTGGATAGAGTGTCAGCCTGCAGACTGAAGGAGGCAGCTGATGTTTGTATCTCTCTCTCTCTCCCTCTCCTTTCTTCTCTGAAATCAATTTAAAAAAACACTTTTTTTAAAAAAATAAGTAAGTCCCTAGGTCCACACTCATGGGCAGGGGGTTACACAGCGTTGTAAGGGAGGCGGCATCTTTGGTGGTCAATTCAGAAGCTGCCTATGGGGGACTCACCGAGAACTGTCCTTGCAGCTATGGCGAACCAGGACCAGGTCTGGAGGAGCAAGGCCAGTATTGTTCCTTGCCACCATCTAGCCAGGAAGCCATCTCCTCTCCCCTGCCTGCTGGTTGCCAGCCTGTGATCTGCATGAGCACTGCCACACACTGTAACGTCTGCCCACTGCTCCGGATGGCACAACAGCCCTGGCGGCAGAGCACCTGGGAGTATATCCCTGCAGGCTGCGCTGGGCCGACTCTCCTGGGGCCAGGCTGCTGTGAGAAGTCCCCTCCCGCTGATCAAAAGAAGCACCTTCCAAAGGGAGGGCGAATTCTTCGCGCATCCCTCCCTTTCCAAGCAGAGCAGACTGACGGTTTGCAGAAGGACTTGCCTCCCCTCCCAGTTGGGTTCTATAAACCACAGTGCCGGGGAGGGAGGGAGAGGGGTGAGGATCTCAGAGCAAGGCCTTGGGGAGGCTGGAGAACCAGAGCTCAGAACCCAGGCTGCCCACGTGGCCATTCCACACCATATGGTTGTGCGTGTGCTGCAGGCCACCGCCTGGGGTGTGAGCCTGACCTTCATTATCTTCAGTTCACCAACTAGTTCAGGTGAGTGCTATTGTCCCATTGGTCAGAGGAGGAGCCTGAGGCCAGAGAGGGGAAGTGGCCAGGAAGGAGGCAGCGGTACCAGGATCCCAGCACTCAGCCTCATTGCCTGCACTCTCACACCGGAACCAGCACTAGTGAGTTCCTCTTTACAGTCATGTTTGTCCGGGATCTCAGGCGGGCCTCTCCAGCCAAGGACAGTGTGAGGAGGAGAGAGGCAGGCATCACCTAGAAGAAATCAACTGAAAAGGGAAATCAAAATGCCAATGTAACTAACGGAGGTGGAAATGTATTAGAACTATATATTTTAAAAAGAAAAAGAAAGTTTGTTTCAAAAAATCATGTTGGGCCAGGAGTCACAGACACTTTCTGTGAAGGACCAGGTGGTAGACATTTTTGGCTCTGTGAGCAATCAGATCTGCCTCTGCCCCCTCGGCCTCCCCTAAGGTGCCCAAGCAGTGCACCCACCACCGTCTCCCCCCACTGCCCGAGCAGCATGGACAGTGAGCAAGATCGGGCACAGCTGTGTTCCGCCAGAAACTTGTTTGCAAGGCAGGTGGCTGCCCAGATTTGGCCTCAAGCTGTAGTTTGCTGACCCTTGATTTGGATCATAATTGTAATGTATGCTCATTCTTGGACAAAGCAAGAATTGTGGTTTTTAACTTAATATTTTTGACAAAATGTGTGCTAATGTAATACAGTATCATTGCTGTCCATGTCAGCAGTTTTATTTAAAAAATAAATAAATAAAAAGGCAATTGTGCAAAATATTGGAGGGCTTCCTCACCTTCCCCTGAGCCTTGCCCAATCCTTTGACAGCCAAATACTTACCTTTTGAAACTGTGATAGCATCGTCTTCTGGATTGTCTCTTCTTTGGGTGTAAATGTATGCCCTAACCGGTTTGGCTCAGTGGATAGAGTAGGGGTGTCGAACTCAATCAGAGAAGGGGCCAAAATCTCAAATCCAGCCTAAATCGCGGGCCGAATGGTTTACTGAACAGTCATAAACTGACAATGTCATAAACTGACAGCGGAGTGCAGTGATGACAGCACGGTGCGGGCCACATTGCAAGGCCTGGCGGGCTGGATTTGGCCCGCGGGCCTTGTGTTTGACACATGTGGGATAGAGCATCTGCCTACGGGTCCCAGGTTCGATTCCTGTCAAGGGCATGTGCTTTGATTGTGGGCACATCCCCAGTAGGGGGTGTGCAGGAGGCAGCTGATCAATGTTTCTCTCTCGATATTTCTATCCCTCTCCCTTCCTCTCTGTAGAAAAAATCAGTAAAATATATTTATAAAAAAATAAATAAATTTACCTAACAGTGAGGTCCTTGTTCACCTGCGGCCTCTCTAACAACTTTTTAAAATACAAATGCAAAGTTAGAAGGAGAGAAGTGCAGGGGGCAGGGGGCCTGGGAGTGTGGGAGGGGGAACTGAAACAATGGGAAGGAGGGTAATTCTTTTTATTGATTTTTATTTTTTCTGTTATATCTATCATTTATTGAGCATCTACTCAGTGAAAAGCCACTTTACGTATGCAAATACTCCTTTCTATCCAAACTCTATCAAATTCAGTAACCAAATAAACTGAGATACCTTTTCCAATAAAATCCTCACTACCTAAAATTCAGGGCTCAATAGCTTTAGAAAACACTACATCCCTTGCTATACAAAATCAATACTTTAAATCTCATAATCTGATTAATTAAGCTTTGGCTTAAGTAGGGATACTTTTTGTTGTTTACTGTTTCTTCTCAGAACTGAGGAGAGTCTTTTTCCATCCCCGTCTTTCTGATGAGGATTCTCAGAGTAACTTGCCCAGTGTTAACAGGTCCTTGCCAGTCAATGGTGAAGTGAAGTTCAAAGTCAGGTCTCTTGGCTCCAAAGGCTGTGACCTTTCTTCTGCGTCCCTCTCAAATATGGAACTCACCGCAAATATGAAACGCCCATCGGTGCAACTACCATGGGTTGTAGACAGAGATCCCTAAGTTCGAGTCCCACTTGTATCAATCATGCCCATTTTACAGCACAGACAGCGGTGCTGCCATTCTTTAAAATCCCGTTAAAAGATGCTCTTACAGCGCAATTCCTCTCTCATCGCAGTGGTTCCGGCTGGTCACAGAGCAGCAAGCACCTGGGAATGTGCTCGAATGCGGCTCCCCAGCTGCCCTGACAGACAGCGGGAGCAGCAGAGGCCGCCAGCCTGGGTTTGACCACTCCTCCAGGTGACTCCACGTGACCTCCACACTGAGACACTGACCAATGGATGACAAGGCATCGGCCTCTCCAGTGAGTCTTCAGCAAGAACCAGAACATATAGTGACTGTCTGACTGCCATAAGCTCTGCCTAATGCTCTTCTCACCCTTCATTCATTCACTCATTCATTCATTCATTCATCTAACGAATATGTGCTGAGCCCCTCCCTGGACCAGGGACCAAGCTAGGCACTGGGGACATGTAGGGAAAAGGACAAATACAGCTTAGTCCCTTTCGGGTTTACAAGCCATTGTGGGTGACAGAACAGAGCACACACAGTACAGCCGGTCAAAGCAATGAGAGGTGGATATGGACTGCTGGAGGTGGGCTGCCCTTGCAGAGCCCTGCTAGTTGGGCAGGATTTCCAGGACTGGCAGCTGCAGGGGCGGGGGGGGAGGGGAGGAGGGTTGATGGGGGGGTGGGGAGGTGGCTCTGTCTCACCTTCAGACGGAATAAGGAGGGAAGCACTCAACCTGCTGCTTCCACCTTATTGGCACACTTCTCTCCGATGGCACTGGAGGCACGTGGCAGGCCGGCGCTTGTGCTCCTGGGCCGGGAGAGAGCACCGGGAGAGCAAGCAGGCCTCCCGGGCCCACGGCTGGACTCGCGCTGCCATTTCCATGATTTCCTGAGCTTATTTCCAGATCGTCCTGAGGGCAGGAGATTGCGGACGCCATAAGGAGGCCACTCGGGCTGCAGCTCCTGCCACGGCCCCCTCTTTCTTAATTAAAAAAAAACTCCAGGCATGGCTCAGCGGCTGACCTCAGGAGGTCACGGTTTGATTTCCTGTCAGGGCACATGCCCAGTTGCAGGCTCCATCCCCAGTCGGGGGTTGAGGGGAGTGCAGGAGGCAGCTGATTGATGTTTCTCTCTCATCGATGTTTCTAACTCTCTATCTCTCTCTTTTCCTCTCTGTAAAAGTCAATAAAAATGTATTATATACATTTAAAAAGCTCCTGGGGAATTTGAGGGGGAAGCATCTTTGGGGAAAGAATAGTCACTTCTCAACAGCAATCAGTTTAGAGTCGACAAGCTCCCTGAGAAACAAAGGCCGCCTGCTCCCAGCAGACATGCCTGTGTACTTACTGTGCGCTGACACGGAGCCAGGTGCTAGCCAGGCGACAAGTGCAAGTCTGTACCTGCCTTCAAGGGCATTAGAGGACAGACACTGAACTCAGTCAGCCGCTCAGGGGTCCGCCGGGCCACCTGGGAGCCCGCGCCCACAGGGATGCTCCGCCAGACGGGCAGGCAGTGCCCTGCTGGAACAAGCTGCCGGGGCCTCACAGCTGTCAATTTCACAGGGAAGTTGTTGGAAAATGCTGATACAGCTTCCTGTGTCAGAGCATGACCCATAGGACACATGTAGCCTGTGGAACCACCTCAAAGAAAACACTGCACCAACTATTTTTAAAATTGAGGTTACATATTGTGCGGTTTAAATACAGGTGACATACTATATATAGGATTCCACTGACATTACCCTTTCAAGATGACATTACTGAGATGGGGACAAAACAGTGCTCGCAAGGTTGGGGTAAGGCGGGTAGGAATGGCGAGGACGTAGACGAGTCTCACTGTAAAGGGATGCACAGGGACCTTGTGGTGACAAACAGTCCTATGCATGACCATGGTGGTTACACGAATCTACACATGTGATATAATTGTGATACAATTGTAGAGCTACACACACACACACCATATACACCACACCACCCACATATATACCACACTCACATATACAACACACACCATATACACCACACTCACATATACATACACCACACACCATATACACATACCACACACACATATACCACACACCATGTACACCATACACACACATATACCACAAATATACATCACACATATACACACAACACATTCACATATACACAACACCACACACACATGCACCACAAACATATACACCACACACCATGTACATACACCACACATATGTACAGCACACATACACAACACACATATGCAACACATATATATACACACCACACTCACATATACACTACACCACACACAAACATATAGACCACACACCATGTACACATACCACATACATGTACAACACACATACACAACACACACACACATGCCACCACACACAAATATAAAGTACAAGGAAAACATGAAATCCAAATAAAATCCATGGGTTCTAGCAATACCAAGATCCTGGTTTTGATGTTGTCTGTAGCTGCATAAAATGTTACTATTGGAAGAAACTTAGTGAAGGGGACATGGGGACTCTTTGTATTATTTTTGCAACTTTCTATGCGTCTATAATTATTTCACAATAAGTAGGTTTTGTAAAGTCATTTGGAAAGTATTATACTGATTTGATGAACAATTTACACTGCAATATAGCACTCATTGAGCAGATTTATTGAACATTAATTTATGTAGAGAATTAAAGGGATCTAGAGTCTGACCTATGATCCCCTCAGAATTCACATGTTGAACCTCCAATCCCTAATGTGAGAGTATTTGGAGGTGGGGCCTTCAGGAGGAAACCAGCTTTAGAGGAGGCCAGGATGGAGCCCTGGCCATCGGGTTAGTGCCCTTGTGAGAAGAGACCAGAGAGCTTGCTCCTCCCACCTTCTCCACCGTCTGAGGGCTCAGTGAGAGGGCAGTCATCTGCAAGCCAGGAAGAGGGTCCTCACGAGAGCCCAGCCACGTGGCCCCTGAGCTCAGACGCCCAGCCTCCAGAGCTGGGACATACATGTGGCCTAAGTTACCCCGGGTGCCATTTTGTTCTGGCAGCCCCTGCTGACTAAGACGAGGGAGAGGATTATTCATCCATTTGTCCACTTGTTCGTTCATTCAGAGTCCTGCATGTGTTGGCTCTCTCCCCTGGTCCTGGGGGCCATGAGACAAGGCGGCCCAGCAAGGCCGTGGGAGCCAGGAGAGCTTCCCTGGGCAGAGTGGCCTCCAAGGGGACAGTCACTGGCCAGCACAACAGACCAGGAAGAGCGGTTGGCAGGATGGACCTGGCCCTGAGGTGGGACAGGGCACAACAGCAGTGTGGATGGACAGGGCAGCGGGCACCGGGAGAGGGGAGAGGCTGCAGCGGCCGCTGCTGGGTGAATGATGGGCAGACCTGCACACATCCATTGCCCGGCCATTCTCACTGCCTGCCCTTCTCTGGCAGAAACGCCTTCTCTGGGTGCTAACAGAACAGCCCACCACGTGAGCGTGCTGAGGACTGCGCCTTACAGGATGGCGGGCAGCCCTGGGCAGCATCTGAGCGAATGTCAGGATCTCGTTTTTTATTTTACAAGCACCCTGCTAGATTTTGGGATTAGAACTCTTGCTGGAAGAGGGAAGGCCGGCCTGAAGGTCGTGCTTATTCTCCACGAAGGGTCGAGGAGGAGAGTCCTGCCAAGGACTTCAAAACCTGCCTGCACAGTTGTGCACAATTCCAGGCTATCACGCCAAGCTTGGGGCTAGGGTGGCTGCACCAGCCACCTCAGTCCTTTGTTCGTTCACACCCACCCCTCCAGCCCTTCTCCTCACCTCCCCGAGCCTCCCCACCCCCCACACTCACCCCTCGGTGAAAGCCCAGCGAACAAAGCAGGGCCCTGGGAGGCGTAGCTCCCCGCTGGCAGGGCAGGCCGGCTCCTGGGCCCTGGGAAGCTGGCTCAGAGCTCGGGCTGGGAACAGTGACCCACAGTCTGCAGCCCAGACGCTCCGCATCCAGGCAGCTCTGCTGCGCACCGAGCTTGACTCTCTCTCCCCGGACACAGGCGTTTAGAGCAGAGATTCCTGCAGGGCCCACAGACCAGATCTCCTCCAGCTTCTCCTGGGCGCTCAACCCACCTGCTGCCTCAGAGCCTTGCTGCTCTGTTTGCTTCAGAACTTTCCAAAGATCAGCGAGCTTTCCCCAAGACATTCTCCCATCTCTTCTTTATCTTCTGACCTCCACCCCACCCCCGGTACCCTTTGTACTCGACAACCTTAGGATGTGTTTTCTATTGGTGATTTTTTAACTTTCCCCAAATTGCTCTCTGTAACCATGGCCACAAATTCTTCAGAATTTGTTACAGTGCAATCAGCACTGTTAGGAAGGAAGCAATACTCATTTTCTCTCTTAATTTAACTTTAAAATTAAATCCTTTTTTTTTTTTAAGTGTAAAACCAAAGTGGTATCTGTCCCTTTAAGTCAGATCATCCCACATGTGAACTGGAGTTTGTGTTGGCGTGATCTTGAAAAGAGTATTATTCCGGGACCTCGCTGGAGAAAAAAAACGTCCTGGCTATTCGTTAGAGAAGGCAGTTTTGATGTAAACTGACATTTCTCAGACGCCCTTCTTGGGAATATTCAATTGAAACTCAAATTTTCTGGCAGCTGAAGCCCCAGCCCCACTGCCAGGCCCTGGGCACAGATAAAAGAATGTGGATGAGCAGCAGGCAGATGGGGTCACAACAAGAAGGCTTTTCTCTGCGCCCAGCCAGACGAGCTGGGGAAGGGGCTGGAGAGGAAGGGGCGCAGCACTTCACAGCGAGGGGACCAACAAAAAGGCCCTTTTCCCGCTTCTCACTGAGGCGCCTTCCCCTGTGCTCCAGCCCGCGGGGAGCACCATTCCTGGAGGGCCTTTCTTCTCCAGCCTTTCATCCGGATGCTGAAGAGGGGGGACCCAGGGGAGGACGGGAGGGAGGGGGTGTCAGTGCTTCCTGGGGGAGGGGCCTCCCCAGCCAGCCCAGCAGCTGCCACCCAGCCTTTCACTGCCGCTTCCAATCACTCCTAAAGCACTTCTGCCTTGGTTTGTCCTTCTCCCATTCCCAAGACCAGGAACTTAAAAGTTTGAAAAGATGATCTCAAAAAATAGGGACAAGTTCCCCTTCTCTTCCTTCTTTTGCTCTTTGGGGGAGGATATGCTTTAAATCACTCTTAATTTGTTTGTTCTTCTTACACCGTCCAAAGAACCTAAGAATTGTACGAATCTATTTTTTAATATGAGAAATCAGAAAGAACGCCATAACTTTCCCTTGCCGTTAGGTGTGCAGAACTTCAGATACTCAGATATGGATTTCTCTACATTTGGGCTTGACTAACAAGCCCAGGGCGAGTGATGGCCATGCCGCAGAGTGCTCAGGCTCCTCCCCTGCAGCCAGGCCTCTGGGTCCAGATCCTCCTCGTTCTGCTGCCTCCCAGCTGTGCGACCTGGGGCAAGTTACTTAACCTCTCTGTGCATCAGTTTTCTCCATCGATAAAGTCAGGATAAGAATCACATATGTTTCATGGAATTATTATGAGAATTAATAGGGTTTGATGCTCCTAGGTAGTCAAGTAATATAAACTTGCCTTGAATATGTAACTATAAATTTACTGTATCTATGTATATTGAGTGGCCAGATTATTATGATCTCTGAATGCATAATAATCTGGCCACTCAGTGTATATCCTCTATAATAAAAGGCTAACATGCAAACTGTCCCCTCGACCAGGAGTTCCACCAGCAGGCAGGCTGGCCAACCGCCCATGTCCCCTTCCCCTTATCAGGCTGGCCGGACCCCATCCAAATTTATGCACTGGGCCTCTAATGTGTATATATATATATACACTGAGTGGCCAGATTATTATGCGTTCAGAGAGTATAATAATCTGGCCACTCAATGTATATAAAAGCCTAAGTGACCTTTATAACTGGATGACCGGATGACCGACCAGTAGCTATGACATCCACTGACTACCAATGGGCAGACACTCAATGCAGGATCTGCCCCCTTGTGGTCAGTGCACTCCACAACCAACTTCCCACTACTGGCCAACCTCCTGGGGTCCTTCCTCATCTCCCCCACCACCTCACCCCAGGCCAGCTAACCTCCTATGATCCCTCCCCCTAGTTGGCCCCAATTGGGACTGGGCAAGAAGGCCCCAATTGGCCTCGAGGGACCCCACCTGTGCACGAATCATGCATGTGCCTGTAGTATTAATATATGTGTATTGACTGACATATTTCCTTCTGGGCAAAGCCTGACCACCCCTCATTTCCTAACAAACAGAAAGCTGGGTGGCCTTGCTTTCAAGAACAGTTCACATCTTTGTTTCATTGGCTGCCCCACCTTAGACCCTTTGACAAGAATAGGTTCAGACTGCATGATTCAGGGACCAAATCCCAAGGCAATGGGTTTTGGGAATTGGTCACTTATATAAATATGAGTTTTTATTTTTCTTTCAAAGAAATTTCCAGAGTGGAAACAGGACATCTTGGCTGAAAGGAATGTTCCAAAGCCCTAGCCTGCACTTCTGTCATTGCACTGAAGAGTGGTTGGATGGGAGGTCCCAGCCATCGCTCCCCTTTCCTCAGGATCCCAAAGTCATGTAAGGTTAGGTGGGCCCCCACGAAGCTCATGGTCCTCTCACTTGTCCTGAGGGAGAATGGATTTTCCAAAGCCCTGCCCCTGGCTTTGCCAACGTCCCACGTGTATGCTTGTTGTTCTGAGTTTTGAAAGCTTGCTGGGTTTGTTTTGAAAACCAGGGAAAAAATAACATTATGCTATTTTAAATGCCTGAAAATATTTCAAATATGATCCAAGGCAGTAAAAATGCCCTATTTCCCAAACCACAAGCCCATTCCTTGTTAAAATCCAATTGGCACCTGAGTGTGCGATGGAGTCCTGAGGCCCAGTCTGGAGAGTCTTCTTCGGGTGACCATGAAGCTTCCTCCACCACTCAGATCTGTGTTTCACAGCCATAGTTCACAAAACTGTGGAAAAACCATACTCCCAGTGGACTGGTTCCAGCTGCCATTACAGCTTGATTTGGAGGAGAATGAAAAGGAATGCAAACTATTTTTTATATCTCTTTTTTGAGATGTTAGAGATGGAAAAGCATGGACAGAGTAAAAGTGGGTCCCACCTTTTCCTACTGCTTCCCTATGATGCCCAGAGCACAAGGACTGTTTCTGGTTCCTTTTAGGGTATACCATGCCAAGCACGGAGCCTGACACTGAGCACTCAACAGACATTTGTTGAATGAATGATCTATTTAAAGAATGGGGCCTTCAAGAGAAACAAAATTGGCATACCTAGCTTGATTTTTACTCTATTTAAGTAAGTGGACTGGTTTATGTTAACTGTATAGTTTAAAATTTAAACACAATATTTGTGCTGACATAAATAGTTGGAAAAGGTAAAATGTCATAACATTGGGTGTTTGTTATTAAAGTTGGAGCTTGCTTTAGGATTATGACAACTTGATTTAAAACAAGGAATGAATTGTTCCTTTCTCCGCTTACTCTAAGTTTCAGTGTTTTGCAACATCAAATCTATCTTTGAGATGTAAACAGATGGTGACAAAGGGTGGGTGCCTTGTTGAGTCATTGCATCTGACCATTGACGGGTCTGGGGGATTGAAGGTAGGACAGAGAAAGCTGACCCAGACCTAGGAGAGTAGAAATCTGCTAGCAAACCCTCCCAACCTAGTGTCCCAGAGAAAAACCAGCTACTCCTCTCAAAGTTCCAGCACTATGAGACTTGAACTTAGCTAGGCAGCTACAGGGAGAGAGGGGTGACTGATCCCCCCTGACTTTTTAATTAAATATTTAAGAAGATGTGTACAGGAGTTGTATGACCTTTACCCAAACATGAGAGAATATTTTCCTCTTTCAGCCTTAGCACCCTACCAACACACACACACACACACTCATGTGACCTGATCTGTCTAGTATCAGCCTCTATAACATCACTGAGCAATAAGGTTTGGGTGTGATGCAAGTTGTACTCCCCACCAGAGGTCTTGGGAGACAAAGGTAGACCACACTGTGCTTATGGTCACATTTTACCTCATCTTGGGCTCTAGTTCACAAGCTGTTTCTATCTGTGTTACTGCTTATTGGCCAATGTCTCTGAGATATGCTGAAAATTTAAGAAAGTTCTATTGAAGGAACAGAATAGAGAGCCCAGAAATAAACCCACACTTACATGATCAATTAACCTATGACAAAGGAGGCAAGAATATACAATGGAGAAAAGACAGCCTCTTCAATAAATGGTTTGAGAAATCTGGACAGATAACATGCAAAAGAAAATGCAATTGGATCACTTTCTTACACCATATACAAGAATAAACTCAAAATGGACTAAAGACTTAAATGTAAAACCTGAAACCATAAAACTTCTTGAAGAAAACTAAGCAGTAAACTTTTTTACATCAGTCTAAGAAATATATTTTTATATATCTTTCCAGGCAAAGAAAACAAAAGCAAAAATAAACAAATGGGATGATATCAAAGTAAAAACTTTTGCATAGTGAAGGAAATCAACAAAATGAAAAGGCAACCACTGAATGGGAAAAGATATTCTCAAATGATATATCCAATAAAGAGTTGATATTCAATGATATATCCAATAAAGGGTTGATATATAAAGAACTCATTCTACTCAACATCAAAAAATAAACTATTTAATTTAAAAATGGACAGAATATGCATAATCCATGCACTTAGACAATAGGGTGGTGAAGGCCTGGGGTGGAGGGCAGGGGCAGGCTAGAAGAGGTAAATGGAGGAGGAAGGGGACATATGTAATACTTTCAATAATACATACTTTTTTAATAAAAAAAAAATGGACAGAAGACCTAAATAGACATTTTTCCAAAGAAAACATACAAATGGCCAACAGACACATGAAAAGATGATAACATCATTAATCATCAGGGAACACCACAATGAGGTGTCACCTCATACCTGTCAGATTAGCTATTATAAAAAAGACAACAAATAACAAGTATTAGGGAGGATATAGGAAAAAAAAGAACCCTTGTGCACTATTGGTGGGAATGCAAACTGATGCAGCCACTATGAAAAATAGTATGGAGATTCCTCAAAGAACTAAAAATAGAGCTAGCTTATGACCCACCAATTCCACTTCTGGGTATCTATATGAAAAACACACACATACAAACAAACAATAATTCAAAAAGATGCATGTATCCCTATATTCACTGCTGCATTATTCACAATAGTCAAGATATGGAAGTTACTACGTGTCCATCAGTAGATGAGTGGATAAAGAAGATGCTTGTGAGATGCATAATGGAATACTACTCAACCATAAAGAATAAAGTCTTGATCTTTGTGGCAGCATAGATGGACCTAGAGAGTACTGTGCTAAATAAAATAAGTCAAAAGAAGGATACCATATGCATTTGCTTAATATGGAATCTAAGGAATAAAACAAATGAACAAACAAAATAGAAATAGACTCAGGTTTAGAAAACAAGCTAATGGTTGTCAAAGGGGAGGGGAAAGAAGTGAGAGGATGGATGAAAAAGGTGAAGGGAAATAAGAGATACAAACT
This sequence comes from Pipistrellus hanaki, assembly GCF_964339955.1. Taxonomy (NCBI): domain Eukaryota; kingdom Metazoa; phylum Chordata; class Mammalia; order Chiroptera; family Vespertilionidae; genus Pipistrellus; species Pipistrellus hanaki. Next base: position 11,757,243 of record NC_140515.1, read on the forward strand.
TCCAATTATAAAACACATAATAAGTCTCAGAGATGTAAGGTATAGCCTAAGATATATAGTTAATAGAATTGTCATGACTCTGTATGGCAACAGAGAATTACTAGATTTGTTGCATTTATCACTTTGTAAGGTATGTACATTTTGACTACCTATGTCATACTAGAGGCTTGGTACAAGAATTCATGCACCAGTGGGGTTCTTCAACCTGGCCTGTGTACTGGCTCTCTGACATCCCCTGAGAGGTCCCAGATTGCAAGAGGGCACAGGCCAGGTCTTGGGACCCTACGGGTACACAATTGGGCCAGGGAAAGAGGTGGGAGTTTGGCCAGCAGGGAGAGACCACGGGAGTGCTCCAGGGTGTGTCCAGTCTCACTCTATCCCAGTCAGCTGGACCCCAGCAGCAAGCTAACCTACTGCTCAGAGCATCTGCCCCCTGGTGGTCAGTGAACATCTTAGCGAGCAGTTGAGTGGCCTTGATATATCATTAGCATATTACACTTTGATTGGTTGAACAGCCAACTGGACACTTAGCATATTAGGCTTTTATTATATAGGATGCCTGAATCTCACATAATATTGTACATCAACTATAATCAAGTAAAAGAAAGATTGTAAAAATAAAATAAAATATTAGTGGTCAACATGCCTAATTTTAGAAGGGATCCTAGGTTTTTCTCAGTGGGCAGTGTTCTTCCTGGTTATTTGCCTGAGAAAATTCTTCCTTCTAGGGAAAGATAAGCTGATAAAATATCATTGATGTTCTTTGAGCAGAAACAGCAAGTCATACAGACAGGATAACACATTCAGGACACAAAGGAATAGGAAATAAACACATGAAATGACCTATAATCACTTTAAATCTTGCCCTGTGTTTCGGGAAACCACGCATGCTCGTGCTTCTGTAACACCACCTAAAGGAGGAGAAAGCCCAACTCTCAGAGTCACAATTTAGGGCGGAAAGTTTAAGCTATATTTCATCTTTATCCATCATTTCACTGGCTGAGGAGTGGGGTAGGCCCTCTTGACCCTGGAGCAGCAGGAACTACAAGGCAGGATGCTACAGGTCTATAAGTAAGCATCCCTCTGAGGAGACAGGTTTTCCAGGGACAGAACCCTCACCAGCAGAGAGCTGGGAACCAGGATGGCCACTATCTGATTTTTATTTAATATTATATTACATAGAAAATAAAGTGGCTTACTAACAAAACAAAAAATTCTATTGAATAAAAACAATTACCCAAAAGTTTAAAGAGAAGAGACTTTCTGAAGAGTCTGACCAAGTTCAAGTCCCAGCCCATCACTGGCTGCCTGTATGGATTTAAGGAAGGTGCTTGTTCTTTTGAGCCTCTCTCTATTGCCTCAGACATAATAATAGATAGGATGAGTACCTTCCCTGTGGAGTTCTTGTGAGGCTCGAATGAGATGATGTTTGAAGAGTGCTTAGCAAACTGCATGGCTCACAAGAAGTGCTCAAGGAAGGTTTAAAACAAGCAAGATGTGAGACACATTGAACTAAAATCAAGGCGTACTCCTGGGCCACGGCATGGAATTTTCTGAGGAAGAGGCTTGGCAAAGGAAGGCACTCAGTCTGCTTGCACCCAGGAGGAAGGGTTAACGATGTTCTGTCAACCACCAAACCACAGGGAAAACACCCAGTGCAACCTGCCCGGCTTCCTCTCCAGCACAGCTGGCTCCCAATTAACACCTCATTAGGCTGCACACCTGGAAGTGACGTCACCCCACCAGTCCCTTTAACCCTGTCCTGGCCTGCTCTCAGGGGGGCAGGCTGAGCAGGACGGTCCTCACTGCGTGGAGGGATGAAGCTAAGGACAGGACCGGATTTGCCTCGCCTTGGTGCTGACGTGGACCCTTGGGTAAGGTGACCAGACGTCCCAGTTTTGGGGGGGACTGTCCCCCCAAAAGTGGGACATCTGGTCACCTTACCCTTGGGCAACATGCTGACGCCTGAGAACCACTTCTCAGAAGGCAGTTTTGAAACACATAACACAAAATACGTAAGATTATAAAAGAAAAGACGTACACTAAAATTATTTAAGATTTAAATTTGTGGTGTAATAGGTAAGCTTATTTAGTAACACTTTAAGTAGCATGGTCTAGTGGCTGGTCTAATAACCACCACAATTTTGAAGATGTGATGAGGGAAAATGCTATTTCGAGACGTTTGTCAGAAATATAAGGTAACCTCAAAACACCTGTGATTTCTACTGCTGTCCACGGAGCTGGCACTGCCGGCGGGGAGGGTGTGCTGCCCAAGGACACTCTGAGCTGCAGGTGGAGGCTGTTGGAATTAAGGCACATTTTTCCCACCCCAGGGGATCCAGGGGAGGAAACCTGGCCTAGATGCTGCCAGCCCCCCTTCCCCTCTCCCCGCGCAGGCCAAGCCCTGCAAGCAGGGCCACTTGACTTTTAGGCACAAGCCTCGGACCAATGAATACTTGTAAGGGCTCATAAAAATGTTTTAATTTCTTTTAAAATCAATAGAAAAAAAAGAGAACGTAATAATAATAAATGGATAATAACTGCAGGTACATCATATTTGTACAAACGCAGTCTTAAATATAATTTTGGGGTTTTTTGGGTTTTTTTAGGAGGAAGGGCCCACAAAGGCAAAGGTGCCTAAAGCTCATGGAGGCCATGCCGCAGCCCTGCCTGGGACTGCCGGCCCTCCTGGCGCCCTGTCTCTGAGACAACGTATAAAACCAGCAGTGTGGGGAGATAGATGCCTGTCAGGAGATACCCATGCCCTGAGTTCGTCAGCCCCCACCACCACCCCCTGCCTCCGCCTGAAGAGTGGCCTGCTGGACTCTGTCTCTTCTTCTTCTCCTCCTTCCCCTCCTTATCCTCCCCCTCCCCCCCGCCCCCCAGCTGTGTGGGTCTGAAAAGAGGGCTCTTGCAGGGAGGGTTTAACCGGCTCAGTTTGCCCAGGACTTTCCCCACCAGCAGTGGAAGTCCATGTCCCAGGAAAGCCCCAGCCCTGGGCAGACGGACACAGTGTATGCCCCACCCCCAGGTGCCAGCCCAGGAACCTGCTGTGCAGCCCACTGTGGCCTCACGCACAAAGTGGCCTTTCTTCATCCTAAAATAATTTGGTGGCTTTAATACAGAAGTTTTGGGGTTTTGGGTTTTTTTTAATTGAAAGGAGCACAACCCAACAGCAAGATAAACCCTGTTTTTTTCCTTAACTAAAAACTATGCATGTACTGCCCTAGCCAGTTTGGCTCAGTGGATAGAGTGTTGGCCTGGGACTGAAGGGTCCCAGGTTCGATTCTGATCAAGAACACATGCCTGGGTTGCAGGCTAGATCCCCAATAGGGGGCTTGCAGGAGGCAGCCAATCAAAGGATTCTCTTCATCATTCATGTTTATATATATATATATATATATATATATATATATATATATATATATATATATATATCCCTCTCCCTTCCTCTCTGAAATCAATAAGAATATATATATTTTTAACTAAGCATACACTGGTGACTTTCTTTATATGATACAGCTATAAATACAGAAAGAGGGGAAAAACTCCTCTGCTCAACCCAAGCCCCAAGCTTTCTTTGCAAAAGAGCCTACATTACGCTTTCCTGTAGATCCCTCCCCACAGTGATGCGGTCTCTCATTAAGTAGCCTAATCCCTAAGCCTATGTTTCTGACCACTGAGCCCAGCTCCCAGGTGCACTGACTGGGTGGCTTTGACAGCTTCTCAGACCCCCGTTTCTGCACCGCTAAGCCAGCGATCACGCCTGGACCCCGCCAGCCAGCGATGGTCCATGTGAGAAGCTTAGGGCAGTACGGGGCGTAGCCTGGGGGCTGTTAATGTTGCTAATTACCAGAACAATCCGCACTGTTGTTTGTGCCTCTGTCTCTCTCCCCTCACGCCAGGCTCCTGCGGCCCAGGAGGATGAAATGGGCCTGGCAGGGTCACTGCTGTGTATGCGCCTCCCCTCCCCATGGCGACAGGGAGCCCGCATCGCCCAGCCAGTCCTCGGAGAGGCCCCTGCGCCTCCAATCGGTGGGCACTGGCCACAAGTGGCTACTCAACTTCATTTTCATTTTATTTCCTCAGCCACAGGAGCCACAATTCAAGTTCTCCAGGGATACATGTGACTAGGGACCACTACATTGGACATGGGGGTCCAAAGTGTTCCCTTCACCGCAAAGCTCAGCCGGGCGGTGCCCCGGGGCCCCCCACCCTGCCCTCGGAGCCGCGCCAGGCTGGTCCCCTCCTGGGTTGTCCGGCCCGACATGCGGGGCTCTAGCCCAGCCCATGAATGAGCTCCGGGAGTCCTGTGAACGGAGGAGGAAATCATTCGCTGGGGCCCCACTTCAGTGCTTCCCGAGGCATCTTCCTCCGGCTACAGCCCAGCAGAGGGCCCATCCGCCACCGCTGAGGGGTTTGGGCAGACAAGGCCCCCGGCCCACTGTGAGGTTTGGGTTGAATCCCTTTGCACGTGGCCGGTGTCTGCGTGGAATCTCCCCTGCGCCCTCTTCTTCCCCACCTTCCTCCTTCCTTCCGAAGTCAGGCTCTGTCAGCTGCTGGGCTAAACATCGTGAGTGCAAGGTCAGGAGGCCTGGACTCTGCACCCAAGGAGTTTACAGTTTGGGAGGGAAAAAGGAAAAAACCAAGAGCGCTGCTGATGACGATAATGACCGCTTCCGGAGATTGGGAGATTGCTATGCACCAGAGCATGCTAAATACATACATGCAGACAGCAACTTACTTCACCTTCACGATGACTCCATCAGGTGGGTGCTAGCGTTATCTCCACTGCACAGGAGAGGAAACTGAGGCTCGCCCGGAGAGGTTAGACAATGCGCCTGAAGTTGCAAAGCATATCAACCGCAGAGCCCTAATCCAGAATCCAGACACGACCCCCGCGGCTGGCCGCCTGTGCTTCCCGCTGCCCCTTCTCACAGCTGGTGGCGCATCTGCAGCTCCTTCCCCGCAGGGGCACGCGGCCTGTCTGGGATAGGGCTGGCTGTCACACCTGGGAGGAGAAAGGAGCTCCTGGCATCTGGCAGGTAGAGGCCAGGGACGCTGCTAACATCCCTCCAAGGGCAGGACAGAACCCCCACAGGTTCGGCAGACCCGAGCCCATGTGCTGAGCCCAGCAACCCTGACGTGGACAGATCATCGAATATAAAAATCTGACGAAAGGTTGTACGTGTACACCCTCCAACGAAGAATTCACAAATGGACACTCTATTCTTATTATTTTCATGAATCCCATTTTTACTAAACAAGAGAAGGATAACATTCTCAAGCATCTCGCTCAAATGGATGTAACCTGAACCTCCAAACCCCAAACCCAAGCGCTGTTGCTTGAAGGCCAGCCTTTGAGAGGGAAACGGCTCGGCTGCTGGCCACCGGGCCCCTCCCGCCACCTGCCCCCTGGGACCTGCCCAGCCAGGCTCCGGCTGCCTCGCCCACCCTCCTGACCCGCGATCCTGGGCCTGCCCAGTGCCCTTCCGGGCCACCCGATAGGAAATAATGAGCCCCTCTGGACTCGTGCCAACCACATTCTCCCAGGGCTGCTGGCTAGGGCGGGAGGCGGGCTGTTGGCATGCATTTCCTGCCCATCTCGCCAGGCCCCTGCGTCATCGGGAGCTGTTCTCAGGGCGGCCACAGCTGGATTCCCAGCCGCTCAGCCAAACGCTCCTGCCCCAGCAGGCTGGAGGGCCGGCTATACGGAAAGGGGGCAGGAGGCTTCTGGGGGGCCTTGCCCCGGCGCTGAGAGAGCCCTCTGTGCGGCTGCTGGCTCCCTGCCAGGGACTGGCAGCTGAGGCCACTGATCCACCTGTCAGCACAGCAAGGAGACCGGGGCGGGGGGGTGGGGGTGACTGGAGACTAACAGACCAGCATTTCTCAGCTGCGTGGAACGAGGACCGTTTCTTAGATCCTGGTCTGCAGGTCAGCGTGGATGGGGTGACTCCTCTGGTCTCAGCTGGGCTTGCCCACAGCTCTGTTGCAGCGGAGCCAGTCACCCAGGGTCACCTGCAGCAGCAGGCCCTCTGGTCAGGGGTGTCTCACTTCCCCCAGCAGATGAGCCTCGGGGGTGGAAAGACACCCTAGGCACGCTCTCAGGGCCGGGCAGACACAGATGTGAGCAGTCCAGTCCCGCCAAGTGGCAGATGAAAATGCATATTCTGCTCGCATCATAGTGACCAATATCTCATTGGCCAAAGCAAGTCCATGATGGAGCCCAGACTCAGTGAACACCACACAGTATAAACCACTGCTCCAGAGGGAGAAATCGAGGCTCAGAGTGGTTCAGTGACCCCAGATCTCATAACCAGTAACAGGACTCTTTCTAGTACCAGCCATAGAAAACCCAACCCAAACCAACATAGAAAAAAAAAAAAAGGCTCACAAAATTAAAAAGCTCATCCCTAGGCACATCGATAGAAAGACGCGTTGACAGAAAGTGTGGCTTTCATAGACTCTTGGAGTCAGGCCCCGACCCTGTCACCAGGCCCTCTTCCCTCTCTCTGTTCCGGAGCCAGCTTCCTCTGCCTGGGCTCCGCTCCGGGCAGTCTCCCCTGCGTGGCAGGATGGCCACCTGCAGCTGCTTCCGATGCCCAGTCCAGGAGGGCACAGTGAGCCTCTTTTCTGGCAGCTTCCGCCAAAATTTAGAGATTCTCTCCAGTTGGACCAGTTTTGACTCCTACACATCCCCGATCATTCACAGGGGCCAGAAAGCAAATGCGAAACCTGCCTGTGCCCACCCAAGGCAGACAGTCTTACTGCTAAGGAGGAGCTTAGTAGATGCGTGAGCAAGTAAAATAAATGAGTCCAGACGCAGAGCCCAGCGAGGGCTGAGAAACTTAACATGCAAAAATAGTAGTCTAGCCTTAGCCAGTTTCGCTCAGTGGATAGAGAGTCAGCCTGACGGACTGAAGGGTCCCAGGTTCCATTCCAGTCAAGGGCATGTGCCTTGGTTGCAGGCACATCCCCAATAGGGAGGTGTGCAGGAGGCAGCTGATCGATGTTTCTCTTTCATCGATGTTTCTAATGCTCTATCCCTCTCCGTTCCTCTCTGTAAAAAATCAATTATAGATATATTTTTAAATGAATAGTACAGTCCACACAAGCCTGTCTTCTTACCAAGTAACGTCTCAAACCCCTCACATCTTTCTGACGAATGACAGTCACTTTAACAGTGCCTCCCCCACCCCAGCACATACTTGCCGCCTTCATGGACACCGAGCAACTTTCCAAGCATTGCTGATTTAACTCTGCTGATGGAGCACTCATGGCACAGAGAGAGCAATCATTTATCTGGAGTCACACAGCAGGCCAGTCCTAGAGTAAGGAACCAGGCAAGTCTGCTTTCCCAAGGCCACCAGGCCATGGCAAGCACTCCATGTGCTCTTCTGTGGAGGGAAACGCAGCGAGCTGTCCAGGAGCTCGTTCAGGAGAGCAGGATGAATCCTGGAAAGCAGAGTGCCTGTGGAGGTTTATGTGACCGCCTAACGAAAGGCCCCGGCCAGGGGAATGGATGTCCTCCCCTGCCTTTCCGTGTGTCCTTGCTAACGGTTTTGTGGGATGTAGCCTCTGAGCAATTGCTCTGCATTGCGTTTCAATATATGCAATAAAATTTGAGGTCATGGAGGGAAATATGTTTCTGGGATTCACTCAGTCCCACAAGCATGCGCTGGACCGTGCTGGGGGGCGCTGTGCTGGTCCATGGTGACACAGCACTCCCTCAGGGCAGGTGATTCCTGAGCCAGACCCCCGAGGACCTGACCCGCAGCAGCAGCATCCTCACAGCTCCTCCAGGCACTGTCCCAAGCACTTGACAGCCACTGCCACAGGGAACGCCCAGAGCAGCGCGCAGGCGGGCATTGCCATCCCTGGGTTCCAGGCCGGGGCACTGAGGCACAGTGCCGTTAGACAGCTTCCAGAACCCCTCAGATGGGACGGGGCAGAGCAGTGACTCAAACCCCGGCAGTCTGACTCCAGAGCCCGTCCTCCCTACCACCTACAAAGCACTGCTTCCTCCTCATTCGGGCCTGGAGACGGCAGTCAGTCACCCAGTGCTCTCTGCACCCCAACGGAGCCCCTCCTCCTGGCCAGCACTGCATGCTCTCCGGGTAGTTCATACACCAGCACACTTCCTCTGAGAAGCAGCCCTGAAGTTAGTATTATTCGCCCCATTTTTCAGTTAAAGAAGAGGAGGTTCAGACCAGTTACATAATGACTGGATGACTAAACCTTGACTAGGTGATCAGAGGAAGGGAAATTGGGGCAGGACCTCTCCCCACCCTCTCAAAAGAGACAAGGTGCCCTTTTGGGTGCACCTCTCACTTGCCAGCCCTTGTGCTAAACGCTTTATATAAAAATTCCTCCTCTACAACCGCCGCTCAGGAAAGAGTCACAGTACTTCACTGAGTTGCCCAAAGGGTCAGGCCTAGAATTCAGTCTGGTGTCCAGCTGACCCCAGAGCCTCCCCTCAGCCACTGTGAGAGCAGCTTTCCCACCTCAGGAGAGATGAGCGCATCCGGAGGCCTGAGCAGGAGGTGGATAAACCCACGGGTGCGGCCACACATGGAACATAACTCAGCAGCTGGGAGGAATGAATGAATGATAGAGCACAACGCACAGCCAGGGCATTATGCTGAGTGAGCAAGGACCAGGTTCAAAGGCTCTGCTACTGCAGGGCTCAATCAGATCAGTGGGGGGGGGGGGGGGGGGGTGTGTGTGAAGGGGGAGGGTAAGTGGAGGTGGGACAGGGTAGGGTTAACTACTAAGCAACAAGCAAGGGGATTTTGGGGGGGTGATAAAAAAAAAAAAGTCATTCCACATCTTGACTATGTCAAGTGGTTACATGACTATAGGCATTTGTCAAAACTTGCACACTTGTACCCTAAGAGAGATACATGTTACTGTTTGTAATTTATACCTGAATTTTTTTAAAAGAGAAAAAAAAAAAAGAGGTGAGGGGTGGAACATCATTCAGAAAGCTCAGCTGGTGTTGAGTCTTCAGGGAGCCCCGACTTCCCACCTAGAAAGTGTGTCAGATAGAAACGTGTCGATTTCTTCAGCAAATGTTCACTGAGCACCTACTATGTGTCAAATGCTATATCCTTCATGAACCAATCAGCGGATGTTTTGGTTGAAGTAAAAAAAAAAAAAAAATTCATTAATGAGGTAAGTTCAGCTAGTAGTAATAAAATAAGGGATAAAATAGGTGACAAGAGACCGGGAATGTACTCTAGATCAGAGAGTGCACCTGTGAGCACCTGCAGGGTGCAGAGCATGGAATATCCACACCAAAATATCAATGGACAATAGTGGATCCACGGGGTTTTAACTCAAAAAATAAATAAATAAATAAAATCCCAGACAAGAACATCCTGTCACCTCTCATGGATGCTGGGTGAATTATCTGCAGGAGAGCTCTGACCCCGGGGAGGTGTTCCCCCTACTGCCCAACATACAGGTCACCACACGTCACAGGACAGGTCCAGGGCAGGACACCACCTTACTCATTCCAGGACTCGGAGAAATGCTTTCTGAACTATTCCCAGGCTGCTCCTGTTTCCAAGAATTAAAACACGACAATTCCTTGCCGACCTGCCTGTTGGCTTAGCTTTATTGTTTATGAACAAAGCACTGTGCCCTCCCTGGAGTGTTTCCTGCCCCTGTGCCTGGGAAAACCAGGCGACTTTAAATGCTTTGGGGTTGGTGGCTTCTTCCTGCGTCTCAGCACCTTACATCCTGGGAGCATGATCCCAGAGACCCTCCCACATTTATAAGGTAGGTATGTTCCTTGTCTGACCAGAACACGTCCTCACTTCCGTGTCCTGTGCTCACCTGGAGAATTCTGTAAGTTCAAAGTGACGACATACACCACATACAAGCAGCTGTCAGAGTGGGACTGATTTGGGCGTCTTTACAAATATACCATGCTATTTCCAACATCTTCATTCCCACCCTGGCTTTCTCCCCACCAGTCCCCTGATTCGAACCTGGTGTGGGTTGACTCCATGGCCATCTGTGGCTTTCAGGCCAAGGAACCTGGTGATTAGTTCTGAGACTGTCCGGGAGTAAAAGGTTGTGATACCCAAACTCACTTGAAGGTTGCAAAGTCTGACATAAGCTGTTCTCGAACATTCAGCCCTCAGAGGAGAAAAGCCTCCTCTTTGTCTCTGTGAGCTGTTTACTTAGGGCTCTGCCCTGCCCCCGCCTCCTTTCACACACAGAACAGAGGACTTCCCGCCCATTGGTGTTTGTTGTTTGAATTTGTCTGAGAGCTCGTCTTTTTCTTCTTTAAGCTGCTTATGAAGGGCCTTAGCAGGGAACCAGGGAGCAGTGGAGAACTGTTGGAAGCCTCCAGCTGAAAGACCATGAAGTCACTCGCTACCACAGGCTGTCCTGCCCCAGCAGGTTCAGATGCCACAGCACCAGGTCTCCTGAGGGAACCGGCTGCCCTGCCTCCTTCCCTTACCCCTGGGCTCTCCCACCCAGGTTAGAGAGAGCCAGCACTTGAAATGTGTGTAGGTTTGCTGTTGGTCATGTGATCTCACCTCAAGTCAGTGACACAAGGTGATTTCCAAGCAGTGAGGGCCCAACCGATTCTGAAGACATCATCAGGGACGTGTGTAAAGGCGAGGCCCCAAATATAATATGTTTAGGATGGTGTGGTTTATGACAGCAAGGAGAATAGAAAAAGGGGGATAAGGAGCCATCTAAATGTCCAAAAATAGAGCCTTGGTTGGATAAATTACCGGCACAGCCATTTGATGTTAGCGATATGCAGTCACTAAAACACGATGCTGTGGAAAGCTATGTGAGGGCATGACATTATTTTGCCTCTCCTGTGTGTACCTGAACACTGGAAGGAAACAAGTAATGTTAGGTAGAAGAATAAATAAACCCTGAGAAATGGTTTTTAATTTACAAAAGCTATATGTATAATGTGATCTCGTTTTTACTTTAAAAACACAGGGTGTCCCAAAGAAATAAATATGCATTTTGAATTATTACAAAGTTGGTACTTCTTATTTATTTATGTATTTACTTATTTATTTAATACTAGCAGACCGGTGCACAAAATTCATGCATGGGGAGGCAGGATATTCCTCAGCCAGCCTGCACCCTCTCCAATCTGGGATCCCTCTCACAATCCAGGACTGCTGGCTCCCCACCACTAGCCTGCCTGCCTGCCTAATTGCTCCTAACCACTCCCCTGCCAGCCTGATCAATGCCTAACTGCCCTCCCTTGTTGGCCTGGTCACCCCTAACTGCCCTCCCCTGCTGGCCTGGTTGCCCCTAACTGTCCTCCACTGTAGGTCCTGTCACCCCCAACTGCCCTCTCCTCCTGGCCCAGTCACCCCTAATTGCCCTCCCTTGCCAGTCTGGTTGCCCATAACTGTTCTCACCTGCTGGCCTGGTTGCCCCCAACTGCCTTCCCCTGCGGGCCTGGTCATTCCCAGGTGCCCTCTCCTGCTAGCCATCTTGTGGTGGCTATCTTGTGTTCACATGGGGCAGCCATCTTTGACCACATGGGGGTAGCCATTTGTCTGTTGGAGTGATGGTCAATTTGCATATTACATCTTTATTATATAAAATATTTTAATAAGAAATTATTCGTTTTATATATATTTTATTGATTTTTTTTACAGAGAGTAAGGGAGAGAGATAGAGTTAGAAACATCAATGAGAAAGAAACATCAATCAGCTGCCTCCTGATCAGGCACTTGTCTAGGTTTCAGGCTCAATCCCCAGTGGGGATGCACAGGGGGCAGCCAATCAATGATTCTCTCTCATCATTGATGTTTCTATCTCTTTCTCCCTCTCACTTCTTCTCTGAAATCAATAAAAAATATATTTTAAAAATTTTGCAGATACAGAAAGAAAAAAACATGTACCTTGACATATAGAAGATGATCAGAATGCAAGTTAGTGTTAAATAACAGCTAAAGATCAATGTGCTGAACACTTGGCCCCTGCTGGTATCCCCTCATCCTACCTCAGGCCAGCCCAATGTGCTCTCTGTGACCTGCCCCTCTTCCTGGCCTTCTTCCAAGAGACTTGGGACCGCCATGCTCCCTCCCTGCCCAGATCCCTCCACAATCCAAACCACCCACCCACAGCACATGCACGTGGCCTTCAGTTAGGCCCACCAGTCAGAAAGCTCCATGAGGGCAAGGACCAGCTCTGTCTTTTGTCCTCACCCTATTGCCAGGTCTGGCACAGTGCCTGGCATACAGAGATTAGTGAACATAGGATAAGTAAGTGGATGTTAAAAAAATAAATCCCAAGTGTCAGCCATGCAAAAGAATTCTGCTGTAGATATTTGAGAGGACTCAGACATATATCCTTGTTCTTGCTTTTTGGGTTTTTTTGTAATCCATTCACACATACAAAATTCAACGGTATGCAATGATTTACCTTATGATTTAAAATATGCCTCATACCTGCCTTTCCTCTAAGGCAATTCTTTCTCAAGTTATTGCCTGTATGGAATCCACTTCTAGGGCCTCCCTCCGGAGTGGAATACACACAGTAACAAATACTCAGATGTATTCGTTCTTTTTTCAGCAATTGGTAGCATACCATGAATACTCTTCCTTTTTACTTAACAATAAAACTGGAGATAAGTCCATATCAGGACACGAAAATCTTCCTCATTCTTTTCCCCCCTGGCATTTTATGAGTATTTTAAAATAAAGCAAAGTTTAAATAGTTTTAATATGAACACTTTCCAGCTAGGTTTCACCACTGACATTGTACTATGTTGGCTTTATTAAAGATACCCACCCTTCTATCCATCCATCAGACTTATTACTTTTGGTGCATTTCAAGGTAAATTGAAGACATAAATTCACATTTACCTGAACACTTTAGCAAGTGTATTATTAGCTGGACTTCAATATTGTTTACATTTTTTCTTTTTATGTAACATTTATATATATATATATATATATATATATATATATATATATATATATATATCCCTAATATGCAAATAGACTACTGAAATGGCAGAACAACCAACCAACCAAAAAACTAGTCGCTATGATATGCACTCACCACCAGGGGGCATGTGAGAAATATGGTGGGTATCAGCCACGGTGTGATGGTGGAGCAGGAAAGCGGGGGCACCAGACCAAGGTGGGGCACCAGTCGCTGTCATTGGGGTGAGCCTCTGGTGGTTACTGAAAATTCTTTGCTCCCATGCACCATGGTCCTGCCATGTGCTCACATTCACTGCTGGCGCCAGCCCCGCTTGCACCAACAGTCAGCACCAGAGCAGCCACTCACAACCGCTGCTGGTGCCTGGCACCAGTTCCAATCGCTCAGCGCCATCAGTGGATGCGAGTGGCGGCTGCCAATCCTGATCATCCCTGAGGGCTTCTCCACCTTCCCTTGCTCCTGAGGGGCAATTGGGGCAGCAGCCACCACTCACACCTGCTGTCAGCACTGGCCCCATTCACACCTGCTGCTGGTGCCATCCCCAATCGTTCCATGCCATCAGCGGGTGCAAGGGGGGGGGTGGCACCATCGGTGCATGGGAGAGGCAGTGGCAGGAGGAGGGCTGCCAGCAGATAGGGGACCAGGGGCCACAGTGGGAGGAGCCAGGCCGGGGCACGGAGGATGGGCCAAGACTAGGCCCTGTGCCCACCACAGCTTCATGGTCCACAGTTCCTTTCAAGGTGTATGAATTCGTGCACTGGGCCCCTAGTCTATATACATAAAAGCCCAGAGACCCTTATGGTGGAACAACCAGAACAATTGGTCACTATGACACACACTAACCATCAGGGGGCAGACACTCAATGCAGGAGCTGCCCCCTGGTGGTCAGCATGTTCCCACAGCAGGAGCACTGCTCAGCCAGAAGCCTGGCTCACAGCTGGCGAGTGCAGCAGCAATGGTGGGAGCCTCTCTCGCCTCCACAGCAGTGCTAAGGAGCTGTGAGCCAAGCGGTTAAGGAGCGAGCAAGCGGGCAGCAAGGAGGGAAGGTGTGAGTGGGCAGATTGCGAGAGGGCACCCCCCGCCCCCCGCCCCCCGCCTCCCCACACAAATTTCATGCATTGGGCCTCTAATATGTAACAAAATACATACATCTTAAATACATATTCTGAGTTCCAACAAATGCACAAATTGTAGGTATACATTCATGAATTTTGACAAATGAAAACATTGTGTAACCCAAACTTCTGTCAAGATATGAAATATTAACATCACCCTGGGAACTCCCCTCTGCCCTTTGCCAGTCAGCCTGACTCCTGCACCCCCAGAGACAACTATTGATTTTTTCCTGTCGTAGAGTAGCCTTGCCTGTTCTAAAGTTTCCTATAAATGGGATCATATCGCATGTACTGTTGGTTTTGAGATCCTCTCATTTTGGTCCAAATATCAGTGTGGGTTTTTTTCCCCTTTTGATGCTGAGTATTCCCACAATGTGGCATATATCCCCTGGTATTCCCACAGTTTGTGTACCCTCCTCATCCTTCTTCATAACCACATATTATGCCATTGTCGTTGTACATTTAAACTGCTTCCACCTTCTCCTGTCACAAGGAGCTTCAGTCCTCCTCCTGGCATTCCCCATGCTTATAAATACACAGTCTGATCTCCTTGAAGTGAAATCACTGCTTTTTGGTCCTCAGATCTTTCAGCTAAACGTGGTGCATCGCTGAGACCCTCATCAGCGTGTTTTAATGGCAGGCGATATGCGTAAGCCATGGACATGGGAAATAGGGTAGTGAAGACTGGGAGACATCTGTAATGCTATCAACAATAAAAAAAAATATATGCATTAAATAAATAAATAATTAAACAATAAAAAATAACACAGTAAAAATAAATAAATAAATGAATAGCAGATGAAACAATAAATAAGATAATAACAGTCAAAAATAAATATATACATACATACATATATACATGGCAGTTGACTTCAAGGCCTGTCATGTGAATTGCCAGCCTGTGGTTTCCAGGCTACCAGCAAGGGCACAAGGTCAAATGTTTGCTTCCTACCCGCAAGGCAGTCCTCACAGCTGAGAGCACAGGGCTGGCCCAGGGAATGCATTGCTGCTGCATTTGCAAGCATTGCAGTCCTCTGGTGCAGGCGCATTCTGTGTGCATTCCTGCACTTTCCCTTGCCCCCTGTGTGCCTGCCCCGGTCTCTCATGCCTTTCTTGCAGACCGTGCTGGTCTCGCTCTCAGGTTTACCAGGGATCCTTTGTCAGGAACTGTGTCCTCGGCAGGCTCTGGGTTTCATTAGATAAGCTCGCCCTCCACCCTTTTTTCACACCCATTATCCCAGCCTGGAACGCAGTGATGTGTTTTCCTTACTTTCCCCCTTTCTCTTTTATTTCCCACTGATAAATGGCAAAAGCAGCTGTGGGCTTTGCTTTGAAGGCTCTGCCGGAAGGGCATGAGGAATTGGTGATGGATTAGAGCAAATGAATCACACCACGCCGAGGGGACCGGAGAGCGCAAAGCCGCTCCCAGCCTAGGGTTTTTCAAACTCGCCTTAAAAGCCAGCACTTCTTTTCATCTGGTTCCAGTTTCTGCGGTGATTCTGCATATGTTTAAAAGAAGGCGAGGGGAGAAGTCTGGTGGATGTAAACAAGGAATTCCATTCTTCAGGGGCTCTGAGGGCGCATTGTCATGCAGGGGGAGTGCAAATAGTTAAGAAACCACTTCAAGGCCCCTGAGAAACAACTGATCAGCTCCGGGGAGAGGAACAGTTGGCCGACCAAGTGACAGAATTCAGGCTGTAAATCTCTAACAGGAGGACTGAGGAGCAGAATACAGCTGCTGCCGCTGGTAGCCATACCCCGTTTGGAAGGAAAGTGCATGCTGGAGCCGATGATCACAAAGTGCTTGCTTACTGTGGAATGGCGAGCATTAGCAGGTTGGAATCTGGTCCTCTTTTGAACCCAAGAAAAACCAGAGCAGTCATTTCATCGCCTGTAGTGTGTTCTGGTCTTAAAGGGACAAAAGAAATCAGCTGCGGTTAAGATTGGGACAGAAATTCCAAGTCCGCCTTTGAAATTCAAGAGATACTTCATGGGGGAAGAAAGGTCTTAGGGGATGGATGGTTCCTTTGTATACAGAACAAGAGGGGCCCTCGTCCTCCCGGATGGAAAGCCATTCACTGGAAGCCATTAAAGGACATCCCTTTTTGCACAGCTGAGACTCTGGGAAGCGTAGAATTGATGCAATTACTCCAACCAGGAGGGCTGGGATGGGAAGGAAGGGAAATCCAGGCTTAGCCAGTTGGCTAATTGCTAGGGTCTGACAATTCACCCAACGCTCTTTGACATAGTCGTCATGAAATAGTACATCTTACTTTCTAAGTTCATTTTTTCCAAGAAAAATAGAGGAACTATTAAAAGAAACAAAAGACTGTTGGATAGTAGAGAGGGGGTTTAGATCTGATCTACCAAAAACTGGCCACTGGCATTCTAAGCTGAGCAGTACAGTTTCCAACCCTAAGTACTGGAAAGGGCCCCCGGGGGGGGGGGGCGGGGGGGGGCCTTGCTGATGCTAAGAATGCTTGCCTACAGGCTGAGCACTTGCTGTACGTGTCATGCACTTGCAAAGTCCTTTCCATGATTATCTGGTTTAATCTCCACCTCATCGGAGCCTGAGGCATTTCTTTCGGAGAGCGATGAGGGTAAAGGGGGTCATTTCTTAGAGCAGTTCGGGCTGCCTGGTTCATGGTGGGTCTAAGAACATGAAGCCATGGCTACAAGGACCATCAGCCTCTGTCTGTGCTTCTGGCTTGGGTTGACTTAGCTGAGAGCCAGGCTTTGGCAGGAGTTTGCAGGGATTCATGTCACTCGTTGCTCATGTCCTCACTGCATCCCCACACCTGCTGTTGCCCAATGCTGCACTGATTCCTGGTCACGATGAGTGGAAGAAGAATAAAAGCAGGAAAGGGGGGAAATGACGGAACTGCTTTGTTGCATTTGGACTGCAAATTTTATAAATCTATTTACAAGGCTGGCATGGTTCCCCATCTGTTGGGAAAGTCATATTAAAGACAAATGAAGGTTAAATGATTAATCCAATTTCCCCTCATTGTCATGATTGTAGAATTTAATGGGGTGTCTGGATACTAATAAAACTAGCTCAGAATCCTAAAAAATGCACATGTTTGTTTGTTTTTTAATAAGATGGCTCCACCTACATCTTCTTTTTAAAAATATATTTTTATTGATTTCAGAAAGGACAGGAGAGAAAAAGATAGAAACATCAATGATGAGAGAGAATCCTTGATCAGCTGCCTCCTGCACCACCCCTCCTGGGGATTAAGCCCATAACCCGGGCATGTGCCCTGCCTGGGAATTGAACTGTGACCTCTGGTTCATAGGTTGACGCTCAACCACTGAGCAACACTGCCAGGCTGTCACTATATCTTCTATAGAGACCACAGGCAGTGACAAATACATTCACAGCAGCTGTAGTCACAATAGCTCAAAGATGGAAACAACTATTAGCACTTACACAGGTTTTTTTATGGGATTTCCTAAATTATACTGATTAGTTGTTCTCATTACTTTTTTATCTCTACAGTGATGATGATTTGCAGACAGTAGCTGTCTCACTGTTGACACAGCACTGAGAAGTCATAAACTGAATCAAAGGTTAGCACATTGCTCCTTCTGTTGAATGATTGAAGAAGACTGTACAAGTGCCCCATGTAAGAGGGTAGAGACCCTGTGAGTTCATTCATCTTCCATGTAGTGGAGAGTACGTACTAGAATTCACCATAAGCTTTCTTATCCTTCCCAGTGCTCTCACAAGGACAAAATTTTTATCCTGCTTGAGTGGGATCCTTCCCTTTGTCGACCAGAGGCCACTCCTTCATTCCAGAGGCATGAAGCTTGTCTTCTGAACATCGTGGTTCATGATGGATTTGGTCGTCACACACAGTAAATGCTGTTGCGTGAACCAAATTAATTACATGGTGTCCATATCTGGTTACATATGTTGAACTGAGCTCTTAAAAACTGGACTCATCCTCTGTAGGACTGAAGATTATTTTCTGTAATGTTTGTCTTTGTTCAAACCAAACTGTGGCTATAACCTACAAATGGTTCTTTTATTTGAGTTGGCAAGGGCTCATCATTTTGGAGGTCAAGGTTGACTGTTGTGTTTCTAATAACACATGCCTATATTTATAATGAGCCATTATAATACCCACCAAATTCACAGCAACACTGAGATAACCACCCAGTACAAGAATTAGAAGAAACATAGACATTTGTTGGATTTCAGTGATGTGTCTCTGAAGTTACCCCAACTGAGTGTATGCACTCACTGAAATAGATAATGATGAAGACAATTATCAGGATAAAATGCCAAGAGCTGAGATGAGAATCAGAATCAAATCCAAAGTCCCTTTGCCTCACTATCTCTTCTCATTTGGCTGGTGATCTCCCTTTTCCATTTCTTCTTCTTCTTTTTTTTTCAATGTGGTAAAGTATCCATAATATAAAGTTTAGCCATTTTTAAGTGTACACTTTAATGTGCAGTGATATTGAGTTTATTCACAACATGAGCCACCATCACCACTGTCTGTATTTCCAGAACTCTTCATCATCCCATACGGAAATTCTACACCTATTTAACAATAATTTCCCATTATCCTCATCCCCAGCCCAAGCTCCTTTTTGTCTCCCTGAATTTGCCTATTCTAAATACTTCGTGTAACTGGGATCATACAATATTAGTCCCTTTGGGCCAGATTACTTAACTTAGCATGTTTTCAAAGTTTATTCATGTTTTGCATGTGTCAGCACTTCCTTTTTCATTTTGTGACTGAATGATATTTCATTGTTTAGATATGCCACCTTTAATTTATCTATCCATCCATTTATGGACATTTGAGTTGTGTCCACCTATTAGCTATCCTATATATTAAAAGCCTAACATGCAAATCAACCAAACAGCAGAACTCGTGGAACGACCTATCACTATGATGCATACTAGCCACCAGGGGCAGAAGCTCAATGCAGGAGCTGCCTAGGAGGGTGCCAGTGGAGGGAAGCAACTGGTGGCAACCCAGGTGATCAGGGGGTGGGGCCGGAGAGCAGGCGGTGCCAAGCTGGCCATGGTGGGTGCCAGCAGGAAGCTTCCCCCAATCACCCCACTGGTTGCCCCTCAGATTGGGCATTGCCAGCCAGGCCTAGGGACCCTACCCGTGCATGAATTTCGTGCACTAGGCCTCTAGTTGTGAATAAAGCTGCTGTGACTGTGCTTGTCACTGTTGTTGGTTCTTTTGTATATAGACCTGCAGCAGGATTGCTGGATCACAAGGCAATTCTATGTTTAACTTCCTGAGGAACTGCCATGCTGTTTTCCATGGTGGCCACTCCATTTTATATTCGCACCAGCAATGCACCAGGGTTCCAGTCTCTCCACATCCTCACCAACACTGATTATTGCCATTCTGTGGGGTATGTTCAATTACTTTTAAGTGGCCTTCAACCTATATGCCCGGCCATCTTGATAACCAACTGATTGTTCTATTCAACAAGGCTGAACTAGTCACACAGACATGCAAATTTTCATTCAGACAAAAAGGGGGAAACTATTATCCAGGTTTAGATGTTGATCCTCCACACCCTCGTGTTTGACGCCTCCTCTAACCCACAGCCAGTGGGTATCACCTTTGGGCTTCATCTGACCTTCAAAAACCAAGTCACTAAAAGAAATCACATTTATGTCTAAAGTTGCAAGACTACAACCAGGATGTTACATTATTAAAACCAATAGACTATAAAGATTATAAGATAGTTCCATGAAGAAAACTTGCTTTAAAAAGTTTCACCCTGTTAATCTGGTTACAGAACTTTCTTCTTTCCAGAGCAAAAAATAGGTTTCTTTTTTCTCCAACTAAAATGACAATTGTGGCACAAGCCATTTAAAAAATTTAAGGAGTTGCACTTTATTTTTACAAAACGATTTGAACACTCCAGGAAAAGCCAAAGCATTCATAGGGACGTCACCTGGCCAGTCCTAAGTATCCAGAGGTATGGCATTAGATAGACAAAACTCAGTAATTGAAGATACAATTTCTATCTTGGCCTAAAAGGACCAAAACAATGTTCCATTTCCCAAAAAGCTTTTCAAATGGCCAGGGATAAGAGCTCTTGTGGAATGCTTTGCACGTTTCACATTGCAGATGTTGTTTCAGCAACCTGGGACTTTCAGACATCACATGTGCAGCCCACGCTTTCACCACCAGGCCAGGCTCACCAAGTCCCCCGGGGAACGCCATCAGAATGCCCAGTCACAGCCAAAGGCAGTGGGGCTGCAAAGCCTGTGGAGTAACTCCTCAAGGGGTTACTCAACTGCATGTAAGAGAAAAGAAACAAGAACCTTCCAAAAACAGAGCCCAGAACTATTTGGAAAGGAGCCTCACTCAGAATAATTGCAAAGAGTGCAAATATTTTTCACTGAAAAAAAGGACAGACACATTGCATCAACAGTTGACAACACTTCTCCAGGCCCCATAATTTTAGGGGATGGCTGTTCTGAGATGCAGAGGTTAATGGAGAAATGGTGGCTCTACCTGCCAGAGCTTTGACAAAGCCCCTAAGTGCTCCCCATCCTCACACCAGCATCACCAAGACCTGGGTGATGCCCGTAGAATAGGAAAATTAGCGGTCAACACTTTTGAGCTTACAGAGGCCATACTCTTGTCAAGCCCTTCCCACATGTTACCTTCATGAACCTTCATAACTCAAAAAGTAGACCCATTTTATGTATTAGGATAACTTATGGCTCAGTCATTTGTTCACTACCTAAATACTTACTGGACACTTCTTATGTCAGGGACTCTGGAATTCAGTGGTTAAAAATCAAGTGGGGAAAGAATTCCTAAGTGGAAGAAGCCAGCATGAAAAGGCTACGTACTTTATGATTCCACCAAATGACCTTCTGAAAAAGGCAAACCCATGGAGACAGTAAGAAGACCAGTAGTTTCCAGATGTTCAAGGAATGGAGGGATGAGGAGGTGGAGCCACAGGAGACTTTTAGGGCAATGAAATTATTCTGAATGATACTGTAATAGAATGTGCAGCTCTAAGAGTGCACCCTCATGTAACTATGAACTTGAGTTTAAAATGTATCAACATTGGTTCATCCTATCTAATAAAAGAGTAATATGCAAATTAACCATCACTCTGTCACAAAGGTGGCGGGCGGCGCCCATAGCCACAAGATGGTGGTGCCCAGTCATCTCAGCCTCACTGGAGTCCCTTATTTCGTCACCATGGTGATGAGGCAAGCGTTCCACACCCAGCCACAGATGGGCCTCTGGGTCTCGGAGAGCCTCTGGGTAGCGGGTGCAGAGCGGCCAGGCTCTGCAGAGAGCTATTGATTGGCACACAGATTCATGCACAGGGCTACTAATCAATTATAACAAATTAGGGGCCCTGTGAACAAATTTGTGCACCTAGAAAGGAACTGTGGGCCACCAGGCTACAGTGGGCACAGGGCCCATCCTCCATGCCTCCAGTCCCCTCTCTGCCGGCAACCCCACTCCCGCCACCACCGCTCCCACATGCTAATGGCACCAGCCCTGCTCACACCTGCTGACAGAGCGGAGCCATTGGGGCTGACTTCAGCAGCAGGTGTGAGCAGGGCCAGCACCGTCAGCGGGTGCAAGCAGCGGTTGTTGCCCCGATTGCCCCTCAGGTGCAGTGGGAGGTGGAGAAATCCTGAGGGGTAACCAGGGCTGGCAGCTGCCACTCGCACCCACTGAGGATACCGGCACTGGGTGCTAGCAGTGGGTGCTGGCAGCGGGTGCAAGTGCCGGACAGGACCATGGCATGCAGGAGCAAAGAATTTTCAGTAACCACCAGAGGCTCACCCTGATGACAGTGACCGGCACCCTGCCTTGGTTTGGCACCCCCACTCACCTGCTCTACCATCCCACTGCTGCCAACACCTGCCATGTTCCACACACCACCACCCCCCATCCCGGTGGTCAGCGCATGTCATAGCAACCAATTGTTCGGCTGTTTGGTCTATTTGTATATTAGGATCTTATCTATATAGATGTACCACTTTAGTGCAAGATGTTAATACTAGAGGGATTGGGGAGGAGTCAGCATAATGGTGTATATGGCAGGTGGAAAGTGCCACTCAATTTTTCTGTAAACGTAAAGCTGCTACAAAATATAGCCCACTAATTAAAAAAATGAGTAAATAAATGGGAGAGGCGGGCCACAGCCATCATGAAAACTTACAGAGGGCGAAACAGATAGAAAACAGGAGAAAAAGACAGAACAAGAGCTGGTGCTCCGTACACTGAGGAAACAAACAATGCACACACATGGCCTCTCTGAGGAGGTTGACATCAAAGCAGAGACCTGGAGGAACCACGGTGCAAAACGGAGGAAGAGTGTTGCACGGGGAGGGAACAGCATGAGCAAAGACACTGGGAAGGAAGGGAAATCTGGGGACAAAAAGATCGCAAAGCTGAAAAGTGGAGTCAGGATTCGGCTCTCCTTCTGATCCTGCCTCTCATTTAATCAGACACTGTCTTGAATATTGAATCCTGTCTTTCTCTGATTTCCCCTGTACTCTGTTCCCTGCAGTGTGGCTGGACGGTGTATACATTAGTTAAAATGGGAATAAATTCCTCCATCGCTGATGGCAACCCCTCCCTGCAGTCAGCAGAGAGAATCCCGGGGCTTTGCTTTCTCGGCAGCTTTAAAATCCTGGGTGAGGGTGGAGGGGGGATCCTTTTATAAAAGTTTATCCATTCTTCATTTTCCAAAAGCATTCAGCCCATACTGCTCAACTCTTATTAGGCACATCTCTGCATTGGGCGAGAGGTTCCTTCGCATTTATAAATATTTAGGACACACGAGTGGCCCTGTAATATATACTGCACTTTGCTAATATTAGTCACAGCTTAAAGTCTTTCCGTGCACAGAGCACCGCGACGGTGGATATGCGGATGGCATGCGGGCCGGGAGCAAAGACACTCTTGCGATTGTTCTGTGGGTCTGCGAACAGGACTCGCACGTACTCAGCCCCATGGCAGAGCCTTCTTTTCTGCAGAAGAAGGGGGACAAACCAATCCGTTTCAGTCCATATGAAAAAGCGTTTCCAAACCGAAAACAAGTCATGTAAAGAAGAAAGACATGAGTGTGTTACTTTAAATGGAGAAAACAGCTGCTTGGGTCAGATAGAAACCAGATGGGAGAGACAGAATCAGAAGAGCAAAGCTGAGCCGCATTCAGGAAAGACATCAGAGGCTCGCGAGTTGGGGCATGGTGACTCCCAGACTCCCTTCCTGCACTGCTGGGCCATGTGGCGCGCAGGAGCACGGACGGAAAGAGGTGGGCGCACCAAGACATCCAAGGAGCTGGTCCGAGACCAGCCGTCAGGCCCACGGGGCTGTGTCTTCACTGGGGAGGGGCAGGGCACGGCATGCTCTCTGAGGGGATGGACAGCAGATGCCAGAGAAGGAGTGTCCATGTCCTTGTCCAGCTCTGGATGCTGGGGAGGCAAACCAGAGGGAGTCAGGCCCCTACGCCTGTGTGCAAGAGCTCCTCTGCACAGCCACCTGCCGTCACCAGCTTCCCAGGCACACGCAGCGGGGCCACGGGCACTGCCCAGCTCCCAGCCAAGGACCATCGTGGCCGGCAGACACTGGGCTGTGGCTTTCACACACTGGCCAGCGTATTGTTGGGGTTGCCACATGCTGACCGCACAGGAGAGCTGATCTGGGCTGTGCTGCCCGCGGGCTTGCCAGGCTGGAGGGGCAGCTGGCCAGGGAGCACCCCGCGGAGCTGGAGGCCACCGCCTCTGCTGAGTGTGCAGACCATGGAGATCAGCAGTTTAAATAGTTCAAATAGCCCTAACTGGTTTGGCTCAGGCCTGTGGACTGAAAGGTCAAGGGCATGTACCTTGGTTTTGGGCACATCCCCAGTAGGAGGTGTGCAAGAAGCAGCTGAGGCAGCTGATCGATGTTTCTCTCTCACCGATGTTTCTAGCTCTCTATCCCTCTCTGTAAAAAAATCAATAAAATATATTTTTGAAAAATAAATGGTTCAAATAACCCACATGTGGCCGTGGCCAAGTGTGACTGTCTCACCCACTAATGCCATCTTAGCCACTAAGAAGTGGACACGCCAGATTAGGAAGAACAGTCTGCAAGGAGGACGCAGCACCTCACCGGCCACAGAAAGAAACACTAGTGTCCAGGCCTCTCAGCCCAAATCCTTGAACAGCAAGGGTGTCACAGTTGAAAAAGAAAGGGTCTGCCCTAGCCAGTCTGGTTAAGTGGGTAGAGCGTAGGCCTGCAGACCAAAGGGTCCCGGGTTTTATTCTGGTCAAGGGCACGTACCTTGGTTGCAGGCTCCTCCTTGGCTACGGCCCTGGTCGGAACATGTGCAGGAGGCAACCAATTGATGTGTTTCTCTCACATCGATGTTTCTCTCTGTCTTTCCCTCTCTCTTACACTCTCTCTAAAAATCAATGGAAAAGTAACCTCAGGTGAGGATTAACAAAAAGAAAAAGAGAATAAGAAAAGTTCTTATAACGAGTAGCACAGGCTGCTTTCATAAAGCTCTATAACTTTGAGCCAATTACTAAACATCCCTGAGCCTCAATTTCCACATCTGTAAAATGGTGATCTTAGTAATATCTCTCTCACAGTGTACTTGAGAAAATTAAGTGGGGTAATTTATATAAAAAGCTTATTATAAACAGGATCTTTACAGCTAAAAGTAGGAGGACCTCAACCTAAACTATAGTTTAAACAGAAAAAAAAAAAAAAAATGTACTCACCAGCTTCCATAAACTGAGAAGTCTTGGAGTGCATCTGGCTTCAGGCACGGCTGGGTCCAGTTACTCAAATGATTTCTTCCAGATGTTTGCTTGCTCTTGTATTCTCTGCCTCAATCTCTCAATCTCTTTTTCAATCTGCTTCTCTCTCCTCCTTCTCTCCCTACGTACGTTCTTCCCATTCTTGCTGTTGTGTCTTGTTTTGGGTTGGGCTTTCAGATGTGTAGGCTTCACTTGGATAAGCCCTCTCTAATGTCAGGAGAAAGATGGCCGCTTGCAGCTAGTTCTAGGTCAAACAGTCTTTACAGATGGAATGAGACTTCCATAGATCCAATTTCATGGAGGCACTCTGACTGGAAATGGAACCCGCCCCTGGCTTGTACCAATACCTACAAAATAGGCTCAGAGAACTGTAACTGACCAGGCGCGGCCAGCGCCCTCCCCTGTACACGCAGGCTGGGAGGGCGGGGAGACCAAGGCTTGGTGACTGATGGTCCCACCCAGAATCATGCCAGGTGGATAAAGGATGATTCTCCACAGACACAACAGACCTTCACAAAAACGGTACAGCTCTCCATAGCCAATTCCACATTCTATTGGTCTCTCCTCTCTTTTCGTATCAAAACCTGCTCACCCTAGATCTCAAGTTTTCTTTCATGTGGCAGTTACCTTAGAAAGGAATTGGATGTGAAGTGACCTCTAAACATAGAATATGGAAAGAGCTTCTACTGGGGGCCAGACACCTCCCTGCCTTCGATTCCAGGTGACTTTGAGCTGATTAGGTTAACCTCCCTGTGGTTAAGGGTCCCCAGATATCACACACATGCTGGTTGCCTTCAATTATCTCTAAGATCCCTTTCAACTCAGAAGCCCCGGGGTCTGTGATCTGCCCCCTGGTGTGTGACGGACGCATGGGGACTCACATTTTGGCAGAGACTTCCTGAAATGGCAATGCCTTCATACAATGAATGAACCACCAACGTTGAAAACATAATAAAAATATTTGCACAAGAGAAAGGGGGAATCTCTTTCCAAGCCTTTTTAACATCAGTCCAGGTGGGCAAGCACCTGCTTGTGCTATTTTGAGTTTGTTATTCACGTCAGTCAAAAGCGGAGCTTGGTTATCCTGCCTCAGTCAATGGCAGAAACACAGGCTGAACAGCACACTCAAGCCCACTCTCTCCGGACCAGACTTCTGGCTTGCCACTTCTCCTGCCGATGACGCTTGTGCTCCTGCAGGGTGACCTAGCCAGTCCTTCTCTGGCCTCCCACTAAGGCTTATCCTGGGGCCACTTCACAAAGCTCCAGCCTCCAAAGTACCCCTATCCTCCAAGTCTCCACCAAAACCTCCTGTCCGATTTCCCATCCCTCCTAAGTCCTACACTCTGCTGAGTGGCAGACATTACACTCAATAAACTAATTGCTTCTGACTTAGAGTAAGTGCAGAGAGTCACCCTCTAAAGCAGTATATGTGTGCTTTTGTGAAGATGGTGCCCCAACAAAAAAGAGTGGGTCCATTGGGGGAATTGTAGGACCTGTACCAGGTGAGGGAAGAGTTGGTTTAGAAGCTACACCCTGTGACCTCACTCAAATGAACAATTTGTATTTAATATCTTTTTTTATTATTATTTCAGAGAGGAAGGGAGAGGGAGAAAGATAGAAGCATCAATGATGGGAGAGAATCATTGATCTGCTGCCTCCTGCACGCCTCAATGGGGGATCGAGTCCTGACCAGGATTCAAACTGTGACCTCCATGTTCATAAGTCTATGCTCAACCACTGAGACACACCAGCCAGGCTGTATTTATTATTTTTATACACCACTTCTTCCTAATAGTATTGGAGGCCACTTGTGACTCTAAGAAAGACATGTGTACAAAATGATAGAAATTACATTTTAAAAGGGGAAAACATATGGCTCATGTATCTAGGCTAATATATTCATTATGAGTATAAAAATTCACCCTGGACTTCTCAATATCCTAGGAAAAAGTCAAACATGGTGGATTAAATCACTTTTAAGCACCAGTTAAAAGGAAAAACAGTAGATCCTGGTTATAAATTGGCAGAGGAATTCATATGAAGGACATTCAAAACAGAAGAAAGAACAATGTCAAAGTCTATGATACAGATGCAGCTATGTTCTTCAGACCAACGTTAGTTGGGCCTTTGGGGAAAGAGGGCCTCACAGGCAGAGGGTTCCCTAGTGTTTGCATATGTAACCCTGTCTGCACAGCTATCACAGGCAGCCACAGTTATTAGGTCTCCTGCCTGGTTTGAAGAATGGAGACCTGAATTATTTGTAATTTCTCCGTCCTCACTGCTATCAAACCAACACACTGGTCTATTTCACCATTGCCCCCAGCCTCAAGTCAGACACAGTCACCTCTCTCCTGGACCTGGTTCATCTCTGCCTCCAGCCCTCCAGTCCAGTCTGTGCGCAGAGCAGTCAGACATGGCATTTCCAAGGCATGATCTGGCACTGCTACTCCAGGGCCTTACCATTACCACCCGGAAACACAGGCCCAACCTGGCCTCATAGACCTACACGATCTGGCCTCCTGGTCACCCTGCCAGACTCACCTCCCACTCCTCTCTTTCCCATCCCTCCCTCATCTGAGATACTAGTATTTTTAGTGCTTCCTAATGCCTCATAATCTTTGCTTGGCAATTTTTTCTCACCCTTCAGATCTCAGCTTAGACATCTCACCTAACACAAATCCTTCCTCAGCCTCTCCAGCCAGCCCTTTCTCTGCTTGTTTTCGCACTTCTCAAACCACATTAGTGACCTACTTGCTCTACCAGACTCTAAACTCCATTGCTCAAGAGCTCAGCCTCAGGAGCCATCCTTGCTGCTGCACTGTTTAATCATGTGATCCTGAACAACTCATTTCATTCCCTTGTGCTTCAGTTTTCCCTTCTCTAAAATTGGTCTCAGGCCCTAGCTGTTTTGGCTCAGTGAATTGGCTTTCGGACCGAAGGGTTCTGGGTTCAATTCTGGTCAAGGTCACATACCCGGGTTGTGGGCTTGACCCCCAGTAGGGGGCATGCAGGAGGCAGCCGATCCATGATTCCCTCTCATCATTGATGTTTCTATCTCTCTCTCCCTCTCCCTTTCTCTCTGAAATCAATAAAAAAAAAATATTTTTTAAAATAAAATAAAATTGAATTCATAATAATGCCTGCTTCGTAAAGGTATTATAAGGACAACTAATATATGAGAAAATTCATTAAAAGCACTTATATTATGTCAAGCACATAGTAAGTATGAATAACAATTATTACAGTCAAACCTCAGTTCCCAAACATCTCCCATTTTGAACAATTTGATTCCTGGACCAAGTTGTTCACAGAAAAAATGTCTTGGTTGTTAAACAAAACTTCGGTTCTCAACCTGACAGACCTTTCATGCTGATACCTGTATCATCAGTCACTCATCTCTCAGGCAACTAACAGAGGAGAGAATTCGCGAATGTGAGTCCGTTTACCACTAAAGACCAGATTATTAACATCTCAGGAAACTGTGCTGTGAATATTTTTAGGTTTGTTTTTCTTTTGCTTTTATTGATGCTTATTATTATTAAATAAATGCAGCAAGTCACCATGGGTCCTAAGAAGGTTAGTGATAGCAGCAGAGTAAAAGGAAAGCTGTGAGAGCAACGATAGAGCTTTAAGAAGAAATAATTGCAAAGAAGGATAGAGGCGCTCGTGTGTCTCGAGTATGGCATGGTGAAGTCCGATGATTAGCACTATTTTAAGACAAAGAGGCCGTAAGAGTGCTGATGTTGTGAAGGGTGTGAAATGGCTCCCAAAACAGTGATCACAGGCAACTGAGAAAGGTTAACACGGGGAATCATTTGGGGGTCTGGAACGGATTAATTCAATTTATATTATTTCTAACGGGGAAAAATTCTGTTTCCAAATAGATCGCTTCTCAAACAGCCTTCTGAAATGAATTAAGTTTGAGAACCAAGGGTCCACTGTATGTACCATTGTCATGAATAGTGAGTACTATTTTATTAGGATAGGGATTTTATATGTCTTATTCACTATTTCATTCCCCTGCCCAGCCCAAAGTCTGGCACAGAATAGGTGATCAATAAA
Source organism: Pipistrellus hanaki (assembly GCF_964339955.1). Classification (NCBI taxonomy): domain Eukaryota; kingdom Metazoa; phylum Chordata; class Mammalia; order Chiroptera; family Vespertilionidae; genus Pipistrellus; species Pipistrellus hanaki. The sequence continues at coordinate 11,786,146 of NC_140515.1, forward strand.
CATGTGTTGGTGAGAGGATGAATGCATATTGAATTGCCTGGTTTTATCATGTCTATCGTTCAGTCTTCACTTCTTTCGGGTCTGCCTGGACCAAAAGGTCCAACTGGGCTAGCACCTCCTTCCGTTGGTTTGCTCTGGTGTTCTTCCTATTTACTCTGTTAGGAGTGGGGTCCCCTTTTCCAAAGGAGGGGGGAGGGGGAGCCTGGTCCCAAAGGCCTGTTTGTTCTCATTTCTCATTTTCAGCTCCTCTTCCAAGGCGAGTTTGAATGATTCTGAATGTGCGCTCAGCTGGAACGGCACCCTCACGCTCTCCTTTCATGCCTGGCTGCAATTAAAGGCACAAGCAAAATGTAAAGATACAGCTTCATTACGGAGTGGAAGGATTGTTGATTCGTGGATGGGCCTGTAATCTCCAAACGTTACTGAAAGAAAAGGAAAGAAAAGAATACCAAGAGGCAGCCTTGGTTGGCAGCAGAGACTCGAAACTCCAGGATCAATACCTCAGCTAACTTTGCCTGTTTCTGGGACAATTACAAGAATTGGAAAATTGCCCAAAAGCTCAAAAAGGGAATTCAGGTTCTACTAGAACATTCCCACCCCCTTTTCTAAAGAAGTTTTCCCGTGATAAAGGCAGAATGACTGAGTGGGGTGGGGCTGGCAGTTTCCAGTGTCAGATCAGAAAGCTGTGGAATGTCTGCGCCTGGAGGAAGCTCACAGGTCACCTGGAGGCCATTTCACAGATGAGATCACTGAGACCCAGAGAGAGAAGGAATTCACGCAGGCTCACCCGGGGGCATAAATCTTGAAGGATCTCCATCTTAATTTGTTCATTTGTGCAAGAAATACTGAGAGTCTATGTGGGACGAGGCACTGTGCTAAGCATGGGCGAGGGGTTCACAGACAAGCCAGACAGACATTGTCTCTGCCTCATAGAGCCTCCCTCTCCTGGGAGACAGGCAGGCAGCGAGCACACCCACGAATGATGAGTGGGACTGGCCAGGACGGAGCAGACGCAGTGGGGGAAGCTGCTTCTCTGGAGGGTCAGGAAAGGCGACTTTTTTTTTTTTTTTTTTTTTTTAAGAGAGGAAGGGAGAGAGACAGAAACATCAAACATCAATGATGAGAGAGTCATTGATTGGCTGCCTCCTGCACATCCCCTGCTGGGAATCGAGCACACAACTCAGACATGTGCCCTTGATCGGAATTGACACTGGGACCTTCAGTCCACAGGCCAATGCTCTATCCTCTGAGCCAAACCTGCTGGGACAGGAAAGGCGACTTTGAGAACAGGACAGGCAGAGAGAGCCAGCCCCAAGGGCTTGAGGCAGAGAAGAACTTGGCAAGTTGGAGAACTCCAAGGGAGGAGAGTGTGAGCCCCGCAACGTCCACTTCCTGAGGATAGAAGGGGGTGGCCCTTGCTGCCCACTCCAACCAGATGCCCTGGCCTTGGGCAGTGAGGACAGCTGGAGCCACCCCCTCCCCCTCCTCCCTGAGAGCCGCGGCCTTGACCGCACAGCACCGAGGCCTGTTGGTGTCACTTGTGAGAGCCCTCTCCTTCACAAAGGAGAAGAGCTCGCTCACGGTATGTCCTGGCTGCACAGCCACAGGCACTGCTGCTTTCTCTGCCCAGCCCCAAGCCACACCCACCACCAGCAGTGGCCCCCAGAGACCCACCTGAGTAAGAAGCCAAAACTTTGACCCCTGACCTTGTAGGCACATGACCCTGCAGGCTGCTGCCCATCCCCACCCTCTGAACCCCACAGCAGAAGAAGACCTTGCAGAATTAATACGATGAACAGCTGTTTGAAAGCAAAGGAGGGGGTGTCTGGGCTTTACTAAATATCATAAGTAAATTATTAATTCACACCAGAAACCAAAGTATAGAACACAAAAGAAAAAGTGAAGAGGTCTTTTTGTTCCTTTCTTTCACTCTTGTTTTTAAAAGAACAACTCCAACATGACCTTATTATAAACACAGGTGCTGCCACGCCCTGTGCTTCTCGCAAGCGTCCGGATGGCCACACTCTCTGACCTTCAGCCATGCGGCAGGAACATCCCAGCAAGGGCGCCTGGAAGGCAGGAAAGGAATGCCCACCTCTCCACACAGCCACCACCTGCAGGAGGTCCCGGTGCCCTGACTCAACACTGAACAACAATGGTGATGATGATGATGATAACCATTCTTACAATACCCAGTGTATGGGCAGGCCCACCTGTCCACCAGGACAGCCCCTGGCTAGATGTGGCAATTCAATCACTAACATGCAGCTAACCAAATGTGAGATGTGTTATATTGGAGTGACTACTTCATCAGTTATATGAATGTCTAATTACTATGCTGTACACCTGAAATTTATATAATACTAGAGGCCCGGTGCACGAAATTCGTGTATGGGGGGGTGTCTCTCAGCCCAGCCTGAACCCTCTCCAATCTGGGACCCCTCAAGGGATGTCCAACTGCCCTACTGGGATCAGGCCTAAACAGGCAGTTGGACATCCCTCTCACAATCCAGGACTGCTGGCTCCCAACTGCTCACCTGCCTGCCTTCCTGATTGCCCCTAACTGCTTCTGCCTGCCAACCTGATCACCCCCTAACCACTCCCCTGCCAGCATGATTGATGCCTAACTTCTCCCCTGCCAGCTCGATTGCCCCTAACTGCCCTCCCCTGCAGGCCTGGTCCCCCCCAACTGCTCTCCCCTGCAGGCTATCTTGTGGCAGCCACCTTGTGTCCATATGGGGACAGCCATATTTGACCATATGGGGGCAGCCATCTTGTGTTTTGGAGTGACAGTCAATTTTCATATTACTCTTTTATTAGATAGGAGGATAGAGGCCTGGTGCACAAAGTGGTGGCTGGCTGGTTTGCTCTGAAGGGTGTCCTAGATTAGGGTGGAGGGTCCCTTGGGGTGTGGGGTGGCCTGGGTGAGGGGCCTGTGGTGCTTTGCAGGCCACCCATGCCCCCTGGCAACCCTAGCAGAGGCCCTGGTATCTGGGATTTATTTATCTTAAAAATTAAAACTTTGTAGCCTTGAGCAGAGGCTAGGGCAGGCTAAGGTCAGTGGAACATTTGGCTTCCTCCATTGCCGGGAAAACCCAAAACCTCCTGCTTGCTCCTTGGCTGCAGCCATCTTGGTTGGATTAATTTGCATACTCACTCCTGATTGGCTTGTGGGCATGGCTTGTGGATGTAGTGGACAATTTACATATTACTCTTTTATTAGATAGGATTGTTCTCTGTCAACTGTAATTGAAAAAAATTTTTAGCCGAAACCGGTTTGGCTCAGTGGTAGAGCATTGGTCTGTGGACTGAAAGGTCCCAGGTTTGATTCTGGTCAGGGGCATGTACATTGGTTGCAGGCACATCCCCGGTGGGGGGTGTGCAAGAGGCAGCTGGTCCATGTTTCTCTCTCATTGAAGTTTCTAGCTCTCTATCTATCTCCCTTCCTCTCTGTAAAAAATCAATAAAATATATTTTTTTAAAAAAAATTTTAATAAATTTTTGAGATGTGCTGTAAGTATAACCATATACACTAGATTTTAAATATGTAATATGAAAAATAATGTAAAGTAGTCCATTAATAATTTTCATATGAATTACATGTTGAAATATTATTTTAGATATATTAGGTTGGATAAATATATTAAAATTAATTTTTTAAATGTGTTTACTAGAAACTTTAAATTATTTATGTGGTTCTCCAGGTAACTATGTAGGACCTCAGCTGCCCAGTCCAGCCATTGGGAGAGGCCATCCAGTGCAGCCCAGATCTCTTTTAGAGGCTGGACTCCCACACGGGGCTTGTCTTCCCAGGCACCAGCTTTACCTGACAAAGGGTGAGGGGCTTTTTTAAACTGCTCAAAAGGACAAAAAGGTGTTCTTTACTTCCTTTTCCAAGACGAGCAAAGCCCATTTAGGCTTTCATTTTTAAGAGCCTTTTTCTGACACTGTGGATCTGCTCCAGAGGCTTGGAGCTTGAGCCAACCTCCACCTTTCACTTCTGCTTTGTGGCCAGTAAACCTGCCTTTGGTCTGGACCTGTAAAGAGCAACATGCACTAGAGAGCTCCCCACCAAAAAGCTCACCTACAGTCCTTTAAAGCCTCTGATGCCCCATCCCTGGGGGCTGGTACCATTTGGGGGCTCAGTCCATCTTTTTAATGAACTTAAGTGTGGTTCAAAGTCAAATGCTTTGAATCCCCTGCTCTCTGCAAAAGGTCTTTTTGTTACTGAGACAGCCCTCCTTTTTGGTGTTCACTGATTGACTGGTTAATTGATTGATTGATTTTACAAGGAAAAGGTCATTTAGAAAGTGGCAGAGGTAGAAGAAAGCCATAGAAGAAATGGGCTCAGGAAACAAAGGAAGGGCAAAGGAAGGGCCCTTGGAGTTTAGGAGAAAGAGGCAAGGAAAATGCACCTAGAGGAAGGGGGTAGGAAAAGATTGGCTGTGCTCCAAACAGAGCACATTCTATGCATTCTTTAGGCTAAACTCCTAGAAGTCTACTTTAAGAGCCTGGCTGCCAAGCTTCCAGAAGGTTCTGTGGGTTGTGAGGTCTGATCAAATAATTGCATTGATACCCCTTCCCCTGGGAACTGATCTTTAGACCACTTCACAACCAACATTCCACTTGCTAAGACTACATTCCACTTGCTAAGACCATTATCTTTTCCCTCCTGAGTTTTCCAGGATCTAGACATGTCCACCTAGAGTTCTTTAAAACCTCTTACTCCCCATCTCTGGGGGCTGGTGCCATTTTGGGGCTCAGACCTTCTGGGTTTCCAGATGACCTAATAAATGTATAATCCCTTACCGCTTTTGGCCTCATGCATTCCTTCTTCAGTTACCCTAACATTTGGTGACAAAACCTGGAAGGGTTCCACCAGGAATGGAAGCCATCACCCCGAATGTGGTCACCCTGAGTTTGCTACTGAGAGAGCAGCAGGCAGTGGCAGCTTGTCCTGAACTTACCTCCAAATCTTACTTGGGTGACTCAATCGCTGGCTTCAATTAGGTTTCCCTTCGTTATGGGCACTCCTGAACCAGCCAAGGAGGACAGCAGATCAGGGACCTCTACTTCTTCATTGCTGACCCTCTATTCGAGTGGTAGGCAAACTCATTAGTCAACAGAGCCAAATATCAATAGTATAAAGATTGAAATTTCTTTTCAGAGCCAAATTTTTTAAACTTAAACTTCTTATAATGTCACTTCTTCAAAATAGACTCACCCAGGCCATGGCATTTTGTGGAAGAGCTACACACAAGGGACTAAAGAGCCCCATGTGGCTTGTGAGCTGCAGTTTGTTGACCACAGCACTATCCCACTCCCCCAATCTTCTCTAGGTGACTGATGGTCCACAATTTCCCTTGTCTCAAGTCTTCTGCCCACTCACTCTCACTGACTTCACAAAAGTCCTCAAGTCAAGAAAGTCCTATGTTAGGCCAGGAGACTCCTCAGCCATTAGGCCTTAGGTCCTTCTGGACTGGGAATGTCCAGTCTGGAAGGTCACCTCTTATTTCTCATGGTAATTTGTTTAGAAGTGGGGATGCCTGCCCTAAACAGTCACCTTTGGATTGTGGTCTGTCACTCACGCTTTCTCTCGTGTGGGCCACACTACATTCCCTCTGCACACTCATGGGGGAGTTCAGGCCCAAGTACCTTCACAATATAAACTAGACAATACATCTCAAAGGTCTTAAAATAGCACTTTTGATTTTAACACATTGTGCAATTTAAACAATTGCTGTCACTGCAATGAAAAATGGCTAAAGATTCCCTAATCCAGGCCTTTTTAACCCTTCAGTCTCACCCTTCTCTCTGTCAGTCCTGTTCTACCCGTCAGATCCTTCTCCTTTACACAAAACATCATATCCCAAACACTTCTGATTCTGAATCTACGTTTGACCCAGTAGGCCACCGACCTTCATCCCCTTATGCGCCCCCTCCCTTACCTGCAAAACCCAACAACCTAATCAACAACCACCTTCTCCAGGCCCCTGAGAGCCCAAATCTGGAGAATGTGAGCTCCAATACAAACTTTTCCCCAATCACTCTCGGGCCACCAAAGACCACCTTCCTCAACAGCTGCTTCTATTCCCATGCCCATTGGAGGGAGGTAGCAGGAACTGAGGGCATAGTCTGAGTCCACATCCCATTCTCTATGTCTGACCTTTCCCAGATTGAAAAAAGACTAGGTTCTTTTTCCACTTACCCAGCCACCTTTAAGTATGGTTCAAAGTCAAGGAATTTCAATACCTGACCCAGTCCTATGACCTGACCTGGAACAACATTATGTCATCCTGCTCCAAAAGAGAAGGAACACCAGCAGCTTAGGACAATGCCGATGCCCTTCATAGGCAGAACACATTGGCCAACCCAATGGGCCCTCACATGATCCCCCAAAACTGACCTAAGAAGGGACTATCAGGTAAATTCTCCAGGGCACCGGCTCCATAGCCATATAATCAATCACCTGTCTCATTGCCAGGCTTAAAAAGGCTGTCCATATGGTAGTCAACTATGACAAACTTAATGAAATCACTCATGGCCCTGATGAAAACCCAGCTCTCTTCCTCTCCCACCTCACGGAGTTCTTACAGAAATTTGCCACCTTAGACCCCACCTCCCCAGAGGGAACTCTTCTTCTGAACAGTCTTTTTATATCCAAATCAGCCCTCAACATATGCCATAAACTTCAAAAATAGACACAGGCTCACAAATCCTTCAAAAAGACCTCATTAACCTGGCCTTTAAGGTCTTTAATAGAAACTAGGAGACCTAAATGCAAAGACAAAAGTGAGGTCAGGCCAAGGCTGAGGCCCAGAAGGAGGCCTTCCAACTCCTAGCCACCGCTCTCATGAACCCCAAATGAAGGATTGGCCTCCAACCAAGGGTAAGTCAGGGGCTAAGCCTCCTCTGGGCCTATGCTTCCATGCAACAAGGAAGGACACTGGGCCAAGTCCTGCCCAACCCGAGACCCCCACCTGGGCCTTGCCCAAGGTGCGGAAGTGAAGGCCACTGAAAAGCAGACTGTGGTCTGGCCCTCCAGGTCAGGCCTCGGCCAGTCCAGCAAGGCCATCTTCTGGATCTGGTTTGGAGCTTCCAGACATCCTGGGTCTTGCCACCAAAGATTGAAGCTGCCCAGGCCCTGACAGAGCCCCAGAGACTTACCAGGTAATGATTTTGGTGGCAGGTAAGCTGATTCCCCTTTTAATTGACTCGTGGCCAGTTATTCTGCCCTCCCCGAATTCACTGGGACTTTTGTCCCCTTCTCAGCCTCTATTATGGAGGTTGATGGATTAGTCTCAACAGCCATTAGCCGCCTCACCTCTACACTGCATCTTACTAGACACCTCCTCTGTCCACTCTTTTGTCATTCTACCTCGGTGCCAGACAAGGGCTACTGCACATCCCCTCATAGCCCCCAGTTTTCCCAAACCACAGTCACCTACCTCAGTTTCACTTTCACTCCACAAAATCAAACCATTACCTTAGACCAGTGGTCGGCAAACTGTGGCTCGCAAGCCGCATGTGACTAATGAATTTGCCGACCACTGCCTTAGACCATAAATGCCTTATCTCCTCCATGATTGTCCCCTCCTCTAGACAAAAAATACTCTCCTTTCTCAGGCTCGATGGGTACTTTCACTCCTGGGTTCCCAAGTTTCATCTTCTCGCAAAGCTCCTCTATGACTCTGCTAAGGAACCCCTCACTTGAGCTCTTAGATCCCAAGGCCAGTGTTCTCACCCCTTTTATGTTCTGAAAACTGCTCTCACCTCAGAGCTTTCTCACCCCCTCCCTCCCAAAGAACAACTCTCTTTACTGCAGAACTGCAAACAATTACTTAACAGTCCTGCTACTATCAGAGCTGAACTAATCACCCAAACCTTAGCAGTTTTAAATCCAAGTCCCAGAACAGGCTGCGTGGCCTGCTCCCCGGCTCCCCATCCACCTTTTCTCCAGCCTCGTATGCCCATGTATAATTTTCCAAAGTCTTTGGTAACTTAAAAGCTTTGGATTATTGCTGGGTTAAATGACAAACAACTAAATATTTTTAAATAACATAAAATACTGAAACATTGATTGCTAGACAAGTTTTAAATTCACCTGCTCTTAGCTTTTATTACAGAAGATCTTTTGTTCCTTGTTAAAGGTTTATTTTCTTGAAAGAAAAATGTGTTAAAGTGTGTTTTTAAATGTCAATCTAAGAAACGCTGGTTGTTTACTTTTTGGTTATCATTGGGAATTAAGGTTTCTGAATGAGTATGAAGGTTTGTGAAAGTTGTAGAAAGTTTGTCCAGTGAGTTAGGACCTGATGACCGTGACGTCCAAAGGGACCCCTTCTCTCCTAGGAAGCTAAAACAATCCCGTCCAGACTCTCTCCTATTTCTTACGTCTTTAGATTGGAGCCCAGACTTTCCTATTTCCATCGCTCATTCACAGTGCTTGACACTGCCATTGAAAGCCTCACAGGTCTTCCTGCTTGGTGTTTAAGAACTTCTCTCCCCTTTTCTCGCCTTCTTAAAAGTCACACATTGCAAAGGACACCAAGTCGGGAATGATCTCATAACACAGGGAGATAAAAAGCAGACCAGGAGGCCAAGGCAGCGGCTTAGAGGAGGTCCCCTCCCCCGCCCCCCACACCACCAACACCAACCCTCTTCCCCTCTTCTCCCCCCCCCCCCCGGGTCTCCCCAGCTCTTAGCTATACCCCATATAGCACCCCAATACACTCCAGAGGAATTCAGTCCCTATTAGCTCTTGGGGCCACTCAGGAAGATCCATGGTTAAAATTTCAGGGAAAATATATCCTTCCCCAGGGACAGGCCCGCGATATCTTACAGCTATTCACAATTCCTACATATAAGGTACAAACTGCTTCTACAACTCCTAAAACCCCTCACCACATGTCCTAGTGCAGACTCCCTATTGCAAGATATCCCCCAAACCTGTTCTACTTGTTACTCAGTATCTCCCCAAGGACCTCCTCCTTTCCCCACTCATCAGGCAAGGGGCCAAATCCCTGACAAGACTGGCAAATTGCCATGATCAGGGATTCTTCTTCCTCTGTGGGGAAAACGCATACCTCTGCCTCCCAACCAGCTGGACAGGAACCTGTTCTCTCATCTATCTCTCATCCAATGTAGGTGTAGCCCCCAATAATCAGTCTTTACCTATCCCTGTAACCCATCAGATCCAACACAAAAGGGCAGTTCAGATAATCCTCTCCTCATAACCCTCGGCAGCACAGCAGGGGTTGGAACTAGCATAGAAGGCTTAACCACTGCTCTGTCATATTTTAAAACCCTGTCTCAGGATCTACAAGAAAGCCCAGATGCATTGCTAAAGGCTTAGTTCAAATTCAGGATCAGATAGACTCACTAGCAGCAGTCAGCCTCCAAAATCGGAGAGGACTAGACCTCGTAACTGCAGAGAAAGGGGGTCTATGTTTCTTTCCAGAGGAAGAAGGCTGTTTTTATGTCAATCAGTCTGGCCTTTCATGGGACTACTGGCTAAAGAATATAAATTGGTATACCTGGCGGACCATTAACATTCCTAGTCCCCATCCTCGTTTTTGGCCCATGTATTCTGGGTCATGTTTCATCTTACCTTCAGGACCGCTTTTGAGCCTTCACCAACCTGTCTCTCGGGAAATCATGCAGCTGTGACCCCTCGATCCAACCAGGAGGAATCTATACAGTGTTCCAGCCGACCGCAATTAAAGTCCATCCTTCTGTGATCTCAACGTCCCTCCCCTCAGCAGAAAGCAACTACAGATGATATGACCTCTATCCCTAGTCCATAAAACAAAAAGGCTGGAATGTTAAGTCTGATCAAATAATTGAATTGATACCCCTCCCCTGTGAACTGGCTTTTAGACCATTTCACAACTGACATTCCACTTGCTAAGACCATTATCTTTTCCCTCCAGACTTTCCCAGGATCTGGACACCTCCAGAGAGTCCTCGCCAAAAAAGCCCACGTAGAGTCCTTAAAAACTTCTGACTCACAATCCATGGAGCTGGTGCCATTAGGGGGCTCAGCCCTTCTGGGTTTCCAGATGACCTAATAAATGCATAATCCCTTATCACTTTTGGCCTCATGCGTTCCTCCTTCGACGACCCTAACATGGGTGCCTCCATGTACAAGTTGGTTTTGCAATGATTTGTCAGAGACCCTACCCCTTGAGCCTTTCATCCGATAGACCTGGAGCTCAGGCAAAGTCTGTGTCTTAATCTCCATTGTATCCCCAATGATGGTATATGGCACTTGGCACAGTAAATATTTGTTGAATGGCCCAACCTGCCTTCTTTGGCACCCTTCAGCTACCACCTTGCATTTGGTAAGTTTTTATAGCTTATCTGTTGCTGTTGGTAAAAGTGAAACTCCCTGAGGGCAGAGAACATCTGTTCTTTGCATCTGGAGCCGGCAGAGGAGAGGAAAGAAAAGGTGGTGCCCTGCTGACCCGGGTGGCCAGGGAAAGCTGTGTTGAGCAGAGGACAAAGGTTAGGCTGATCTGACTTGCTCTCTGTAATTATAGCTCACCTTGTTTCAGAAAGCAGAAGTGCTCAACAGGATACGTTAAATATGGCAGATAACACTGAGAATCCAATGAGAACTTCTAAGAATTTTGACTGAAAGAAAGATCAATACGTGTATAAAGATTCAGCTACAAGACTTTATGAAAACGTGTCTTTTTATAAAAGGGAAAATTTAGAAATAGCCTAAAATTCAACTGTCCTACATTTGCCAAATAAATTATGGGACATCTATAGGACTGAAGATGTGCTTAATGTAATAAGTGGTGGGGGGGGGGGGGGAGAGAAGGACTGTTATAAAACACTACAGCAGGTCCTCAAATAACATATTTCATTCAAGGCAGTTTTGTTATAATGTCGATTCCCAGTGGGGCCATTGTCTGCATGGTCTTTTCAGGTCTGCAGGGGTTTTCTTTGGACTTCAGTTTCCTCCACATCTTGAAGCTGTGCACCTGAGGTGCATGGGTGTGTCTGAATCGTCCCATCAGAGTGCGTGAGTGTGAGTGGCCCTGTGTGGAAGGGTGTCGGTCTGTCCTGTCCAGGGCTGTTTCTATTGTAGGCGACAGGAATGGTACCACATGTCTAACCAGAGGGGTCAGACCAAACCTGAGTTCAGCAGCCTTGGTATTTGGGTTCTGGCTAGGAATAAATTCAAAGTCCAGACCCAAACTGTAAGAGAATATTTCTTTGGTAAGTAAATTACAGACGTAGAAAAAGTAGTTCCTAGAAGAAACGGGCTTAGCAAGCATGTTCTAGACCAGTGGTCAGCAAACTGCAGCTCTTGAGCCACATATGGCTCTTTGGTTCCTTGAGTTTTTAGCAAAGGCCAGCTTAGGAGTACCCTAAATAAGTTAATAATAATGTACTTACCTATATAGTTTAAGTTTAAAAAAATTGGCTCTCAAAAGAAATTTCAATCCTTATTACTGTTGATACTTGGCTCTGTTGACTAATCAGTTTGCCAACCACTGTTCTAGACTCTAAAATCTAGAATCTAGAGGTAAAGAATGCCCTTGGAGCGTGGGAGTAAGGAAACTAATGGTAACGTGCCTGGAGCTGGGACGGGGAGAGTAAGGTAGAGAGGGAAGGAAAGGGAAGGGGGAAAGCACTGGCGTGCTCTGAGGAAAAGCACACTGGCTCCTCCTTCCTAAGGGTTTTTAAGGTGGGGATTTTAGGCAGATCCCAGAGAAAGATCTTTATAGAATATGCAGCAGCTTCTCAAGTGTGTCCATTCAGAGTTGTAGACTCCATTGATTGATTGGTTGGCACCAGGGCAGCTGGTCCTGACGTCAGCTGTGGCTCATTTTGTTGTTCCTCTGGGCCTGGAGCTGACATACAACTGAAGCCTAGATGTTATGTCTAGGGAGGAAAGGTCAGGGGGTCCAAGCTGCATGACCAGTGATACAATAAGGCAGTGGTCGGCAAACTGCGGCTCATGAGCCACATGCAACTCTATGGCCCCTTGAGTGTAGTTCTTCCACAAAATACCACGTGCGGGCCCACACTTACAGTGCGATTGAAACTTCGTGGCCCATGTGCAGAAGTCAGTTTTCAGCTCTCAAAAGAAATTTCAATCGTTGTGCTGTTGATATTTGGCTCTGTTGACTAATGAGTTTGACTATCACTACGCTAGGGGAGAAAAAGTCAGCCTGGGGTGCAGTCCCATTGCCAGGCACCTGGGGCTTCCCACCTGGTGACCTTCCGTACCTGGCCCATTGTCCTTGCTCTGCAAGTATCTGTCTAACTGCCTACAACAGCTCCTGAGACCATGAACTGGAATAAGGGGTAGGAAAATAATTACCTTACTTGGTTTCATTCATCTTTCTTACGTGTGTGTACAGCTCACATTTGTCTCAGTGTTTAATACTGGAAGTGTTTGGGGTCTTTATTTGAAAGTTTGTAGTGTTTTTGTGAGCAGAAATACATCATAGAATCTTACTCTTGTTTATATCAATTAGCCTATGGTAAAATTGGTTCTGCTATACATTATTTCGCTTAAAGTCAGTTTCTAAGAACCTGTCAATGTTTAAATCATCATTTTGAAGAACAGATGTGCATACCAGGGTGGGGAGAGGGGGAAGCAGAAGATAATACACCAAAACATAAATGATGGTTCTCTCCAGGTATGACTGTGAGTGATTTTTACTAATTTCATATATATATATATATATATATATATATATATATATATATATATATATTTCCAACATTTTCTAAAAATGAATTTATATTACTTTTGTAAAAGGGCAGGGTAGAAACCTTTTGTGTGTGTGTGTGTGTGTGTGTGTGTGTGTGTGTGTGTGTTTATAAATAGGTAGACCAAAAGACTGGAAAATAACAGTAAGGAGCTAAGAATGAAGTTTATTTTAAAAATCAGGATTATAAAGATGAAAACAGGCAAGTTACAAAGTCGGCTCTGAGCTCTCCAGCAATTCACACAAAAAGGGAAGTGGGATTCGCTACATTGTCTGGGAAAAACACTATCTCCCAGTCCACAGAAACCTAGCGGTGGAGCCTGGAAGTACATTGTAAAAAAGACGGTCGGCCGCCAGTCCCGTCCGGGGAGTTTCTGGAGTTGGCCTGCACTAGGCACTCTGAGTGATCTGCCGTGCTCCCTGTCTCTGTGCACAGGCTGGCCTTAAGGGAGGTATTAATTCCACACTAAGTGCCTCTGCTTATTAGTGGAGATTAATGACTTCCTCTCTAAATAACTGCAATGAGCATTTATAGTTACTAACCCATCCGAGCCTCAGGCTGGCATCTCTGAATTGGTTCCCTCCCCAGATTGCCTGAGGCACCTTCCCTGAGCCTGGTTTCCTCATCCTTGTGATGAGGCAGGCTAAGAGGTGGGGCTGTGACTCACCTACATTCCCACCTCCACATCACCCAGGTGTGCAGAGGTAAAAAGCCAGAAAGAGTTGATATTAGAAATCATCTCCTCCATGGAGCCGAACTCGTGATATTTATCTGGACAGCCGGGGCCTCTTGGGATGGACCAGCAGAGAAAAGGAGAACAAGGCTGTGGACGGGGTTCAAGCTCCAGGAGCCCCCCAGTCTGAGACTCCAGGCCTTCTCCATTGGAGGCATTTCAGCTCAGGGTCTTCAATGGATGTCTATGACAGGCCCCCCAGGGTGCCTGGCCCTGCACTAGGTTAAGGGGTGCAAAAGTGATTCTTGTCCGGCTGCCTCCCCAGGGAGGAGATAAGGGGGCCTCCTCCCTGGGGAGGCAGCCGGACAAGAATCATCTCAGCATCATTGGTTAGAAGGAGCACCAACTAGAGGAACGTAAAGAGGTCCTTATCCAACCTCAAGCAGGGAAGGCCTCCTGGAGGAGATGACATCTGAACTGGGCCTCGAAGGATGAATGTGGCTTTGCTGGAAAGGGTCAAGGGCATTCCCAGGAGGCAGTGTGGTCTGCTGCATTCTGGCACATTTCAATCTTCTCATTGCCAGAGTCTGAAGTTCAGAATGGGAAAAAGGCAGAAGTGAGTTGATCCTCTAGGCCCAAGTGTGTGTACATAAACGCCAAGACCAGGCAGTGATGTGAACTACTGCAGCGGCCCAGGGATAAGAGAGAGTGAAGGGGACTGTGGCAAATAGGAGTGCGCTTGAGTCACTGACAAAGGCCAGTCAACACTCCAGCCGGTTGTTAGCCTGGGACAACGCAGGGCTGACACTGCCAGATCTCCCCATGCTCAAAAGGAGCCAAGTCCCGATCCCAATGTGCTCCGCTCCCTGTTTGTAGATGTTGGTGACTGATTCCAAGGTAAAGCACAACGAAGGACCACCTCTGGGGAGGGCCCCACACTGTGGCAGTGAGCATGATGTCACCTGAGGGCTGGATCTGGCCTGTTGCCACTTAGAGAGCAGGAAGCTATGGGCAGCTCAGAGGTGATAGAGTTTTGCATTCTTTTGACCCCATGTGCAGTTGTATGAAATATTGGTTAAAAAAGGAGTAAGGCAGGTAGCCTGAAGCATCTGATGGAGAGGATTCTGAGAATGGGTTATTAGGAAATGTCCAGTAGGCAATTCCTTCTTATCACCCCAGTGTTCTCACGGTTAGCATGCAATATCAGACTCGTCTGTCAGACCCAGCAACCACTCATGAAGGCAAAAAATCAGGATTGGGTGGTGGAGGAACACAGGGCCCTGCGGGTCTGTAATACCCTACCCTGTGCTTTCATGTGTGCAGAGCCGCTGGGATGAAGTACGCGAGGGCAAGGACTGTCTTCCTCACCTTCACCCTCAGCCTTCACCTGTGATAGAATCATCCGGAACCACTTTAAATCATACTTCAGAGAGCAATCGCTTTGCAAGAATTTGCTAATTTACTGAGCATTTTCATGAACTGAACAGATTTGTAATGATTTGGTGACTAGAGGCCAAGCTTCAAGTCCTGGCTTGGCCACCCATTTACTGGGTGACTCTGATCAGAAAGCTTGATGTTTCAGATCCTCAGTGTCCTGCTCTGTAAAGTGGGGATAAGCTGCCCACTGTGGCTACTGTGTAGGCTCAAAACCAACATGCAGAAATGTTTGTAAGATAGAACTTTATAGACCCACAAATGCTCTGTTGGGTGGGCTGGGATGCTTGTCATTACTCTGCCGAACCTGAGTGTCTTTAAGGGCAATGGGTTTAGGCGCACAGAAAAACGTACAGCCTCCGGTCCTTGCAGGCGGGCCTTCCAGACCCTGACAGGACCTCACCTCCTCGTAAGAGTCCTGAAGACCAGTCTCCAGGCTCCCCCTGTGCCAAGGGGAGACTGAGGCAGGCACCTCCCCCCGCATTCCAGGCTGTGCTCTCACAGTGTGCAGAGAACTGCCCCTTGTCACACAAAAGCCCTTTCAGTCAGACCTCCATCCACACAGCACCCTCACCCCGCACTCTCCTTTCTTAGTGTAAGCAGGCCCTTGGCATTGCTGTGAAAAGACGTTTGGACTCACCAATCATTGAAAAATCTCAGGGACCCCAGATGTTTCAGATCTCTGCTGATTTAGTGACTGCATCTCTCTCTCCCTCTTTCTCTCTCTCTTATTCACTCTAAGTAATAACAACTATGGAGCATAATTAAGCAAAACTCACTTTTTAGCTCCAAAAGTATTTTAGAGAGCAATCATTTTGAAAGAATTTACTACTAATTTTAGTCAAACAACGGATTTTCAGTTTTTACCAGTCCTCTCTTTTTTCTTTTTCTTTCCATAAAACTTTAAAACAAATCCCCGGTGACACGTCACTTGCCCGTGAGCACTTCTTCTATAGACGTCTCTAAACATAAGGACATCTTCCTGCAGAACTGCAATACCGTGACCTCATGCCATAAAGCCACAGCAATTACTCAATACCATTGACTAGCCAGTCGGCATTCAAATGTCCCCAGTGGTCTCAAAAGGGTCTTTTTACAGTTGGTTCCTCTGCCTGTTGCCCTTGACTGCTGCGTGCTTCCATGTCCAATTCTAGAACAGTCAGTCCCCCTCCCTTTCTGTTTCCACGCCCTTGAGTAATTGTAGAAAAAGTCGGCTTTGAGCCTGGAGCTGTCAGGCTTGTTCCTCTCCCTCCCTGGCTGGCTCGGGGGCCTTCACCAGCCTTCACCTTTTTTGGCGATAGTATGTTCCCCGGGCCGTCTGTTTCACGTACTGCATCGCATCAGGAGCTGGCGCATGTCTGCCTGTCCCAGGAGAGATGTGTGCTTCTGAATCCTCACATGGGTTATCTCACGTAATCCTCCCCGCCACTCAGAGGTGTGCTGCCTGGAGTCCTGTCCCTCCGGCCGGAGCACTGAGCCAGGCAGCGGTGCCCGCACCCAGAGGTGGCCCTCCAGTGGGGTGCCTGGAGGTTCCTTAAAAAGGGGCAAGATTGCCGAAACCGGTTTGGCTCAATGGATAGAGCGTCGGCTTGGGGACTGAAAGGTCCCGGGTTCAATTCCGGTCAAGGGCATGTACCTTGGTTGTGGGCATATCCCCAGTAGGGGGTGTGCAAGAGGCAGCTGATCGATGACCCTCTCATCGATGTTTCTAACTCTCTATCCCTCTTTCTTCCTCTCTGTACAAAATCAATAAAATATATATTTTAAAAAAAAAAGGGGGGGGGGGGCAAGATAGCAGCTCCTCTTGGCCACTCTCCAGAACCCTGTGCCGCAGGCGGCGGTCCTTGCTGGCCTCTCTGCTTCTTTACCTTTTACAGCCTTGCTTTCAACCAGAGAGCGTGCATTTCATCCATCAAATACGGTGTGTGTGTGTGTGTGTGTGTGTGTGTGTGTGTGTGTGTGTCTGTGTGTGTGTGTGTGTGTGTGTGTGTGTACACATTTACACACATGCACACACAGGGCCAGCCCTGGTTAACGCATCCATGTGTCACCTGACTCGCTATCATGCACCTGCGCCCACACAGCCCCTCGCAGCCCTTTGACGGCCCCTCGCAGACTGAGCGGAGCGGGTCGCCACCTTACACAGGCCCCTCCGAGGTCAAGGGCAACTCTGCCCTCTCCTCCAGCTCCTGCGTTCCAAACCAGGGTCCTTGCCGCAGGCCCTGCAGCACCCCTTCCCCACACTGTGGAGCTCTCACTGGTGATGTTGCTGTTCGGGGTGGCCCCGCCATGCTGAAGGGCCATCGCTGCTCCTCCGCACATGGAGGGAGGGACCCAGGAGGTGCTCATGAGGAGTGCGCGCTGGACAAGCTTCCTGCGGACTGGCTCGTGTTCGGGAAAGCCCGGTGCGCTCCGGCCGCCTGTCCTGTGTCCAATAACTAAGACAGGGTTGGGTCATGTGATGCGTTTATTGGGAAGGCCAGCCAGCCAGCCAGGAAAGACAGGGCACTTATAAGCATCCAATCCTGTCTTCCAGCAAGGCGCAGGGGACAGGACTGTAAAGGGGAAGGGGCTGGGGTGAGGAATGCAGCTACGTGCAGGCCTGGGGGTCTGCAAACGTCAGCTATTGTAATTAGTCATCAGGCGATGAGATGATGTTGATGAGATGATATTTTGACTCCCGGTGGGTCGGCCTGACCATGCTTATCAGTTCTGCTTGCCGGATTCCCAGCTGAGTCACCTCTCCGATCGCTTTGTGCAGGCCTTGAAAAGGAAACTTCAATAAAAACATAACCCTCTATTCATACATAAGAAACTTAACCCCCTCTGCACATAAGTATATGTGTTCTAAGATTTAAAATAATGTGATTACTTTCCAGATTAATACAGGTGCTCTATCAGATTATTAGTCCCCCTCCCCATCACTCACAGCGCTGCCGGCCATAGTTCAATGTAATGAACAGCACTGTATATGAAGTTAGATGTCTTCAAACAGGGACACACATTAAACAGGTTGTATTGATCAGTTATCCGAATCCTATGGCCAAAGGCTCACAGGAACCCAAGCCTGTGTGTGCCCTGGAGGGTCCACTGACGGTGTTTGCTGTCACTGTACAGAACAGAACTCCCGCCGGAAAGTGAGAACAGGCTGTGTGTACGTCCACACTCACGGTAGAGATCCTCTTGATTTAGTTCTACAACGCCTGATTAACCTTGTTTTTCATTTAAATATTTTGAATCCGATATTTGCAAGATTGCAACGAGGTTCGAGATGCTCTGAGCACAGGATGAGGAATAGGAGCTTTCAAATATGTGGACCAGGTTTTGCTGTGTCTGCTCCAATCAATTCAGGATAAACTTTCCCACTGAAGCGTGCCCTGACTCGGCCGACTCCCGAGGCGCCGGCTGTGGGGCGGAGGTAGGTTCAAATCTGCTCCCAATTTCACGTTACTCAGGGCTGAAGTATTTATAACCTTGTTTTGCTGAATCATTATAAAGTATTTGAGTAAAAGGAAATTAATCAGTTCCTGAAGCGTTTCTGCCTCCAGGGTTTTGGGAGGATTAACTAGCAGATTTTTCTATTATTACAATTAATTTTCAGCCTTCCTTGGAGTGTGTTGCCTTTAAGGAGTTGCATATTGATTCTGGGTTTCCCCTTTTACAGTGAAATTTGGGTTCCGTTGAGAATTCCCAATATTGTTTCCTTCTTTCTGCTAAAGGATAATGAAAAGAAAAATTTTAAAGCAGTAAAGAAAAGTCTCCCTTGCCTAAGATACACAGTGTAGACTTTTTAATTAGTGTTTTCATAAGCGAGAGCCTTTAAAGCATAACATTCATCCCAGTGTTTCCATATTTAGAACAATCCTTCATATTGTTTTTGCTATTTGAATTTTTTCTTATTAAACATGTTTACAAAAATGTAGAAAATGACTTTGATGAAAACCATGATCTGAAGAGCTGCTCTTTGAAACCCAGAGAAGTCTGCCTGTGGCCCTTTAAGCCCAGGCAGTGTCTTCCAGCTGCAAGTTCTAAATTCTACCTTCCACATGAGATTGATTAGAAGTTCAGAAATAGGCGGTGAAAAATGGAAATGACCTTGGGCACCCAACCTGACAGAATTTACCAATGGTTTTCAAACAAACAATTTGAAAAGTGTGGCCCTAACTGGTTTGGCTCAGTGGATAGAGTGTTGGCCTGCAGACTGAAGGGTCCCAGGTTCGATTCCAGTCAAGGGCATGTACCTTGGTTGTGGGCACATTCCAGTAAGGGGTGTGCAGGAGACAGCTTATCAATGTTTCTCTCTCATTGATGTTTCTAACACTATATCCCTCTCCCTTCCTCTCTGTAAAAAATTAATTTGAAAATATTTTTTTAAAAAAATTGTGGAGTGGTTTTTGCTTGGTGTGTGTATGTGTGTGTGTGTGTGTGTGTGTGTGTGTGTAATCCTATCTAATAAAATAGTAATATGCAAATTAACCATACATTGCTATACCCACAACCACGCCCATCAGCCAATCAGGAGAAAGTATGCAAATTAACTCAACCAAGAAGATGGCTTCAGCCACAGAGCTAGCAGGTTTGGGTTTCCCCGGCAATGGAGGAAGCCAAGCTTTCTGCATACCCTGGCCAGCCCAGGCCTCCGCTCAAAGCTACAAAGTTTCAATTATAAAAGATGAATAAATCGCAACAAAAATGGCTGTGGCCATGGAGCAAGCAGGAGTCTTGGCCTCACTTAAGGCTACAAAGTTTCAATTATAGAAGATAAATAAATCCCAGATACCAGGGCCTCCATTTGGGTCACTGGGGGGCATGGCTGGCCTGCAAACCACCACAGGCCCCTCATCCAGGCTGCCCCACACACCAAGGGAATCCCCATCCTGATCCAGGACACCCTTCAGGGCAAACCAGCTGGCTCCCACCTGTGCACCTCTATCCTATCTAATCCTCCTATCTAATAAAAGAATAAGCCGAAACTGGTTTCACTCAGTGGATAGAGCATTGGCCTGTGGACTCAAGGGTCCCAGGTTCAATTCCAGTCAAGGGCATGTACCTTGGTTGCGGGCATATCCCCAGTAGGGGGTGTGCAAGAGGCAGCTGATCCATGACTCTCTCTCATCGATGTTTCTAGCTTTCTATCTCTCTCCCTTCCTCTCTGTACAAAATCAATAAAATATATTTAAAAAATATATATTTTTAAACATAAATAAAAAATAATAATATGCAAATTGACCATCACTTCAATACACAAGAGAGCTGCCCCCATGTGGTCAAAGATGGCTTCACTCATGTGGACACAAGATGGTTGCCACAAGATGGCCAGCAGGGAAGGGCAGTTGGGAGACACCAGGCCTGCAAGGGAGGGCAGTGGTGTGTTATCAAGCCTGCAGGGGAGGGCAGTTACGGGTGACCAGGCCTGCAGGGGAGGGCAGTTAGGGGCAAACAGGCTGGCAGTGGAGCAGTTAGGCATTAATCATGCTGGCAGGGTAGTGGTTAGGAGCAATCAGGAAAGCAGGCAGGTGAGCTGTTGGACGCCAGCAGTCCTGCATCAAGCCTAAATGGGCAGTCAGACATCCCTCAAGGGGTCCTATATTGGAGAGGGTGCAGGCTGGGCTGAGGGACACACACACACACACACCCGTGCATGAATTTCGTGCACCGGGCCTCTAGTCATAAGATAATAAACTAGATTTTTTTGGCATTGACCTGATAAAATCATAATCTTTATTTTGAAAGTGGCTTTGAAACAACAAAGGTCATGATAGAAACTCTCTGAGTATGGAGGTCAGCCCCTTCTTTTACCAGCTGTGCCTCTTGGGCAAGTCCCTGAACTTCCAAGTCACCTCCTCTGTAACATGGAGCCCTGCCACCTACTTCACAGCATTAGTCTATGTCCTGAAGTTTATCTGAGCTCAATGCAAGTTCGCTGTTCTAAAAACTTATACCCTCCAATAATCATATTACAATGACCTTAGAAATGAAATCACCAATTATACTTTAACCAGCATGTATTTTAAAATGCTCAGTGCATATAATTGAGAAGCAGATACAGGAATTTCCACTCAAAGTCCTTGTTTCCAAAATATCCCTGGAAATACAGGTTTGTCCCTTTTTTAAGGGGGATAGGGCAAGAAGAAAAGAAAGGATTGCCTCCAAAGAAAGGCAGCTGGGTGTAGATTTTCTAAATGAAGAAGGTTGCTTACCCTCACTCCTCATTGTTCTCCTGTGGCCACCAAAGCTGCAGATGGAAAGTCATTTTTCCTGGGCAGGATTCTTCCTGAATCATACCTCATGAATGCTTGGATGTGAGAAGAGAGAAAGCCCCCTTCTCAACTTCCAAGAAGAGCTTTTTCTTTAACAACAAAAAAGCAACATGGGGAATGATTGCGAAATGCACAACCATGACACCTTCTCCTTTAGACAGAGCCCTTTCCGGGCAGCAGTGTGCACAGCCTCAGGGTAGGGACCAGGATCTAAGCCAATGTTGACGATCCCATTACTCTTTACCAGTCATTGGTCCAGGGCCAGGATTCTCAACCCAGGCAATTTTACATGCACACATGCACACACACATGCACACACACATGTGCACACATGCACAGGCCATTAGCAATTTTGGGTTGTGAGTCGAGCTCAGGATGCCCTAAGTATCCTGCAATGTCCAGGACAGCCCCCACAATAGAAAATTATCTGGCCTGCAGTTTCAACAAGACTGAGGTTGAGAAACACTGGTGTAGGAATTGATATACCACACAGTTCTAAGCAATGAAATGGCACAGGAAAGAGGTAGAGAAAATTCTGGAAAACAATTTTCCTCCTTAAAAAGTAGAAATATTTTCTGCCCCTGCCTCCTTTCTATCTTTTTGGAATGCTGGGGTGTGAAGGTGTGATGCTTGGAATACTGCAACCGTCTTGGGATTGTGAGGGGCAATGGCACCAATAGGCCAAAGACCTTGGAGCCATTGTACCAACCAAGAACTACTTGTCTCCAAACTTCTTGATATAGAAAAATTTTAATTGCCTTTACTTTCAAAGCTACTGTTAGTTGGTATATTTGTTACTTGTAGTTCAAAAGCATCATAATGATCGTATCTACTGTGGCATGTAATTTTCCCATAAAAGGTTCACAATAGGTTAACTGGAAACCAATAAAACTTTTCTGGGATTCGGATATTGCTCAATGTGCTGGGCTCAGTCACTAGCTAAGCCATCCTGCAGATTCTTGCTTCTTGCACAAAGCCCCTTGTGGCAAATGAAGTGAACTCATGCATCACCCCTGAAGAATGACAAATGATGCTAAATCATGAATCTTCAGCGTGACTCATGGAGGCTGAAAACTGGGAAGGCTAGTTTAAATTCAAGCTCTGTCGCCTCACAGACATGTGATCTCGTTACTTCTCTGCTTCTTCATCTGTAATATGGGGATTATCATGGTCTCCTCAGTGGTTAAATGAGTTATCGCATGATAACGTGCTTAGAATAGTGTCTGGAAAGCACTATGCAAAGCACTATGTTCATATCATTGTCGTTATTATCAAATGTCCCGTCTGAGCATGCCAAAGGACTGCCGAATGATTTTCATATCTGAATCTTACCTGATCACATGACCACACTTCAAAGTTGAAATTGACATCCAAGTGGGCTTTTTGTGTGAACTACTGATAGGAAAATGGATTCACAATACTCTATCCACTCTCACCAAATTCCACCTGTGTGCAGGGGCACAGCCAGGTGGCTTGGGCAAACTCTTCCCAAGACAACAGTGGCATGATGCTAGCAGGTGTGTCACTGGCCGGCAGAGGAGCTCATTCCAAGAGACTTGCCTCCTTGTCTTCCAGGATTAATGGCTCTGCAGCATGTGGACCAGATGGGTGATTGAGTATTGTGCACAGTTCTTCTGTTTTACCAATACCAGGACAGCCACCATTAAATTCCCAGTTTCTACATATTTCCTCAGTAAATTAGCCCTCCTTAGAGCCTGGTTGTCTTTCTCTCTGTCCTTAAACCCTGTCTGTCATCAGAACATCTACAGAATGGGGCTTTGGCATGAGGCATGCTGGGATTTGAACACAGCTCTGCAGCTAAGTTGCCATATGACTTTAGGCAAGTCACATCACCTCATTAAATGGGCTGAATGAGAGTCGCTGTGCATATACTAACAGGAAAAAAGTCTCTAGCAAGACTCATGGCATGAGGCAGGTGCTGGATGAGTGGTTGGGGCTGGGAGTAATTCTGTTTGGTTCTCTCCAGCCCTGTTTACTTATTGAATAACAAAATCAGTGTCCCGGCGTATTGAGGGCTTGGGGCAGGTTGACCACACCGAACTGTGCAGGACCTCAGCCAAATTTTTTGTTTCTTTTTCATAAATATTTGAGTGCTGCTTTAACCCAAGAAGGCAGACAAAAAGCAAGGAGTCCCAGGAGTCAGCCAAGAGTTCCTGTGAGCTGTGTATTCTGAGTGGCGCTCCTATAGTCCGAGAGCATAAATCTGAACCTCTGCAGGCCTGCTCTTTTTTGTAGACTGCAAGTCCCACAGCTTGACAACCACTTTAATTGGTTGCCAGGCCTCCCTGGGCAAAGTAGTCCTATGCACCGGGAAGTTTCCTGTCTTGTGTAAACCTTCCAGAGCTTGGCACCAACATGTCTGCTCTCAGCCTCCCTGGAAGGAATCCTTCCCTTTCTCCATCTGCCCCAGGCAACAGGTTATGGACTGGCCCCAGCCTTGAGACAAAAGCACTAGCAAAGGACACGATCCTGATATTACTCCTTGTCATCCCTGCTGCATTCCTCCTAGTGAATCTGCAGGATGACTTTGGAGGTTACATAGATAATAATTTCTATATGATGTTCCTATTCATCTAAATATTGATGTTTTAAGTGAAAAAAATAATCAAAGTAATGCAAATGAATTTTATTATTCGTGGTGAGTTAATTTTAAGTACAAATAATGTAATTTCAAGAACCTTTTTTTGTAGTTAACATGATAGGTATTTAGTGCATTCTAGGTGAGGCTGAGCAGGCATCATTCCACTACCCTTGGTGGTAGATGATATTATTATTATTCTCACTTTACCTCTATGCTATTCTGTTCTGTCAATACATTCATTTAGGTTGTTAATCTTTGAAATTAGGCTCCATTGCAACAGAATTTGAGATTCAGTAGGTTTGGCATTGGCCCAGGAATCCATATATTTACCCCAATATGTGTTTATGCAGCTCTCCAAAGACTATCTCTGAAATCCTCAAAGCTGGATGATCTCTACAGCCCCTTGCTGGTGGAAAAGGTAGCAACTAAAGTTATTTATTGATTACACTAAACTAGGCATTTCTATTGATATTTTTTTTCCCAATCCTCTCTCCCAGTACCATTATTTTCTCCTTTGCAGAGACAGGAAAACCAAGGTTGACTCTTGCACACAAAGTCCTGGTTCTCATGTGGCTGAATCAGGACTCGAACCCAGATCTGGTTTTCTCCAAAGACTATGCTGTCATTTTCTATGATGTAACCCTTTGAAAATGTGGCCAATAACACCTGCTTCTTTTACCTCTTAAGGCGATTATAAAGATCAATGGTAATCATGTACGTTAAAGTAGTTTATAGTGTGTATGGTGCCATATTTAATCATTCATTCAATAGTTAGTCTGATCATGTCATTCCCCTACCTACATAAAAACTTTTCACTGGCTCCTGTCTCACTCAGAATTAAAGCCAAAGTCTTCTCAATGAGTGGCCCACATCCCAACGCCTGTTGAAGCTCATGTGTTACTACCCTTTACTCACTCTCTTCTCACCAACTATTCCAGGCTCCCCGATGTTTCTCAAAAGCATAAGGCACGCTCTTGCCTCAGGGCCTTTGCACTTGCTGATCCCTCTGCCTAGAAGACTTTCCCCTCACATACCCACATGGTTTGCTTCTTCATCATCTTGGGTCTTTTCTCAAATTTTCAGCAAGGCCTTCCTTATCCTCCTCAGGTAAAACTGCAGCCTTACCAACCCTCCAACCTGCTATTCTTTCTCTTTGGTTTATTTTTCTCCAAAGTACTTACTACTAGTATGTTCTATTAGGTCTAGTAATAATTAATGTCGTTTTCTAATACTTTTTAAAATCGAATTTATTTAAACAATACAACAAAATTTAGTCAACAATATAGTTGCCGTTGTTTTCTACTACTTGTGCCCAATGCTCAGGAAGCATTTTAATCCCTCTGTTGTAAAATTCTTGTGATTTTGATGCAAAAAATTCGGTCAATGCATTTTTGAGGCATTCTTCATTATTAAATTTTTTTCCAAGAAGAAAGTTTTGCAAAGAACGAAACAAATGGTAATCGGAAGGGGCAATATCAGGAGAATATGCAGGTTGAGGGAGAACTTCCCATTCCAACTGGCACAGTTTTTCAGCAGTGATTCTTGCAGTATGCGGTCGTGCGTTATCGTGGTGAAGAATTACGCCCTTCCGATTAATCAGCGAGGGTTCTTTTTCTCTTAAAGCTTGGGCTAACCTTTCCAATTGGGCACTATACACTGCACTTGTAATGGTTTGGGTAGATGGTAAAAGTTCATAATGAAGAATTCCTTTAAAATTCCACCAAACGCACAACATCACTTTTTTCGCATGCAAGTCAGGTTTTGGCGTGGGCTGCGGAGCCTCATTTTTGTCCAACCATTGAGGCCGCCTTTTCAAATTAACATACAGTACCCATTCTTCATCTCCGGTAACAATTTGCTCTAAAAACGGCAACGGTTTTGACGAGAGAGGAGCGAACTGCAAATTGTGACTCTTTGATTACGGTTGTTGTCGGTCAACTCATGAGGAACCCATTTTCCAAACTTTTGGACTTCGCTAAGTGCACGCAATTGATTGGAAATTGTTTTTTGTGAACAATTTAAAGTTGTCGCAAGCTCTTGTTGGGTAATTTGAGGATTTTGCACCAAAAGAGCTTGAAGAGCTTCTTGATCAAAATTGGACACACGGCCTCGACCACTCTTGTCATCTAACGAAAAATTTCCCTCGCGAAATTTCTCAAACCAACGCTGGCATTTTCTGGCGCTAACTGCATCTTGACCAAGAGCACTACAGATGTTTTTTGCAACCTCACTTGCTTTTCTTCCGAATTGGAACTCGTAAAGCATGCAGTGCCGAATATGCTCTTCATCCGCCATCTTCTTAGCCCTAGTTTTGCAACAAAAACCAAACCAAACACAAACTTTTTCAAGCAAAACTTGTTAATTGCACTTCACATGTTCTGTAGATACCACGTGTTTGATGGTTATGTCAATACAAGTCAACACCAAGCAAGATTTTAAACGAATGTTTAAAAACAACATTACTTATTACTAGACCCAATATATATATGTGATTGATTGGTTGATCTCCCTCCACTTAGAACATGAGCTTCTTGAGGTGAGGGACTTCTGTCTGTTTTGTCTACTTAGAGTGGTAGATACTCAATAAATAGTTGCAGAGTAGATACTCAATAAGTAGGTATTGAATGCATGAATGAATTTATTGAGCATTCTTATAAGTCAGGCAGGTGCCAGGTGCAAGGAGTCAAGGATAAAGCTCATAGATACAGTGTTGGCCTTCCTGTAGCTTATTAAAGGATCCATTCCTGGATTTTTTTATTTTTATTTTTTTGACATTTGATTTCTGGATTGTTAAATGCAAGAGCACAATATGTAAATAAATGTAACCTGAATAAAACTCTTAGCTCCAGCTTTCTGACAATGACAAACACAAACCTTGGACCTGTAGCTCTCAAAATGTCTACAGCACTGGCCTTTCCCTGTCCTCCTCAGTCACAGAATCCCCCCTTTTTCCTGCCAGGAAAGGCCAGGACTCTTTCAGCCTTCCCCAGCTCTCCTTCCCCAGGGTAATCAGAACTCAGCTGAGAGTCAGCAGCGGTAAACACTTGACTTTTTCCCTGGGGACATGGTGTCTTAGTCACCCCATAAACATTTAATTTTATGTAGCCGTATTTTATAAGCTGGCACATTATCAGAGCTGTCTCGCTCTGTTGCCTCAAGTGCCACTGTTTGAACTGACCCATAATGCCTTTTAATTGTATATCACCCTTTGCTTCTAGTAAAATGTGGGAATATACAAGAGAATCTAGGAAAGGCAGATGCTGGCTGGGTTAGCCAAGAGCACTTGCAAAATCCCTCGGAAGAGGAAACGTGTGCTTATTCAAGTGCAGTGTCTTTCTCAAAAGGGGATTCCTCCAAGACCTGCATTGGTAACCCTAGGGACCTCATCCACAACCCTCACCCAACCCAGTCCCATGTTAGAGAGTGTCTCTGTCCATCTAGATTGGGACATGGAGTAAGCATTTTCATTCTTCTTTGAGATATCTATATTAATAAAAGGCTAGTATGCTAATTAGACCAGAAGTCTTCCGGATGTCCTTCCAGACAAAGCTGCAGCAAGGTTTAGACAGCAAAGGCAGGCCAAGGCTTGAGAGGCTGGCAGTGGCAGCAGCAGAGGCATGATGGGGGCATTGCCTTCCCCTGATCACCAGCTTGCCTCCTGCAGAGAAAGGCCAGAGCAGCAGCAATGAGGAGGTGATGGGGGTGGTGCCTTTCCCTGATAGGCCCATCGCCTCCTACAGGGGGAGGCCAGACTGCGGCTTAGGCCTGCTCCACCTGGAGAACTAGCCTAAGCCATCAGTAGGACACCCCCAGAGGGCTCCTGGACTAAGAGAGGGGACAGGCTGTGAGGAACTGCTGCCCCCCCTCCCCCCACATGAATTTTCATGCACTGGGCCTCTAGTTAATGTATAAGAAAGTACAAATAAGTGTTCCACTTAGTGAATTTCATACACCCATGCAATGTCAATATTGGTATCACCCCGGAAGTACCTCGTATCTCTAACAGTAACTGTTATCCTGACTTATAGCCCCTGGGTTAAGTTTTGCCAGTTTCTGTGTTTATATAAATGGAAACATGTGCTATATACTCTTTGGTGTCTGGCTTCTTTTGCTCAACATAATTATTTGTGAGATTTATCCATGTTGTTGCACATAGTTGCCTTTTATTCACTTTTATTAGTGAATAATGCATAGGTATTTATTATGAATATATGACAATTAATTTTTTATTTTGAGACTTATAATGGACATTTGATAGATTTTAATTTTTAACCATTATGAATAGTGCTACTATGAACATTTTAGTGCATGTCTAGTACATGTACCCACAATTCTGTTGGGTATATATCTAGGACAGGAATTGCTGGGCAGGCCAGCATTTTTAACAAGCAACTCAGATGATGCTGAAGTTTAAGAACCATATGGCAAGCAAGTACCCTTTACCAAGATGATTGATCAGGCTTGAATTGTTCTTCAATACAGAAGATGTGCCCTCAAAAACCTTACCTTCTTATTGAGAAAACAAAACAGACCCACAAACACTGTAGAGACAATAACTCAGTGACTCAATCCAGATGCCTGCTCTGGTTTGGAACAATATACACATACACAGAGGAGAGTTGCAAGTTGGCTTCTTATTGGAAAAACTCTGGGTTTTTAGGGGGATAAACTGTGTTTCAAAAATCAAGAAATATCCTAAGAAGTCTGTATTTCTGATTTCTGATTGAAAATTCAGCTCCAGAAACACGAGGTCCTCATTCCCACGTGGCAACATGTAGCTGGAGCTCAGCCATAGCTGTCCCCTTTAGGTGGGACAGGGGATCTCCAGGCACCAGTCCTCACTAATTCCTGTGGTCTCCGGCCTCCTTCCCTCATATGCATTAGCAGCCTGACCCAGGCATTTGGCTTCCCAGTAACGAATATAGAAAATTATAATAAACATTTTCTATACAAGATTTGAATTAATCTTCACAAGAACCCATATGATCATGCCCATTTGGGGGCAGAGGAAATGGAGGCTCCAAGAGTGGTTGAAAAAGCATTAAATTAATGAGAAGGGGTAAAGAAGAGTGAATAAAGCTGCACTACCAGCAAGTGATGGCCTCTGTTTCCTAGCAGCCAGGGGGCTATTTTGAAATTTAAAAACTGAGTGTATGCTTTTTTAAAAATGTTCAGTGACAACTTAAATAAATCAAGATACTGTGTAGGTAATGATATGTTTATAATAAAGTTCAGAGAATGTTTTAAAGGTATCAGCAGAAGGGGAAAGTGCTTTAGAATAAAGTAGCCACAGACACGTTCATCCCAACAATGTGGGGTCTCAGCTGAGCTTCAGCCAATGACTGTGAAGAGGCGAGAGGGCACTCTGAGCAGGGGTGCAGGCAGAGTGAAGAGGAGGACTAGGCTGATAGGGCTGAGGGAGAGATGGACAAGAGAAAGGTCCTAATGGATCCCTTCTCAGGACAGTGTGTGAACTGCATAAAACGGGGTGTCGGTGCAGGTACTTGTTTCAGGATGCTGAAGAGTCCCTCTCGCTGAGGGCTCAGAAGGAGAGGTGGTTGAGAGCCTCTCAAGGGAATTTCTGCTCCATGTGAGTTTGGACTTTTAAAGCCCCTCCAGTGGGTTTCTTTTTTTCTTTTTTTAAATTTTATTTATTGTTTTTTAGAGAGAAAGAGGAAGGCAGAGAGAGGGAGGAACATCGATTTGTTGTTCCACTCACTGGTTGCTTCTTGTATGGGCCCTGATGAGGGAGTGAACTAACAACCTTGGTGGATTGAGATGATGTTCTTAACCAACTGGCCAGGGTTGGTTTCTTTTAATTTTTATTTTTCTGATTATAGCACTAATAATCACTAATTGAAATGTTCAATTTCAGTTAGAATCAGTGGAAGTAAAGAGGCAGTCTTTTTCCATCCTAGTAACATGGGAGATATACAAGAGGATCCTGGAAAGGCAGGTGAGGTGCCTGGAGAACATCTGCCCCATCTAACCGAGACAGTTGTGACTCTGCTCCAATCAGATGCTGCCATGGAGGAATGAGGACCTCGTGTTGCTAGAGTTTAATTTTCAAACAGAAATCAGAAAGGCAGACTTCTTATGATATTTCTTGATTTTTGAAACACGGTTTATGCCAAACAAAACCCAAAGTCTTTCCAAAAGAATGAGAGAATATTAAAAAGTATAAAGAAAAAAATTGTTCTCATTCCCATCACCCAGAAATAATCACTGTTGACATTTTAGTAGTCCTTCACACTCGTGTCTTTATATACATACACATATATGCACAGAGACATACAAAGAGATACATTTTCCATCAAAAAGGAGCTCTGCATAATTATTTATAATCTGCCTTTTTTTTTTTTTTTTTTTTCATTTAGCAGCTCAGGAGCACTTTTTCTTTGTAAGAAAATAGTACTAGGGACCACAAGCTAAATCAGATCCTTTGCTTGTTTGAGTAAATAAAGTTTTATTGGAACACAACCACATCCATTTGTTTACATGTTATCTGTGGCTACTTTCTCACCACAATGTAAGAAAATATGGCCCATAAGCCTAAAATATTTATGGCCTGGCCCTTTACAGAAAAATGTGGGTGACCATTGGTTTTAAACCTGAGGGTTTATAAATTTGGATTGAGAAAGAGATCAGATCTTTATTTTCACTGATTCTAACTAAAATTTAACATTTCTCCCAATTATAGGCAACAAATCTGTAAATTTGTCTCAATCTCTAACAGGTGTATTATTTTATTTTGTTTTATTTTATCTTATTTTATTTTGTGATGTTATTTTATTTTATTTTAGAGGATGTTTATTAAAGCTGGGGGCAGTGAAAAGAAAGAGCTGGGGAAATGAGCCTGGGCCGGGCTGCTTTGGCTCACTGGGAAGTCAGAGAAGAGGGGGCCTAGGGAACAGGCTCAAGAGTTTTCCCAGGATGAGCTGCCACTGCCCATTGCTGCCCTGGCTGTAAACCCTATGGGGTTCCTTAGAGTTTAGGAGATGCATGCCTTTGGGAAAGAAGGGGGAAAGCTAAGGCATGCTCCTGGAGAGACAGCAGGAGGGAGAGGGAGAGAGAGCCTGTAACAGATGTCTTGATATATTTATGTTTACCACTGCTTCAAAATTACAACTATTAGACCTTCTATTAGATCTCTTTAAGACTTTAAAAAGAAAAATTACATTTACTGATACATTATATTTTAAACTTATTTTGGTAACTTTATTTCCATCCAATCTGTTTTCTTTGTAGCCCTATGTATTCTGTTTCATAACCCTGTGCATTCTGTGAATAATGTTAAAAACATTATTCTGAGAAGGGAATGGTTAGGTTCAAGCTTCTAAAGGAGGCCATGGAACAAGAAAAAGTTAAGAATTTCTAAGCTAGGTCATTTTAAATGGCTGTATACTTTCCACTGTTGCTACTTGATCAGCATGTAAGCTACTTCAAACTTTTCACTCTTACTAAAAATAATTTTTAATCTCATGATATCCACAAATCCTTCTGTGTGTGTCCAGTAAACATGCTTAGAATAAAGTTCCCTGATACCTGTTGCTGAATATCTATACACTAGAGGCCTAGTGCACAGGATGCATGCACTGGTGGAGGGCATGGCCTACAGGGATTGGCCCACTGGGGGAGCACCACTCATCACGGTCAGCCCTCTGAGTGGCTGCTCCTTGGTTGGGCATCTTCCATGGAGCACTCACCTCTGCAGAGGATCCAGTCAGAGCCAGGCCCAGGGACAATAGTACTGAGAAGCAGCAGAATAAGCCTCAGTCCCGTGGTGGCCATGAACCCACCTCCCAGCCTCCAGGGTCAGCTCTGTGAGCCTGTGGGCATCGGAGGAGGTGGCAGGGAGTGAGGAGGTGACCCTGGCAAGGAGGCAACAATCGCAACCTGGGTTCCTGTCCTTGGGCCCGGGGTTCCCAGCGGGAGCAGCGGCACATCCTGGTCCTCTGTAGAGGTGAGTGCTCCATGGTCCTGGATTCGATTCTGGTCAAGGGCATGTACCTTGGTTGTGGGCACATCCCCAGTAGGAGGTATGCAGGAGGCAGTTGATCAATGTTTCTCTCTCATCAATATTTCTAACTTTCTATCCCTCTTCCTTTCTCTCTGTAAAAAAATCAATACCTGGGTTTCAGGTTCAATCCCTGGCCTGGTCGGGATACATGCAGGAGGCAAGCAATCAATGTGTCTCTCTCACATCAATGTTTCTCTCTCTCTCTCCCCCACATCCTCCTCCTCTTCCCTCTCTCCCACTAGCTCTAAAAATTCAATGGAAAGAATATCCTCAGGTGAGAATTAACAAAAAAGAAAAGAAAGAAATGGTTTCCTAGATAACTACCTAAATAAATAAATGTAGTGGGTGATTGTAGCTGCTTACTGTAAGGGAAGCCAAACTTGTGAGACAGGTGCTAGTGCAAAAAGAAAGAAGTTTGCCGAAACCAGTTTGGCTCAGTGGATAAAGTGTCAGCCTGCAGACTCAAAGGTCCCAGGTTCGATTCTGGTCAAGGGCATGTATCTTGGTTGCAGGCACATCCCTTGTGGGGATGTGCAGGAGGCAGCTGATCAATGTTTCTCTCTAGAGGCTCAATGCACAAGATTCATGCAAGAGTAGGCCTTCCTTTCCCCTGGCTGCCAGCACTGCCTTCACTCTGGCAGGAGCCACTTTTTCAATCCAGCCCAGAGCCATCTTTCCACCTTCCCACGCTGCCCAGAGTTCCGGAGCAGCTGGGGCCATGAGGAATGCCTGCGTCCCGCCCTGCCCCCGGCCACTAGGCACCTGCTTATGCAAATTAACCCACCATCTTTGTTGGGTTGATTTACATACTCACTCCTGATTGACTGGTGGGCATCAGTATAGGCAATTTGCATCTTACTCTTTTATTAGTGTAGATTTTATTTCACTATGTTCAAGATATTTGACCTGTAGATTTTCTTTTTTTTTTTTTTTAATATATTTTATTGATTTTGTACAGAGAGGAATGGAGAGAGATAGAGAGTTAGAAACATCGATGAGAGAGAGTCATCAATCAGCTGCCTCTTGCACACCCCCTACTGGGGATCTGCCTACAACCAAGGTACATGCCCTTGACCGGAATCGAACCCGGGACCCTTCAGTCCCCAAGCCGACGCTCTATCCATTGAGCCAAACCGGTCTCGGTGACCTGTAGATTTTCAATTGGGGAAGTTACTTTCTTAATGTGCTAACACATAGTTGATCTTCATAAACATTAATAGATACCCAAGGGAAGAACATAATGTGTGTATACAAATACACATGTTAAATCTTATTAACTTTGTAGTTCCAATTATCTCCTCTAGCTACTTATATTTTTCAACTGTCAGATTTGTAAAAGCTTATGAAGAATGTTTTGCAATCTCCCACAATTCCTCCTATGCATTTCTCCTTTTTTCCTGAGCTGAGATAAATGAAGTGCTAGAGTTACTGCCTTTTCTGTCTTTGCTGCGAATTCTAATTTCTATCAAATAAAATTATCTCTCTTGGCCTGTTAGGCTTTTTGCCTCAGATTCTAAATTGTCAGAAAATAATTGTGCCACCACTGTAATCCTTTGTTTGCGTTTACCAGAAAAATCTAACTCATCCTTTTATGTCTAGCCTTCATTCTTTAATTATTTTAGGTGTATATTTCAAGTTGTTTTTTAACCTTTGTTAATTAATTGTGAAGAAAGTGTAATTTACTTTTTTTTTTTTTTTTTTTGGAAGTGAGCTGCACTATTTCATGTGAACTGGGACTGGTCTTCGTCATGCTGCACTGTCACTCAGAGTTGGGGATATTCCTCTGAGAAGCTGCACTTGCTCACCTAGCATTGCTGGTTTCTATCTTTCTCTTAGTTTTCGTAAGTCTTTGAGTGGAAGTTGGCAGATACAGTGCCAGGGCCTGCAGGCAGATGCCACTTTAAATTAGAGTCCACATGGCTAAATGTTCATGCTTTATAATATATAATAATTTCACTCAAAAATAACTAATCACTTCACATAGGAATCAGTCACTGCTGGGACTGAATTCATACCATGCACTCACCTTCGTGTCGCTAACTCATAGGCCAGACACAGAACTAACACTAATTCAGTCCAGCGTAACAAATGTTTACTGACCTACCAAGCACTGGGCTAGTTTTCACTTACTTACTCACTTAACAAAAGAGTATTGAGTGCTTACTTAGGCTGGGCACTGTTATAGACCCCGGAGATAAAGTGGGGGAAAGGAAAAATTTTGTATCCTCATGGAAAATGCATTTTATTGGGGGGGGGGAAAAAAACAACTTAAAAATAAACATAGAATTCTAGGTAGTGATGTGTGCCATATAGAAAAGTATGAGTATAAAAAAACAGACGAGGAAGCTATTTTACAAGTGATGTTTGAACAGAGCCCTAAAGAAGGTAAAGGAGCAGTGGAGAGAGCCAGAGCAAACGAGCAGGAAAGGGGGCAGCCAGGACCATGGCCCTAAGAAGTGAACAGCTGCCGCCATGAAGGAACACACACAGTCCTCTGTGACGCTCAGTCAAGATTGGCAGCCGTGGGCAGAAGCAGCTGAGTGGCCGCTCCTGGCTCCCAGGCTCCCAGGGCATCCCCAGGAAACAAAGGGGACATGGGTCATCTTCCTCTGGCTTCTGTAGTAGGAGGTGCAGCACACGTGATTGGCAATCCCCCCAAATTAGAAAGGGAGTGAGCTGCTAGACATGTAACAGTGTCTACTACAGTATGCCTTTCCATACTTACATTTAATACATATAGACACATATACATATTTCCAGCTAACATCATGCAACCACAGAGCTATAAACCTATTCACCCACTTCCGAGAGGAAGGCAACACAAAGTTTCTTCAGTTCCTGCATCCAAAGCTCCAAATCCAGGATTTGTACACAAGCCCCACTGTCTTAACTTTTTAGATCCCTTCTCAATATTATGAAACTTTGGAGTCAATTGCAAAGCTAACCACTATAATACATCCTACATATAAAAGGTATGAGAAAGAAAGAGAAGGAAATCAACAAATACAAATATATAAATAAAAAGTAAGCATACATTCTATTTAGAAAGGACATGCGGACTGAAGGATCTCAGGTTCGATTCCGGTCAAGGACATGTACCTTGGTTTCGGGCACATCCCCAGTAGGGGATGTGCAAGAGGCAGCTGATCGATGATTCTCTCTCATCGATGTTTCTAACTCTCTATCCCTCTCTCTTCCTCTCTGTGAAAAATCAATAAAATATATTATAAATAAATAAATAAATAAATAAATAAATAAATAAATGTAATTGAACTATTTTACATTCCCACAGGCAATGTATGGGAGTTTCTCCCCATCCTTGTCAACATTTATTATTGTCTGTTTACTACAGCCACTCTTGTGAGTGTGAAGTGGTATCTCATTGGGGTTTTACTAATGTTTAATGACATGAAGGTCTTATCCTGTGTTTATTGGTTCTCAGTATATCTTCTTTGGCTAAATGGCTATTCAAATCTTTTATTCATTATTTAATTGAGTTATTTTTTGAGTTGTAAGGACACAACTTCTTTATCAGATGATTTGCTAATATTCTATTTTAATATGTGGCTTATCTATTTACTTTTTTAAATTTTCTTTTTAAAAAATATATTTTTATTGATCTTTAGAGAGAGAGGAAGGGTTGGAGGACAGAGGGAGAGAAACATGGATGAGAGGGCAGATTTTTGATCAGCTGCTTCCTGCATGCCCCCTAACGGGGAACTGACCCCGCATCCTGGGCATGTGCTCTGGCCAGGGATCAAACCTTCCAGTGCACAGGACAACCCCAGCCAGCTGAGCCACACCGGCCAGGGCTGTTCACTTTCTTAATAGTGCCATTGAAATGTATGAAGTTTTAATTTTGTTCAAGTCAATCTATCTATTATTTTTCTCTTATAAACTGTGGGGTTTTTTGTTTTTGTTTTCCTTACATCCTCACCAATTTTGAATAAATCTCTTATGGTGATAACATGCTTCTAAACTAGGATCTGGAGTGCAGGTTAAAAAATAAGTCACTAGCAAAAACATACACTAACAGGTCATTATCAGTTGAGTTTTGCCTATGTATCCCTCACTGTCCTTACCCTACACCTGACTTCATGAATAACTTTACACATGGGCTTAGTTTGTGGCACAAGGAAAATGTTCCTTTTTGAAAGCATGCTTGGTCCTACTAACCCTAAAATCACACAGTGGAAAATGAGACAGGAAGGTTTAAGAGCCCATCTATGGAGCCAGATAGTGTTGCAGTTACTGCTCTGACACTTACCAGCAATAAGACCTTGGGCAAGTTCTGTAGTGTCTCTAAACCACAGGTTCTTTTATAAAATGACAACTATCATAGTTAGGCCAGTCTTGCCCTGCACATCCTAAGCCTTCCATAAATGTCACTCTCCACTGTTATTATAATTATTACTAAAGGCCGGGAATACGAAATTTGTCCCTCAGCCCAGCCTGCACGGTCTCCCAGTCTGGGAGCCCTCGGGGGATGTCTGACATCCCTCCAGGAGGAGTGGGCCTAAGCCTTCAGTCAGACATCCTTGGTGCTGCCACGGAGGTGGGAAGGGCTCCTGCCACCACCATTGCACTCACCAGCCGTGAGCCTGGCTTCCCGCTGAGTGGTGTTCCCCTTGTGGGAGCACACTGACCACCAGGGGGCAGCTCCTTCATTGAGCGTCTGCCCCTGGTGGTCAGTGTGCATCATAGCAACTGGTTGTTCCTCCATTCAGTCTATTTGCATATTAGCCTTTTGTTTTATTTTAATATATTTTATTGATATTTTACAGAGAGGAAGAAAGAGAGTTAACAACGTTGATGAGACAGAAACATCGACCAGCTGCCTCTTGCACACCCCCCACAGGGGATGTGCCCGCAACCGACCGGAATTGAACCGGGACCTTTCAGTCCGCAGACCAACGCTCTATCACTGAGCCAAACCGGTTTCAGCTATATTAGCCTTTTATTATATAAGATTGCTATCATTGATATTTAACTAGGACCCCAAAGTGTTAACTTTTTTGAATCCAGGTTTGTTTTTGGTTTTTTGGTTGTTGTTTTTTTAAATATATTTTATTGATTTTTTTTTTTACAGAGAAGAATGGAGAGAGATAGAGAGTTAGAAACGTCAATGAGAGACAAACATCGACCAGCTGCCTCTTGCACACCCCCTACCGGGGATGTGCCCGCAACCAATGTACATGCCCTTGACCGGAATCGAACCTGTGACCTTTCAGTCCGCAGACCGATGCTCTACCGTTGAGCCAAACCGGTTTCGGCTTGAATCTAGGTTTTTAAGATCCTTGGGAAATCAGAGATATTTCTGGACAGGCAGCATCACCATCACCTGAATGCTTGTTAGAAATGCAGAGTTCCAGGCTCCACCCGGATCTGCTGAAATAGAATCTGCATTTTAACAAGGTATCCAGGTGATCTGTTAGTTATTTATAGTTGGAAAAGCACCAGAATCTTCCTGGCTTGTGGGGACAGTGAACCCCCTAGCCCAGTGGTTGGCAAACCGTGGCTTGTGAGCCACATGCAGTTCTTTGGCCCCATAAGTGTGGCTCTTCCACAAAATACCACGTGCGGGCACGCACATACAGTGCGATTGAAGCTTCATGGCCCATGCACAGAAGTCGGTTTTCGGCCTGGGCCAGTCTATTTTGAAGAAGTGGCGTTAGAACACTCAAGGGGCCAAAGAGCAGCATGAGGCTCGAGAGCCGCGTTTGCCGACCACGGCCCTAGCCTACTTCGTCACCTCCTTCACCTCCACCACCATTTGACTACTAAACAGTTTAACAGGGCTCTTCCAGGAGACCATGGTTTGCCTGTGGCTTTCTTTCCTGAATAAAGGAGGCTGGCGAGAGTCCTGAGTCCTGTCTTATCTTAAAGGTACCATCACAGCCAGCCAGTGTTTCCCGGAGGCTCAGTCAGGAGGGGGGCTTGCTGTACCCTTTCAGGGAAAAAGATAACGCACAATTAGCGTAGACAAGATATGGGCAGATAAATAGAAGGAGGAGAGCTGGTTCTCCCCTCCCCGGGAACCAATTAACAGGCGAGGGGAGCAGCTATCAAAGCTCTCAGTTAATCTTTTAAAGAGTCAACATCTGCTTAAACCGCTGAAGCATGCAGCGTGGCCTCTCAGATGGGTGTTGTGGATTGGGCTCCTTCCAAAGCCAGGGCCCTTCATGAGAAGAAGCGGTCCTTCCCACACAGATTCATAGGAGAGAGAAGGCTTGTGCCTTGCCTGCTGCCAAACTCATCTGTTCCCAAAGCTTTGAAAAGCGGTGCCTCCGCCTAGAAAACAAAGGCTTCCTTCTCTCATTTTTTGATGTGGAAGCTCCAGGGAAACTGTGGGAAAAGTCTCACCGGAGAATCACACATTCAGGACTCTGTCTTGCTGAAGTCAAACCAGGACTTGCCCAGGGACTTCTCAGATCAAGGGGGACAAGGGAGGCAGGGAAGGGTGTTCAAGGGCAAGTTCTACAAGCAGTAGAACAGGATTTCCCAATGGGTTTCTTTTTCTAACCTCTCTTCCCCCCCCCCCCAACCCCCGCCCATACAACAAGTATCTGATAGGCAGCAGGGAGAACGAGCAACAGGCAGTATATGCGAAGGTTGTATGGGAGGAGGAGGCATCTGAACTGAATCTTGCAGGACAAATATGAGAGAGCTATGAAAGAGAGAAAAAGTGATCAAGAGGGCACTTTTTAAGATTGAGCTATAGGTTACATACCATAGAAGTAACTCTGAAAATGTACAGTCCAGCTGTTGTTAGTATATTTATAAAGTTGTGCAGCCATCACCACCAATTCCACAACATTCATCATCCCAGAAAGAATCCCAGTACCCATTAGCAGTCACTCCCATTCCCCTCCCCCAGCCCCTGGCAACCCACCTACTTTCTGTAACAGGGCAATTTAAAAATAATAATAATAATAATAATAATAATAATATACACACACACACACACACACACACACACACACACACACACACATATATATATATATATATATATATATATATATATATAGTATATATATTGATTTTTTACAGAGAGGAAGGGAGAAGGATAGAAAGTTAGAAACATCGGTGAGAGAGAAACATCCATCAGCTGCCTCCTGTACACTTCCTACAGGGGATGTGCCCGCAACCAAGGTACATGCCCTTGACCAGAATTGAACCCAGGACCCTTCAGTCCACAAGCCAATGCTCTATCCACTGAACCACACTGGTCAGGGCAACAGGGCAATTTTTTTAAAACAGAGAAAGAGCCAGACTTCAGGGTGACTGGGTAAAAGTTCTCCAGCAGTAGTCAGAGTAGACCAAAGGTATCCTTCCATCATGTTGTACAATGCACTGGGGTGCTGTCTTTGCTCAGGTATGGTGATGTTACTGCCAAAGCCTGTGTGCCTGGCATTTTGAAAGGTCCAAACTCAAAACATCAGTTTGGAGTAAGGAAAGATTTATTGATGGAGAAGGCACCAACCCAAAATATGGGAGAGCTGGTTCTCAAATCCATCTTGAGAAAGTACAGAATTCCGGCTTCTTTTATGTCAAGGGAAGAGAAAATGGGAGCGGATGCTTTTGAAAAACTCAAGCCACAAGCAGAAATCCTCTAATGATTAGCGTGCCCATATGCAAGACAAAGCGGGAGCTATCGGTTCGGGGGCCACGGGGTGAACACAGGCTTGAAGAGATGGGGTCCGGAGGGGCTAAGCATTTCACTATGCTGAGGTCAACAGGTCAGGAGACAACTGCCATTAAAAATAAAGTTTGTTGCTGACAGTTCCCAGGATGCAGGACGCGGGATATGCCGTGCCATGCAGGATCCCATGGGGACCCCAAGGTGGGTCTGGAGGAAAGATAGGCCAGAGCCTTTATTGCTTTTCTTCAGAGGAAATGGGAAGTCGGGGTAGCAAGCTCCACAGGTATAGGACTGGATAGTCTGAAAGCTTCCAGTGGGTTCTGGGCTTTAGTGCTGGTCCCTAGTTGTCCAGGACATGACCCTGGGGTAATTTAGGTCAGGGGAGGTAAACTTGCCCAAAGTCAGAGCCACAGTAAATGGCGGAACTGGGATCTGACATCACGACCTTCACCATGCTATTTCACTGTCCCTGTGCAAGGCCTTCCCCCACCCAGCAGGGAAGTTCTAGGAATTCATGTGCTCTGTGTCAGGACTCCCACTCAAATTAAACTGCCTTGAAAATATTGAAATATTCCGATTTAGAGCTATTCCTGGCACAGCTGTTCAACAGCAAACAGCTC
This sequence comes from Pipistrellus hanaki, assembly GCF_964339955.1. Lineage (NCBI taxonomy): Eukaryota > Metazoa > Chordata > Mammalia > Chiroptera > Vespertilionidae > Pipistrellus > Pipistrellus hanaki. The sequence continues at coordinate 11,826,132 of NC_140515.1, forward strand.
CCAGATCATTAGACTGCCTCTTGTCGATATTGATCGGTTTCCTTGTTACCCTTTTCTGCTCTTTCTTGCTCAATAGCAAGCTCATTAAGAGTTATTAGGAGCTGAAACCGGTTTGGCTCAGTGGTAGAGCATCGGTCTGCGGACTGAAAGGTCCCAGGTTCGATTCCAGTCAAGAGCATGTACATTGGTTGCGTGCACATCCCCGGTAGGGGGTGTGCAAAAGGCAGCTGGTCGATGTTTCTCTCTCATCGACATTTCTAGCTCTCTATCTCTCTCCCTTCCTCTCTGTAAAAAAATCAATAAAATTATATTTTTAAAAAAAAGAGTTATTAGGATACCCTTGGCCCTCACTCCCACGGCAAAGTTGGGATTAAATGTTGTGTGTCATTTCCTAATGAAAAAATTACAAGTATTATAATTCATTATCATATTAAGAGTTTGTTCAGCTTGTTTGGTCAGGGGTGGGGGTGGGGAGGTGTCTTGGGAGAGACCATTGGTTTTTTTAAGGTTTAGAAAACATTTTCCCCTTCACCTTCTTTCCACCTCTCAGCTTCAGTGACTCACCCTTCACTAACTCAGACTATTTTTCCATTCCTAAGCTGTTTAAATCCAGTGCTAGGAAGAAGGTTGCCAATATCTAGTTTAGCATTTTCACTACGAGTGTTGCTACACTAGTAGTAATAATTCATTATGAATATTTACAATATATGTTATATTTCTTGTCATGAATTACGTTAATGAAATTCTTTGTCACTTTTTAAAATATTAGGACATATATACATGCATTTTCAAACCCTGCATCTACGCTCAATAAATTGGAATAAAGATAAGGTTAACTCTATCAAAGCATTACTTACATCCTGAAATTATTTCTTGATGAGGAGAGCAAAGAATGCTATTGCTAGGACTTCAGCAATTTCTCCACACCTAGATGATGCCCCTCGATGCTTGGCACATGGGAACATTCTCCATCAAGCAAGTCATGATGAAAAAACAATAAAGTTTACAGCCACCGTTCTTGCTCACTTCCCTTAGGTAACCGATGAAGAAACTAAGGCTCAAAGAGGTTAAGCAACTTGACCAAGGTCACCCAGCTGGGTAGAGACCATGCTAGTCCAAAAAGCCAATGTTTCCATGAAGCATGAAAACAGAAGCACGGTCCCAGGGGGAGGAGGCTCAGGAGTGATCGTCCAGCCCTGGCTTCCAGGGCTCCGAGAGCGCTGCCCGGTCAATCCTGGGCCCCAATGGACACCATGCTCACCTTCTATTGCTGCCACAATTGATCGCCACACGTGTGGCAGCTTAAATAACAAGAGCATTCCCCACGGTTCCGGAGAGCAGCAGCTGATGGGAGGCTCCCTGGGCTGCACCCTGGTCTGGGCAGGGCTGCATTCCTTCCTGCAGGTTCTAGGGGAAGGTCTGTTTCCTGGATGGTTCAGGTTGTTGGCAAAATCCTCTGTCTTAGGACTGAGACTCCAGATCTTTCACTGACTATACACGGGGTGTCCTCTCCAGCTTCGCTGGGCTCACACCCCGTCCTCTGTCTGCAAAGCCATGGCCAGCCAAGCCCGTGTCCTGTCGCATCACTCAGACCCTTTTCCACGGACACATCTCTCTCGGACCACACCTGGGAATGGGTCTGCATTCCAAGGGAGCATGCATTACACTGGGGCCCTCTGGATAATCCAGGATAACCTTCCATCTCACGGTCCTTGTGGTTCATTGAGTCTGTGAAGTCCCTTTTGTCCCGTAAAGCAGCCTGTTCACAGGCTCAGGGGCTGGGACATGGACGTGGCAGGGCGGTGACTCTGCCTGCTGGCCCAGTGTCCCTCCTCCCTTGAGGTGACAGCGTGAACGCCAGCTCTCCAGCTGCCCGGCCCTCGGCACTGCTTCTTCCTCACATCCACTCCCACTTTCAGCCCCGCAGACCACTTCCTGCGAGCACAGGGTTGGCCACATTGTTTCTCTGGGCAAAATAGTGAACAGCTCCTCGCTGTCCACTCACCAGAACCTGGCTCTCGGCCCATTGCTCCTGGCCTTCTGCGCCATGAACTGTGGTGCCTGGCTTTCTTTTGTTCATGTCGCCGCTGTTCCCCTCACAAACCACGTTCTCTGCCAAATGGGCTCTCAGTCTTCCCTGTGCATGCCATGCTTCTTGCCTCTGTACCTGCACCCACATGCTTCTTCTGCCTGCACAGTCCTTATCTTCTCATCTCCAATCTCCAAGTTCTAAAGTTTTCCAAACTTAAATGTCACCACTTCCTTAACACTGTGGGTTTCCTGCACCATCATTAAGGCTAGAAATCCGTTTTCTTCTGACTTTTCACGGCTCTCACACATCCCTTTCAATTGACACTAAGCATGTGCTAGTCATCTGTTGCTACCCAACAAACTCCACCAAAACTTAGTGGCTTGAAGCTACAACTTATTATTCTACTAGAGGCCCATTGCATGATATTCGTGTAAAAATAGGCTTTCCTTCCCCTTGCTTCACTCCCAGCTGCCTAGGAGCCAGCAAGTCCTGGATTCTGTCTGAAGCACCGCTCCCGTAGCTCCCTCCGCTGTCTCCCCTCCCAGCCATTCTGTGCCTGCATATGCAAATTAACCCACCATCTTTGTTGGGTTAATTTGCATACTTACTCTGATTGGCTGTGGGTGAAGCAGAGGTACGGTCAATTTACATCTTTGTCTATTATTAGGTAAGATTTCTCTATTCTCTGGGCCAAAACTTTGGTCAGAGCCCAGCAGGGATGGAGCATCTTTGTTCCATGACTCCAGGAGCCTCGGCAAATTTGGCAGGAACATTTTTCTCTCTGTTTCCACAGAACTTTCCCCTCTCCGGGCCTAGGCTTCCTGTAGCATCAGGTCCTCTGGGTAGTGGATGTTTTCATGGCAGCTCAGGGCCACAAAACACCAAAAGCAAAGCTGCTGGTCCCTTCAAAGGCAGGCCGGACCGTGCATAGCATCACTTCAGCCCTGCTTTATTGCCCAGAGCAGTCTTACACCAGAGTCAAGGGAAGAAGCAGACCTCCTTATTCTATGGGAAAAATATCCAAGAATTTGACAGCATCTTAAAAAAATAATTGTTATTGATTTGAGAAAGAAGGAGGGGGAGAGAGATTTGTTGTTCTACTTATTGATGCATTCATTAGTTAATACTTTCAAAAATATTTTTTTATTGATTTCAGAGAGGGAGAGGAAGAGAGAGACAGAAACATTAATGATGAGAGAGAATAATTGATTGGCTGCCTCTTGGACGCCCCCTACTGGGGATCAACCTCACAACCCGGGCATGTGCCCTTGACCGGAATCAAAACTGGGACCCTTCAATCCCCAGGCCAACACTCTATCCACTGAGCCAAACCAGCTGGGGCCATCGGTTGATTCTTATATGTGCCCTGATTGAACCTGCAACTCTGGTGTATTGGGATGATGCTCTAACCAACTGAGCTACCCGACCAGGACAACATCTTTTAAATAACACTAATCAGTAGGGCCCTATAGCTCAGGGGTTAGAGCACTGGTCTTGTAAATAACACTAATCATTTTCTAGGCACTTCGATATGTGCCTGATAATTTCTCCAAGACCGTGAACTCTGGTATATAATTAATTTAGTAGCTCCCATAGTAGTTCCATAACTAGAACTCAATGATGTTTCAAAAATTTTTATTGCTTGATTTGAGAGAGGTATGTGTGTGTGTGTGTGGGGGGGGGGGTTACATCAATTTGAGCCACTTATTTTTGCACTCATGGTTTCTTCTTTTCTGTGCCCTGACTGGGGATCGAACACACAGCCTCGGCATAGCAGGACAACACTCTAATCAGCTATCAGGCCAAGGCAATTTTTGTTGTATTCATGAATAAGCATGTTTAGCAGGTTCTTCTTGCCAAAGATAACCACATCTGATTTTAATTCTCCAGAAAACAGGTTGCAGGGGAGGGGTTAGAGTTGGTTTTTTTGTTTGTTTGTTTGTTTGTTTGTTTAGGCCATCTAAGATGTTTTAAAATGTTCATGTGTACAAAAGATGACCATGTTCTATAGAGGGCAGACTGTGGGCATGACTTTATAGCGTTTATAATGGGAATTATGGTTAATCAATTTGGGGTTGTATTGAACCAATCTTTCTAATTGGATTCCAATAAGACATCTGCTTTGTGTCAAACTCCAGCTCATGAGCAGCAAATCACACAGAACCCCATTTCACATCGATTTTCAATGCTGCCTAATAGTTTGTTTTGCTGATTCAATCAAATTTAAATCTGTAATAACCAAATAGTTCAAGTCCTTGCCATTAAATTGGTCTTTATCAACTCTCTGCTCTGAGGTTACATAGGATCAGCTTTAGAAATAAAACCCCTTCTTTAAGTATCCAATCTTCCTCCCAAAATGCATTTAACAGCATCTCTTGCCATTTTAACTATTTGTATCATGAAGACAACCTTTCTTTTTTGTAAAAAGAGCATTGAAAAATATTTTCAGAAAAAATATATTTAGTAATAGTAAAAAAAAAAAAAATCACAATAAGGCAAGTATCCTATATATTAAAAGCCTAATATGCTAAAGGTCATGAGGCCATTCAACCAATCTAAGAGTAATATGCTAATGATATGCTAAGGCCACTGAACCAGTTGCTATAACATGCACTGACCACCAAGGGGAAGATGCGCCAATTGGTAGATCAGCTGGCTCCTGGGATCCGGTCAATCAGGACTGAGTGAGATGGGCCAGACATGCCTTGGAGCCCTCCCATGGCCAACCTCCTGTGTCTCTCCCCAGCCCTGATCATGCACAGGTAGGGTCTCCGCCTGGCCTGCACCCTCTCTCAATCAGGAACCCCTCAGGGGATGTTGGAGAGCCGGTTTCAGACTGATCCCACAGGCCAGGCCAAGGGACGCCACTGATGAACAAATTCGTGCACTGGGCCTCTAGTAGTTTAATAAAGAGGAAATGACTGACGGTAGTGTGAAGAATAAGAGAGCAGCATGGAAAGAGTGCACTCCTAGATACAGATCCTGGCTTTCCACTTTCTAGCAAATTGCCTAATTGCTCTGAGTTTTTTCTCTTTATCTGCAAACCGGCTCCCTGCCCTGTAGGACTTACATCCTAGCAGAGGGAGACCCACAACATGCAGACAAACTTATGTATGAAAGAACATCTTCAAATAGGGACCGCGTTGCTGAGGGAGCTTAGAGGCGATACAGGAGGAGGCAGGGGTCCCTTCGGCTGGAGGAGTCAGGGACCCCCAAGAAGCAGAGCCCAGCCCGAGGCTCAGGAAAGCGTGCGTGCCAGAGAGGATGAAGGGGGTGGCATCCCAGTCCTCGCCATCCCACCCCACCTCAGTTTGTGTGCGACGTCAGCTAAGAATGGGTCTTCCCCTTTTAAATGGCTGAAAGCAAATCTAGGTGGAACATATTTTGTGGCACAAAAAAGTAGTGTGAAACGCTAATGTCAGGATCCGTCAGGGCTCATGGGACAGAAGCCATGCCCGCTCACCTCCACACTGTCTGCAGCACTTTCTGGCTCAGCCACAGAGCAGAAAGTGCAACAGAGACCTCCTGGCGCCCAGAGCCTGGACTATTTCCCACCCAGCCTGTTGGGAGAAAGTGCGGACCCTGGTCTAGGAGAAGAGCATTCAGTCAGAGGGACATGTTAGGTCAAAGTGTGAAGACCCGTAGTACAGAAGGGAGCTGAAATAAGGGGACAAAGATGACATCAGAAAGCTAAGCAGAGGCCAGATCCTATGGACACAGGGTATTTTTGTCACCTACTCACATGCTACCATATGCTATGGGTGGTATGCTTTTGTCTATTCTCTGTCCCAACTAGTTCAAGTTACTAAAAATAAGGCTAGTGTTTTCTCATTGCAATGGACAAAATTCTACCTCATCCTCCTTGACCTGCTTGGCCTGGGAGCTTATGAGTCTTCCTTTTGCTCAGAGCAGTGATTTGCCAACTAGAACAGATGATCAGAATCCCAGCTTTGCTACTTACTGTGTGACCTGGAGCAATTTGTTCAACTTCGCTGTGCTGCTGTTTCCTCATTTGAAAAGTGGGGCTACTGCTACCCAACTTAGGGATGTCTGTGAAGACTAAATGAAATATAAACCCAGTAAGTGCTGCAGTTATCTGCTGCTATTTTTATTATTATTGACTACAAATGTTACTTGGAAAATGTGGACACCTCTCCCCCCAGAGGGCCAGATTCAGAGTCTAGGGTGGCACACAGGAGTCTGCCACAAGGTGTAAGAGACACATTGAGAAATACTGCTGCAGGAAGGCAGGTGTGGGGCCATCTGGCCTGGCAACTGTGACCTGGCCTAAGGCATCAATAAACGTAGCTATGTAACTATGTATTTTCAAATAGCTCGAGAGTCTGGGGGTGGGGCTTTTTGTTTTTTTAATGCAAGCCACGCTGGGGGTTAAACAAAGAAATGGAGGTGAAGCCCTGGCTAGGTGATTGTCCTGTGCACCAAAAGGCTTAAGGTTTGATTCCCTGTCAGGGCACATACATTTTCGGGTTTGGTCCCCAGTTGGGGTGCATGCAGGAGGCCACCAATCATCCATTTCTCTCTCTCTCTCTCTCTCTCTCTCTCTCTCTCTCTCTCTCTCTCTCTCTGTCTCTCTCTCTCTCTGTCTCTCTCTCTCTCTCTCTCTCTCTCTCTCTCTCTCTCTTCCTCTCTCTCTAAAATCAATAAAAACATATCCTCGAGGGAAGATAAAAAACAAACAAGCAAACAAAAGAAATTGGGTAAGGATGGGGATGGGATACGCCACTTTTCTAGAATCATTTTCAGTGCTCTCCCATTGTAGGTAGGGTCCTCTGCAGATGAAGTTGTGTATATAAAAAAAAATTATCTTCTTGCTTCTCTGTGAATCCAGGAATCTGTGTTTATTTCCACCCTTATCCAGGGGATTGCTGCTAGAGTCCTTGTATTGCACTTCATTGGGGAGATATTATGGAGGGAGGCAGGACTTCTCCCCCTTTCCTCCCCCCTCCCCCCATTAGTCAGAGCCACAGGGGCCAGGAAGGTGAGTGAGTGAGGCACTAGAGAGTGGTGGGGACTGTGGTGAACCAGAGGGAATATGCTGCACCTGAGGACTAGCTGCTCCTCCTCTCCAGCCAGTTGTGGTGCACAGGAATGCAGACAGAGAATGACCAGGTATTCCAATTCTTCAAAAGAAGCCTGATATTAAAATTTTATATAATATAATCCCATTAATAAGTGTTGGCAAGTAATTCCATTTTTTAAAAACCCTATTTGAGCCAAACAAAACATCTGCTGGCTGGATCCAGTCTGTGGGTGGGCCTCCAGTTTGCAAACTCTGATTGAAGCTGAATATTTCAAGCTTTGGGACCTGTGCCCCCTACTCCCACCTGGCCTGGTGGATGGACAGGATCTACCCTAAGGCAGTAGTTCTCAACTGTAGCTTCACGTTAAAATCCCCTGGTGGGGGAAAATGCCGGGGGAGAGAGAGTATAGCTGGACACGCAGCTCCATATGGAAGCTTCTGAATTAACTGGTCCAGGGGAGCTCCCAGGGGATACGCAGCCCCAGTGGAGTTCCATTGTGCAAGGTCAAGACCAGACAGGCGTGTTTGGAGCCTGGAATGGCCTTGGGAAGAGGATGCCCTGGTGTCTGACAGACTGGGCCCAAGGAGAACTGCTCTCCAGGTGTGTTACCTTTCTGTGCTTTCTCCTGTTCGGCAGGGAACAGCCAGGCAAACAGAGTTTGCCATTATTGACAGTTTCGTTTTCCAGTTTCCCTCAGACACCTCCAGCCATCCTGAAGCTTTCACAGCCAAGTGCAGCTTTATGCAGTGGTGGTGATGGTTTGGTGGGGGAATGAGGGACAAGGTCACGGCTCCTCTTGTCTCCCCCTCTCTCCCCAAAGTTCAAGCAGAGAAACGATAGCCCCTGACAGGCTGGAGTCCGGACACTGGGACCCACAGCAGCCCAGCCAGAAGGGTCTGCACAGAAGCTGGCAGGCAGCCTCAGAGGCAGCTTCTGTTCCAGAGGAGTGTAGCCAAGGGCGGGGCGGAGGCCTGATGCTGGTGATGAATTCTTTTATAATCTTTAATATTTACCCCAGTGCTTGGCCTGTGGTGGGCTTTAGATTTGTGATAATGATGGAGGAGAGAGAGAGAGAGAGAGAGAGAGAGAGAGAGAGAGAGAGAGAGAGAGAGAGAGAGAGAGAGAGAGAGAGGGAGAGAAAATGGTTGTCATTACGGCCTTTCTGTCTTTTGAGACCAATTCTTCTTCTTCTGGCTCCTTCTGGTGAGCAAATGGTGGGGTCTGTATTGGAACTGGAACTGGGTCACTAACCTTTCTTTTCCATCAGCTGCTGGGCTTTCCAGAAAGTTCTGGCATTCCCAGGTGCCTTCGTCCAAGGCTTCATGCACATATGTTAACTGGCCCTTCCTTCACACACAGGAGGGCAGTGAGTTTCCAGAGTGTGGAGGGTTTTGAGCCAGGAACCAGATTGCTACTTTTTCTGCACCAGGACCCTCCCTTTGAAGTTAACAGGAGTCCAGTCGGGGTGGCTAGAGAAACAACTACCGGGCCAAAACTGGTTTGGCTCAGTGGATAGAGCGTAGGCCTGCAGACTGAAAGGTCCGCGTAGGCCTGCAGAATGAAAGGTCCCAGGTTCAATTCCAGTCAGGGGCATGTACCTTGGTTGCGGGCACATCCCCAGTGGGGGGTGTGCAAGAGGCAGCTGATCGATGATTCTCTCTCTATCCCTCTCTCTTCCTCTCTGTAAAAAAAATCAATAAAAATATATTTTAAAAAAGAAAAAGAAAAAGAAAAAGAAAACCAAAGACCTGGTCTAAGGAGCTACTAGCAAAGTGTAGTCAAGTGCTGAAGTGACATTAAGTCGCCCGAGAAAATACACCTTGGCCTGAAGAAGCTGCTGCCGGGCCCATCTGATGGGAGTCCCATAGTCAAAGAAAAGAAGGAAACATATCTGAAAAATGCAAATAATGTACTCAGTGTCTCGGAGGAATAAAGACCCACTGTCTCTCACATGTTTAAAATGTGAATTGCCAATTAATGATGTGATTGGCAAATTGCTCTACAATTAAAAACATGGAAATGTTGTCTGAGGCAATTAGAATAACTGTCATATGTTAATTAAGGGTTGATGGATTTTGCAGGCTGCCAGCAATTACCTTTTGAGTCTGAGCTTTTCTGAACAGAATCCAAACCCATAAAGACATTGATATAATAAGAATGTCTTCCTTGTTGGTGCGCCTGGCATACTTTTAGTGTCTTTTAAGGCATGTAATTATTTTTAATTAGGTCTTCAGGAGACATTTTCTTTATACATGTTTTACTAGGTCATCATTAAAGAACCTTAGAACCAATCTGAGAGGAGAGGGGAGTGGAAGGAGCACAGACTTGGGAATCAGGCAAATGGCCTCCCTTAGCGATGGGCTGGAGGTGATGAAGAAAACTTGGGAGTTAGGTATTACCAGCTGGGTGCTTTGGCCAAATTGCTTGGCCTTTCTGGACCTTGCTAGGAAGATTATATAAGACTAGAAGCCTGGTGCACAAAATTTGCGCATGGGGAGGAGGGGGAGGAGCAGTGTCCCTCAGCCCTGTCTGCACCCTCTCCAATCTGGGACCTCTTGAGGGATGTCAAGATTGGGCCTAAATGGGCAGTCAGACATCCCTCTCACAATCTAGGACTGCTGTCTCCCAACTACTCACTTGCCTGCCTTCCTGATTGCCCCTAACTGCTTCTGCCTGCCAGCCTGATCACTCCCTAACCACTCCCCTGCCAGCATGATTGATGCCTAACTGCTCCCCTGCCAGCCTGATTGCCACTAACTGCCCTCCCCTGCAGGCCTAGTTCCCCCCAACTGCTCTCCCCTGCAGTCCTGGGTACCCAGGCCTTCAGGGGAGAAATAAAGACACATGCCCTTCCCTATAGGTCCAGTTGCCCACAATTCCCCTCCTCTACCAGCCTTGTCACTCCTAACTGCCCTCCCCTGTAGGCTTAATTGCCCCTAACTGCCCTCCCTTGCAGGCCTGGTCCCTCCCAACTGCCCTCCCCTACCCTGCAGGCCATCTTGTGGCAGCCATTTTGTGTCCACATGGGGGCAGCTATCTTGTGTGTTGGAGTGACAGTCAATTTGCATATTACTCTTTTATTAGATAGAATAATACTTACATATAGTATGATGCGTAGCAGATGCTCAGTAAAAGTAGTTATGATTTTCCTAGAAATAGCGGGGTTGTTCTCTCAAGCTGGGATATCCTCTCATCTATTTCATTATAGCCACATGGGTAGTAATGGATATCAAATCCTTGTACCTAGCACTGTCACAGGTGGCCACCCAGCTTATGCTCTGGGCAGCTTCTAGGTTACCTGTTGGCACTGAGGTCAGTGTGAGTGGTGCCCCTGGGGTTGTGCAGTGTACAACCTACATAACCACACAGGGCTGCTCTGCTTGCAACCAAGATCCTAAATGTCAGTCCTTTTTCATCTTTGTCCTCAGATGAGCATGTCCTAGTTTTGTTCATTTTACCTTCTCCCTGCTGAGCTTTTTCATCAATATCGATCAGGGGTTAGCAGATTTCTACCTGCAGATGGAATCTGGCCTGTAGCCTGTTTTTGCAAATCAAGTTTTATTGGAATGCAGTTATGCCCGTTCACTTGCTATGTCTACGGTTCCTCTGGCAGCTACTGCGACAGAGCAGAGCGGTTGCAACAAAAACTGTACGGCCCCAGAAACTGAAAATATTTACTACCTGGTCCTTTACCAAGAAAGTTTGTCAAACCTGGTATTGACGACTGTCTAGCCAATTATCTGTTTTTCTTAATTCCAGAGATGGTTAATGGCTGATGCCTGTTTTTTGTTTTGTTTTCCCCTCACACCTCTCATACCAATGGGCCAGGGGATGGGGGAGATGTTTTTTCTGATTCTTACCACCAATTCCAACTATTCTCCCTCCTTCTTCTGCCAAATCCTGTTTCCCAATTTATAAGTTTCTGATCTTGGCCAGGTAACCTATACTTTCCAAGCCTCAGTGGTGTGTGTGTGTGTGTGTGTGTGTGTGTGTGTGTGTGTGTGTGTTTTAATTTAAGTATAAATGGGAATGCCAACTACATGGGCTTGTTGTAAAGGAAAAAATGAATTAATGTTAGAGAAATCCTGAAATCATAATTGCAAACTCAATGCCTGCCAGGGTGGGCAAGCAGGAAATATAAATTAAGACAGGTAACAGATGCCTACCTCCTAAAAGTAGGTCAAGTTCAAGTTTTGAAAAGAAACACACCAGGCCAAATGAATCCCACCTGAAGGCCAAGTCTGACCCACCTTTTTATTAGGTCTAGTAATAATTAATGTCGTTTTCTAATACTTTTTAAAATCGAATTTATTTAAACAATACAACAAAATTTAGTCAACAATATAGTTGCCGTTGTTTTCTACTACTTGTGCCCAATGCTCAGGAAGCATTTTAATCCCTCTGTTGTAAAATTCTTGTGATTTTGATGCAAAAAATTCGGTCAATGCATTTTTGAGGCATTCTTCATTATTAAATTTTTTTCCAAGAAGAAAGTTTTGCAAAGAACGAAACAAATGGTAATCGGAAGGGGCAATATCAGGAGAATATGCAGGTTGAGGGAGAACTTCCCATTCCAACTGGCGCAGTTTTTCAGCAGTGATTCTTGCAGTATGCGGTCGTGCGTTATCGTGGTGAAGAATTACGCCCTTCCGATTAATCAGCGAGGGTTCTTTTTCTCTTAAAGCTTGGGCTAACCTTTCCAAATGGCACTATACACTGCACTTGTAATGGTTTGGTTAGATGGTAAAAGTTCATAATGAAGAATTCCTTTAAAATTCCACCAAACGCACAACATCACTTTTTTCGCATGCAAGTCAGGTTTTGGCGTGGGCTGCGGAGCCTCATTTTTGTCCAACCATTGAGGCCGCCTTTTCAAATTAACATACAGCACCCATTCTTCATCTCCGGTAACAATTTGCTCTAAAAACGGCAAATGGTTTTGACGAGAGAGGAGCGAACTGCAAATTGTGACTCTTTGATTACGGTTGTTGTCGGTCAACTCATGAGGAACCCATTTTCCAAACTTTTGGACTTCGCCAAGTGCACGCAATTGATTGGAAATTGTTTTTTGTGAACAATTTAAAGTTGTCGCAAGCTCTTGTTGGGTAATTTGAGGATTTTGCACCAAAAGAGCTTGAAGAGCTTCTTGATAAAAATTGGACACACGGCCTCGACCACTCTTGTCATTTAACGAAAAATTTCCCTCGCGAAATTTCTCAAACCAACGCTGGCATTTTCTGGCGCTAACTGCATCTTGACCAAGAGCACTACAGATGTTTTTTGCAGCCTCACTTGCTTTTCTTCCTAATTGGAACTCGTAAAGCATGCAGTGCCGAATATGCTCTTCATCCGCCATCTTCTTAGCCCTAGTTCTGCAACAAAAACCAAATCAAACACAAACTTTTTCAAGCAAAACTTGTTAATTGCACTTCACACGTTCTGTAGATACCACGTGTTTGAAGGTTATGTCAATACAAGTCAACGCCAAGCAAGATTTTAAAGGAATGTTTAAAAACGACATTAATTATTACTAGACCCGATACCTAGAGGTAGAAACATGGTAGGTATTTGGTTAATATTAGATTTCTTTGGAAGCCCACTACACTCAGTCTGTCAGTCAGTGACTCCTGCTGTCATGCCTATGGCATTCACTCAGCACGTCTGTCCTGAGCCCTCCATCCAGGCGCTGTGTGAGACAGGGTGGACCCTGCGCCCAGGCTCTGTTTTACAAAACAGGCAGACAAACGGTGGGATTAACTGCAAACTGGGAAATGTGGAATGAAGACAAAGAAAGGAATGAGATTTTTCTTAGTGGACAAGGAGCTGGGAATTCACTCTAGCAGAGAGGAGGTATGATGCGTAGCAGATGCTCAGTAAAAGTAGTCATGATTTTCCTAGAAATAGCGGGGTTGTTCTCTCAAGCTGGGATATCCTCTCATCTATTTCATTATAGCCACATGGGTAGTAATGGATATCAAATCCTTGTACCTAGCACTGTCACAGGTGGCCACCCAGCTTATGCTCTGGGCAGTGAGAGTGATGGTTAAGAGCTGGTTCTAGAGCCTAATTTCCTGGCTGTGTGACCTGAGGACAGTATTGCTTCTACCTCCCAGGGCTACTGAGAGGGTTAGCGGAGTTAATGCATTGAAAGCACTGGAGCCATTCCCCAGCACGGGGTCTGTGCTGGGAGGGGAGCAGCGTGGCAGGCCAGGGCTATACATGTGAATTTGGTAATTAGCATCCCAATGGAGGTGACCAACTTTTCCCAATCGGTCCAGAACTTCCCCTAGATTGGTTGCTGGAAGTCCTGTGGCCTGGGTAATGTGTCCGCTCTGGGCAAATCTGTAGTCACCCCAGTGCTACTCCCAGCTGTAAAGGAGCTGGTGACTTTGAGGCCACCTTATTCCTTCTGGAATCTGTAAATTGAGGGCGGCTCTGAAACAGGTGCTGTGGACACGTGCCAGGCCTTGCCCCAGGGTTTCTGGCAGGCCTGGGATGGGGCTGACCACTGCACTAGAGGAGCATGAAGGTCCATTTCTTTTCTAAGGGTCTGTGATTTTAGTCTGCTTCCTGGGAGCTGCTTTGGTCTTTATATAAAAATGGGATATATATATATATATATATATATATATATATATATATATATAGCCACAATCATGGGCTCATTTGATACTCTTTATTGAACACCTGCTATTTGCCAGGTACTCTTCTAGGAGCCCAGTAGCTAGCAGCTAGCAGTCAACAAAAGCAGGAGATTGCAAACTCCCTGATGGCTGGGACACAGCTGCCTGGGCTCTGTACCCTCCCACACCCCTCCCCATTGTCATGAATATTGGAGGTGCTAAACAAACTGGAGCCTGAAAAGAGTGTGAGCTAAGGCCTAGGGCAGCAGGGAGCTGTGCCTGCAGCCCTGACACCCAGAGGGCTCCTGGGTAGGTAGGTGAGTCGGTCTGTGCCCAAGAGATACAGTGCCTACCACCCTCACCCCTTCCAAAGGCACACCCCCAAACTCCGTATCCCAATGCCAGTTTTATGGCTGGGATTCCACTGTCTGAGATTCATCCACTTGTCTCTTGTGAAAAATAATGTGAGCAATCTGAGCCCCGCCTGACCATTTCAGAAAGAATGCAATGGGACTTCAATGATGTCGTTTTCTCAGCTATTCCTTTCCTGCCGGCCATGTGGGAGAACCGGCCTGTATAACTAGGCAGATGCTGTGCACGTCCCAGACCTGTGCCCTCTGGAGGAGAGAGGCAGCTCAGTTTCGGTCTGCAGAAGAACCAGGATGTTAGTAACACAGAAGGTTCTGCTCAGAAAACCACACCGCCAGTTGGCATGTTGCATTCAATCAAGGGTCCTGACAAGTATGTCAGGAAGGTCAACTGATAACATTATTTTTTGACATTCCTAATGACAGGCGTATTTGATTAAACTTTATTCCCCCTCCCGTATCTCCTCATGCTTTCCAGCATGTCCACAGAACCACACTTGTCTCAGGTATCCATGGCTGCATCACAAATCACCCAAAATTGAGTGGCTTCAAACAAAGTTTATTTTTGCCACTCACCGTTTTGTGGTTAAGGCATTTGGACAAGGCTCAGCAGGGATGGCTTATCTCTGCCTCCGTGGCCCTGGCCAGGCTCACACAGGCAGTTGCAGTTAGCTGGTGGCTGAGTTGGGCTGACAGGCCCCGAACGGCTTTAGGCTGGTGTTTGGGGTTAAGGTGCTGGCTGTTGGCTGAGCTGCCCAGCTTTCTTCCACCCAGCCTCTCTCTCCTCGTGGTCTCCTCCTCCTGCATGTCCAAGAGACCCTGGACTTCTTTACATGCAGCTCAGGAAGGCAGAGAGTGAGAGTTGAAGCTGCCAGGCTCAGAACTGGCAGTGTCACTTCCACCACTTTCTATTGACCCAAGCAAGTCACAGGCCATCCCTGATTCAAGGAGGGAGGGGACATATAGGGAGAAATTAGTGGTGGCCACCTCTGCAGGCAATTCACCTACACACTTGCCTTCTCTGGATGTTTGCCAATGCACTTCCCATAAGAAAGAATTGGTTTTTTTGTGTGTGTTTTTCTTTTTTTTTTGGGGGGGGGGGGGATCTGCAGGCAAGGCAAATATTTTTTTTATTTTTATTTATAGCACCTAAGTCCAAGAAGAGTGTCCAAACTCACAGGGAAATATGAACAGCCAAATGATTACCTAAAGTCCATGGGTAAGAATGACAGTGGAAAGCAAATGTCTCTATGTTTATGATAAATTTGAAATGTGTCCAAAACCCAACTGTTCTTTTGGAAACAAATACGACAGGCAATAAATTCCCTAATGCTATCTCACTAGTCTGAATGCCTCTCAAAGAAAAAGTTCAACAGCAAGAGAGGATTTTTACCGAAATCTCATGGGCAGTAGATGTCTTAGATGCTCTTCAGTTAAGGGGCAATCATGCCAACCACATGTTTGCTTATGTTTTGAAATGATTATACTAAGGGCTTGTGAGAATATGGACAATGTACATAAAAATACACAGAGCACAGCGTATGGCCTCTCCTGGCAGTAAAAGGAGGGGTGTTCACGGGGCACATAGGGTGGCACATAGGGTGACACGGTGCTTCTTAATATCTCACTCCACAAGTAAATCACCTATGGGCCTACCAAGGGGCAGATCTCAATCCAGTGGGGCGGGGGCGGGGTTGGGGCTGAGATTCACATTCTGACAACCTTCAGGTGACGTTGATGCTGCAGGTGTACAGATTTGAAGAGCAAGCTTGTCTAAGATGGGGAAGGGGAGCTTGAGCTCAGGCAGCAAATGTCGCCTCTGTGCCTACCATGTGCCTAAGACTGTGCTCAACAACAGGAATATCAAAGTAGGCTGAGACTCAGACTCTACGAGTTTAGAGGGAGAGAGCAACACAATAATTTCATTAGAGTATAAGAGCTTCGGGTTATTGTGCCTGTGGTGGCTCACCTGTTAGCACAGCTTTGGGTTCCCGACTCAGTCCCTCATGAGGACGTAGCTTGGGTAAGCTGACTGACTGGGTCTCAGTAACTCCACCTAGAAGGTGAGCTAGGTGCCTATCTCAAGGAATTCTTATGCGACCTCAGTGAAATTAAGCCATCCTGTGAAATAGTGCCTCGCACCTAGTAAGTGCTCAGCAACCACGAACCATTATTATTACACAAATGCTGCTGTGCGTGGTGGAGGGAAAGGCTGATATATTTACCTTAAATCCAGAAGGGAATTCTGGAAAGCTATTAGCAAATACGGAAAAGGAAATAAATGATGTCCATTCTCACATTATAATTGAGAAACAAGCATCGTGACACATCTTGTAAGATTAGTACTGGACATAAAGTGTGCGACAAGGGTTGAGATGGAACTTTGATTTAAGGTTGCATTTATTCTTGGCCCTCTGTAATCTTGACACATCACTTAACCTCAGCTTTCCAATCTACAAAGTGGGGATAATCACAATGGTCATTGTGCTGCTCCAAGCGACAGTGGCAAAGGCAGCAGGTTGGGGGTGAGAGGTGCGGTCAGTGGAGCGAAGTGGCTGCCTCTACCACGGACAAGCACTCCAGAATCTCAGAAACTTTAAATGCTGAAAGAATAAAGAAAACTTTTAAACCTTCATTCTTTTAGCGAACCAGTTAAAACTGCACATTCACAGAGCAAGGGCTAGCGTGCAGTCCTCAGTTGTGTTAAAAGGTGGGCTCTGGTGAGCATTGGCCTCTGGCTGGTGATGCTGAGACCCAGAGGCCAGGGCCGCAGCGGGCTGCAGGCACCAGCCTGTCCTGCTGCAGAAAAGCAGCAGCTGCACTTGGCATTGTTGGGCATTAACCATATTCCCAGTAGCCACAGATTGCACAACAAGACACACCTCTTCCCACATACACACACACACACACACACACACACACACACACACACAAATAAATAAATAAATAAATAAATAAATAAATAAAAATAAAAATAAAAATAAAAAATGGAATGGGGAACAGAGAAATCTTAAAATGATCTCTTTTGCTCCAACCTTGGCCTCATTTGCTCCCCCTCGCCTCCTTCGCCAATCCATCTCTTTGACAAGATTATGCAAGGAAGGAGTTAATGAGTACACAGCTTTATTTTCCTTGGACAAGAGATACAAAACAGGCTTAAGGCAGGGCTGTCATCACCCAGCCAATCTCCAGGGGTGTTACAGGTAATTATTAACTCTTTGTGGCATTCCTTGGGGGCGGGGGGCTCTGTGCTGCAAGCACCTACTGAGCTTCTCCATCTGCAGTGTGTATGTGGGCTCTGAACTGTTCGGTGTTCACACTCACGGACCCCTTAAAAGGAGCCTTCGAAGTGTGTCCCCTGAAGAGTCTGCAAAGCCCCTTGCACCTGAGGTCACAGCGGATCCTCCCTTACCCGTCTTAGCACTCAGGTCAGGAGCTCCCCTCTCTCTGCTTCCATGGGAGAAAACAAGGCTAAGAGAAAGGAAATGGGGGGGCTGGGGTTTCCCGGGGAATAAGACCTGGCTAGACTCCGGGACTTAGGAGCGCTGCTGGTGCTTTTCTAATGCACGGAACACAATGTAGACCACTACCCGCCGGCAAGCCCCCTCAGTCCTGCACTCTGTGACACCATCGGCCGTCGCCACCTGGAACTGGAACACACCGCCACCATTCAGTCCCCTGGAATTTCTGTTTTTTGTTTTTTTTTTTTAATACCTGTGATCAACCTGCTTTCTTGATATTTTGTCATTTGGTTCTCTCCCCACTTGATGATTTGAGGCCATTTAAATGCTCGGCTCCTCTCTTACAATGGGTTTAAGCTGGTTTACTGCTAGGGCTTCTGCATTTCAGGCAGGCCTGCAGTCACTTCCATCAGGGGTTCAATTTGATGCTGGCCCCGGAATTTTGGTCTCTGGTGGGTTAAAACACTCCGGAAAACGGAAAGTGCCTGGATAACCCCTTGAAGAAATAAGTATTCAAAATTACGAAAAGGCCAGGGAAGGAAAACGAGGCCCTGGGTGCCCAGATCAGCTGCCGTTGTGTGCGGAGGAGACCAGGCCCTTCCCTGTGAGCAGGGCCACTGCCGTCCTAGCAGCTGGCCCTTGTTCAGGTGCCTCTGATCCTAGGCGGCTGCAACAGTGAATTCTCCCCTGAGCTCGAAGCCCACCCTCCTCTCCGTCACCAGCAGGTTGCTAGTGTGCGGGCAAGCTTCCATACATGGTGTGGGGAGCAGACATGACGTCATGGACGGAGGAACTGCCAAGGCTCAGGCGCCCAGGGCCCCCAGAGTTCCTGGGTTTTGGAATCCTCCTCTCTGGCTAGGCGGTAACCAGACCACAGGGGATGCTTGGGATTGTGGGCACACCCTGACCTTGCAGGTTCCCAAGCCCTGTCCTCCAGCACTCCCGCGTCCCTAAAAAGCATCATATGGGTACACCCACAGCGTTTGGAACACGTTTGACAAGAAATACCCATTTTATAATACTAAGAGTGGAACAAACCTGAAAGATGATTTTAAGTCAGCAGCTCAAGTTCAATGAGTTAATTTATTTTTGTTGCATATGCTGTTCCATTTGGGTGGGGGTGGGGAGGGACAAAGAGAATGACAGTTTTGTATAGGGAGAAGTTTATGGCTATTTGGCATTAAATTACTGCTTGTTGTTCTTTGGCCTGGAAAAATTTAAGGAACACCGATATAGAGGGCTTCATAAAATTAGAGTCCTTTAAACTGCATTCCTCTGCTTATTATTATTTTACCAAAAGGCATTACAACAAGGAGATATACTTCTTGTCCAGCTGGAAGGTTTATATTTTTGTGGATTACACATGAAACACCAAAGCTGGTTAAAGCCCTATGTAGGCTGGTCAGGCACAGTATTTTTCAGATAATGCTTCTTGGGAATCATGTTTGGATTTATTTACACACATATTTGAGCATTGCTTTGGGCATGAATGCTTTGACGATGTGAGAGAGGAGAGAAAGAGAGAGAGAGAAGGAGAGAAGAAAGAGGAGGAGGAGAAGGAGGAAGAGGAGGAGGAGGAAGAGGAGAAAGGAGGGAGAGAAGGGAAGGGAAAGGAAGGGAAGGGAAGAGAGAGAGAGAGAGAGAGAGAGGGAGGGAGATGATGTACCATTATCTGATAGTATAATGAATCAGAAGAAAGGAAAGAAGTAAAAAGAAAGGAAAACAGCAACCTCTTGACTATCAAGCCCAAACCCGAGTTTGAAGAAAGTGGTGCTCTTATGGCTGAGGGAAAGTTTGACATCTCAATTAAAGCACTGCGGGGGGGGGGGGGGGGGGGGTGTTTGGAATGTGTCAAAAATGGACCAAACCCTTTAAACAGCTTTGCTTTCTCTTCCTGAGAAACGTCTTCTCCCTCTTTGTTTTCATAAAACAGAAGTCAGATTTTATTTGCTGGAGCAAATGTTTTTCAACAGACTCAACTTGCTTAATTTTCCTGACAGTGTGTTCAGTTATGTTAGAAATTTGCATTCTCCTGGGAAGAGATGTGAGACACCAGTAAACCAAAACGGCCAGAGGGGCAGTTCTATGTATTTCTGTGCTTATCCCCCCAACCCCTTTTCACTGCCTATGCCTGTCCCCTCAGCAGGTGCCTGCCTTGCACTGTCATAACACTTGGTTACTATGTTCCAACCTTAAACTTAGAAGTTTGTAACTATTATTTCTCTTTTTACTCTCTTATGAGTACTCCATCTATAGCTTCTTGAAAACTGGCTTTAAAGAAACCTTTGACTTAAACAAATGAACAAACAAGCAAACAAAGTAACCCCAGAACTGCCCTACAACTAACTGGGCGGCGTGGGTGGGGTGAGGTGGAGGCGGGGGTGGGGGTGGGGGTGCAGTACACATTTTGGTGATCAAGGACAGGGTGCTGGATATAAGAGGTCAAGAACAAGTCAGGAGCAGAAAGGAGGAAGGCTGTCACTCCTGATGAAATAATAATGAAAGATGCACCAGTCAGTAGGACACTTGCCAAGTTTTAAGTCTGTGCCTTTGCTCTTAGAAGACACCAGCAAAACTGGTGCGGATTTGCTCTAAATCTAAATCTTGGGGGAGGAGGAAAGAAAACTTGGGATCAGGAGGCTCCAAAGGGTGGTGGGGGTGGGGGTGGGGGTAGGGAGCCCGTTCCCCTCTTAACCAGTTTTCTTTTCCCCCTCCACCCAGAGGGCAGGCAAGTCTTTACCCCTCTGCTCCCTTTCTCCTTCTGCACCGCGGCCAGCACGTCCCCTTTAAGAGCCGGTGGGCGGCTCCGCCTCTCCCCGCCCAGGCCCCCGCCCTTCACACCTAGGGTGGGAAAAGGAAGGGGGGCGGGCAGCCCGAGAAGTGGGAGGGGCGGGACCACGGTGAGCGCGCCAATGGCCGCCCGGGATGGCCGCCGTGGGCTCGGGCAGCCAATCAGCAGGAGGCGGGGCGTGGCGGGCGCCGTGGCAAAGCCCCCAACGTGGGCCGGCCGGAGGCCGCGGGGCGCCGGGCCCGGGTGTGAGGAGGCGAGCGGCGGGGCGGGGCGGGGCCTGGGGCCGCGGGGCTGGGTCGGCGGCGGGAGGCGAGCGGCTAGCGGCTGATTGTTCGGCGGGTGGGCGGGCGGCGAGGCTCTCGCAGTGCAGCGCGGGGGAGCCAGCCGTGCGTTGTCCCTGGCTGCGCGCTCGGTGCTGAGCCCAGGACAGCGGGGCGCGCCGGCCCGCGGAGGAGAGAAGGGCCGCCGCGCGTCCGGCCCGGGTGGCCGCGGGAGTCGGAGTCTCGAGGAAGATGCCCGCGGGCGCCGAGCCCGGGCTGCGCGGCTGAGCGCCGTCCTCGCGGCGGCGGCGGCGGCACTTGGCGAGCGCGGGAGCCGGGAGCCCGGAGCCGGCGGCGCGGCGAGAGGACCGGAGTCCGTCCGCCGAGGGCGCCTGGCCGGACCCGTGGGGTTCGCAGCGAGCGCGGGCGCGTCGGCCCGTATGGGCGCGGGGTCCGCGGCCCCCTCCGGGCGCTGCCGGGCAGCCCGGGCGCCGCGGGCCCGCTGAGCGCGCAGCCGCCGCCGCCGAGAGAACTTGCGCCCGCGGCCATGCCCCGGCGCGGAGCCTAGTGCCGCGCGGAGCCCGCGGAGCCGTCCCGACCTCGCAGCCCCGCGCCGAGTCCGCGCTCCAGACAAGATGGCGCGGCCGGTCCGGGGAACGCTCCGAGCCCCGCGCCGCTCGCCTCGCCCGCTGCCCTGGCTGCTGCTGCCGCTGCTGCTGCTCCGGCCGGAGCCCGCCGGGGCCGCCGACCGGGCGCCCTGCCCCGCCGCCTGCACTTGCGCCGGGGACTCGCTGGACTGCGGCGGCCGCGGGCTGGCGGCGCTGCCCGGGGACCTGCCCGCCTGGACGCGGAGCCTGTGAGTACCGCGTCCCGGGCGCTGTCACTGGGGCCGGGCGGCGGGGGGCTTCTCCGGGGCCAGGCGGTGCGGGGTCCGGGAGGTGCGTGTGGAGTTGGGGGGCCTGGGAAACTTAGCGTGGAGTGCAGTGGGGAGACCGTGCTCTGGGGTTCGGGAGAGAGGAGGGCGGGCGGGAGAAGAGCATGTGAGGGGGGGGGGGGGGTCCGGAGGGGAGAAGGGGGTGCTTGCGGGGTCTGGAGGGGAGAAGAGCGTGTGAGAGGAGGTCCGGAGGGGAGAAGGGGGTGCTTGCGGAGAGAGACCTGGGAGTGAGGGAGCGCGTCTGGGGTCCGGGGGTGGGAGAATGTGAATGAGTCGGAGGTGGGTGTTGCTCGCATG
Source organism: Pipistrellus hanaki (assembly GCF_964339955.1). Taxonomy (NCBI): domain Eukaryota; kingdom Metazoa; phylum Chordata; class Mammalia; order Chiroptera; family Vespertilionidae; genus Pipistrellus; species Pipistrellus hanaki. The sequence continues at coordinate 11,847,940 of NC_140515.1, forward strand.
TGTGTGGGTGGAGAGTGGGGAACATCTGGAGGGGAGCGTGTGAGCAGGTCTGTCTGGGGGTCTGGGCGTCTGTTTCTTTTTCCCACTCCTGTAACCCAACTCTGTGGTGTCTGAGCGCCTTGGCCTTGCAGCGGTAATGAATGAAGGTGACTCTTGGCTCCGGTCTTTGCGTTTACATTATTTATTAGGGACTTGGCGCACTCCAGGGCAGAAAGCAGGCTTCGCTGGGGACCCCCCCCCCCCCCCCCAAGGAAGAGGACCCTGCGGTTCTTCCTGGAAACCCGGGACTGCTGGGAGTGTGTCCTCTTCTGCTCGGTTGGCATGTTAGGGAACGGTGCTCCAGACCCTCCTGCCAGTTCCCTGGGCCCCCCTTGGGCTTGGTGACCCGGAGGGGGAGGCCCACCCTCTGGCATTTCTGCGTTATAAATGGTGCCAGTTAGTTTTGGAGTAGAGCTACTACTTCAGGAGAGGGCGTCAGGGGTTTGGTTGATGTAAGCAGCTTGTTTCGCCCTAAAGCAGCTTGTTCTTCTGTGTTGTCAGGATATTGGCCGGTAGGACTTAGAGGGACACTTCTTAAAGGAGATTTGACAGGGGCGGAAAATAGACATTTGTAAACATGGTAGAGTATAACTTTTTAAACGTTTAAACAGTCTGGTCCATGAGTCAAAATCCTGCTCAGTTATCAGTAAGGAGCATCTCTGGAGAACTGAGTGCCTTCCAGAACAGCCTGGCTTGAGCAGTCTGCTTTGCAGTTGAATAGTTGGAAATCTTTCCCAGAGCATGGAAGAGGCACGGGGGTAACTACCCCCGCCATGACATTCGCCTTGTGAAAAAGAGAAACGGGTGACACATGCTTTAACCAACACCCGTGGCCTGACCTAGGAAAACGTGGCTGGAAATGAGCTGCCCTGGTGGGGAGCAGGAGGGGTTAATTCCTTTGCCGTGTGAAGAGATCTGGTTCCTGTGAAGATGGGGCCCAGGTCTACCGTGGACCACACTGCACACTTGTTGGGCGATCAAGTACTACAGAGTTCGAACCCGGGCCCTTCAGCTAGGATTAGGTTTCCTCCTCCATGTTCCGCCGCCGCTGCTGCTGTGGAGTTCAGTGACTTAGTGAAAACCAGTGGCCTCCGTGTGGCTGTTCGCACAAGCAGTGGCCCTGTCAGGTACTGTGAGGACATGGCACTTAGGGAGCATTTTATTCAGTTGGGCTGTCAGGGGTATTGTGGCTTTTTTCTTTACATGCTCTTCAGGTAGTTTTTTAAAAAAAACATCATGTGGGCAGAATGAGAAGAACTCTTCAGTGTCACCTGTTGGAAGAGTGATTCCCAGGGCCATGTGCCAGTGGCATTGTGGGTAAGGCGCTTGGTTCAGAAGTGGTGACTTCCCTGAGAGAGGACAAGGTGTCCTCCCATTTGCACTTTCCCTGAGGTCACAAGATCCACTTTACCTTGCCTTTTAATTTTCTGAGTGCATCTACTAGTAGTTTTTTAAGCATCCTGCTGCCTAGGACATTTTACGTGGCATAAATAACTCTAAAACGGCAGCCTTTTCTCTTTTTTATATAAAAAAATGTTTTTATTGATTTCAGAGAGGAATGGAAAGGGAGGGAGAGATAGAAACATTATTGATGAGAGAGAATCATTGATTAGCCTCCTATATGCCCCCAACTGGAGATCAAGCCCTTGGCGGGACTCGAACCTGGGACCCTTCAGTCGCAGGCTGATGCTCTGTCTACTGAGCCAAACTAGCTAGGGCTGCAGTCTTTTCCCTTTTTTCACACATGATGATCCGTAAATACCAAATGGGGTGTTTGGAGCTTCAGTAGACTTGATTGCACTGATGATAGTGTTGACTGATGAGATTTTAAGATGAGTGTGACTTCTGGCTATACAATTTCAGTACCAAAATGGGTATCCTCTGAAAATTTGGGAAGTTGTTATTATTTTTTCTGATTAAAATAATCAGGCTAATATTTTTATTTCTTTTTTTCTCTAGACTTCTGATTTCCCACTTAAATCATAGTTTTACTTTGAATTAATTTTTCATTAGTTATGTGTGTGTGTGTGTGTGTGTGTGTATATATATATATATATATATATATATGGTTTATATTACTGGCTGTGATTCAGCAAGACTTCAGGGAGAAAGTTTCTGTATATATTATAATATGTTGTAGTTCACCAAGTTTATATCCTTTAAGTCTATATTGTATCTAGAAAATGCTTTGGCCTAATTTATAACCCCATGAACAAGATTTACTGCAGCTAGTTCAATCAATTTCAGGCTGTGCGTTTCAGACAGAAGGGACCTGTGGCTTTATAGAACTTTTTTTGGGGGGTAGGGTTGGGGCTTTTGTAAACAGTGCACCTACTTTTGGAGTTGTTCTTAGGCCTAGCGTAAGGAAAGTAAAACGTTTTAATAGTGAATGTAAGTGCAGTTTGAATAGACGGAATGGAGCTGTCCTGAGCCTGAGGACAACTTACTCAGCACAATAACTTATAGTTGTAGCAGTCAGGCTGTAACTGAGTCTGCAGTCCCATTACGTAGGTGAGATTGGCATAGTCCACCCAGCACATTCATAAATGGCACCAAGCACTGCCAAGCCTTATTCTGACTTCCCAGAAACTTAGAAGTTTAACTTCTTAGAATTCAGATATTTGCTTTCTTTGAAATTATTTTTGAGAGCACGGCTTCAGAAACTGTTGAAGTATTAAATACAACATGCTTAGACCCTTATCGGTGGCACCCCACAGCACAGAGTTGCTAGCTTAACTGCTACATGATGTCCCATAAGGGGGCTCTGGAGAAGCTCAATTCCCGATTCTCAGTGAGGCAGGAAGACAGCCTGGCGTTCAGAAGCCAGGACATTGACCTCAGGACACCAGATTGGTTATCCTCTGCCACATGAAGAGGAATGTGTTGGTTTGCCTTTATATTATGTCTCCTTATGTGTTAGTGGTACCAAACCCGGGTGCCTGAAATCTCGGGTTTGGGTATGTAAGTGGCACTTAGATTACTTCAGAAAAACACACACAAGCCTTGGTCGCCTTTGTCGTTGTGAAGCAAAGAGGGCCTTTGTCTTTCAAATTGTGCAGCTGTGCTCCGAGGCCCAGGTGTGCAGGGTGCTGTGAATTAAAACTTCGGAGAATACTTCCCATCCTGTTTATGCAAATTAGATTTAAAATGCAGATGGCCACGTTGTTCGGGAACCCAAACTGAGGTTCCTGTGTGTGTGCTTTTTAAGAAGTAGATCATTGTCCAGATTGTCCCGAGGTCTTCATTCCTCCGGCGTGTTCCAGTTTTATGTCTCCGTATCATTTAACAAGGACTCGGGAGACAACGGACATCTTCCTACCTGCCGGTGGGCAAAGGGTGGTTTGGAGTGGCACGTGGGGAGGTGGCAGAGAATGTCTGAAAGGCGAGAGGCTTTCACAGTTCTGCTTTAGCTGGCACTCCAGGCCTTTGGCGCCAAGGGTCAGAAGCATGGCCTTGCTCCTCCTGGAACACCTTTTTTCTGAGTAAGGGGAAGCCTCTGGCAAATGGAATTGGTTGCCTTGTGAGAGAGTTCCCCTGACATGAAATCACAGCCACAAAGTGCTCAGAGACACCCCCCCCCCAGCCCCCCCAGCTGTGCTGGCACAGTGTCCCTCTTGCCTTTAGGGTGCCAGAGCTGTTCTTGCCCCCTTTTAAAGGGATGGTTTCGAACAGAAGTGTGTTCATCTCTTTCCATAATTATACTTGATTTTTTTTAATGTGTTGTTGGCAGTAATACTTCACCTTGAGAAAGATGAAGACGATTCAGCTGTAGGCACAGCTGGTTCCTAGGGGATGTCCCAGTTGGGCATCCCAGCTCTTCTCCTCAGGCGGAGGGTCCCCCCTGCCGTGTGAAAGCCTTTGCCTGGGTTCCCCACGCAGCCTTCCCTGAGCAGTGGAATGGCCTCTGGCTGACCTTTCTCTCCCTCAGACACTCGCTCACAATGAAAGGGCCTCCCCGCCCCCCCCCCCCCCCATTCTGCAGAGGTGTCTCCTTGGTGCAAAGTCTTTTCAGCACCCCCCTCTCTGGGGTGGACAGGAATGCGAGAGGGCAGGAGGGTTTTGTGTGACTTAACATTGCACCTGGACCAATTTTGTGCACCTGCTAAAGCCCTGCAGATCTGTTAGCAGGAAGGCGGAAGGAGGTTGTTTAAAATAGCCTCTGGTTATTTTAAAAGTGATATTCACAGGCAAAGGCATCTAGAAAAGGGACTCGTTGAATTGAAAGACACTGTAAGCAATAAGGAATATTGGTTGTCCCAGGACTTTTTAATTCCTTTTTTTGTTTGTTTGTTTAAAACTCAGAGATTCCGCTGACATAACCCATAAGTTGAACTACTTTATGCTTCACGAGCAAGCCTGATTTTCAGTTCTTTGAATGAACTTGGTGACATTTACTCACTGGGGACTTGCCCCTCCTCAATTTGAAACCCTGCAATTTGAAACCCTGGGGGTCTTTTAAAAGCAACCGGACTCTGGGCTGGGTTAATATTCAGAGCTGTTTACAATGTCTGCAGTTTCAAAGGCAGGAGGCGGTGCCTTCAGACAAGAGGGTGGAGGGTGGGGGAAACATTCCCGGCCAGAGGAGAAGTATCTAAAAACCCCCCATGTTCCCTGTCCTGTGGGAAATTCAGGAACTGTTAGTGGTTTTTTTTTTATGACTTCAGCATGACATGGAGGCAGGGGGTCCAGTCAATCTACCTCCTGGCTTCTGTCCCCTGTTGCGTGGCAGTAATGTGCTGGTCCCCTGCTTTTATTTCGGGTGGGGTGGGAGTTGGTAAGCAGCTCAGATCTGCTGTCATCTCTCCATGCAGAGAAGTAGGACTTGGATCACCAGAGGTTAAAATTTCCACGATAGTTGACTTGCTTGGAACCTGCACTTATTTCTTGTATAACTGCGGAGCATAGCATAGCTGTCCAGGCTTACCAATTAATTGGCCAGTTCTATAACAGACTGAGAAATGTTCTAGTGAAGAACTTAGTACATCTATTCCTTGTCATTAAGCAAAATACATGGATAAAGACTGTATAAAAAATGACAACTGTGGTTTGTATGAGGTCCAATTGGGGTTGCCAATTTATATCTTGTTTTTTGTTTGTTTCTTTGGAGGCCTATGCTTATGAATTTTTCTTATCCAAAAGCTTTATGGTTTATATGTTGATGTACTGTTATGTTTTATATAATTTAATACTTTACATGTGGTTTCTATCCAAATACCTTATACATTGTCTTCTGAAACACAAGCCATAAATCTAGTCTGTTTGTAAAAGTCGCCATATTTTCTAAAACACCTGTTATCCATTTCCCTGTGTCCTTCCTTCTGTTCTTGTCAGTGTCCTCTACATGGGCATTTGCTGCCCAGCTGTACCCATGCCTTGCTTTGGGTTACTGATGGGAAAGGAGTGGGTGAGGGTGAGGCTTTCTTCACCTTCCTTCTGTTAAATTGGGGGTGTTCTCATCCAGTGATCACACGGAGTGCACACCCTTCTCTAGCAGTAGTGATGGAGAATTATTTCCAGGGTCCGTTCCTGTCCCCACCACCCTGCAGCGATGTGCGTGATTTGGGGCAGAACCCTTTCCTTTGTTTCTTAAAAGGGAATCATAATATCCTGTCTTAACAGCTGCTGGGAGGACAGAGTTAGAGAGACACATGTTTAGCCCAGTTCCACAGTGTGGGTTGGTCAATTTGCTGATGACTCCAGAGCACAGTTTGAAAGTTAAGGCCTCAGTAGATCAAACTGTGCATCCTCTCTCATGGCCAGTCTTCCTGGTGACAGGCTTTCCTGGGGCAAGTTTACTCTTCTGATATGAAGGCTTCTTTTGGGTTGGGCAGGGTGGCAGGGCTTACCCCCAAAAGCAGCCTTCTTGAACCATTGGGCTTTTGGTGATGTGTGTATGGAGAGAAACAATGAAACTTCTGTGCCCTTGGGGGGCTCAGATGGACAAGCGGGAAGCTATCAACAGTTACAACAAATTACACAATTAGCAGAAATGATGGAGGTGGTTTATAAATGTATTCCAGTTGCACAAATACTTTTCTTAGCATTATCCTTTTGGGAGGTGGGTGTGGGAAGGAGGCAGGGAAGTGAGAGGCCCTTAAACTAATAATTTTATCCTATTCCTTCCCAGGGGTTCATTGAAACTGGGCCTGACTGAGGTGCAAGTAACTCCTCTCTGTCAGTAGCTCTGAAAAATGCAGGTGTGCTCCTCCAAACCTGGGTTAGGTTACAGGCTGTGGCCGGCTAACCCCTGCATTGTACCCACTTCTCTCTGGAAATATTTGAGGGAGGAGGAGGTGTGAGCGGAGGCGACTGTTGGGCTGTATGCACAGAGCTGGAGAGCTCTGACGTTTTTCTTTTGCTTGGTTTTCTTGCAGTCCTAAGCTAACTCTTAGGGGACCACGGCAGTGAGCACAGAGTCATTTGAGGAATTGGGCCAGGGTGCCACCCGAAGCGCCATGTGCCCTGGCTCCTCCGAGTCCCTTCCTCACAGCTCTCAGCCCTGCCCACATGAACAGCTCCGATTGTTAGCGTCTTTCCTGTTTAATTTAGCACAGCCTGTAAAGCTCATTGTGCGAACAACCAACCCGTTCATCCCTGAAAGTCTAGTACATCTTGGTTTCCTTATGAACCAGGATGCAGGTTCCAATCACTGCCTGTTCAGTTTGTTTTGGCAAAAGATGCCAGTCAGGGAGTTTAAAGAAAGCATGGCCTGTCTCTTTTTAAGCACTTTGCATTGATTAGCCTACATTTTTATCGTGAACAGTTCTCTAATCTTTTAAGATGTGCAAGTATTTTTTTCCCTCAAGGTCTCATGTTATTAGTAAGAAATGAATGAAATGAGGGTCTCACCTGCAAGCAGAATTAGCTGGTTATGAGAAACAAAATGGGAGATAATAGGTTTTTTTTTTGTTTGTTTGTTTGTTTTTTAAATCTGATTAAAAAAAGAATCACAACTCCATCTTTTAAGGCTTCCTTGTGTAGCTTTTAGAAAGTGTTCCCTAATCCCCTTCCTTTCCATTGCTTCTTCCACCAAATTACAATTTGCCTTTCACATAATTTGCCCCTTACTCGGACAGAATATACACTGCACTGACAATTCTTCTCACAGGGTTACCTACTTGATAGCAGCCTGTTAGACACCTGAGAAGGATTGAGCCTTTGAACTGGGGGACAGATAATCTCGCTTTAGTTCCAAATCTTGTATTTGAAGTACTCTGTGTGTGGAAGCATTCGTACCTCGAGTCTGAGCACTTTGAAGGGGGAATGAAAAGAAATCCGCAGGCTGGGCTCTGCCTGGGCTGTGACAGTACCGCTGATGGGAGATCAGCTGTTGGAGATGGAGCATCTTTCTCTTGTGAGGAGAAGATCTGGAAAATCTGATTTAAAACAAAATTCTAAGTTAAGGGACCATTAATTAGATGTGCAGCCAGCTACTGGAGTAAACTCACTCTGTTGGTATGGGACATTCCTCCGTTTCTTATCTTTTACTCTGGGGATAACAGACAGCTACACCAGTGGACAGAATAATGAACTCTCTGTCCCACCCCCAGCTTTTAGGAATAACCCTTGGCTGCTCTTGTTTGATCTACACCCCAGTACATCTCCACCTCCACTTTTCTGGACTTCCAAGCATATAGTTTTATTCATATATATATATATATATATATATATATATATATACACATATATATATATATTTTTTTTTTAAATAAATTAACAGCTTTATGAGTTATACATCATTTATCATACAATTCACTAAAGGGTGTTTTTAAGAAATGTGAATTTGAACTTTTTGAAAAAAGAAATCAGCGTCTAAAAGATTTTGCAAAGGGGGTTTCGGTAAGCAGTCTACTTACAAGATGTTTCTTGAGCACCTGCGGCGTGGGCGTGCACTCCAGTGTATGTCTTCAGAGGGCGGTTTTTCTCACCTCGGAGGGCTGAGAGGCTCTTTTGTTCTGGAGCCTGTGCGCAGCCCTGTGACTCTGATGAACTCTCCCCTCTCTCTCCCCACAGCTCTTAATTGGGAGGCTTCTACTATGCTGTTAATCTTTGATTGGAATCCATTAGTGAACACACACAATTACCAATGGGTCATTTAAAAACTGATTTTTCTGATAGTTACTTAATAGAGGGATAATTAGCCATTGGTTGCAGTTAAGTCCTGAGTCTGAATTGAGTTAACTATTGTTTACTTTGCAAGGCGGACCCTCCAGCTGTGGCTACTTGAGGCTGCTTTAAATAGAGTCTGAGGCACTCTGTAAGAAAGTCCTCACAAAGCAAAGAACTGGGTTCCTGGAACCCTCTGTGCTTGATTTAAACTTCACACAGATTTGAAAATGCTTTTCTTCGAGTAGCTGCAGGATGGTTTTGTCTGTTTTGTTTAATTTCTCCACAGCCTGTTACTTCGTTAGTTAGGACCCCTTTTAGAATAGATCTCACGATGACTCCAGCTTAATGAGGAACAAGTCATGTGTCATCCAAGTTCTATTCGCTTGAGCCTAGTTTACAGAATGATTTCCATGTTCTATTTGTGAAAATCTAATTTCACATAGATTATTGAGTGCCCAGTGGTTTTCAAAGCTGCCCAACATGGTCAGGGTCAACTTATGGCTTTATTAAGCTTAATTATGTTTATGTGATATTTAATTAGATGCCATCTTACAGTAGATTCTATGTTTAGTAAAGTGGAAGCACATGCCAAAGGGTTTTTAAAAATTTATGGGGGGAAAAACTTACAATTGAGAAATTCCAGCTAGGAATTTAAGTTCTGTTTTGCAAATTGGGAGAACTTCATTCGTCATTTGATTTCAGCAGTGAGGTCAGCTCCATGCATCTTACCTACATTTTAGTTTGCATTAAACATTTTGTGTGTGTGTGTCTGATTTTCTCCCTCCACCTGGGCTGGCGAGATTCTGGCACACCAGCTCCCAGGGCTGGCACAGCCTGCAAGCAGCCAGAGGAGCTCATTGCTCCCTGGAGTGGGTTGTTGATGCAAGAAATGATGGATGCTGCCGCTGCAGCCGGCGTGGGCCGGGGCTTCCTTCCGAGTTGAGTTTGGAGAAGAGGAGATCCAGAAGGCAAACCAAAATGTTTTGCAAAAGGTTTGCCCCATCCCAAATTCCTCTGGATGTTTGCTCAGATTTGGTGTCTGTGTAGGACTCTTGGCCATGTGGTTTGGCATCAGCTAGGGGTGTGCTTTGCCCAAGAGAAAAATCAGGAACTCTTCTATGGCGATTTTTGGATTCTTTCACAAGTTCACTTGAAGCAGTACTTAGAAATGATTAAATTATATTGAATTCCAGACTGTCTTCAAATAAAGACTGCTAAATATTATTTATTTTTTGGGGGGGTGTCTAGGGAACTTGATTATATATGAGGTCTTTAGAGCTCAGATCATCCTTCTGGGCAGAAAGGAGCCCACATTTTCATTACATTTTAAAAGAGTTCTTGACCAAACAGGAATAAAACTACTGGCTTAAAAAGGAAAAAGTGTTTTCTTCCAGCTACGAAGGGGAGAATGCGGTGGGATGGGAAAACGGCCCATGCCAGGTGAAGAGGCCTTGGGACTTTGTTTGGCAGTGTGACTTGGGGTTAAGCAGTCAATTTCCTTTCTGTAAAGGGCTGTGTGACTTCCAAGACTCCTCGTGTTCAGGTTTTATGATTTTATCCTAATTGAAGCAGAGAAGGGATACACTTACTACTCATTGGATAGTAAGAATTAGTAAAAGGGTCTCTGTATATAGAATACTTACTTAAAAATAATCTTTGAGTGGTCAGTGCTTCTGAGTGGAATCTTCAGGTGAATGCCCTGGGCAGCTCAGGGACAGGGTGTGTGTGGGGGACTCTCAGGGAGGGGTCCTTTGTGGGCCCTTTAGGTGTCATTGAGGGGAGAAAGTACTCCATGATATGTCTTTCTTTGATGGTGCCTCCTTTCCCCCTCTGGCCCAGAGAGGACTGTGAAAACTGCTGCAGACCTACTTTAGAGCTTTGATTTCCTTTGTAAGAATTGACGGAAGGGCACATTTTTCCAGAGTTGCCTACCTCTGCCTTTCTCAGGGCCACCGCCGGCAGCATCTCTCCAGCAGGCCTGCAGTGGCGGTCGGGATGAGTGTGGTTGTAGGTGATGCCCATAAACTGCCTGAGTGACTGGGTGGCCCAGTAACAGATTCAGTAGTGATCCCTGAAGGAAGGGCAGCTGCACCCCTTGCTGTGTGTCTCCTCCCTAAGCGGGCTCTCAGCACGGCTGTGCAGGGGCAGGGCAGGGCAGGTTTCAGAGTAGCTTGCAGCCCTTTACCCCGGACATGCGTGCCTACCTTTCATGGTGGCAACTCAACAGCTTAATATGTGCAGTCCAGTGGCTAGATGGGTCCAATTTTGGTCTTTTTGGAGTGTCAAACTTTTACCACATCTGTCCTTCTGCCTGGATTTTCTCTTGATCAAACACTGTTTTTGTGAAAATCATGCTCCCTATCATAACTGGATTCCTTAAAAGGCTTAGTCTATCCTGCTGAGTAGAAGCCTTTATTTGTGTTCTGAATAGCCTTCTCCCATGTGGAGTTTGTTCATGCCTTCACTGGGGTTTCTTGGGCTTTTCTCTTCCTTCCACATTCTTTGTCATGTAAATTTCCATAAGATGGAACCTTTGGATCTCTCTCTCTCTTTCTCTCTCCCCCCCCCCCCCCCCCCCCCCAACAAATACTTGGAATTAGGAGCCTGGTTTGGGGATACAGCTAGAACGCAGTGAAATTAGAGGCACACTTAGTGGTTTGGAATTTCTTGACAGGAAGTTTAACAGGAATTAGAAACTAATTTAGGACTAAAGCAAATAGTCCAAAGAACTAGACTTTTTTTTTTCTTTTTAAAAATTCTCCCTTCAAGACCTAAAGATGGCCTTTTCCCATGTGCTTTCTCAGATCAAAATAGGCCCAACAGCCCTCCGCCCTCCTAGAGCCTCTGTCAGTGTTGGGCACTCTCTCTGTTATGCACTTGCCCTCATTCAGTGGATTGTTTTTTTAATCTAATCCTCTCCTGGAGGATTGTCAGTCTGTCTGGTTAGGTAACTTTTCACAGATCTGTCTTTTCTCTCCACTTGGACTTGAAAGCAGCAGGATTGTTCATTTTCATGTACATGAGAATCCCTTGCTAATGATTTGTTTATTGCCTGCGACTTTGCTTCCTGGTACTTTTTTTTTCTGTGTTAGAAACGATCCCACACTTTTCTTCCTTTCCCAAAGGGGTTCCGAGGTTTGCCCCTCCAGTGTGACTCCTTCTGTGGACCTGTGTGGAGGACTCGAACGTGTTTGGGAACTTAGATATCGGGAGTAAAGGGACATGCCGAGGACCTGTATGGCCATGATGAGCCAGGGGTGGTGAAGGGATGACTTCAGAGGCTTTCTTCAGTCCCGGGGCACCATGCAGGGCTGGCCTTCCTGACAAGGTTAGCTGCTGGATTGCCTGAGGTTATGTGTCAAAGGGAACGTTTGCAGAGAATATTTTACCCAAAACAAAAATTATGGATGGTCTTCCCTTCCTTTCCCTTTTCTCTCCTTATTTTCTACTTTCTGCTTGAGAACCACTTCAAAGAGTCAGATGTGTTGGTGTCAGACGCCAGGCAGTCCTTGTTAAAGGAACTTGGAAATATAATTGAAAACAAACTGTTGAGAAAAGCTGATCTAGGCGAGCTCTTACTTTGAGGGAGTGGAGGGTTCCAAGTCTTCCCTCTATTTGGAGCTGATGTCTCTGAACACTTGTTCTGTGAGATGAATCATCTGTGAATTCTGCATCTGGGAGTTATAGATTGGGAAATGGCATTCTTTTAAATGTTGAAGAAACACAAAAGCTTAAAGTTACAGTGTAGTTGGAAAATTCTAGTCAGACTTTTAAAAAATGAGCATTAAGGTAAAATTGGCTGAGTAATTGGATTGGGATTATGATACTGAAAATAGACAGGTCCATGTATGGGAAGCAGTGTGACAGCCACACTTAGCTAGTGAAGGCCCCCCTTGCCTGTGTTTTGGGACAGATTACATTAAAAACTTTTCATAAATATTAAATAATCAGAATCATTAGAACTTTGTTAAAGCAAGTAGGACTTGCAAGTCTGAATTTATTTTAGAGTTTGTCTTGAACTCTTCAAATAAGTTCAAGTTGTTAGCAGGGAAGAGCCCAGAAGAGTGCAGTGTGCAAGGGTCTCCTGGGAAGGGAAGGCTGTGTCCTGACCTCGGCAGAGCCCCACTTCCTTCTGCGGCAGCGGGTGATGGGGAGGTGGTGGGCATGAAGCAGTCATACTTGAGGTGGCACAGTGGCTCTGGAGCCCGGTTTCCTGAGTGACCTTGGGCAATTGACTCAGCTTCCCTCTGACTCAGTTTCCTCTTATGTTCAAAGGATAATTGAAGTATCCACTTCACTAAACTTGCTGTGAGGACAACGTTGAAATACTTTTTAATATTTAGAAGAGGGCCCAGCACACAGCAGAAGCCTGGGGAAGGTTAGTTTTTATAATAAGTATAGCGGTAATGGCAGTTCATCTTTTTGCGGCAGGGCCCATGTACATTAACTAATTTAACTATCCTCTTAACTCTATGAAATATATCACTTCCACATTGTACTTGAGGCCAGAGGCGTGACTAGCTTGCACGGGTTCTAGCGCTTGCCAGAATTAGCCCTCCAGCCTGACTCTGCATGTTGTATTTGGGAAGAACGCTGAAGACTAGCACTGTCTGCCTTCTGTGTTTGACTCGCCTCCCCTGCACGTGTGTGAGCTCCCTGAGGCCCGTGATTGGCCCGTCAGCTCTCCGGTGGCCTGAGTACCTGCTCCCAGCGGCGTCTTCACGGCATCTCGCAGAGCATGCGTCCTCATTGGCGGCTGGGGTGTCAGAACCCATTTTTGGTGTACCCTTTGGCGAAGGGGGTGATGGCATATGTCTCTCCATCTGTTGTTTATTGTTTCTGCTAGGTTGTGGTTTGTGTCCCTGCTCCATGTTTCTTTGGTTTCTGGAGCAACTGCGAATATTATATGCCTGGGGATCAGGCAAAGTAAACTATTTATAAACAGTAAAGTATCCTTGGGTTTGGAAAGTGTTTTTCTCAAATGCCTGTGTATTTGGTGGCTTTATTATAATCTTACCCATGAAGCCTTCGTTGGAGGACTGAGGCACATTTAAAAGACAGGCGAGTCCCAGGCTGGCCTTGTGTAACCCGCTCACAGACAGCCGTGGCGATAAGGCCTTGGTGTTAACGCTGACCTGACTCGGTGTATTTTTAACTCCAGAACATATAAACAGTTTAGCCTGCCGATGGAGTTTATGCTGCCTGAAATCCTGGACCTGCCTTGGGCCCTGTGAGGTGAATGTGGTCCTGGGAGACTGCTATGGCAAGTGACCCCTTGCCCCCACCTTTCATTTAAAAAGGGACCGCCGCAGAGATAGGTGAGAGGAAGAGCAGTGAAACTCATCAGCGATTCTGCATGGTAAACTGATGTTCACTTTTTCCTCGGCACGATTTCTGTTTGTTATGCAGACTTTAAGGGGAATGGAGAGCTTTTTACTCACATCTGTTCTGCTTCCCTTTTAGCCACAGGGGTCTTTGCAGAGTCACTAGTTGGACACATGCCTCCCATTTCCCAAGCTCTGGCTGCCCCACCACCTCGCCACCTTCATCCTTCCTTCCTGGCTGGCTCCGGGTGCCCTGGCCACAGTGAGGGCCCTTTTTCTAGGTGCTTATAACACTGTGCAGGTCACGTGTCCCTTACATCCTGGCCTCTCTGCCTGAAGCAGTGCTCTTCCTCTGTGCCCTGCAGACTTCTACTCATCCCCCTTCAAGGTCTCTTCCCCTGGAACCTGTGCTGACCTTCCTGGGTTAGATTCTTGCCCGAGGACTGCAGTCCTTCATAGAAGTTTCATATGTTGTTTGGTTATTGTCTGTTGCCTGGTTAGTATGTAAGCTCCCTGAAGGCAGGGACTGCTTTGTTTTATGATCCACCATTGTATTCCCAGAATCTAGCGCAAAGCCCAGGAACCTTCGTTGCCAGTACAGATACCGAAGTAGATAGAGCTATGGGTATTCATTCTGTGCGTTCCTATAAATCCTATAGAAGTACCTTTCCACGACATCTTGAATAATTCGGACCTCCCCAGGCTCACCTGTTTGAAATTTCCTAAATATGCCTCGTCTGTTTGATAGTTTCCTCTACTCCCCACCAAATACTAGTGTTGAGAAAGGTAGGGAAGAATGGAAAGGCAGGAAGAAGCAGCAAATATTGATAGAATGGGTGGCCTTTTTAGTCCCTGTGTTGTGGGGAGGTGGCTTTTAAATCCTGCATCCAAGTATTGTATTGTAGCTGACTGTCCTTTCCAGCTGAAGCACGTGACCTGTGTCCCACAGGGTCCCGCACCGCTTCCCTTCTGGGCCTCGGAGGCCGTCCCTGGCAGGTGGGCGGCCGGCACTCTCCTCTGCGCTGTGTTTGGTGGGGGGGCCCACAGTGCGTTTCCCAACTGTGATGTGGCTCTCATCTGCTCTCTGCTGGAGCCGTGTTTGGAGTCTGCTTTTCAGAGTTGACACTGCAGGGGAGAGTTGCTTCTTGCACAGACTGAGGCTGTCTAGACACCCTTCCCTTGTGGTTATTCCGCTCAGTTTATGCTGAGCTCTGGCCAGGCAGCTGGTTTGGGTTGCTTGGCTCTTCGTTATTTTGCTTAGTCCTCTACTTTGACAAGAAGGGTGACCAGGCACGGTTGTTTTTCTCCCTCTACGCTGGCAGAGCAAGCTGTAAGAACACCAAGGGCAGGTTACCATGCCCACGGTGGTGCCGTCCCAACTAGCAGCTTAGATTCACAGGTACTTCCACAGCAGAGACTTTGGGCAGATGATTTCCAAACCTGGCTCCTTTTGGCGTGGACTTGAGGCATAGAACTCACGTGTGGGCAGTCTCCTGGAGATGCTGGCGAGAGGCAGTGGGAAGGCCGCCTTCTGCCCCAGGAGCTCTGCCTCCTGGTGTTTTGATGGTGTTGAGGTCTTGGGCTGTGTTCTGTGGGGAGACCCTCCCTTGTGTACCCAGGAAGCTGTGGTGGTTGAGGAGGTTGACTTTATGTTTAAAGGGGTTTTGCGTTGTTGACCTGTTTGCCTAGTAACTATGCCTTTATTTTAATTACTTTTAAATTTCTGGTAGACATGTTTATTGAATAAAATGGAAACTACAAAAGAAGAAAGAATAATTGATCTCATTATTCACTGATAAATATTACTTTGTTGTGTAAATTTCCAGTAATGTCTGTCGTTGAATTAATGTTATTTCGAGTTAATATTGTTTAAACAAAATTAGGGTTGCTGTTCATTTGTAATTTTGCTCGTAAAAGTTTTTAATTGAGGCATAATTAATATACAACATTATATTAGTTTTAGTTATACAAGATAATATCTGCTTTTTTATAAACAGTTAAAGCATGAGTATTTTCTTAAACTTTAAACATTTTTTAAAAATACAGTGTATGTCATAATCAAACTTCCTCTGATCCTGGGCATTTAGGTTTTTATAAACTGAGGTAAATATCCTTATACATATATGTTTATACGTTTATTTCCTTAGGAGGAGTTACTGAATCCACATTGCTTTGGGTATGCAAATTCTTAAGATTTGACACCACTGCTCCCAAGGGGCCACTAATTTCTGTTTAAATTGTGCCCATTTCCTCCACACCCTCACAAACATCAGATCCTTTTTTTTTTTTTCCTGTAACCGTACACCAATTTAATACATGAAAATTGCATTGAATTATTTTAATCTGCACTTCATTTTTAAATTTATTTTTCTGATGCTTAGTTAGGCACATAAATTATCTTAGTGCCCTTAACTGTGAACTTTGGGCTTAAACACAAATATGTATCCCTAATTCAAGAGAGGGAGTATTCCTGAGAGGAGGAACCAGCCGGGGCTGGCCTGTGTGCCCGAGCCCCCTGCCTGCAGCTGGTCGGCATCAGAGCTGATGAGCGTGGTGGAGAACCCCTCAGGAACAGCTTCCAGCAAATGGGAATTACTTTAATACAAATTGATGTGGTTTTTCTGTCAAACCTACTTGGAGCATAAACAGAGTTGGACTGGAAGCTGCTTCCCTTCTAAGAAGGAGCGTGTTTGGAATGTGGCTTTCAGCTAAGTAAACAGGGTCTTGAAAGTAAGTTGTCATTGTGTGGGTCTGATCGGGAAAGTAAGAGTAGTGAACTGTCCAGGCTCGGTCCCACTGCCTCAGGCCTTCCTTCCTCTGCCTTCCTGCCTGCCGCAAGGCCGCTCCTTCCTAGAAAGGTTTTCACATTGAGGATGAACTTGGGGTGGAAATAGTTAAAGGGAAAGAAGTGCCCAGTCAATTTCTGTGGTAAGATAAACATTTTAATCTTAACCTCTCTGCCACGGAGGAATATCAAAAACATCTTGTGAAATACTTAACTCTGTGTGTGTGTGTGGACTTGTACAGACTGTCTGATCTCTGCATCTTGGAATTCTGTGTCAGTTGCAAGGTGGTTCCCCACCCTGAGAACAATGTCAGCTTTATTAAATGGGTCGCAGCCCCCCTCCCCCCAAGGCAAAACAATGCTTTTAATGTTCTGATTATATATTAACGAACAACCAGGCCGAGGGACACTTGCCAAGAAAGCTACAAAGTGAGAAAGCCACCAATATCAGAGTGAACTTTGCACTCCGAAAGTGTGAATGATGTTGGGTAAAAGAAGTTTATTGCATAAGGGGAGCAGCTGGAATCCCTTTGATGTCGGTTAGCATCCTGGCCCCATAGACCTTAGGACTTCCCAGGTAGCTTCCTCTTTGCTGGTGAAGGTAGCACCTGGTACCTACGTGGGGGGAGGGGTAGGGACGCACCTGCTCTGGTCCAGGAAGAACCAACATGTCTGTGGGGGAAGGTGGGGTGCATTGGCCAGTTATACCTGCTTTTGATCCACCTCAGCCAATTTAATCTAAAAGGAAAACCATCCTTTCAATTTTTCCTCAGAAGGGACTTTTCCAGAAATAGTTTGCTATTCTAAAATCTGCCTGCCCCAACCACAGAAAGGGGTTAGATCTTAATCAGTTAGACCTTACTCTTAATGTAACTAATTTATTCTCTCCCCGTTGTGGTGACATTGCCGCCTGCTTTTGGCTTGTTCTTAATTTTTGAATGGCTAGCCATTGGGAACCCTGCTTTCCACAGCCTTATTCAGCAATCACTCAAAAGAAGAAAAAGCTGCTCTTTTGAAATCCTGAGCATTTTGTTTTCTGCAAGAGGATCCACTCCAGCTGAGTTTTCCCTGGCGGATGGGTTGGTGGGCAGAGCGAGTGGAGGAGTTAGGAAGCCGGAAGGAGTGGGTTGCCAGCGTTTTTGAAGGTGGAATCATGGCTTTAGCATCCAAAATGTGTGTATTTTGCCTGCTTTCCACTTCATTTATCTACTAGCAGTTAGAGAAAAAAGGTTATTTTTTCTCACATAGAGAAAACATTGATTGGTTGCCTCCTGCAGTGGCTCCAACTGGGGCTGGGATCCAGCCTGCCACCCAGGCATGTGCCCTTGACTGAGAACTGAACCCACAACCCACAGTGCTCAGGCCGACACTGAGCGACACGGGCCAGGCTTGCCTGTGTTTTTATTATATCCATCCTAGTGAGTGTAGCGTGGTATCTCCTTATGGCTTTTTATTTGAATTCCCCTAATGACTTGTGATGCTTTTGTGTTTGTTGGCCATTTATATGTCTTTAGAGAAATGTCTAATCCGTTTCTTTGCTCATGTTTTAATCGGGCCCTTTGTCCTTTCATTGAGTTATATGCAGAGCATGTTTTGAAAAGAGGTAGGTAGTACAGTTTTCAGAGGTTTGGGGTTTTGCCCAGGTAGAGACACTTTCTCTGCCTTGCCTTGTTTAGGTACACAGAATTGTATTTTTAAGATTTTTAGGACTTTTAAGATTCCCAGGTAGAAATATAATAGGCAGTGCTTGCCTGGTTTCTTTGGTTGGTTGTATCCCTGCTTGTAACCCCATGCGAAGGAGGAGATGCTGCAGCAGAGAACATGGTTGTTCTTGCGGTGATGGTCTCTTATACCTTAAGGAAGGACGGTTGCTGTGCACAGACATTCACAGCCAGGCCTACCTCCAGGGCAAGCCTGCCTTTGCCGCTGAGCGCTGAGCGGCCGCTATAAATGAGGCAGAAATGCAGTACTGAGGCTGTCAGCCCAGGCCTGGTGATCGCTCTAGACAGGTTTACAATAGGAGGTGTGAAGTGTTTGGTGGAGACCGGAAGCAGGGTGGGAGGCTGGGGGAGGGGAGACACATTGAACTTGGCTGCTTCAGGGTGTGGGCTGACACAGCTAATGGAAAAGTATCGCCCTGGTGGCTTTTAGTGGGCAAGGAAGCCGAGCCTTGCAGTGGTTTTCTTCACAGCCGGAAACCAGAGGGAGCGAGGCCCGCTGAGCATCCAGAACCCCGGGCCTGGTGTGGAGGGACAGACCTGCTGCTTCTGTTTCTATTTCTTGCTCTGTGGTCCCATTCTCGATGAGCTAAGTGGATGGAGGCAGGGATTCTGGGTGGTGGGTGCTTGGGAGAGGCCTGCAGGTGCACTCTTGCCGATTTAGAGTGGGCGCAGGCAAACCTCTCGGCACGTGAAGCAGCAACTAGCAGGTGGCTCTCTGTTAGTCCTCATAGCAGCCGGTAGGCATTTTTCACCCCTCATGGCCAGGGAGCTGCGTTTGTGGGGCCAGAACCTGGGAGTCTGCATGCTCATCAGCTCCAGGGGGCACTGCTTTGGAGGCATAAGTGTGGGGCCCACAGCCCCGGACAGAGGACTGCTGTACGCTCAGCTCTAAGTGCTGTGGCTCCAGGTCCCTGTTCCCCTGCCTCCCACCGTCCTCTGTGGCCGTCTGGTAGCAGGGCTTTCTGTCTGGGGTGACGCAGGACGGGGTCTTCCTCTGCCAGCCGCGCCTTTCCCTCCTCCAGGACCTTTGCCTGTGCTCTTGGCCTGGGCCTCTTCGTTGTGACTTTATCCTTCCGGCCGGGGGTTAAACATTCCTCCCAGGGCTTTTCCCAGGGCACCAAGGCGGCGCTTGGTCTCTGCCTTCTTCCAGGCGAGGCTTGGGGACACACTGTGGTTCCTGGCTCAGCGTCTTCTCCCCTTCCTGCTGTAACGTCCTGGTGAGAGCAGAGATACCTATTGCAGTGTGGTCCTGGGTGAGTCCCACGCCACTCCTGGCACATGTGAGGTGTTCAGTAAGCATTTTGTGTTCATTAATTTCCTTTCTGTTGTGTTGTGCTATCCCAGGCTCTGTCCCTGTGTCCCTGATACATCTGTCCACACACCTGTAGAAACAACCACAGGTTGGCCATCCAAATGTCTGCCCTTCCTGGGACTGCTTATATTCCACTCCATGGGGATTAATTAGATGCTTTTTAAAATCCTCACCCCAGAATATTTTCTCCATTGATTTTCAGAGAGAGTGGAAAGAAGAGGGAGGGGGAGAGAATGTGGGAGGGCGAGAGAGATCCATGGATTGGGGCAAACCTACAACCTCAGTATGTGACCTTGATCTGAGTCGAACCGGAGACCCTTTGGTGAGCAGGCTAACGCTCTAACCGCTGAACATACCAGCCAGGGCTAGATGCCCTTTAAGGGCCAGTTGCACACACTGAGATTAGTTGTTTATTAAAAAACAAAAATGGACCCATTTGCATTTATTTTAAATTGCAACTTCCAGAAAGCTCTGTCAATGGCGGGATAAGAAGGTGTGGCGATGGTGGAGGTGATAGGGTCTTCCTTGAGATGTGTGGTGGTTAATGTGTAACCTCTTTAATGAGGCTTCTATCTCGGGTTCATAAACCGTGCTGTGGAGCATGTGTTTGTAGTAAGTCCGTGGCTTTGCAGATAACTCATACCCCAAGGTTTAATTTCCTTTGGTTGAAAACAAGTGCCACCACCAACTGGTAATCCTTCTGTCTTGGAACAGGTTGGACACACCCAAATAGTGGCTGGAGAAGCCTTCCTTAGATTCCCTCTACCTTAGCCCACTCTCAGCACGTACACAGTTTTAAAGAGTGAGCGCAAGCAAGTGAGATAAAGAAAGAGGTGGGGCCTGGCCAGTGTGGCTCCGCTGGTTGGAGGGTCATCCCATGTACGGAAAGGTTGTGGATTCAATTCCAGGTCAGAGCACATACCTAGGTTGTGGGTTCAATGTCTCCCTCTCCCTCCCTGCCTCCCTTCTTCCCTCTCTCTTAAAAGTAATAAGCATATCTTCTATTGAGGGGGAAGGGAGGGAGGAAAGAAGGAAGGAAGGAAGGAAGAAAGGAAGGAAAGAAGGAAAGAAGGAAGGAGAGAAGAGGTGGAGAGTGGAAGGCTGGTGTGGAGAGAAGGAAAGGCCTGTCTCCCTCACGTGGACAGGATGGTCAGGACTGGGGTCTGACAGCCGGCCTCTTGGGTGAGCGCTGCTTCAACGGTACCTACTGCTCCTCTGTGCATGGGTGTCTTGGGGATTGTCCCCTTGGAGGGGCTGGATTAGAAATGAGAGCGATGACTGCAATAAAAGCTGAGCAGCAAACGAGGGGGATTTTGCCGTCCTAGAATTGCCTACCTGCTCCATAGGAGAGGAAAAGAATTACTGGAATTTGGATAACAAAACCCAGGGGCTAGGTGACTCCCTAGAGGTGTATCTCCCTTCATGAATAACATTGTGAAGTGCTATCTGCCCCTCATGGCAACAGAAGCCATCAGTTAAATAAACCAGCTGTTAAGTAAGAGCAAGAACAGGAGTGTTTGCACAAACCACCTTTAAATTTTCTGATCCTCGTTGAATGTCAGTTGGTTTGTGAATTATTAACTTAAGTGTGCGTGAGGAAATACTGGTGCTTAAGTGCCGTGTATATTTTTATGTAAGAAAAAATAAGCCCGGCCACACCCTCAGCTGCTGCCATTTCACTCAGCAGGCATATTTAAAGCAGAGGTCGGAATGCTGGCCCCTCGGCCACACGTGCACCATCTGTCACAGCTCACCCGTGCCTCTGCATGCTGCCGAGGGAGGCCGGCAAGTGATTTGCACTCGGCCTGCTGGCAGATACACGTATGAGATCCTCACTGAGTTGATGGAGTGTTGGGGGCTGCGTGAGGGTTTGGTAGGGCTGCCTGTCTCGTTGGGAAGAATGACGGGTCAGCATCCTGGGGTTAGTGAGCACAGGAGGCTGGCTTAGGAGTCTGTCTCATGTCACTTCCCTTCAGCTTTGCCAGAGGGCTTTGAGGTGTGTCCTTTAATTTGTCACTGGAGAGAGGCCCATCTTTTTTTCTGTCTTGATTTCCTTGCCATGAAAACCTGAAGTTGGTCTCCCCTCCAGACACTACAGGGTGTGCCCTTGGAAGAAGTCAGTACAGCCCCCTGAGGGCTGCATTTCAGCACCCAGGGCACCCAGGGCAGGAGGGATTGGGGATGGAGTGATTGCAAGCGTCTGGAATCCACTGGGGCCCCTACTTTACTCTGACCTCTCAGGACTTGCCTGGGGAGGGGGATTGAGCAGCAGCCTTTATTTGGAGGGAGGGACAGGCTGAGGGAGGGAGACTCCATAAAGGATGAGGAGGAGGGAGGGAGTTTAGAAGTGGAATAGCAGGTCTTCCTCTGAGCTGGGCTCATCCTGGGAGAATAAGTTGCACTTGAAAATGCCTGGGCAAGGTGTAGGGGCTCCGTTACTTGACTGCACGGTCTGAGCTTTGCTCATTCCTGGGGCAGGCAGCATTTGTGCCATGGGACGGGCGGGACGGGCGAGAGCAGCCGCCTTAGTTCCTTCCCCATCTTGTCCTCTGGTGCAGTGCCAATTGATACTGGCAGCTCTGCATTTCATGGACGACTTATTCTCAGGCTGCCGGGATTATTGCTGATTTAGACCGGGGCCCCGCAACCAGCCTCCTGCATGGCAATGGGAGAAAGGAAATCCAGGCTGTAAATAATTCTGGTTTGGGACTTTGTAGTGGCAAATTATGTGAATGAGTGGACTCAAAGTGCCTGGTTTATAGCATTGTGAATACCCAGGCCTTAGATAAATATGGACACCAGCAGGGTGACAGGCCTACCATTTATGGCATTCCCCTGGGAATAAAAGAGCTTTTCTGAGGTGCTTGTGACTTTACAAACCACTCTGGCGAGTTTGTGCAGGTGCCTCCCCGGTAGCTCTATGGGCTTGAGAGTGGGCGGGTTTCTCTTTGTGCTTGTGCAAGCTCCAGCCTCACTGAAGCCGAACCTGCTTTGGCATATCGATCTGGTTCCGTTTGCCGCGAGTGAATGTAGTTGCCAGCTCAGTTTTGCAGAGTCATGCTTGTGTGATCATGCAGACCAGCGCTGGGATTGGAGCGACTTTGTTTGCTCCAACAGCCATTCGGAGCCAAGTGTGGAGAGTGGGAGAAAGGAAAGCCAGCGTGAGGGTTCGAGCACACTGGGCCCCACTGAGCCATACTTCGATCCCCTATAGCTCTGGGCTCAGAATTCGTCTGCCCTCTAGTTGAGGAGGGTTTAAGATGCAAGTATTGTTAAGTGCGAAGTATGAGGAGCAAGACTCCAAGGTAGTGTGCTATTAGGCGGAAGTCCTGATGCAGTAACTCGATTCAGGCAAACTGAAAGGAGACTTTAACCAAAAGGAACACTGGTGGGAGCTGGGGAGGGGTGTGTGTTCATCAGATAACAAGTGTTAGGCAAAGAAGTGCTAGCTCTTTATAGGGGAGCTGCCTTGACATAGCTGAGCTCATCTGATGTCTAAGGTTTGGTGTGGCCCAGGGGCCTTGATTTCCTGCTCAGGCGGGCACTGAGTGGCTCTCGTCTCTCCCAGCACACGGAGAGGCTGTGGCGTATCCAGACGCAACATGGTGCTTCTGCTGCCTATAACTAGGACTCCAAAAGGAGTCATTTACGTTGTTTTGTAGATATTTTATTAAACTCTTGCTGGTGATTTACTTTAAAACCAGGCTGACAGCCCATAGGCACCTGTACTCATTATTTGGTTAAGGTATAGTTTAGAAAGTGGGATTACTGCTGGGATCCACCCTTTAAGTCATATCTTTGCGAGTAAATGACCTGGAACTTCAGACTGTCAAGAGATGGCTGTGTGTGTGTGTGTGTGTGTGTGTGTGAGAGAGAGAGAGAGAGAGAGAGAGAGAGAGAGAGAGAGGGAGAAAGAGAGAGAGAGAGAGAGAGAGAGAGAGAGAGAGAGAGAGAGAGAGAGAGAGAGAGAGAGAGAGAGAGAGGAATGAGCTCTTGGCTTTGCGATGCCCTGGCCTGGATGAAGGCAGTGGACTATGTTGTATATTGTTGCTTAGTCATTTTCACGGCCAGTTATCCATTTGACAAGTAACATTTTCATAATGTCCAAGAACAGAGGACACATGCCTGGTGCTCACAGCCTCAGTGAAAAGGAAGGCCCATGTTGTAATGACGGAGAGCAGCCTGTGTAAGGTGACGCCTGCGGAGACTGTGCGTGTTGCACCCTGACTTAGTATCTTCCGGTCACTCCCACAACCCGAGAGGTCACTGTGGCCCGAGAAAACGGTGGGATGAACTTTTAAGTTGACAGCGTTTCATGATGTCTTAGTCGCTTGGCTTCAGGGATGTTCCATGGCACATAAACTTTAAAAACCTGATGGAAAAGTTAACAGAACGAGATCCCACATCGATAAGCTAGTGAATCAAGCCAGCGGACTAACTGTTAACCAGAAGGCTGACCATCTAAAACTGCACATTTTCTTTTTCTGATCCTCCACCTGAGGATAATGTTTATTGATTTGAGAAAGAGAGAAAAAAAAAATTGACTGGCTGCCTTCTGTACGTGCCATGGGTGTGTGCCCTGACCTAGAATCGAACTTATGTTGCATAGGAAGACGCTCAATCTACCGAATCACCCTGCCAGGCAGAGTACTAGTAAATCTTCATTTTCAAGTGTTGAAGTAGCTGATAAAGAAAGGGAGGGTAAACTTAGGAGATAATATTTAACTTTAACATTTGAAACCCAGAAGATGGTATTGAAAACCTAGAAGAGAAGACAGTGTTGAGAATGTCTGACAATGTTTGAAGCAGTCTTGCACTTAATCCATTTGTAATGCAGAGGGTCGTAGCAAATGCAAGGACACCTGGGCTTGTGTGTGAGCTTCATAGGTTCCTGATGCCTGGGCTGTGCACAGGCACAGGTGTTAGAGAGAAGGGAGTGGGTGTGACTTCAGTCTGAGAAATGAAAGATCCCTGTGAGTGCCTGGAAGCTGACGGGGCCTCCAGCCACACCTCGAGGACCCTGGGCTCCCCAGAGAAGATCTTCCTTTCCAGTAGCTCTCCCCAGGGAAGGGAGTTAAACACTGTGTCAGTTGTCCCTTCAACTCTTTCCATGTGGGTGTGGGAGGAAAGAGGTGCTGATAACACTAAGGTAAGCTGTTGTTTGTACAGATGTATTTGCTTAAAAAAAAAAAAAAAGCATTTTCATTTCCTTCTTCCTAATGTATTGCTCCTTTGTAACCCAAAGTATTGCCTAAAATTGCCCTCTAAACAGGTGCTTTACTAACAACAAACTAGGATGACTAAGCCTTGAGCTAACATTAAAAAAAAAACACAACTTTTGGTACACATTTCTGTAACTTGAGGTCTGTGTACTATTATTTTCATTAATTGGATTATATTAGAGTCTGAATTGTCAGAAATGAGGGTTAAAAACGCAACAAAATGTCTTGATTCTTCCCTGGTTCTGGGGACCCACCAGACGAGAGTGTGTTTAGAATGGCGTGTAATGACTTGGGGTGTTTGTTTGTTCTGAATATTTACTGTGTGTCTTTTGTGCTCAGGGGAGTAATACGCAATTGGAGGTTTCATTTCTGAGGAATCCAGCATCAGTGATGTAGTTTTTTACTTATCCTTTTATCCCAGTGAAATTCCTGCTTTACCTTCTGCCAGAAAGACAGACTTGGGGTGTGGCCATCAGAACATTTTATGGGGCCATTGTTAAAATATGCATTTTCTCTTTTAAAAAATATTTTCATTTATTTCAGAGAGGAAGAGAGAGAGAGAGAGAGAGAGAGAGAGAGAGAGAGAGAGAGAGAGAGAGAGAGAGAAACATCAGAGATGAGAGAGAATCATTGATCGGCTGCTTCCTGCACGCCCACTACTGGGAATAGAGCCTGCAACGCAGGCATGTGCCCCTGACCAGAATTGAACCTGGGACCCTTTGGTCCTGAGGCCGATGCTCTATCCACTGAGCCAAACCAGAAAATATGTATTTTCTTCCCTGATGGCGACGTTCCCCTCAGGGCTTTAGGTGGGGGCACGTGTGTGTGAAATCAGTGTGCAGGCAAAAGTGTTTCAGTGGCGGGCGGGGAATTGACCACTGCATTCTCCTGTTTGGCGATTGTGCCAGTTTCGAAACACATTCTGGTGGGTGACACATTTGGTCAAGAGATGTTCCTAAGACATTGCTAGTTTGCAGCTTTAATATGTAACCCCAAAGTTAATGAATTTTAAAGCTGCATCATGCTTTTAATAAACACCCTTTATTTGCAGGGGTGGTTTTACAGGACGCTCATTCCACCATGACATTTGTGGGGCAGAGGGTACAGGTGGAGGTGTTGGGAAAGCAAACACCATTCTGTGACCAGAGGGGCACTGGTGAACCTTACAACGCACTGGTGAACCCAGGATTCAAAATGTATCCACTAGATTACTGTGTCCTCACTTGCTTGCTGCCCTTTGCCCGGCTGTTTTACCTGCTAAGAAGCAAGCGACTCAGTTCCTGCTTCAGTAGAGCAAGTTTCCAGTTAGGAGACTCCTCCTCCATCCTGTCCCTGAGGAAACTCCAGCCTCAGAGTGTCCCCAGAGGTGAGCACGGGGGCACAGTCTGCCCCTGGAGGTCAGGACTGATAAGCCCTCTGCTCTCCCCGGAGCTCCTGGTGCCTCGGGATGTTGATTGATGGACAGGGAGGGAGGCCTGGCTCCCAGCTCCGCCTGCACTCTGTCCCACAGATGCTGGGCTCTGGGTCAAGTGGGATTGTGCTGGCTGGTGTCTGCCGAGGTGAGGGGGCCTGTGGAGGTGATGAGTTGGAAAGTCCTGTAGAGTTTGAGGACTCTGAAAGGGCAGGTTTGTGACCTCTCCAGAGATGATAAGTAGAGAATAGGGGACCAGACTGCTGACCCCACTCTTCTCCCCTGCTCCTTCCCTGTGGCCAGACCACCTGGTGGCTGTAGGCTGGGTAGTTATGGTGGTGGCCCCATGTGGCAGCTGTGGGAGGGTCAGCCTGTGGCCAGCCACTATTCCGTGTAGACCATCCCCTTTGTGGAGGACCTGCCCCCTGCAAAGTTGGTGGGGCTCCAGTGCCGCCTCCTAAATTAATTAAATCATCTTTAGGGGTTAACGGCGCACGTACCGTACCATCTTTAACAAGAGACCTCCCCCTTGTACTCCCCCACAACTAAGCATGAAAGTGCTTAAATAACAAAAATCACATCACACCCAATTACTTTTCTGTCTTTAGCCCAAATCTTACTTTGGTAGGAAAAACAGATCTAGAATCTCCTGTTTTAGGGATATTCTGGAAAGCAAGTGTTGATTGCTTTCAGTGGTGGTGGGCCTCTGACTTACAAACTGGCAGTAGTTGGACAAGAGCACATTCTGCTTCTGTGGACATCAACCTCCACGGCCTGGAGATGAACGTTCACGAGGGCCCTGGCACGGAGGTTTGCGAAGGTTTGTGTAACCCCTGACTTCCTGGCAGGCCGGCATGTGACTGGTGCGTGTCTCCCTGCTGCCCTGAAACTGCTCGTGTCTGTGTGTCTTGCCTTCTCCTTTTAGGAGGTCCTGCCTTCTTGGCTTTTTTTTAAGGTTCATACCCTCGGTGCCCTATTTAACATTTCTGGTACTCTTCCTCAAAACCGTGTTCTTCTCCCAGTCTTCTTCCAGGTTTTAGCTAAGGTTTTGTGTTTTTCTGATAAACCTTTCTTATCACAACTGACTTTCCCTGCTCTGACGCCATCTGCACTCAGTGGTGTCCATAGTGGGGGTGATACCCTCAGGTGCCCCCCGGGAAAACGGCAGGTGCTGAGCTAAGCGGGGAGAGCCATGTGGGCAGCACAGCCCACCCTGGGCCCTGGGTGACTTGGGAACCAAAGGGTTGCTGCTGTCAGGAGTGTTCGCCCAGTGGTTGTTTCAAGGGAAACTGAAACTATTTTGTGTGTGAAAACCTTTGGTTTTTCCAAACACAAACTGTTTTCCCTGACACCCAGCCTTGGCGGAAGAGCCTCCAGTAGGTAGCCGCTGCCTGCCACCCCCAGAGGCCTGCCACCCCTGAGACCTGCCACCCCTGAGACCTGCCACCCCTGAGACCTGCCACCCAGAGGCCTGCCACCCCCAGAGGCCTGCCACCCCCAGAGGCCTGCCACCCCCAGAGGCCTGCCACCCCAGAGGCCTGCCACCCCAGAGGCCTGCCACCCCCGAGACCTGCCACCCCCGAGACCTTGCCACCCCCAGAGGCCTGCCACCCCAGAGGCCTGCCACCCCCAGAGGCCTGCCACCCCAGAGGCCTGCCACCCAGAGACCTGCCACCCCAGAGACCTGCCACCCCAGAGGCCTGCCACCCCTGAGACCTGCCACCCCAGAGGCCTGCCATGCAGGGGCCTTTGGCCATCGTTGTTTGGTCCAGAGTCTCACCTGGCCAGTGGGTTGTAAACTCCTTCAGGCTGTGGGCTAGATCTTATCCTGATTTGTATCAGATCTTAGCACAGTAGACATTGTAGAAAACACTCAGTTACTGTTTGTTGAATTTGTCCTCTGTTGGGTGCTAAGGGACAAAACTCAGACCTGCATTCAAACGAGACACGGGCCGGGGTGAAGTGTGTGACTGGCCAAGGTGGAGGGGCTCCTCAGTTGTCTTCAGCGTCAGAATTCAGAAGCCACCCCGGTTTCCATCGCGGCTTTAGCTGACTTTAAGAGTAAAAGTCACTGGTGTCTCTGGGGTCCTTACATGGCTGGTGTGTAGCATCTCTTTGGACTCGTTTGCATACCTCCTTTACAGAGAGAACTATCTAGGTAACATTTTCAAAGAATGAAGTAACTGTGATTCATTACTGACTTTCCTAAATATAATTGGCCCGAAGCTTACGAGATGAGCTGTATGTATCGTATCGAGTTAGTAGCTCAGTGGTTTTTGTCTTTAATCCTTTGCAGAAAGTGTTTCTTTTCCCGAGTCTCAGTGTAGGGTGTCTTGCTGAGCTCACTGAGGAGCGATGGCCGCACATTCCAGACCTCCTCCTGGTGGGAATTCTGGAGCGAGGAGGCCAGGGGGGTGGTTCTAGTTTAAGATGCAGTTTCATTCTAAATGTGAGCCTTTAACCATTTGTACGCCACAAGCGTCTATAGACGCAAGCGGTGGGCTTTTTAAAATTAAACTCAGAATATTGTGGCAGTTAACTGGTTAATGTGGATTATCAGGCTATTTAGTAGTGGCTCTTGGTTAATGAAGGGAAATATCACAGTATAAAAGACGAGGGCATCTGATATTCTAGATTTTAAATAAATCTCTTACTCTCATACAACCTTATAATGGGGTCTGGAGAACACGATGTGGTGATCTCAGTGGGCCTAGATGTGCACTGTACGTAACTCCTCAGAGGGGGAAAATGCAGCAGAAACAGCCTTCGGAGCGTAAGGGATTGAAGGACTTACAAAGTTGCATGCTCTCCTCACTCGCTCGGAGCCCTGACATTTGAAAGCACTGCCCTCTGTCCTAGGAACGCAGGTGACTCCTTTAAAATGGCGGCTGAGATGCATTTCCTGAGGGTAAGGAGCAATGCCCACCGGAGACCAGTTTCTCGAGAAACACGGGCTTGCAGCGAGGCCTGAGCCTCAGTGGTGCACTATAGTTGGGCCATTGGATTGCACCTGAAAGCTTAAACTTTGCGAAGTGCGGTGCCGGTCAGGAGTCCAGACAAGGTTGAGTAATGGGACATGGCCTGGCCTGGACACCAAAATGAGTATGCAAACCTCCTCCTTCCTCAGGGAGTGCTGGCCACAAAGTGAGGACCAGTTCCTTCCACGGTGAATTATGATTCCTATTAATGTTGAAATACAACCAGGGCTGTGCTGTGCTTCCCCAGAGAGGTTGTCTGCACTCAGTGATCTGTGAGCAGTGCCTGCGTGAGGACAGGGCGAGTTATGTTGTCCAGGGATTCGGGCCCCTCCCTCACCGGACCCACTCCGCACAGATGGACCCACTCTGCACAGACGGAACCTTCCATCCCTCGGCTTCCCAGGAGCCAATTAATTATCCTCGCCAGCTTCAGTGGTTCTGGGTGTAGGAAGGTGCTGGTCAGATTCTGCAAATACTGAAGAAGCCTCCAGAGTTACTCAGGGGCCTTTCTTTCAAGAGTGTCTTCCTGGTGGAACCGAGTATCCCACACCATTCCTCTGTGGGAGGGTGAAGAACTGTGTGCGCCTAAAAGACGTGGGCTAACATCCATCTATCCTCCTCCACATTTTTAAACAAAGGTCTTGAGTTATTGGGAAATTCAAATTCATTGTTAAAATTCACGTTTTTCATCTAGGTGCCATTTCACTTTAAGTATTCGTGGATTCCATGATTTAGAAGTATTGGTGCCCATCCGTGACTCAGATTCAGCACAGCTAGGCGGACATGTCAGTGATGGTGGAAGCCTCTGTCTACAGGGTGTAGTGTGGCACACGTGGCTGTGGAATACTCGCACCAGTGGGACTGAGGAACTGAATCCTTAATTCGTTCAAATAGTAACATTGTTGGCCCGGGGCTAGTGGCTGCTGAATTGGACAGTACAGGGTTGCGTAATGGGGGGGGGGGGGGGGTATGTGTGTGTTTCTCAGCTACTCGAAGCCTTCGCTCTTCTAGTTGGGTGGGTTCAGGTAGGGGGATTTGTTAGGGAAAATGCTCAGCAGGCTGATTGTGGCATGCACCGTAAACAGTTTGCTTTTCAGTCAGATAAAACCTGGATAAAACTTGAACTGTTCCTGCCAGAGGTGCCTCTTGCGTGAGCTGCAGAGGGTGGGCCAGCGGTCATCTTTCAGCAGATTAGCGGGAAGACTATCCTCGGCTGGGCTCAATTGTTCAAAGGCTTGTGCACCCTTTTTACAAGAACAGGGACAATTTGTGTTATGACAGTGGCTGACAAAATGTTTAATGAAAGCTGCAATTGGCAGTAACTAAATTCCCCGAGGTTTCTTTCCGCTCCTCTTGCTACTGAAGGTGCAGAAATGCTTTTGACAGCATCTGTCCTGCTGACAGATGACTTGTTTTGACAGGAGAATCTGAAACCTTCAACTTCAGGCACATTCAGATGTCCAGCTGGGTGAGAGTTGCTCGTGTTTGTAGAAATAAGTGAGGTCTTTATATTTGTGTGCATGACAGCTGCCACCTGAGGGAAAGTCCTCATTAAAGCGTTTTCACTGATTAACTCTTTGTTCTTGAGAACCGAGATGAGCATTCACATTCCTCTCTGTACAGTTCTTGGGCTGAATAAATATAGTTCATTAATCACTGAAAAATGAGTGTCAGTAAGCATAGTAGTCAAAGGGTTAAGAAAACTTTATTTAAAAATGGTTCTGAAAAAAAAGTAAGCCATTGTTGATAACATTATTTACAATAGCCAAAAGATAGAAACAACCCAAATGCTCATCCACTATTGAAATGATAAAATGTGTGTGTGTGTGTACCTGTATACACACACACACACACACACACACACACACACACACACGAGTATTATTCAGCCCTGAAAAGGAAAGAAATTCTCACATATCTGTCTACGGCCATTCCACCCTGAACGCGCCCGATCTCATCTGATCTCGGAAGCTAAGCAGGGTTGGGCCTGGTTAGTACTTGGATGGGAGAAGTTCTCACATATGCTACTACATGGATACACCTAGAGGATATCCTGTGAAGTGAAATAAGCCAGAAACAAAAGGACAGACACTGTAGGTTTCACTTTCAGGAAGTACCCAGAGTCATCACATTATGTTCATAGAGTCAGTCGAATGGAGGTTGCCAGGCCAGGTGGGGCATAGGGGAGGATGGGGAGTTCGGGGCTAAGAGGTACTAAATTTCAGGGACAAGATGACAAAGTTCTAGGGATGGCTGATGCTGATGCTTGCACAACAGTGTGAATGTGCATTGAACTGTACACTTATAAATGGTTAAGATGGTGCATTTTATGTTACTGTATTTTCCCACAATAAAACAACATTATGCTGGCAGTTTGTCTCCCTGGAATGAGTAAACAAGAAAATGCCTCTGAGGATTTTATTTCAGATTATAATCATCAGGGAGAATCTATAATAACAAAAGTGTATATACTACTTAGGCTGGACATCCTTCTAGAATGAAGCTGGGGCTGCGAGGGAAGCCTGGGTCCTGGGTGCTGGAGGGAGGGAAGGCAGCTCTGGCAGCTGGGGGAAGGAAGGCCTATTTTTGCATGAATTTTGTGCACCGGGCCTCCTAGTACAGCAAATATTTCCCCCGTGTCCTTGTTGACCAACAGTTTGTCCAAGTGGCAGGACTAGTCCCTCCTCAGACTGAAAGCTCAGGCTCACAGGTGGAAGCCGCCCCGGGCCTGCACTGCATTAGCTGTCGCCTCTGCAGTCCCTGCGGGCCTCCCAGAGGATCCCCGTTAGAGCCAGTCCGCTCCACACCCATTGGCTGGTGCCCAGCTTTCCCCCTGCATCGAGAGTCGAAGGCATCACTTCCAGGCTGACCCAGGGAGAACTTAAGCTCCACAGACAAATCCGTTCATCTTCCTCAGGGCTTACTGGCTCGTAGGGCTTGGGCCCGATGCTGTTTGGCTTTGTGATAAGACCAGCTATCGAAGACCCCTTTTCACGTCGCCTTAGTGACTTCATTCCAGATAGTGGAAAGTGAGGCTGCTAGTGGATTGCCAAGACCCAGTTCCTGTGACCCAGCTCCTCCCCACCCCACCCCTTCCGGCTACACATACAAGCCAGAAATAAGCCATTCGTTTTGAACCCGATAGCCTCAAGAGCTGTGGGCTAGGTGAGAGCTTGGAAACCGGTGGTCCTCAAGCCAGATGTAGTTTGCAGATATATTTGTTTGGCTCATCTAGGGTTGCTTTCTTTCTTTCTTTTTTTTTTTTTTTAAGAATTCAAAATACTTCATGTGAGAATTCAGAGTTTGAGCTTCTCTTAACAATGGAGGAGCGTAGTCTGCACTGGCTTTGGGCAGGCAGGTGGGCACTGCCTGTGTTCCTCAGTCCACACCTCAGGGTAGCCGTCCTCATCGCTGTCTGTCATGTGTGTGTGTGTGTGTGTGTGTCCCCCCCGGCTCTTGCCTTTGTGGTTTCTGAGTCTCTCTCTGATGCCTCCTCCAGCTCAACACCTTCCATCACCTGTGCTAATGTCAACTCGTTTCAGACCCTGTAAACTCACAGATCTCTAGACACAGACACGATATTTTACACACACACACCCCCTCCCCCTATGACCACATGTGTCAAACACACGGCCCGCGGGCCAAATCCAGCCCGCCAGGCCTTGCAATGTGGCCCGCACCGCGCTGTCATCACTGCACTCCGCTGTCAGTTTATGACATTGTCAGTTTATGACTGTTCAGTAAACCATTCGGCCCGCGATTTAGGCTGGATTTTAGATTTTGGCCCCTTCTCTGATTGAGTTCGACACCCCTACCCTATGACAATGTGCTGAAAACAGAAGACAGTTTCAGTCTGAGGTCCTTTTTCTGATGTGGGCGAAGTCTCTCCATTTGTGGATTTTCTTTTTCGAGTCTAACTAAGTGCAGACAAGCTCACACTTGACTTTGGTATGTGGTTTTAAAAATTACCACCTTCAATTTTTTTTATAGTAACATAATATCTAGACAAATTGCTTTTCATTCAGACCATGCCCCAAACACAGATGTGCCATTATTGCACGTGTGGTTTGACTTTCATTTAGATGAATGTCTTGGGTTGGCAGCAAAATGGCTATCAGCTCTAGGCTAGTATTGATTGGAATGTCGCTGGTGTAAGTTTTAAAGGTAGTTGCCACTTTTGTGACATTGTGCCCCTTACGAGCTAGACTTTAAACTCTGGTCAGTAGCACTGTTAGTTGGCAGTAATGCCAGTAAACTGATAGCCGAGATGAAAATGTTGACCTCGCTGGCTTCCACAGGACGGCATGCATTGTGGCCGGGGCAAGGTGCACTGCGCAGGAAGGGCCCAGTGGGACCACATCTCTGGCTTCCATTCCCGTGGATTAATTAACATACTGTGAGTCAATTAATTAACCTACTCTGGGGTGAGGATGTGATCTGAGGAGCTCACAGTTCTAGCTTATTGCGTGTCTGCCTCTGTGGGTACAGCTGGGAGTGCAGGGGAGAGCGATGTGACTCTGAATAATTGTGACAGCGCCGTCATTTCGAGAAGGCCGGACACGTGTGGCTTTCATGCCTTTGGTTAGCACCAACCACAATTTATTGTGACCGTGGCTCCTCTCTCCTGTGTGATTTGGCCCCTCCCATATTTATTCACTGGTAGTAGGAGCACCACGTTGATAGTATAGCTTTGTGATTGCATCTTACAATGTTCACTTTCTCGAGTCCCTTCAGCACTGACTAGACATGTGAGCGATTTTCACTCTTAAGTTGTGCAGACAGAATTTCTCAACCTCGGAATATAACTGTTGACTTAGGGCTGGATAGTTGATTGTTGTTAAGGGCTGTTCTGTTCATTGTAGGATGTTAGTACATCCTTGGCTTCTACCCTCAGTGCCATAGCCGCCTTCCCTTCCATGCAGTTGTGAGAACTCAAACTGTCTCCAGACATTGCCTGCATTCTCCTTGAGTGAGAACCAGTGCTTTTAGGCAACAGAGGGTCAGCGCTCCACCCCATCTTTTTCTTTGCTGTTGCTTGATGGTGTTTGATGCGTTAGTAAGACATTGATTAAAATGCGCCCTTTATTTATTTATTTATTTATTTATTTATTTATTATTTTTTTTAGGTAGGTATTTTTAAAATTTTTTCTTTATTGATTAAGGCTATTACATATGCGTCCTTATCCTCCCATTGCTCCCCCATCCCCCACTCGTGCTCTCACCCCTCTGGTGTCTTATGCATGCATACAAGTCCTTTGGTTGATCTCCCCCCCTTTAAAACAGCCCTGGCCTTGATAGGGTACAAAGCATGTAGACCAGCACACTCTCATGTAGGCAGGGGGCTGGCTTACTTTAAAAGAATATCTTTCATGTTGCTAAGTGACTAAATGGTATTGATTAAAATTCATTTTAGTTTAGCCAAGCTTAGATGATTTGAGATTTTCACAGGGACTTGTTTATGGATGCAAGTGGCAGGATGTATATTTACAACTATAAATATCAGTGTCTGTAAGGTTATTTAAAATAATGTGTGCAATAAGGGCAGTCATTATTTTGTTTGGGGGGGGAGTAAAAATTTCTTGAATTTTGGGTTTGTTGAAACTTTGATTCATTTGTTTATTTATTTTTTTTCTTTCTTTCTTTTCCTCTCCCTTTACCAGAAACCTGAGTTACAACAAACTTTCCGAGATTGACCCTGCAGGTTTTGAGGACTTGCCAAATCTACAGGAAGTGTGAGTGTTTCCCCCAAACCTCCCGGGGGCTGGAGGGATGGAGGGCTCCTCGGGAAAACCCCCTCCTGCGCAGCGTCTCCGGGTCGGGGTCTGAGCTTCTGAGAAGGAGCACCGTGGTAAGGCTGTGGGAGGCAGGTGTACTGCCCCCCCCCCCCCCCCTCCAGTGCCCTCGGTGCAGCCCTCTCTTCCTCCTAGGCTGTCATTGATGGTGTCAGAGGCCCGTAGGTACGGTTTCTTGGAAATTCCAGAACATGTGGGTCTAGGGGAGGCCCCTCCCTAGTGGGAAGCCCTGCGGACCAGCTGGGTTAGCACACCGGGCTGGTACTTCCCACAGCTCCCAGGAAACAAAGTGCAGAGGAGGGGACAGCAGAGGCTTACCTTTCCTGTCTCCTCCAGACAGAGTCGGCATGCTGCCCGCAGAGCTCGGGTTGCCACCTCTTGCAGTGTCCTCCAAAGCAAGCCCCAGTCTTTTTCTTCTTTATAATGTAAAGAATTCTGCTTTAAAAATGGCTGTTAGGATTACCAGGAATTTTAGTTCCACGGGGACTTTAGGACGCTTTCACATAAATCATGCATACCCACTGCAGAAAACGTGGAAGCTATAGAAATATGTGAAGACTGATTAATTAAAGTCACCAGAATTCTTACCCAGACATAACCATGGTGAGCACTTGGTGAAAACATACAGCCCTGCACATGGGCGTTTGGAACCAGTCTGTAGGTATAGCAGTCATGGCAGCACCCAGCTACATCTTTGGTGATGCTATCCTCACACGGACGCTATGATGATACAAATCATTTTTTCAACAATTTCCCTCACTTTACAGAAGAGCTAAGTACACTTGTGCAGTGTTACATGGTTGGTATACCTGAGAGCTGAACTCAAATCAATTTAACTCCAAATGTTCTGCAGTTAACCCTACAGTGGCATCACCTACCGTGAATTGCCATGTCCCTCACTAACCTGCAGCATTCAGCTGAAGGTTTCCCAGACAGAAAATCCAGTGTTTGACAGCTTGCATCATTGCATCTTTCTACACCATCTGCTCATTCTAGGCCCAAGCATTTCCTCCGCCTCCTCCAGACCCACGCTGGCCTCCAAGTTCAGCCTCTCTCCTGAAGGGTAGCTCTCCCCTTCCCTAAGGTCCCAGTGCATTTGTAGGAATTTGTAAGCAGACGGCAGGGTGAGACCACCCCTCCTGTGCTCCCTCTGGGCTGTGCCTCCTCCCCTGCCTCTGCTGACACTCGGGAAGGTGGGCCGTGCTGGTCGCTGTGCTGGGCACTACACTCCTTACGGTCACTCATACTTTCTCCAGACACCTCTGTGGCAGCACCACCTTCCCGCGTGTGGGAGTTGTAAAGGCAGGGCTGCATCGTATGGATGCAATACAGTAGGACCTTCGTGGGAGCAGACAGACCTGGGTTGAGGCCTGGTCCTGTGCCTCAGCGGACTGTGCCCGGGACAAGGTACCCAGTGCCTCGGCGCCTCCTTTTGCCTTCCGCAGTGTGGACACAGCCGCTAATTGGACATGACATCCACGGCCTTGCACGTGGGAAGGACTCACTGAGAGTTATTTCTCTTCTGCTTCCTTCTAATCCCATAGCCACCGGAGCTGGGCACGTTGTTACAAACAAACCCTTGAGGGCCCATAGGTTGAACTGGTACCACCTCCGTCCCTGGCATCACCCTGGGGTGGGTGAGACAAATTCCCCAGTGCCCAGAGCAGTGTAACTTTCCACGTAGGGATAAAGCCCGGTGGAGGCAGAAGGAGGCTGTCGGGAGTGAGGGGTGGGGGAGGGAACTGAAGGAAAAAACCAGCTGCTTCTAAGTGGACTGGCTCGGTTTCCCAGGAGCTATCAGCTCCTCTAGCCCTTCGAGCCCTCGAGTGGCAACCTTGGGGAGGGGAACCATGGCTGGCACTGCAGGCGGTAGAGTCTTAGCGGTGGTTTTATTTTGGAGGCCCGGACCACAGAACACCTTGGCCCAGTTGAAGCCAGCCTGCTGGAGGCCCCTGGGGGCCAGGAGGACATTTGTGCAGCTGCTGTGGGCCCCACAGCTTCCCCGCCCACAGCTCAGAGGAAAGCCCACCAGGAGGGCCTCCGCCAGGGTCCCTGGGCCAGGCTCCTGTTAATAAGGGGCTATTTATACCGCCCTCTAAAACTGCGCTGGGATCACATTACTGCCACCTCCCGAGAAGGCTGCATGCGGGTGCTGCCCGGCTTTCCTGGCTTTTCCTTGACCTACTAGTAAAATGTTCCCGCAGGTCCGGCGGCAAGGGGGCCGCCTGTAGGTGTTTGCTCCCAGTGTGTGGGCACTGAAGGGAGGGCTGGAATAATGAGGGTGTCATTTTGAGGCACCGCATTTACCGCCACCTCTTAAGCATTTACTGTGTCTGGCTCTGTCCTAAGGTGTTGGGTTTAATTATTTCAGCTGGATCCTGCCCAAAACCTATGCAGTTGGTAAAATCCCCTCCTAACAATCCAGCTGCTCTCACAGAGGCTGGGCTCCTGCCTGAAGGGAGGGCGATCCTGCAGCATCTGCCTCAGGTTTTTCATGAGCCCTGCAGATGACGTGCCGGCCCCGAGCCCATACAGGGAGCGCCTCGCTGACAAGCTTCACAGTGAGGTTTCACGATGCTGCCGCATCTTTCTGGCCTTGTGGTGCACAAACTGATGCCATATGATCTTGCCAGTTATAGTTAGGATGCCATATTTATTCTCAAGGGCCAAAAAGCACTAATAATGATGGCTATTGATTTAAGTGACCCTGATCCCAAAACCTATGCTCCTACTTATTATTTATGACTTTTAAGAAATAAGACTAACCAAAGTCCCAACTCCCTGCCCAATTTTGACTGTTATTAATTGCAGCTCTTTTTGTGTTTGGAAACAACTGAAGTGTCTGAATAGCGGAATGGCTAAATAAATTACGGGTCATCCATGCTGCTCATGCCAGCAGAGGAGTGCTCTGCAGCATGCTAAAAGAGTGAGGTTTTAGATACATGACTAAGGGAGAAACTGGGACAGAACCGTCTCCGTGCGACACCAGCACCTGTGAGACACCAGCACCTGTGAGACACCAGCACCTGTGAGACACCAGCATCTGTGCACAAGAAAAGCGTGTGCTCCTGGTGGTGGGCAGCAGGAGCTCCCCAGAGGCAGATCAGAGGACCAACGTGCAAGGGAGCACTATTTTTAACTGGATATTCCTGGTATTCCTTTTGAAAGGGGTTGAAAATTTTATTGTGTGCTTCTATCAGCTATTCAGTAAATTAATTAATTAATTAAACAAAAAATAAGAAAAACTCCCAAGCTCTATAACTCAAAACTATTCCTTGGGTTGTTTTTTTGTTTTGTTTTTTGTTGCAGTCTAATTTGATGGGGGGTAATAAGGTACCCTAAGTGGCTCTTCCCCAAGCATTGTACTAGTAAGAACTCCTTTAACCAAGTCAAGCAAAGGGCAGTTCTGGAAACAGCTGAGGCTCTGAAGGCTGGAACTAGGAAAAGCCCATGTGTTGGTGCTGTCTGGGGCCGGGCGGCCCCTGCTACCCATTTGCCTAGTCACACTCTCCCAACTCAGGGTGGGCCACGGTGCTGAGTCATGGTCTGGGATCATTAGGACAAGACTCAGTTATAGAAGTCAGACGTTGTAGGGGATTGTTAGGGTCTTGGGTGGCAGCGGATTGGAGGGTGGGGTAAAGGGCAGAAGACCACAGCTCTGGAGTTCAGAAGATTTTGCTAAGCACGGTCTTCAGTCTCTGCAGTCTCCTTCCTGGCAAGAGACCGTGCGGCCTCCCCAAGGCCCTCTCCCTGCGGGCCTGACGGGGCTATTTTTGACCAGTCTCTATTTCAGTCTGGCAAGCGGGTCGTGTCACAGAGCCAGTTTGGCCTCCACTGCCTTCTGTGGATAGTATTCTTGTTTCAACAGGGAACAGGGCGGACAAAGAAAGCCCTACTGTGGAGCTAACAGACGTACATTTAGCTAGAGGTTCTTTTTCAGAGACGTGATCGAGAAGGAAGCTGGCCGCCACCTGTCCTTCTAAATCAGGCAGTCTTGTAGATGAGAGCTGGGAGTCCTGCTCCGCCTGTTGGCTCTGGGCTGTTCCCCTCACCCCCCCACGCAGATGCCCTGTTTATCTTTAGTACTGCACCTGTGCACTCGGCTTCCAGCAGTTTTGTCAAGACTCAAACTTTTATCATGATGTCCCTTTTCCTTGTTCACTTACTTCTGTGAACTTGGGTGGAGCAGCTGATCGTATGCAGGAGGCTGCCTGAGACAGGCTCGGTCAGCAGAAGTTCCCCTGCAGGGAAGTCAAACTGGTCTCCTCCGATTTGAAATCGCACTTGGGTTCAGCTCCTGTCTATGACCCTGGGGTAGTGGCTTGAACTGAAACCCGAGCTGGAGAACTTACCTATGAGGCAGGACTAGTAATAGAACCTGGTACCTTACTCAGGGTTGTGATGATGAAGTTAGTTAACCTGATGCATATTGAGTGGTTGCTCTAGTTATAAAGAAATAGAGAGTGATGGTTAGGAATCTAGAGTTCAGGGTTAGATTCTCAGGGCCACTGGCACTTACTGCTCATGCCCATCCTCAAATTATTTAATGTCTCAGTGTTTCAGTGTCCTCATTGGAACAATAAAAAAATTCCTGGGAACTACCCATTAGGGGACTAAAGAGGAGTTAATACATTGGTGAGCTCTCAGAGCTATGTCTGGCACATGGTAAGCCCTCAGTAAGTTGGCTGCTGCTATTAAATTGCTATTATCATCAGTGTCTTAGAATAAATCTCTAAGAAGTGAAGAGTTCTTAAGCAGGGTTGCCCTGACAAGATCTGAGGGTCTCCGTTAGTAATAAGTGCATTGATGGTACTATAACATTTATTAGTAGATTCAGAAGATGGAGACTATTCAGTATCCCTATACTAAGATGTGAAATGGACTACTGCAGGGCTGGAGGAGAGAAAGGTGAAGCAGAAACCATCTGATTTAGGGGAGTCAGATAAGAAACTGTTAAAGTGATGGATTGTCCACTTCAGCACACAGACAAGGGCCCTTTAACTGGAGAAAGGATTTGCCACACGATACGGATCTGCTTTCTCTCTCCCACCCAGATGCTTCAATCGTGAAGCTATTAAAACAGACATGCTGTGTCCCATAGCCCAGTAATTGCCAGGCTTCCTCTCTAACTGGTTTTGGCACTGAAGAAAGCTAATAGGACAGTTCAAGGCCTTTTTCTTCCTTTTTTCTTCTTCTTTTTTTATTCATTTCTATACAAGATGGCACACAGTCAGATTATTCCATTCAAGCAAATGCTAGTTGTATACTTGTCTAACTACAGCTGGCTTTTAGTGGCCTTCTCTTCAAACAGTGACAAGATGGACTATAATATAGGACAAACTCCCCTAAAAAAATGAG
Organism: Pipistrellus hanaki; assembly: GCF_964339955.1. Lineage (NCBI taxonomy): Eukaryota > Metazoa > Chordata > Mammalia > Chiroptera > Vespertilionidae > Pipistrellus > Pipistrellus hanaki. The sequence goes on from NC_140515.1 coordinate 11,887,991, forward strand.
ACTAAGATAACCCAGCTTTACCCCCCTTGATTCTGCATCTCAGATACAATTTCTTTTCAGCCTGTCACTGGCAGAAAGCCTGACCACTGGGCTTTGGCTTTCTCAAGGATTTTGGGCTCACTTCACAAGTGTGATTTTGGATTCTCTTCCCAGATTTGGAAATACATGTCCATGTAAGGAGGCCAGATTTGCAGCCTCTGGGGGCAGGCTGGGTGAGCTGTGTTTTGGTTTGCAGACTTCCCCTTCCATTGAAAGATGTGAACTCTGGAAATACAGATTTAGATGTTCCAGCAGAAAAGGGAGGCTGGGAAGAGAGCAGCTCTGGTCTGTGGAGAATTTTCAAAATGTCTGCATGCACATATGTGTCTATGTATGTGCTCCTGGGAAATGTCCATGTGCACAGTTGTGTGTTTGTGTATGTACTCCTGGGAAATGTGTCTTTATGAATGTACTTCTGGGAAATGTCTGTGTACACAAATGTGTCTGTGTGTACATACTCCTGGGAAATGTGTCTATGTGTAAGTACTCCTGGGATGTGTCAGTGTGTACATACTCCTGGGAAATGTGTCTATGTGTAAGTACTCCTGGGATGTGTCAGTGTGTACATACTCCTGGGAAATGTGTCTATGTGTAAGTACTCCTGGGATGTGTCAGTGTGTACATACTCCTGGGAAATGTGTCTATGTAAGTACTCCTGGGATGTGTCAGTGTGTACATACTCCTGGGAAATGTGTCTATGTGTAAGTACTCCTGGGAAATGTCCGCATGCACAGATGTGTCAGTGTGTACATACTCCTGGGAAATGTGTCTATGTGTAAGTACTCCTGGGAAATGTGTCTGTGTGTAAGTACTCCTGGGAATGTACTTGGAGGCTTCATCAGAGTTCAGAGAAGCTGGGATCGTAACTACAATAGATGAGAGTCTCCAAGCCCAACCCCCTCATTATTGCACAGACGAGGCATCAGAATCATGCCCATGTCCAAGCTGCTGCCAATTTCACACGTGTGTGTCTCTGGCTCTGAGTTTCAGCGTGTTACCCTCTGGTAAGGGCAAAGCAGCAGTTCACAGACAACCGTGTCACAGATCTGTGAAAACATCCAAGAGGGGGTGCTCTTTCCTCCTTAGATCCTCTCTGACTGTCCCAGTCAGCAAGGAACACGGTCCTTGGTGGCCGTGGGCAACTTGTCTGCACCATGCACCTGGCCCAAGTCACTATTCCTTTCTGCTGGTCTTGATTTTTGAGTTAGATTGGCAGCTCCTGGAACACAAGAGACACCCCCTGAGTGTTGCTTCTAAACCATGGACGTGATAGGTAGTATTTGTGACTTCTCTCCCTCTAAGATCTCACTTTAAAATTTTTAATCTAATAAGAATTTCCATGGCTAACTGAGCACTGTTTTCTGATTTCCCTTGTTAGTGTATGATTTGAAACTACTAATTTGAACAATATAAGTGATTGTTTTTGTGTGTGTTGTTACAGGTATCTCAATAACAACGAGCTGACAGCCATACCGTCTCTAGGTGCTGCTTCACCTCAAGTCGTGTCTCTCTTCCTGTAAGTGGTGCATTGGGGGCTGGCTGGGTGGTAAGGCTGTGGTGTTAGCTAGCTGACACTTGGTGGTGGGAAACCGTACTTTCTGGCAAAGAACAGCTTTTCTCCTTGGAGCCCTAATGATCATGACAAATGCCCTGGTTGCTATTTGGGAATTTATAAGAATTAAAACCCAAGTTTTACCTCATCTCTAATTTGGGGAGAAATTAGTCTCTTTAATGCCCAGAGGTACATGCAATGAAACTTTTTGGTCCTCGAGGTGAAGCCACAGTTGGGTGAGTACTGCTTAGAGGAAGCTCTGTGAATCATACCACAGCTCATGTTGGTGCAGTGCACTGGGAACGTGGTTCAACTCACCTCTCTGGCTTAAGAAAAGAAACCACCCAGACCCTGAAACCAACAGAAAAGTAAGGAATTAGCTGTTGTCAAGTAGGGGACAGCAGGCAGCCTGCTGATGACTGTAGCCGGCACACTGGGAATGTGCCGGTACAAAGGGACCTGAGGGAGGAGGAAAGGAAGGAGGCCCTGGGGCTGCTGTTGGAGCAGCTGAGACCTCTGCTCCCCTTCAGCAGCCAGGGGGTGAGGCTGGTTTTGAACACATCCGGAAATCTTCCCAAACCCCCCGTGACCCAACAACTTTCTCCCCCAGGTCACAGGCAGGTTCTGCAGCAGAGCACTGCAGAATCGCTCTGCAGGGTGCGTTTCCTGTTTCCCTCCAGCCCTGCATGTGTTTATTTGATTTTGATTTTGCTGGTGTTGTAACTCGTTTGCTCACCTGTATGTGTCTTGACACCGAGGTACGGCAGATTGAGCAGGGACTTGGCAGGAAGGCACCGTCGTGCGATGCAGGCGTAGCGTGCACATCCCTGGCTTCTGCTGGCGGCCGGCCCTGTGTTCAGGAGGTGCCCCGTCCTTGCGTAACGCCACCTTGGGCTTAACTCTTTCAAGACCCTGGGGTTGTGGAAAGGGTTAGAGCTTTGCCCCAGCTCTGTGTCCCGGACAACGTCATCTCTCTGAACCTCGTTTACAGAATGTGTCCTTGATCTGTCTTATACACGGGGCACATGAGGCCAAGTCTGAGGAGAACACCTGGCATTGTGAACAACACATAGTGGGTTTGACAGATGGCGGCGGCTGCTTCTGCCTGGTGGCTAGTTGTCACATGGCCCTGTGTCTGGCAGGAACTCACCTTTGGGCCACAGGATGTGTGGGCCAGTCCTGTTCCTGGAAAGGGCTGGAATCAAGGCTGTGGCCCTTTGCCCCTGACAGAGGTCTGACTTCTCTTTTTGTCCCATTTAGCCTGTGTGCCCAGCGTCTGGAAGGCATTTAATTGCTGGCTGAAATTAAGTGAGTTTCTCATACCTGTGGCTCTTTTGTTCATAGAGCAGAGCAGTGAAAGATGCTCTTAAAGTATGGTTTCTCTCCCTGGCTGATATGCACATGGGAACGTGGTTTCAGCTCTGCTTTCTGGCTTAAGAAAGCACCCAGACCCTGAAACCAACAGAAAAGTAAGGAATTAGCTGTTGTCAAGTGGGGGACAGCAGGCAGCCTGCTGATGACTGTAGCCAGCACACTGGGAATGAAGTGGTACAAAGGGACCTGATGGTTGAGCATCATTCCATGTACTAAAAGGTCACTGGTTTGATTTCGGTTAGGGCACATGCCGGGGTTATGGGCTTGATCCCCAGTAGGGGGTATGCAGGAGGCAGCTGATTAATGTTTCTCACATCAGTGTTTCTCTCTCTCTCCCTGTGCCTCTCTCTCTTAAAAAAAAAAAATAAATAAAAATGTATGGTTTCTGGACCAACAGTGTCATCAGGGCCAAGCTCCTTAGAAACCCAGAGCCTCAGGCCTCATCCCAGCCCTACAGGGTCAGAAGCCACTTTGACAAAGTCCCCTGGTCATTTGCCCACTCATTCAAGGTCAGAAGCACTGCCTCCACTCCCCTTGCTTCTGACTTGGTGGGAAACCAGGGCCACAGGGAACACCTTTGTGTTATTAACAAGAAACTGAGGCTCCCTGAGTTCCTGAAAGTTGCACAACTGAGTGGTGGAACTGAGGAGTGCCCTCAAATGCCTGTTGTGCCCCCATGCACTGGGCGCAGGAGTGTGGTGGCAGGTGACTCTGAACCGCCTCAGGCCAGAGACCGGCAGGACTCTCCCTTTCCCTCCCAGGCCTGTGCATCACGCCTTGCTGGGCTGACTAAAAATACATTTCTGTTTCTTGGCCCAAGTGCCCGGAGCAGTGGGGCTGGTTGGCCTTGTTCCTGCTATTCCATTAGACGGCGTTAAAATATGTAAAGGGCGGGGGGAGGGGGGTGCGTGAGGAGAGTCTCTGGTTTTGATTGAGTTTGGAAAATGCAGGTTAGCGCTGGCAGCCACCTCCCTGGCCCAAAGCTGGTGTCCATCGGACTGGGCCAGTGATTTCTCTGAATTGGAGGGTCTCTACCTGCTTTTCTCTGAAGGTCCTGTGTCCCCTGCTCTTGGACCGAATGCCTGGATGTTGTTAGGTTAGCCGCATGGTGCCTGGGAGCAGGATCACCGATAGTTTTGCTGTCATCCTGTATTGCCCAAGTGCGCTGGGCAGAGGACAGCCCTTGGTTGGCGTTCCTGTCCCCCCTGACGCGGGAAGGCAAAGCGCTGGGCATCTCCGGCCACATGGTGACTCCAGCCGTAGGCTTCCAAGTCGTGTCTGATGTTTCAGAACTGTAGAAGCAAAAAGTGTTACGTGTTAAACAGTCATATAGTCTGCACGTCTGTGCCTCTGCATGGGGCCGTCAGAGGGTGACCTGGAGGGGATTCAGTGCCATCCCATTGGGACAGCCCCTGGTACGTCTGAAAATGTGTGGGTCAGGGAGCTCAGTCAGTGTTCGCACTGACATCCTTCATCTCCAGATTCTTATTCCTGTCTCCTCTCCCCGTGGTAGGCAGCAGAAGGTGAGAATAGCAATAACCTTGTACAAAGGGACTAGATGGTCGAGGCCATCACAGTCAGAGGGACGGGGACAACGTATTAGGACAGGTGTACAGCTGACCCGTAAGCTGCAGGCCCACTCATCTGTACATTCTTCTCAGTGAGCAGTCAGCCCTCCATATTTGCGGGGTTCCCATCTGTGGGTTCAACCAACTGCAGGTCAAAGACAGTGTTTCTGATCTGTTGTTGGGAAGGATGGGGAGGGCTGACTCAGCATTGATCTCTGCGTTGTGTATCAGGGACTTGAGCATCTTTGCGTTTTGGTGTCTGCGGAGGGTCCTAGAACCAGTTCTCATGGACACCTAGCGGACTGTAGCTCTACGTGGATTTCAGCTGCACAGTGGCGGGGTTTGGCGCTCCCTAACCCCTGCGCTGTTCAAGGGGCGACAGGCAGGGGCGTTAGGGAAAAGGTGGACAGCTCTGCTTCCGGTGATGTGATCTGGGACAAACAAATTTCATCTCGTTTGCTGAATGAAGGATGAAACACGGTTTTCAAATTTATTCTGTGACTTGGAAACAGAGTCAGGAGTAATGTCACAAAAGAAAACTCGGAGCTGCCGACTTGTAGCCGCCTTCCCTGCTTCCTGGCGTTTGGCTCTGACACCTTGGCCTGTGGGAGTCTGCTCTTCACTCTGTGCTCAGTTTCCGGTCCCCGAGGCCGAGTGCTCTGCTCCCTGCTCCTCTCCGCTCCTGGCACCAGGGTGCTCTTCGCTGGGTCAGAGTTGGGAGGGCCTCGTGGGAATAGGGTGTGTTTTGCCTCTGGTTTTACTCTCAGGGCTTCAAGTCAGTTTTTCACTCTCTGGGGGAACTGGAGTGTTCAGTAAAACTTCAGGGGGTTACTACTTTCTGATTAAAGGAACCTAATGCAGTTAAAGTGCTTGTCCCAGAGCAGATTTATTTCCTGTGTTCTAGGACAACCTGAAGCTATTTCTCCTTAAGGACAGAAAAGCACTGAACTCAAGGACAGCTTTTCATAGGATTGGCTTGGGGTAGGGAGATAGTTCTCAGAAAAAGCAACAGGCTTTTGTTAAATGGGGGCAGAATCTGCATTAGATTTTCACATTTGAGAGTTGTTTTTTAATTTGAAGTCCAGGAAACTCAAGTACGATTCCCAAGGCAACAGACATTGTGTGATGCATGACTGACATTGCCGGGGAAGGAGAATGCCCGCTTTTCCTGTGGTGTTCTGCGCTTGCATCGTTAGAAGACGGGTCACAATGGAGATGGTTGGTTTTCGGTCCTGGGAGTCAGAAGCTGCTGAGACGGGACTTCAGCCTGCACGCCGCAGCTCTTGGTCCCCACATGGCGCTGAGCGTTTTCCGTGTGGCGCTTGGCCGCGCCCATGAACTGCCAGGTGCTGGTGTGTTTCAGGCCTGTCTTCACCGGGGCCTGTTCACTGTCTCAGACCAACTAGGGATCTAGCCAGAGGCTCTTTGCACACAAATACTTGTAACTTTGCAATAGTACTATTAAAATTCTGCAGGTTTATATTGTATATGAAAGCACATCAGAATACCTCGTCTAATCTTGGGGGCGAAATTGGAAACTATTTTTTTATTGAGATAAAACATAACATAAAACACCATTTTAAACATTTTAAAGTGCACAGTTCAATGACTTTTAGTAATTCTCCAGGTTGTGCAACCATCGCTGCTATCTAATTCCAGAAAGTTGTCACCGCCCCAAAACCAAGCCCATGCTCTGTGAGTAATCACTCCCCCCACCCCCCGTCCCCTGGAAACCACTAACAGGAATCCATTTTTTTTTTTTAAAGGAAGTATTTTTCTCTTGTGTTAGTAAATAGACCTGGAAGACTTAGAATATGCAGAATTTAAATAAAAGTATCAGAGGTAGATTTGACCACACAGTTATATGTTTTCTTGTGACCTCTTAGCTGAAGAAAAACTGATTAAATAAAAGAGATGGAATATCTAACATCTTGTTATTATAACTTCTGGAGAGCAGAGCCTAGAAGGAATGGAAAGGAATGGAACCTGGTGTCCTGTCTGTGACCCCACTCGGAGCTGTGGGTGGAGTTGATGGGCGGGAGGCCATGAAGGATGGAGGCTCTTCCTGGCTGGCTCTGCTGGGAAGTAAAATCAATAACCCCCCTAACTCCCTGCGGGCCTCGCAGGGCTCTGAGAAAGTGGGCCAGATCAGTCTTCTTTACAGCTCATTAATACGAAGATCAATTCACATCAAAGCGTAATTAAAGAGCGGGCACTGAGGACCTGTTGCCACCCGCCCCCCCACCCCGAGCCAGAGTGCGAGGGGCGACCCAGAATCAAATGCCAAAAACTAGGGTTGGCTCAGGACCCAGCTGAGGCCTTTGGTAATCAGGAGTGAGCACAGGTGGGATTACACGGAGCAATAAAGAGTTGCTGGGCATCCCTGAAACCGTGCGTGTGTGTGTGTGTGTGTGTGTGTGTGTGTGTGTGTGTGTATGTTGGCGGAGGGCGGGGGGGGGGGGGGGGCGTGTAGGGGCAGATGCAGTCTCCCCGAGGAGCTGGGGTGAGGCCTCTTGTCTCTCTCTTCACTAAGCTCTGCGCTACCTCTCCTGGAAGAATGTCATCATTTGCAGACAAAATAGAGAATTGAAACGTTTATTCCCAGAGGTATGAAATAATGTGTCTAAAAACGGTGAGTGTAATCTTGGATGGTGAAGCTCTTTGCAAATGGAAGCATAGCTGCACCCATAGGGCCTGTAGGTGTGTGTACATGGTGAGCTGGACAGAGCCGCCCTCCCCCAGGGGACAGGACTTGTTTTTCCTGGAGGCAGTTTGCTGGACCAGCCACTAGTCATCAGTGCACTTGTGGACAGAGTCGTGTTGGTGGTAGACAATGTGAAAGTGGGCAGCCTTTACCCCATTCAGCTTTAGAGGCATCTTCAGCTCAGGACCCAGGTGAGCCAGGGGGTGAAGGGAGCCTGCATGTGAGTGTGGCTCTCAGAGCCCTCGCTGGGCCCTCTGTACCTTACCATCTCTGGGATATTTAGCGCATGCTCATCAGGGACTGGTACATTCAGGAAGACAGTGAACAGAGTTGTGTTTCAGAAGCCCAAGCCACGTCCACGTGAACGCCTTTGTTCCTTAGAGCCCGTGCCCTGTCTGGCCCCCGGATGCTGAGGCGGCGTGGCCCTGTGAGCCGGCAGCATGTCAGCCAGCAGATGTGAATGGGGTGCGGCTGCTCTCTGGTCTGCACTGCTGTGCTGGCTTTGGCCTCGTTCGCCCAGATTTTTGTTGGTTTGAACAGATTCAAGCCGTCACCTGTGTGGTTCTCACACTGGGCCACCCCCAGAAGCCACTGGAAGGCTTGCTGGGACACAGATGGCTGGGCCCAGCCCCAGTTTCAAAACTGGGGAATTTTCTTTGCCCACAAGTTCCCAGGCGATGCTGCTGCTGCTGCTGGGGGCACCCCCCACCCCCTCCCGCCTTGGGAACCCGTGTCTGGGCTCATGCAGGGCTGGGGCCGAAGCTCTTGTGTCAAGTTCTCACCAAGCCGGTGAGGGTTGGGGGGACAGTAAATTATGTAGCCAAGTTCGCAGTGTCACTGGTGTGGCAACAGGCATTTGTTTGGGCCGGTGGGTCTCACAGGGTGGGTGGTGGGCAGTGAGTGTGTGTGAGGGACACGATGTGGCTGTGGCTGTGAGGCCCAGGGTTATTAGGAATCTGTCTCTGCTTAACTTGCTCTTTATTGGTGATCATGAAATCTCCCTCCCCAGTCCCGCACCAGTTCTTATGGAGGAGGGAGCACCTCCCGGCAGGGCAGGAGGCCTGCTGTTACTTGGGGGTGTTAGTGGTTCTCCCTTACCTTCCTCCTGCAGATCAGACCCTTTATCAGATACAGCTTTGTCAGACTTGAATGGTCCTGCTCTGTTCAGGCGGGAGTTCAAAGGAGTGGCTGAAAGGTGTGCAGCTCTCACATCCTGTGCTGGAGTTAAAACTCAGGGCCACACCTGCCCCAACCCTCACTATTTACAACCCTTCCCCCCGCCTCGAACCCCTGCACACCTTCGCGCCCCCCCCCCCCCCCCCCCCCCCCGGGCCTTCTGCCCCTGGGATGCTGACATCCTGCTCTTCAGAGGGTGAAGGGGTGAAGGAAAGTGGCTGAAGCCCAGGTGCTTCATGGTGTGGACCGGGCTCCTCTGCAGCACTGAGGCTGTGGGAGGCTTTCCAGCTCGTCCTGGGAAGCCACCTGAACAGACATGCCCGGGACTAGAGTCCCTGCCCTCAAGGAACTGTCTAGACTAGAGAAAGGGGCAGGCGGCCTTGGTAGCCGGGCATGGGTGGGGAGAGGTGTCCGAGGGGCGCCTCACCACTGTCCTGGGGAGTGAGGCGGGAGGTTCTCAGCTGCACTGCCTTTCAGCGGAGACTCCTTCCCAGACCTCCTTGCTCTGACCCGCGTGGCCGCAGGCTGGGTGCTGGAGGCTCCTGTGCGGGTGCTTCACCTGCAGCCCAGCACCCTCCACCCGGTCTCTCCCTCGTCAGGGAGCAGCACCCCTGGCTCCTCGCACTGCAGCCTCACCAAATGCTGGGCACCACCGGGCGCCTCAAAGTAGACCATGGGACACGCAGTTTGCAAAGTGAGCGGCTCTCCCAGGCCCTCTGCAGGGTGCAGGGTGCAGGGTGCAGCCTGCCTCTGCCTAGTGTGGTGAGGTGCTCGCCGGACTTGTCATTTCCTCCCCTTTCTGTCCCGCTCCCTCTTGGAGAGTGGGGGTGGTGAGCCGGCCTAGGAGCGAGGAGCAGCACATCTGCAAGTCATTGCTGCGAAAGAAAGCAAGGCGCACTCCAGCTGAGGGCCAGGGAGTCCAGGGGGAGGGCGGGGGAGAGGAGGTTGGCGTGGAGGTCACGGCCTCTTTTGGGAACTTGTAGTTTAGGTTCTGTTGCTGAGAGTTGGTTTTTGTCTTGTGTTTGGTTCCCCCACCTAATTTTTGTGGGGACCATGTAAACTTTAAATAGAATCCAGATCCAGTGGGAACAGGACGCTGGCGAACCCCGTGTGGTCTGGTCTGGGAGGGCGGTGCCTCCGTGCAGCTGGATGGGGGCAGGCAGAGCTGCATGCACAGTCCCCGTGAAAGGAGCTGGCCCTCCCATCTGCAGTCTCCTTCCCACTGGGACACTTCCTCCCTCCCCGCCTACTTCCTGCAGGTGGCTTCTCTAATCCCTTTACCTCTGGGGAAGCCTCCTGAGCGTGTGTCTAATCCGAAAATGGCTGGCTTGACTTTGACCCGAAGGGTGACCTTGCAAGAAGGCAGGGCCTGTTAAGTCTACTCACACCTGGGAGCCATTTTCCGCTTTTATAGCCCAAGTGGAAGAAATGTGTTTGCGTTTATGCTGGGCCTTCCTCCTGTCATTGTTGGCCATCGGAGGGAGTATTAGATTCACCCTGCTTGTTCAAAGGCAAGGGTTTTCAAAGATAGAATAGTCTGCTCTGTGTACTAAGTCAGTCATAGAAAATTGCCCCTTTTTGTAGTTCAAAAAGGGTCAAAACATTGGTAGTCTCATATGGTTCGGTCTTTGGCTCTGAAAAATTGTGGTGGTCAGCTTGTGTGATAGGTACACTGACGTGACAGGCATTGGTCCACGTGCCTCCCCGGGCCTCACGGTATCACCTCTGCAATCCCAGGAGATACAGGTCTGTCGCTGAACAGCTTTTACACATGAGGCACCTGAGGCACAGGGAGGGCAAGAAACTTGCCGGAGGAAACACAGAAGTGGCAGAGGTGAGTCTTGATCTCATTTCTCTGAATACTTGGAAGCATATGGTCTGGGAGCCTAAGAGGGTCTTGTCATTTCAAGTGAAGAATATCAAATTGTGTGGTGGGGTGGGAGCCTCAGGATTGTGGCCAGAAGGCTGCAGGTTGCCCTGGGCAGGGCTGAGAGGTGGAAGCACATGTGTCTTAAAGCTGTGGGCGGCTCTGTAGGGTGGCCTCACGTGAACCCACTGTGGGCGCCTCTGTAGGGCTTCCATGAAGTGATGCAGAGTGGCAGGAGGTGCTGGAGCCCCTGAGCCCTGAGCTGAGGGTTGACCGGCTGCTCCCCTCGCTGTGAATCTCACCTATTAAGTTATTCTGAGCTGGTTGTGACTGTCCGTCCCTCTGGGCACAGAGAGGAAGATTGTCTCTGCAGAGCCCCGACGGTTTGATGCTGCCCTCCGCTTTCACACAGTGGCTGCGTGCCCTGGAGACCCCGCTTCAAGGGGTATTTCTCCGCGTTTCCTCACTTCCCGATGTCACCCAAAGAGCTGGGGTGAAGGTGCCAGTTTGTGGGGTCTTTTCTCTTCCCAACATTTTTCAACGAGCAGGGTGGCAGGGGTGTGGGACACTCTGCTCCCACCGTCTCCACTCACCTGGCTCCTCGGAGAGTCTCTGGGGCTAAGCAATGTCCTGTGATTGGCAGGCTGCTGTGAACTAGTTTGTGGAGAACCAGTAGCTGTAGGAACAAGTACAAAGGAGCCTCTTTACCTTACTCATTTCTGCGTCATTGGTTGTATAGGGAGGGGCTGTTCTGCAGAGTGGCTAAGGGAAGGTTCTGGATCAGACAGATCTGGGGTTGGGCTCTGCCTTCATCGCCCTTGCTGGACGCTCTTTATTTGCCGCCGACAGCAGACTGAGGCTTCACTACTCTGCACCCTCACTACCGTGTTGGTGTCTAATGAATGTGCTCCAAGTGCTAGACGCTTTTTTTTTTTTATCACCAACGACTCTCGTCCCAGCACCTTCTGGGGTGGCTGCTGTGTCCTGAGGGGTTTGGTGTCTCCACATGGAAGCAAGAGGCTATTGACACCCCTGGACATGGCCCTTCCCTGCAGATACCCATATGGCTGGTGAGTGAGCCAGGGGAAGGTCTAGGTGATCCTGGGAGTGGTGCACAACTCATGTTGTGGGAGCTTTGCCCAGAGCAGCGGGGTTCATTTCTCCCCTCTTCTCATCACCTCTACCGGGTGTGTGTGTGTGTGTGTGTGTGTGTGTGTGTGCAGCAGCAGCAAAACACTAAGCAAGTGGCTCTCATCCTTGGCTGCATCGCAGAGTGACCTGGGTTTAAAAAAACTAGATGCCCAGGCAAATCCCATGCCAATTACACCAAATCAGGGGGCAAGGGGGCTTTTGCAGGAGGGGCACTAGGCACCAGTCATTTCACTGTGCAGCCAGCAGTTGTAATGAGCCATAGTTGGGTGATTGTCGTCCAGTTCTTCCCTTTCATACCTGCCACTCAGCGACCTGGCTCACCCCCTCTTCTCTCCACTGGAGGAAGTAAACACCGAAGCTGTCTTCTCAGCCCTCATGGGTCTGAGGGCCGCAGTAGAGGTGTAGTTGCCTCTTTCACCACTGAAGTTAGCCACTTAAAATGCTAGGACATCTGTAATGCTACCAGCAGTAATATATATATGTATTAAATTTTTTATTTTTTAAATCCCAAGTACTGTTAAAAAAAATACAAGGAAACTGCTTTTGCCTTCATGGTGTTTTGTCTGATAGGACACAACCACCTCATTGGGCGATCATAGACGTGACTGTGGGTTTGCCATCCCATCCGGGTCTTTTCCCCCCTGAAAGTGAGGCCCAGCTCCCCCATGCACAGTCTCCCGGGAACCAGAGAAGTCCCATCACAGTGAAAAGACCCAGTGAAATGACAGGCAGAACTATTTTCAGGCTCTTTCAAAAAACAGTTCCAAACGTGAGGGTTAGCTCTTTGAAAAAAAGAGAGTATGTGTAAATATATGCTGTGGAGAGGGAAAGCCCCCTCTAATCCCACCCAGAAGTTGTATTGTGATACAGTAAAAGTCTAGTGCTAACATCGGTTTAGGTAACATTGTGAGGTTTATGTTTGGAATCGGACCTTAGGTGAGTCACAAAGAGTAACTAGCATTTTGGAAATGAGTAATAAAAATGCCTTTGGGGGAAAAATGCCTTTGGATGTTTTAGAATGTGACGTGACATTTACTCGATATTAAGTGTGTTCCTTTGTAAGTGGAAGAACAGTGCTTATCAGCATCCATGCTGACGTTCTTCTGCCTGGAAACTGTTGCTTGGTTCTGGGCATCGGTGAGGCCGCCCTTGCCACAGAGGTGATAAACCTCTCACCACGTGGGGCTTCTTGTGTGTCAGGCTGGCCGTCCCCCCTTCATCTAGGCTGTGTTAACAAGAGCCCTGACTTGGTGATGCTCCGGCAATTACGAGGTTCCGAGGAAGAGTCTAATGTCTGTCCTCCCTTCCTCTGGCCCCTGAAATAAAGCTCAGGCTCCGGAGAGGTCCGGTCTGTTGTCCAGGGGAACAGATCCAGGAAACAGGGCTGCTGAACACTGGACATCAGGTCCATTTCCCAGATGAGGTCAGGGCTCCTGCTCTGCTGCCGCGTGGCCTCATGGGTCCCCGCTGGGAAGGCGGGAGCCTGCCTGCCTCGCACATGGCCGCTCCCTTGTGGGGTTTTAGCAGAGAATCGTGCTCCATCCTTCACCCATGTCAGGCTGGCTGTCGGTGTGTGTAGGGGTGACTCACTGTTCTCCTCTCAGGACATCGCCCCACAAGGGCATCTACTTGTTGGTCCCAGGATGTGGTGGCTCTGCAGGGAGGAGGTGGTGCTGGGAGTGGGAGGCACCCCTGCTCCCCAGGGCGCTGGGCCTCTCCTCTCAGTACAGCAGTGTCCAGAGCGGAGCCCGGTCCGCCTCTCAGCTTCCCCCTGACACACACCCAGCACAGGACTTTCTCCATTACCTCTCCTGTCGCTTCTGTCTCAGCGGGAAGGACAGGGCTGGTGCCCTTCGGCCACACTTAACCAGGGTTGAGAATACCCCGGGTCCTGCCCCTCCTGTGCACCGGCAGGGCCGGGTGCTCCTGCTAACAAATGGTCCATCTCCAGCTGAGAATGCTGGTGTGGGGTTCCACGGCTGTGAGCCCTGGGCTCCTGGCAGAGGCTCAGATGCTTGTGAGTTCTGTCTCGTGGGCCCGCTGCGCTGTGTGCACAGGTGAGAAGTTGGCGTACACGACCTAGGAGTCAGCATCCTGGCCGCTCTCTGGTTCATGGCAGCCTGGGGCATGCACACCCTTGCTAACGGGTCCGCAGGGCCTCCGCTCCGCGCCCCGGCGTGGCCCTGCTCTTCCTCCCCTGAGTCCCCTGGAGAACACTGACGTCATCCCTCCACCTCCAGCCCCGGGAAGGCCTGCCAGTGCGCGGTGAGGAGGGGAGGGGAGGACTCCTCGGCGGCTCCCCACACCTGTGAGAGGAAGTCTCTGCCCTTTCAGAGCTGGCTGTTCCATTTCCTCTTGGCCTCTCTCACCTCCTGCTTGAACTTTCATCAAACACCCAGAATGAAGGCCCATGCCTGCTTGTCTCTCCATCCCCTGGGTGGGTGTGGCTGTCCTAACTGCTTCCCCACAGCATTGTCCCCATCTGTCCATGTGCCCACCACATCTAGCTTCCTGTCTCCTTGGCTCGAGCGTGCTTTGGGGGCATTGGGGATGAGGTGAGGGGAACGAGTGCACTGCAGGCAAGTTTACTTTTCCTACAGCAGCTGCGCATGACAGGCATCCCATACATGTTTGAATGAATGAGTAAACTCACTAAAGGAATGGGTCAGCCCAAGAACACGTGATGGTGGAGTAAGGGCAGGTATTGGGTAGTTTTAGACCTTAATTGTCAAGGTGAGTGGACAGACTTGGGACAAGTAACAGCAGAAGTCGTCTGCTGGGGGCTCCTAGAGGGCATGGCTCTTCAGACAAGAGACAGGATTTGCTTCTCTTGATTTGTTGAAAAGCTGGGCCGGTGATTCTAGGAGGGAGAGCAGTAGGAACTGCCCATGTGGCTGGGGGAGGAGTGTGGGCTCTGGGGCCCCATTATCCAGGTCTGAGTCCTATCCTGCTGCTTCCTCTTAGCTGCTTCCTCAGCCCTTCCTCTGGTGGGGAGGAGGGGAGGGGGTCCTCTGCTCGTCTGAGGGGCCAGCAGGTGGTTTGCAGAGGGTTTTCTTTGAAGTGAAGACGAGTCCTCATTGCAGCTCCCTCACTGTGCCTTCTCAAATGCAGTTGAGAAAGCCCGGAGTTAAAGATGAGCAGCCTTCTTCGCTAGGACGTGCCAGAGCCTTTAGTAATCAGGGTGAAGCATGGTGGCCCCACATAAGTGAGCCTCCTGGAGCTCTCGTTCTGTGCGATAACAGTTACTTCAAGCAAAGGGGGCCCTGTGGTCACGTGAGCGTAGCAAGTGCTGAGCCGAGCAGGAGGAACGGCATCGTGATTAAGTCCTCATCACGTTCTCCCGCTGACCTGCTTTGGGCACCCGCACGGCCCACTGGGAGGATATAACCTCTGCTGCAGAGCCTTCCCATGAGCTCTGCTCATGGCTGGTGTTCCAGGGACGGCGCTTCGGAAACCTCTCGCCCGGCAGTGCAAGCTGACCGTGTCTGCACCATCTAGGCTTGATGTCCCATGAGCCGCCTGCTTGGCCAGGTGCTGCTGGGCTCGGCTCAGGTGCCGGCACAGAACTGCACGGTAACTGCCGACCCACCAGGTGGGGCCACACCCTTCTAATAGGCTTTATCTGCAGCACCTTTCTCACTTCCTAAAGGTGGGAAGTAATTAAAGTAAATGCACACCCCTAGAGGGAGAACCCTCACAGAGCCCAGCAGTGTTCGGTGCTTGGCCCCTACACTGAGTCACACTGTGGCGGCAGGGGGTGAGAGAGGGTCTGCGTGTTTGAAGAAAAAGTTGGAAACCAAATGAGGCATCAGGTTGGCTGTCCGAGTCCATGTGAATTCCACCAGGTCCTTTATTTGAGGCCACTGTCATTTCTTTGTTGTTTTAATTAAACTCTTTGTTTTGAGATAATCGTAGATTCACATGCAGTTATAAAATATAATGCAGAGAATATTAACAGTTACTTCAAGAAAAGGGGGCCCTGTGGTCACGTGAGTCGTCGAGCAGGAGGAACGGCATCATAATTGAGTCCTCGTCACGTTCTTCTGCTGACCTGCTTTGGCAACCGCACGGCCCACAGGGAGGATATAGCCTCTGCTGCAGAGCCTTCCCACGAGCCCTTTCTTGCCATCTGCCTATTCTTTTTGATGAAATGTCTGTGTATGTCTTTTGCCCATTTTCTAATTGGGTTGTTCATTTTGTAAGTCTTGAGAGTTCTTCCTTTGTGTATTCTCGATGCGGTTCTGTGTGGGGCATGCCATTTGAAAGTGCTGTCTTCCTGTCGGCAGCTGCTTTTATCTTACCAGCATCTCCCACAGAGGAGGTATTTCGAATTGGTGAAGTCTGTCAAGTCTGGGACATGGGCCTCGCTTTAGAATCCCCTAAGTTTCTCCTTCGTTTTTTTCTGGAAGTCTGTAGTTTACATTTTATGCTTAGGCTCAAGATGATGTTTTTTAAAATCCAAAACCAAGACAAAAAGGGAAGCTTGTGGTTTTGAGAAACAAAGCAATGTTGGGTCCTTAGGAACCCAGAAAGGGCAAGATGGGGGGAGGGTGTGGGCTGGGTGCAGGAGGGGCGGCTTCATGTGCTCGCAGGTCTCACCCTCTTCAGGACGGATATGAAGGGACCATTGGAGGGCCGACTGCTTAACCCAACCGTACACGTACCCATCCTCAGCTCCCAAAGTGCAGGCCGAGCCTGTGCTGCCGGCTTGGGAAGTTGCTTGGTTAAGAGATATCCTAAATCATGTGATCAGATCAAAAGTCTTCCAGATGGGGCCGGAAGCAGCCGGTTTTATTTTTAAAGGCACATCAGTGTATGTCTCCCCAGAGCGGGAGGATCTTGTCCGGGAGGCTGCAGCCAAGTGCGAGAGCTTTGTCCTCTGCTGGCATCGGGCTGCCGGGAAACTGGCCTGGGAAGTGCAGGGAGTGTGCCAGCCCTCTACCCCTCCCCCGCCCCCGGAATATCAGGGGCACCCTGCACCCACTGTCTCGTCTCTGTCTCCGTAGCCAGTGGCCATCCAATACAGCTTCTTACGTCTCTGTCCTTCCAGAGCGGCACAGCCTAGAGTCAGGGTACCTGAGCTTGCATCCAGGTTAGCTGGGTGACCCCAGATCGGGCCTTATCCTCTGATTGTGGGTTAGCAGTGCCTTCTCTGGCTGGTAGGCAGTGAGGGGTGAACAGGGTCTTTGTCCCCGGAGAAAGCCCCGCTCACTCCCCTATTTGGAGACCACGCCAGTCATCTTAAATGTGCTTAGGGGCGGGCAGTCTGGCTGAGCTCTGCAGCCACTTGCGACTTGGAGAGCATTGTGGGCGGGGAGGTGCTGTCCAGAGAAGCCCTCTTTCACAGGGGTTCTTCCTCCACTTCCGTGATGAGGCATTCCACGTCCCAAGTAGGTGTGGGGTCAGGGTTCACAGCTGGGTTCCAGCCCCCGCTGCTGCTTGCTGCTGCATCAGCCTGCCTGGCCTCGGTGTCCCCCTCTGTGAAATGGGATGATAAGGATGCCCTCCTTGCTGTCTGTCATGAGGACCAATGAGCCGAGCCAGAGCCTGGTTGCTGGTGCACAGTGACACGTTAGATGTGAGACCACTGTTCCTGCTGTTACGGCTCCTGCTACTCCGGCTGCAATTTCTGCTAAGAGGGAAGGGGTGTGCCTCCTTGGTGGCCGAGTGGCAAGTGGAGCTTCTTGGGAAGGTCCATGGCCCAGGCCACCGACTCTGGTGTGAAACTGTTCAGGCTGTGCCAGAGGCCGGCCTCCCTTCCAGGCTCAGCCGCGCAGGCCTCTGTACTCACCCCTGGAGCTGGTTGTGCGGGGCCCAGGGCCCAGGACCTCTGGAAGCCAGCTGTCCCTGCTGTGAAGGGGTGCAGGGACTGTGGTGGCCCGGGGCCACCCTGCGGGCAGCCTGGAGGAAAGGCCCCTTGGCTGTGCCCACCGGGAAGGCCCTCGCTTTGCCACTGAACACGAGGATCCGGGCCCACAGTTCAGAATCCAAGGTTGTGCTAGCTGCTTTGTAATATAACTATTCAGCGTATTTACCTAATCGATAAGCACATTAAAATAATATGGCAGATGAGGGGAGAGTTCCGTCTCATCGCACTGTGTCGGAGAGCAATGTTCGTGCTGTGAGCTAAGCCAGCTGGCTTCTGGTGGGCAGTGACAGGTTAGACGTGAGACCTCAGCCTACCTACCTTTTCCCGCCGACGTCTGAGAGGGGGCAGTCAGGTGGACCGACCAGCCTCGCCTCCTGCCTTCTCTGGAGCCTGCAGGGGGCACTCTGAGCACCTGAGTCGAGGCTGACGTGGAGGGTGGCCGGGAGGAGGTTATGCTGCACAGGGAAATTCTGAGTAAGGCTGTTCCATTTACTCAGGTCCTGGTGGTCGGTCAACGAGGGGCAGGCTCCACTGGCCCTGATGACAGAGCCTGTTGGCCTTGGATTCCTGGGTGACCCTGCCCCACCC
This sequence comes from Pipistrellus hanaki, assembly GCF_964339955.1. Lineage (NCBI taxonomy): Eukaryota > Metazoa > Chordata > Mammalia > Chiroptera > Vespertilionidae > Pipistrellus > Pipistrellus hanaki. The sequence continues at coordinate 11,905,880 of NC_140515.1, forward strand.
GCCCTGCTCAACTTGCCAAGAGCGTGTGGACTGGGGGAGAGAGGTGCCTGCTGTCCTCTCGCGGTGGGATGGGGCTCTCCCACCTGACTGCTTGTGCGGAGTGAGAACCACCCACTGCAGCTCCCTCACACCCGGCTGCTGACAGTGTCTGGGGGTGGAGCCAGGCCATCGGGGCTCTCCTACCCTCTGTTCCTGATGGGACAGCAGTTCAGCCCAGAGTCTGGGGCCATCTGTGCGCTAGATTGGGGTTAGGTGGGGGGACTCTCCTTGCCTCGCCTCAGAGCAAGGCGAGCAGACACGGCCTTGCAGACGGTCACTGAGGAGGAATCGGGGGAGTCCAGGTCAGCTGCGGGGCTGGGGCTCTGTTCCCCGCGATGGCCACACAGCCTGGTGCTCTGACTCTCGGGGCCCTGAAGCATCCGATGTGGTGGAGAGGACTCATCCAGGTCTGGGTGTGAGGGACCAGGGTGCTGGGCGGGGAGGGAGGGAGGAGACAGGGATGTGCTGACACTTCCAGAGGAGGCCAGGGCACGTCGGCCTGCACGGGCTTTTCTGACCCCCCACTAACTGTGGGTGGGAATTCAGGTGCAAGGGCTTCTTTCCTGGCTTCCCATCTGCTAGTCAGCTGTGGTAGCCCTCTGTCCTGCCCAGATAGATGCCAGGACAAGTTACCTCTGTCCTGTCACAACTGCCCCCGACGTCCCTGCCAACGTTAAGGGCACAGCCTTCTCCCTGGAGAGTGTGGCCAGGTCGCCTCTGGTCCACAGTGGGTGATGCTCTCAGCTGAGTCCTTGAGACCCTTCTCTGCCAGCCCAGCAGGAGTTGGGAGGCATCTGTGCAGATGGAGACTGACCAGTGCCCGAGCTGTCGGGGGCGGGTGGGATGGAGGGGCTGGGTCCACTGCCTGACCAGAGAGCTGTCGCCTTTGCCAGCCCTGGCTGATCAATGGCTGTGTTTGGGGATAAATTGAACTTGGGAAATGTACAATGAACTTGAAAATCCATTTTATTTGACATTTTCTTTTAAACGTGTGTCAGCTTTTCTACCTTAAAAAGTGAATTGTACATTCACTTTTAGGAAAGTTAATGGGATGGTTGGTCTTGTGTCCGTGTTCCCCCTGCATATCATTCTGTTGTTTGGGTTGGTGGTGGAGACGGTAGGAGACTGAGCTAAAGTTGTAATTCACTTGTTTAATCGGCAAGTATTTATTGAGTGCCTTTGTAAGTTCCAAGCGTAATCCTAGGTGCTAAGAATATAGCAGAAAAGAAGATTGACTAAAAATCCCAGCCCTTGTGCCGTTTACATTCTGATGGTGTGATGACCTCAGGAGGTTTTGTTTTGTTCTGTTTATACTTCATAGACTTTTAGAGCAGCTTGGGGTTTACAGAAGGATGGAGTGGAAAGTACAGAGACTTCCCATACCCTTCCTCCAGGCTGCACTCTTGCTAACGTTTTGCATAAGGGGGGGGTGCATTTGTCACAATTGATGGGCCAATAGCACATTATTATTAACTGAGCCCACAGTTTACATTAGGTTTCACTGTTTGTGTTGTACATTCTGTGGGCTTCCGCAGTGTTTAATGCTGTGCCCTGGCTCAGAGTGTCGCCCAGAATAATGTCACTGTCCACAGTCCCTGTGCTCTCCGTCCTCTCTCCCCAAACCACTGGCACTCACTGGTCTTCTAATGTCCCACAGTTCCCCCACTTCCAGAATGTCACTGATTTGGGGTCAGACAGTAGCAGCCTTTGCTGATTGGCTTTCTTCACTCAGCAGTGAGTACTCTGTAAGAGGTTTGGCTTTGCTTGTTGTTTGTGCATCTGAAAATGGAATGCAGATGCCGCTGGTTTGGATTGGACGCTGAGGCCCTGTAGCCATTCCCAGGTTGGGCCACTCTAGACTTCAGAGCCCTGGGGCTGACCTCTCCGCACACAGTGTCTTCACTCAAGGCCGTGGGCCCAGTGGACGTGCATAAGCCGAAGGTGGGAGGGCCACGCAGGGTCTGCTGCCTGGGCTGTGACGTCACGTTTTCCCTGCAGGGAGTTCATCAGGGTGGTTCATCGGAGACCCTGAGGGGAGTGGAGGCCAGAGGAAGTGAATGGCCGGGAGGTTGGTTGACACAGCTCAGTCCTGACTTTGGAGGGCTGACCCCGCCTGGCGCAGGCTGTTTATCCCACCACTGGCCACTGTTGTTTTTTATCAGATCTCCACCTGAATAAACAGATCCTGCCGACCGTCCTCTGCAGCCAGGCTGAGGATCTGCCAGGATTCCTCGGGGAGCCCTGATTCACCAGCAGAGTGTGTGTGTGTGTGTGTGTGTGTGTGTGTTGTGTGTTTTGGGGGGGGGGTGGTGGGGGGGGAGAGGGAAGGAGAGAAAGAGAGAGAGAGAGAGAGAGAGAGAGAGAGAGAGAGAGGAGAGAGAGGGACCTGTTCATTCCAATTCCCACTTCCTGTTCAGCAAATAACCCAGGCTGGGCCGGTTCTGTGAGGCACTGGTTTCTTGGATCAAATGATGGATTTGTGCAATAGAACAGATGGTTTTGCTTTTCTTTTTTAAAGAAGATGGATGTAAAGGAAGCTAGTGAGGATGATACTCTCGGCTGTCCTTTGGAGGAAGCACTTTCCTTCAGGTTGGCCTGGAAAGCTCTTCTTTTTAAAACCTCCTTCCCTTCATCTTCAAGGTGCATGCAGGCACTGGTCTTCACCTGGCACATGCACCTCACTTTTTGCCAAGTTGGGACTTAGAATTAGTAATTATATGTTTTTTCCCAGTGTGTCGCTCATCAGGTCCCCAGTCATATAAAATGATTCCATCTGTCAATGAACAAGATCAGATTGAGCGTGGCCTTGCTCAGTGGCCCAGGCTTGTTCCTGTGCTCTTTGTGGGGCGGAGTGAAGGAAGAGAGTGCGGATGAATGAAGTGGCATGAGACATGGCATTTGGGTCAGATGGCTTTCGGACTCCTTTCAACTGCGGGGAATTGGTTTAAAGGAAAACAGCCAGTTCCAGGGAACTGCGGGGAGGACGAGGGGCGGTGCGCTCTGCAATAGGGAGGCGTTAGACCAGAGGCAGAACGTGGTTCCCACACGGGGCCAAAGCTGCATGGGCCCTGGAATTGGAATCCAGGTTCCTGCCCCAGAAGTCCAAACAGGTTGGTCCTGCTACAGTGTGGTCCAGGGGCCAAACCTACTAGTAGCTTTTGTCAGTAAAGTTGTACCGGAGCACAGCCACGCTCATTGAGGTGTTGTCTGTGGCACTTTCCCTCCAACATCAGAGGTGAGGAGTTGGGTGGGTACTGCAATGACCCACAAAGCCTGGCCCACGGGAGGCTACACCTGCCGGTGTCGGGAGCCAAGTACAAGCCATGTGACCCTGACCCTGCCTCCGTTGGCCCCCTCACTCCTGCTTCCTGGCTGTTTTCTGTGACCTGAGATCTTTTCCACGCTATAAGGGAATACCTTGAAAAGTGGAACAATCACTCATGATAAAAAGTTTTAAAAGTTGCTTCAAATGCCTCTGCCTGTCTTCCAGTCTAATTTAACGTCGGCCCAGAAAATGTAGCCATGTGGCCAGAGCTTACCTTGCCAGAGCTTCAGTCTTTGAAGATTGGTTTTATTTTTGAAGCCTCGAACAGGTGTTGGCTTACTAGCTTCTTCTCTGTTAGGCTCTCCTCGCCCAGAGGGCAGCCCGCGGGGAAGCCTGCACAAGGCCGAGTAAAGGCCACATGCTCTGGCCACCCGCTCCCCTGCCCGTCACTACAGAGCCTTGTGCTGTGTGTGTGTGTGTGGGGGGGGTCTGCTCTCCGCTCCTCCCCGCCCGCCCCCTCTTTTTTTGTAAGTCTAGGCCATCACTCTGATGTGTGAGGACACCGCCTCGGTGGGTCTGTGCTCCGCTGCCCACCAGAGGTGCGTGAAGAAGAGTTGGAGCCTCACTTCCTCGGGCTGCGCTGCGCTGCTCAGGGCCTCTGCGGGCTGGCCGCTCCCACGGGCCCGGCGCGGCACAGGCGAGGCCTGGGTTGACCAGGAAGCAGGCAGCTGGCGTTCAGGTCTAAGCAAGCCGTTTGGAAGGTTTAGGGGCCGGGGAGCCTCTCGGATGGGCTGTGGGTGGGCCTGCTGCCCTGGCCTTGTGTGCTGGCTCCTTCACTTCCCATCTGTGACTCTGCAAATCCCAGCTGCCCTGAGCCTGTTTCTCCAACGGAGAGGCCAGGAATGGGATTAGGACCCACCTCACGCGAGCGTTCGCTGGGTCGGCCCGGCCTGCTGCCTGCAGGTGTTCAGTTATTGGCCAGCTTCGCTGTAAGAACACAGACAAGGGTTCAGAGGTTCGGAAGATGAGTGTGCACCTTCTTTGGTTTTGTTGGTGATTTTGAGGCCCAACCATACCACTTTCTGCAGCAGTCCCCCGGGTTTCGGTTTCTCCACAGCCCTAACGATCGTGGTGCTGATCATCTTTTCATGTGCTCTTGGCCATTGGTGAGCCTTTTCCAATGGGGGAAGCATCCATTCAAGTTCTCTGCTCATTTTGTAATCAGGCTGCCTGGGTGGTGTTGAGGGCGGGGCTGTCTGTATAGTCTAGAAGCAGCCACTCCCGGATAGGTGGCAAGTGGGCGAAGAGCCACGTGTGGCCTTGTGGCCTGCTCACCTGGTTATCCTGACGCCTGCAGATTAGAGCACCGGGCGTCCCATTCAGTGCCACTCTGCTGCCATTTCCTATGGACCTCCCCTCCTTCTGTCTCATGTCTGTTTGCATCTGTGTTGCCCCTCCCCTGGCCCTGTGACATGATTCCTGCTCATCAGCCTGATCCGGAGGCATTGCCCCGCCTGCCCTGCCAGCTCCAGGACCCCCTCTGCTCTGCCCTGCTGCATCCCTGTCTCCGGCATCGGCATCCTGCCCTCCCGTAGGGCACCAGCACCCTGGTCTCCAGGCGCATCCTTCCTGCCTCTGTATCGCCCAGGCTCCTCTGCCCGCTCTCATCTCCATGGCGCCTCACTGCTCCGTTCCCTCAGGAGCTCTCCCAGCTCCCAGCTAGTCCGCACCCCCTAGCGCGGGGCGGGGGCATTCCTGGCTCAGTGAGAAAACAGGCTGACAGGACGGGAGATGTGTGCACGAGGAAAGGCAGTGGAGGCAGGGAGAAGAGTGGGTTCCAGCAGCTGCCCGTGGCCCCTCCACTGTGTGCGGCCCCCTCTTTGTTCCCCTTCAGGCCCTGGCGCCCCTTCCCGTCCTTTCAGAGGCGTCCTGGCTCCCACAGTTCCCGGGAAGGCAGGCTCTGCTGCCTTTTCCTCTCTTTTTCCCATACTTTACATAATAAAGGTTCCCTTTTCTTTTCTCTTACCCTTTCTTTTCCTTTTTGAGTCAGAAAACTGCAGAGACTATCTTCACTAAGAACTTCATAATAAAGAACTCAAAGAACTTGGCAGGGGCAGGCGGGGGCGTGAGGGGAAGAAGCGGTCTTTCATTCTGGAGATTCCCTGGGTGTGGAGCTGAGCCTTGTAAGGGCCGTGGGCTCAGAGCCTGGGAGAGTGGTGAGGACACAAAGGAGGGGTGAGAGGCCCCGGGCTTCTGGGAAGAGGGCCTTGTTCACGCTGCTGGAGCGGATTTGGTCCAGGGTTTGTTTAAAGGAGATGCCACTTGGTAAGTAGCGCCTGGCTGTGTGTGTGTGTGTGTGTGTGTGTGTGTGTGTGTGTGTGAGAGAGAGAGAGAGAGAGAGAGAGAGAGAGAGAGATAATGTCTGATGGCTGTGGCCCTGACACTGCTGACTCCGAGCCTGGCCCAGGGGCGCCGGGACCCAGAGCCAGGGCTGCCCCCGCCACACGGGTGTCTGAGCCTCGATGAGACTGGGTGGTGAGACTGCCAGGCTGGGCCGGGTCCACGCACGGCCGCCCCCTCCAGCCTTGCTTTCCATGGACTGTCTTTCTCCCGATGAATAAACACTGGCACGTTGATCAGACTGTAGCTTTGTCAGAAACAGAATTAAAGGTACGTTTGAACCACTGTGGTTAGACGTCTTTCTCGGAGGGGGTGCAATACGGAATCCTTACGCTAAAATCTGCACATGCTTCCGTGTGGGTCAGGGTGGATCCCCGTGTCCCCAGAATGAGTAGGGAACTGGGCCACTGGCCAGGTGAGTGGTGGTGGCAGCACAGAGGAAGAGAACAGGGAAGGCCCGGGTGCGAGGCGGCAGCTGCAGGACATCGCAGGGCCGAGTGCTCTGGGCTGAGATGTGGAGCCCACATTTCCAGGCGTGGAAGCAGGATCAGTGACCAGGGCTAGAGGCAGAGGGCGGAGTCAGTCTCGTTAGATCCAGTGCCAGGTTCCTGATCTCCTGGGAGATTTTGTCTTTTTAAAAAATCCCTTGTGCCTATCTCCACGCCGGGCACGTGGTAGGTGTTGGTAAAATGTGAGGAGTATAATGACGTGTTGGGATGGATCAAACTGGCTGTGGGCTCTGGTGCCTGCAGCCCTGTAAGTGGGGGGGGGGGGGGGTTGTACGAGGGCCTGAAGGTTTGAGAGAAGCACTGGGACACTGGGAGCTGGCTGGTCGCACGGGCGCTGGCTGACGGGAGGGGGTATCAGCGAGCCCCAGGTTCTGTTCGTGCTATGCGCTCTGCGGGTGTCTGAAGTGTCCCCTGTGTTCTTGCCCTGTGGGGAGCAGCCTGGGCTAGGAACTCGGACTTGCCCAGACAGACGTGGGTGCTCTGTCTAGCACCACCCAGCTGGTGACAGCTCCAGGGAGGGAGAAGAGGGGACTGCACTTGGAGTGTCACCGCGTTTGTAATTTTCTGAGAGCAAAACAGGAAAGAATGTGTCTAAATAAAGTGGTGGGGAAAGGACTTGTTTCTGTGCAAGAAGGCATGCTCGAGTGACCTCCCTCTGTGTTTCAGGCAGCACAACCAGATCCGCAGCGTGGAGGGCCGCCAGCTGATGGCCTACCGGGCGCTGGAGGTGCTGGACCTGAGCTGGAACGACCTTACGGTGGTGACCAGCGCCTGCTTCCTGCAGGGACCGCCCCTAAAGGAGCTGTAAGTGCCTCCGCGCTGCGGGCGCCCGGGCTGGTGGCAGGGAGGGCGCTTCCTCTTCTCAGCCGAGGCCATGGGCCTGGGCACAGAGCTCCTGTGCGGCCTCTGCAGGGCCAGGGCCGGGCGCCCAGGGCTGTGTCCTCTGTGGGAGAGTGTTAGAGTCAGACAGGCAGCCGAGGCCGGGGGCATACGGGTGAGCTTAGACTCACCACTCAGAGATTTGAGCCTCAAATACAGGCCTGCCCTGGCTACAAAGCCGCTCTCTTTCCCGCTTATGGGGCTGCCTCCCAGGAAGGCGGAGAGGAGAGGGGCCAGCACTCGAGGAAGGACGACGGACCTCTGCGAGGCGCCCTGTCCTGTCCGCGCGTCTGTCTAGCACCACACACCATTGAGATGCTCACTTGGTGCTCCGTGCTGCGGGTTCTCAGAACCGGCTGGGTTTTGCTGTCAGGCTGTTTTGCTTTTACCCACCTTACGGCGCTCTCTCATACCATCGGACGGCAGATGGGAGGAAAGTTAAAACCTGTTTAACCCACTGCCTGTTGGTGGAAAAGGCTGCTTTGGGGAGGAACTGAAGGCCCTGGCGGAGGGACACGTTCTGATGATGTGTGAGTGCACTCCCACCCTACTCCGTCCTGACACACTGGAGACCGTCTGCGAGGCTGGATGGGTCACGGCGACCCATCTGCTCGCGCGGCCCAGGCTCGGCGCGAGCATTTTCCCGGCCCGCAGGGAGCTGAGAGGTTTCTCTCAGGCTGCACTGAGGCCCAGGACTGGAAACGGGAGGCCAGGGTGGAGCCCAGGGCCCAGGCAGGCTCTGCAGAGCTGCCCCCCGCTGGACACCTCCTTGTGTGGAACCAGGACACCACCTGCTGAGCGGAGAGGCAGCGCCTTCTCTCTGCCTGAGCGCAGGGCGCTTTCCCTTGGCTCCCGGAGCGTGTGCCTTTGCCCCAGACGTCCTTCATCCCGGAGTGATGGGAAGAGCCGTCCAGCCCATTGGCACAGGATCCTCCTGTGTCCTGTCCTGGCTGCTGCCTGGTGGAGCGCGAAATGCCTGTTCCCTCCCTCCTTGTTGAAAGTTCTCTAAGCTTCCTCCTTTGGCTTAAGCCACTCAAACCCGTGTTTGTTCGGGGAACCGGAGAGGTAGTGGTAGCGTCTCATGGGAATCTCAGTGTGCCCCCTTTCTGTCTTTTCTCCTCTTACCGCTCTGTCAGTGCGCACAGTGGGACCACAGAGGCGGGCTGTGGGCTGCCGGGCGCTGCCAGGGGAGGTGTTCTTACACGTGTAATCCTGGCAGTGGCTCCCATCGCTGTGCGACTTGTGTTCTGAAGGGATTCTGGGCCAGCCTCTTTAACTGGAGCGTCTTTGATAGATTTAAAAAGGCTTCCATGAGTGGGCTTGTGCACATTCATTACATAAGCCATACAAGACCCACTTCAAAATTAAAGACTGTTTCCCCAAATGGTGACATCCACTTGGGCCTTGCCTCACAGTGACTTTCTGCTTCCTGGTGCTTCTCTCACCTTGAACCCTCACCTTGAGTTATGGGTGCTGAGAAGGAATCCTGCAGGTGGCTCTGGAGGTGGCAGAACCCAGCAGGGATGGGGTGTAAGGTGCCAGAGGTGGCGGTGCTTATTTCCAGTGGGTCACCTCCTGGGGTCACCCACTGGCTGCAGTGCATGGCTCCAGGCAGACACAGCTCCGTCCTGCGTGGGTGGTGCTGTCCTCCTCACTGGCTGTCCTGTGGGCGGTGCTGTCCCCTCCTCACTGGCTGTCCCGTGGGCAGTGCTGTCCCCTCCTCACTGGCTGTCCCGTGGGCGGTGCTGTCCTCCTCACTGGCTGTCCCGTGGGCAGTGCTGTCCTCCTCACTGGCTGTCCCGTGGGCAGTGCTGTCCTCCTCACTGGCTGTCCCGTGGCAGTGCTGTCCCCTCCTCACTGGCTGTCCCCTCCTCACTGGCTGTCCCGTGGGCGGTCCTGTCACCTCCTCACTGGCTGTGTCGTGGGGAGTGCTGTCCCCTCCTCACCTGGCTGTCCAGTGGGCGGTCCTGTCCCCTCCTCACTGGCTGTCCCGTGGGCAGTGCTGTCCAGTGGGCGGTCCTGTCCCCTCCTCACTGGCTGTCCTGTGGATGACAGTGTCTCAGGAGGCCTGTGTCACTGGGGTGGTGGCTTATTTTCCTAGGCTGGCGGGTCTGCTGTTCGTAACAGAACAAGGAAGGCCTCCTGCTGACCGCTGTATTTTCTCTCCCGATCTTTCCAGCAACCTGGCAAGCAACCGGATCGGCACCCTGGAGTCCGGAGCTTTTGATGGTCTGTCACGGTCGCTGCTGACGCTTCGCCTGAGCAAGAACAGGATCACCCAGCTTCCTGTGAAAGCATTCAAGCTGCCCAGGTTGACACAACTGTGAGTGTAGAAACCCACATATTAATTCAGGTCACAAACCTGATGGAGGCCAAACTTCCCCAAGGACCTCAGTCAAAGGCAGCTCCTTCCTCGCTCCGGGCCCAGCTTGCGTGAACAACCCGCAGTGACCCAGTGGCGACACCAGTCACAGCAGACTAGACGCTGGTCTGGTGCCTACGGCTCTCAGGCCACCAAGACCCACTGAGGATGGAGGGTGCGACCTGTGGTCACTCCAGAGCACAAGGAGGAGGGCTGCTTGCTAGCCACATGGGTGGGGCTCAGGCTGCGGGACTCCTTATTGGTCGTGGAGGTTCTGTCTTTTTAAAGGGACCATGCAGTCTGTGCCAGGGCACTATGGTGCCCAGCGCGGGGTCAGTGTGAGAGAAGTGAGTGTAGCTGGAGGGAGTCCTGAGCAAGAGAGGGCCGTCGTCTTCATCTCCTAGTGGGTGGATGATTTATCTTTTCTGACGAAAGGATTTCTTTATTTAGTTTTTGATGACCAAGGCCCGTACCCTCTGGGAATGGTCCCGAGTTTGGAGTCCAGAAAGCCTCTATTTTCAGAACCTGATGGAGTATTTGTTCTAGGTTTATTTCCTGTATCTTCTTTGCAGCAAAGGAATATATCTCAGGAAAATAAGCCACTATTGGGATTTTGTTTAAACAGAGAAAAACAGGTGTTCAGAGCTATGTGTGACAGCAGAATGGGGTGTATCCAGCGCTGCTTCTGCCTGGCTTCACATGCACCCCACCAGCGCCCGGTTCTGTCCTGCATCCCAGGTCCTGTTCCTCGGAGGGTCTGTGTGAGGCAGGCCATGAGTTTCTGCCCAAGTATTCGGGGAAAACGAAGGGCTTTCTGATGAGCCTGTGTTCCCCGTCCCTCCCACCAGGGCTGCTGCTGGACCCAGCCCCCAGATTCCTGAAATCTTGTGGCTAACTGAGCTTTATCACACGGGCCAGAAGCCAAACGCGTGCTCCGTGGCATGCCCAGTGCCCTCACTCCTCGTGGGCAGTGACAGCTTGCTCTCTGTGACTGGAGATGCTGCGAGTGCTTCCAGTGGGCAGTGTCACTCCTGTTTGGTCTCGGTGGTTAGATTTTTCCTGGTGAGGCGTCTGGTGTGGGTTTCTGTTGCTGAGCCGAGGCATCTCACCTGGGGTGTTTGCATCCTGAGTCCTGCCCCCTCCTCTCTGCAGACGGCCATCATGGAGGAATGGGTACCCTAGCTCAGGAGCGCTCCCCTCCTCTGTTCCTCAGCCGGGGCCGGGCAGTGCCGGGGCTGCCTGGTGGGCGCCTTGCACACCAGCTCCACCAGGACCCCCACCCGGGTTTTCCCTGGAAACCCAGCAGTGGCTGTGGGCTTGGCTGCAGGTGAGGGGTCATGCCAGCTGCTCTGAACCCACCGGCTTTGTCTCTTTAGGGACCTCAATCGGAATCGGATCCGGCTGATCGAGGGCCTGACGTTCCAGGGGCTGGACAGCTTGGAGGTGCTGAAGCTGCAGCGGAACAACATCAGCCGGCTGACGGACGGGGCTTTCTGGGGGCTGTCCCGGATGCACACACTGTGAGTGCGCGGGCCACGCCGGGGGCCTGTGGTCTGTCTGCATCGCCCTCTGCCCAAGGGCCGTTAGGACTTTGCTGGGGCCTCACTCCGTGCTTTTGGGGGCTCCAGATAAGGTGCTTCCCTGGAAGATTAGGACAGTCTCGGGGCAGTTTAGTGGATTTGGTGAGAACATTAGGTAGTGAAGACAGGCCATCCTTCTGGGGCTCCCCCTACTTCGCTGCTCTCCTCCCATGGCCTCCCCCGCCCCACACCCTGCAGAACGTCCCCTTTCCGATTGGGCTCTGACAGTCTGATGGGCCGGCATGTCCAGCTCGTCCTGGGAGATGCTCGTTTGGTGAGCTCCTCGGCATTGGTGCAGCTGCCCCTCTGTCCAGGGAGCAGATGTGCCAGTCGCTGCCCGTGCCGCCGCCAAGTCACGCAAAACCGCAAGAGCATGCAGCGAGGGCAGAGAAGGCAGCTGCCCGCCTCTGTTTTCAGACATTTAGATGTGTCGGCTCTTTGTCAGAAGGAGCCTGCCTTGCAGTTGACCACGTGCTCAGACTGGGAGGAAGGTGTGGTGTCCACCTCCTGCCCGCGTCTCCTCCCCAGCTTGTACTCCCAGAGGCAATCACGTCTCTTTTCTGCTGAGGTTTCCTGGTTGTCGTCCTGCTGGTGGCTGGGCCACGTTAGACATTTGACTGCTGTCGGTTTGTCAGTCTGAGATGTCTTGCTTTATGGTCAGTGGTTTCACTTGTTCAAGACACTGTCCCGCTCCCTCCAGTCTCCACACATGACGTGACTGTGTTTTTTTTAATAGTTTTTTATTAGTTTTCTTTGCAACTAAAACAAAAACAATTCTAGTTCCTGTTCCATCGTGCTGTCTCTCAATCATGCCTTTTACATTCACACATACATACTTTTACACATTTACATACACACACACACATATACACACTGTCACATTCACACATACACATATACTCACACATATACATACACACACATATACTCACATTCATATACACATGCTGACACACTCACATACACTCAGATATACACATTCTAACATTCACACACACATATAACACAATTACTCTTACACACAATTTACACACACACACACACACACACATACATACTGATGTACACTCAAACATATACATATTCTCACATATACGTATATACTCACATACTGACACAGATATACACACATGGCTTATACTCACACACGTACTGACACATACATTCAGATACTCAAACACATACACATAACTCACACGCACATAGACACATACACTCAGTCACATACACATATATGCCCCCCCACACACACACGTTACCTCATGCTTAATATTACAAGGACTTTGGGCAACCACACACACACACAAACACACACACACTCACCCACATACACACACACACATACACGCTAACACACACACACACATATAAACACACACATACATGTACTCACACACACTGAGGATGTGCTTCTCCCTCTCTCCTCTACCTGCCTTGGACCTGGTGTACCTCTGTTTTTACATATTTAAGTACACTTTCACTTGACATCTTAAAGCTGTCATTTTAGACTTTGACATCTAGGTGGTTGTGTGCTGGGTGGGCTGAGCTGAAAGAGAATTTGCAGGAAAGTGCAGTGAGCTCGCACACGTGGTTTTCATGTTGAACAAATGCACACACGGTGGGTGATCAGCTGCCTGAGTTAGTAAGCGTCGTGCTTCCTTTTGTGCAGCAGCAGCAGGTGGGCGGATAATGGCGGATGTGGCCGCCCAGGGTCCTGGTAATACAAGGTGGGGCAGCATGTGGGTGATGGCTTCTGTCCGGGTGAGGCCGTGCAGGCCCAGGCTGCAGGCCAGGAAGCCGGTGGCCGTGTCCTGGCTTCCTCTTGGCGGAAGCGCAAGCCTCCAGTGCATGCTGAATTTTCTCGTGTCCCTCTCGGCAGCCCTGTGGAGTAGTTCTCTTGGGCACCTCCATTTTCCAGATGTCCAGGTCATGCAGCTCACAGAGGAGCAAAATTAGGATTTAAATCCAAGGGGTCACCGCCAGAGCTAAAGCTGTGTCTCTGGCGGTTTCCTCCTCTGTAAGGTTTTTCTTTCATGAGCTCTGTCTGCCCTCTGTGTGCAGCTCATCTGCCCCTCTGTGTGCTTGCTTCTGAACCTGGCCTGGACACTCACCATCATCTGTTTGGGTTTTCCTGTCTTGTCCTACACGTATACATACACACACGCACGCACACATGTACACACTCATGCACTGTTATTGGGTTCTTGGTGCCGACCAGAGTCTCTGCGGTGTCGGGTCCTGGGCGCCAGCCCCTGCCCTCGCTGTGGGGCGTGGCCGGGGCCGCCGCCTCCATCACGCACGTGGCTGTCTTTGCAGGCACCTGGAGCACAACAGCCTGGTGGAGGTGAACAGCGGCTCGCTCTACGGCCTCACCGCCCTGCACCAGCTCCACCTCGGCAACAACTCCATCTCCCGCATCAACCGCGACGGCTGGAGCTTCTGCCAGAAGCTGCATGAGCTGTGAGTGTCACCCGCTGTGCGCTGTGCCATTAGACACTGCCTCCTGGCGTGGCTGGCGGCCTGGGCTTCCCACAGCTCAGTGGGCGGGTGGGCTCAGGCGGGCAGCCCAGAGGAGGCACTGGCTGTCAGCAGGGAGGCCAGGGCCCAGCACCAGGCCCGGAGCAGGACCCCGAGGCTGCAGACCTCGGTGGTTTGAGCTTGACCCTTCCTGCTCCCCTCCCTCTGTTCCCTAGGGGGGCTTGGGCCGCCTGGGCTTGGAGAGGGTCCGGGCAGCCTGCAGGAGGTTCTCCTTGCAGCTGTTCAGAGCTGTTGCACAACAGTGGCTACAAGGAGCACGGACTTCTTTCGGGAAGGGGCTACTGGGCTCAAACACAGAAAGGACTGTGGGCCTGAGAGATGGCGACAGGCTGAGGGACGAGTTACAGGCCCTCGCGGTCTCTGCCTTCCTGCGTAGCCAGGTCGCCACACTGGCTCCTCCCCTTCCTCCCCACCCTGGCCTGGAGGCGAGGCGCCTGTGCCTGTGACTGCGTTTTACTGAGACAGATGGCCCTGCGTCCCTTTGGGAGACTCCCCGACAGGCCCGACTGGGCCCGGGAGCCCGCGCTGGTGTCCAAGGTCCCTGAGACGGTGCGAGGCAGCCCGCCAGGGTGGGCGGCAGGGTGGACACGTCCCTGCCCCGCTCCTGCCCCTGCCCCTGCTCCTGCCCCTGCCCCACTCTCGCCCCAGCTCTAAAAGATGGTTGTTCTGGAGGAAGAAAGTGGATCCTCATTGCGTCTGTTACTTCAGCTTAAGTGCAAGGTTTCTCAGTCCCAGTCTTAGTTGAGGCCCCTTTCACCGGCTGCCATGGCTGATGCCCAGGAGGGGAGAGGGAACCTGGGCAACCTCAGTGACATGGCTTCCCTCCCCGTCTCTCCCTCCAAGGACTCTGTCCTTCAACAACCTCACACGGCTGGACGAGGGGAGCCTGGCCGACCTCAGCAGCTTGAGCACCCTGCGCCTCAGCCACAATTCCATCAGCCACATTGCGGAGGGCGCCTTCAAGGGACTCCGGAACCTGCGTGTCTTGTACGTCTCACTGTGGGGGTGGTGGAGGGGCCCCCACGGGGGGGCAGGTGGGCAGCCAGCTGCTTGGTTGAGGCCCCTTTCACCAGCTGCCAGTCAGAACTGGACCCAGAACAGACCTATTCAGTGCGCAGTCTCACCCCTTTATATTATCAGCGGGGAAAGAACTGGTGCGCGTGTTGACCCGTGTACTGAAAGGTTGTGGGTTTGATTCCCAATCAGGGCAAGTACGGAAGGCAGCATCCAGTCAGTGCTCTCTCACATAGATGCTCCTCTCTCTCTACCTTCCCCTCTCACTAAAAGTCAATTAGCTTGTCTCGGTGAGGACTAAAGAGAAAGGAAAGGAAAAGCGTCTCTGGTTGGTGAGAGAGCAGATGGAAACCTGACTTAGTACCAGGCCAGGTGTCCTCAACCCCTCTTCTCGGCCCTGCCCACGGGGAGCAGCTGAGGTCGGGGAGCTGCTTGTTCAGCGTGCCTCAGGCCTGCGGGAAGCTGGGAAGGCCAGGCTCACCGCACGGCTCGGCGGCCGCGCCTCTCTCCCTTGAGTGTCAGTCTGTCCTCCACCTCCTGTGAAGACGGGACTGAGTGCTGGGTAGTGAGCTGTCTGTCTGTCTTCCCCAGGGACCTGGGCCATAACGAGATCTCGGGCACAATAGAGGACACAAGTGGTGCCTTCACGGGGCTCGACAGCCTCAGCAAGCTGTGAGTATGCCGACGTCTCCCGGTCCCTGGTCCCGGGGCAGCCAGGGAGGGCTGGCGTGTGTGCGTGTGTTCCTTTGGGAAGAGGAGTCTGAGTAGGAGAGAGGGAGGCGTACTGCCAGCTTCTCGGGCCAGGGCTCCTGTGGCCTGGGCGTGGCTTCTTTAGGGCTGAAGACCTGGTGTCCGGAACTGATGTGAAAACAGCCAAGCCTTCCCTTGTTCTTTGCACAAAGGAGCCTTAACCATTCCCTCAGTTTCTAGAAATGGTGTGAAATGTGGAAAGCGAGTCTTGAATCAGTATTTTTGTTGTCCATCATAATTTCTAAGAGTCATTTACAAGGGTAATGGAGTAGCTGCTCTTTATTCGAGGTGTCTGCTGTTTCGCTTTGTTCTGAGTTCCTAGACGTGGCCAGTCATTCTGTGAGGCTGTGCGTGTCACCTCTAATAGTCCCGAGGCTGCCTTGCGGCCTTTCTGCCGTTGAGGAAACAACTGGAGGGGTTTGCCCAGGACCACGCGGCTGGTGGGTGGTGGGTGGCACTCACCCACGTGTCTCCCCAGCACTCTCTGCAGGAGCGGGGACCAGAGCAGTGATCACTGTTCGCCTGCCTCTCCGAGGGGGGTTCGGAGGAGGACAGACCGGGGAGACGAGCCTGCGGCCCGAGCTGCCCCTGATGCAGGCGGGGGTGGGAGGAAGTAGCATCCGGGAGCAGGGAGCAGCAGTGCGGCCCGGGAGCCTGGGCAGGAGAGGGTAGTGAATGTTTCTGATGTGTCTTGAGATGGAGTTGCATACCTCCTGTACTCAGAAGCTGTGTGGGCTGAGGACTGTCTCTCCTTGCATCCTGTGTTCTGACAGCTCGTCACAAATGCCAGTCAGTTCTTTTCCCGGAAAATGCTCCACACCCCTCACCCCCTCCCCCACCTCCTGGCCCCTTTCCCCATGACAGCACAGTGTGGGGGCTGCCTCCTCTGAAGCCCCTCTCTTCCTCCACAGCAGCCTGGCCTGGGGCTGTCCTCTGCCAGCAAGCCCTGCCCCCACCCCAGATGTCTGCAGGAGAATGTGGGCCTTGTTTTCATCTGCCCCCTGGGTGATCAGCCTGCATAATTGAGAACTTGAGAATTTGTTTTATTGCTATTGTCACCATTAGAAATAACAGCCTGCCCTCCTTGTAGAAGAGGTCAGTGTGACGGGTGGTTACTGGATGAAATAAGCACAGATTTCACCAGTCAGAACATTTGCTGGGACCTGGAGCTGAGTAACCCGAGGTGGGGTGCTTTGGGGCGAGGGGTTCAGTGCCAGGGTGCTGTTACTGCTCCGCTGCAGGGAGGGGGCGGAGGAAGAGGGGAGGCCACTGGCATCTGTGCACAGTGTATTTGGTGTAAATTATAAGCTGCAGATTGAGGTGGTGGACATCGGATGAGCCTTCACATCCTTGCAGACTGCCTCCGGGAGAAAGGAGGGCAGCGAGGTCTTGGCCTCCGTGTCCCCGTCACCTCTGGGGCAGCCAGCAGCTGGCTGTGTCTGAGCTGCACTCAGTTGCTGGGGGAGGGGGTTCCTAAGCAGCGGCCCCTGAGGAGAGTGTGTTCCTGGCGGGCAGGGGAGGCCCCGCAGACGCGGGCTCACGGTGGCCAGGCAGCAGGCGGAAGCAGCGCCGCCTCCGGGGCTGGCGGCTGCGTCTGTCTGTCTTTCTGAAGGAGCACCTGGGGCTTGCCACGTCCCCGGGGCCCTTGCAGTTCGTCTGGAGCTGGGCCCAACGGGCTGCCCGCGTCCTTGGATTTCTTCAAGGCTGTGTTTTCTGTCTTTCGTCCTTTCAGGGAGGTCAGGGCTTTGTTTTTCTAGTGGGTCCCAGTCTTCACGTAGGTCTGCAGGAGGAGCTGGCCTGAGTCGAGATCTTGCTCCTGATTCTCAGTGGATCTGGATGAGGAACCTCCCCCTTCCCCCTGCATGAGCCAGGCCGGCTTTTGCCTTCCTGCCCACCCGCCCGCCCAGACATGGTCCCCCAGGTCGCAGCTCAGATCGCCAGGGTCGACTCCCAGCAGTCCCTCTAACAGGCCTGGGCTCCCGGGTGCTCGGAAGCCAGTGCCCTGTGTGTCAGGCTCTCATCAGAGCGCCTGGTGATGAGGAGGGCACCCTGAGACCTTGGTTCTTTTTGTTCCCTGCTGGAAGCAGGAGCCCCCAGGGGCCGGGCAGGAGAACACCTCTCTGGGACGTGATGAGCCTGGTCCGTGGGCGCCGTTGACAATCTGGGTTCTTGCTCAGGAGGCCAGGGCGCCGCACCTGCAGGCCCCGAGGGCTCTGAGGCAGGTCCCAGCTCCCAGGCCCAGGTGCAGACTAGGGCGCCAGCTCCGTGACCCTCCCCCGCCTCCTTGGGGAACCTCCATCCAGAATGCAGTTTCCAGTCGGTGGCATTCGGTTCTGAGTTTTCATTTCCATCTCTGACTGCGTCCTTGCTCCTCTGTGGCCACGGCTAACCTTCAGCTCCACCTTCGGGTGGTCCGCGGAGAGAGGCAGGCAGGACCAGGTGATTTCCACTTAAGGTTTCGAGGGGCCTTTCTGGCAATTCCAGCCTGTCATCGCCGCTGAGTTCTAATGAAGACAAAGTCAGGCTTTCCTTTCCCAAAGCGAAGGCCTGTGCTCTTCAGCCCCGTGAGCTCAGCACAGGTCAGGTTTCCACCTGCCTGTCCCGGACACACTTACCAGGCAGCACTGCCCTAATTGTGTTCTCTTCCTCCCGCCCCTCCCTGTTCTCCCCCACCCCACCCCACCCCCGCTCCCCCACCCTCCACTTCCCCGTTTTGGATGTTTGGAAACTGCAGATCTCTGTCTGGAAACAAGATCAAGTCGGTGGCTAAGAGAGCATTCTCCGGACTGGACAGCCTGGAGCACCTGTGAGTACCTGGGCAGACCTTCCCTACCGGCCACCAGGTGCGGCTCGGGAGCCGCTGGCCACTTCACCACGGTTATAAGCCGAGATGCCGGCGATCAGAAATGCCAGCTGCTTCCTTCTCGTTATGTCAGCTTCAGCTCTGGCCTTTACTTGCCTGTGCCAGGAGCAGTTGCATTGCACACAGCCCGGGGTGAGCTCCCATTAATGCAGCCAGCGATGGATAGGTCCCCTCCGCCTCCTGCCCTGCCCCGGCTCGGCCCGGCCCAGCCCGGCATCGCCGCTGCAGTGGCTTCAGAGAAGTCGTGGGAGGTTTTCTGCCTGTCGGGTGGTGAGCGGGCCTCTCCTGGTTCTCCCGAGAAGGCTGGCTTGGTTCCAGACTTATTCCCCGTGCTCCTGCCATGTCTGTGAAAAGAGCTCGGGCAGTGGAATCGGCCGGACACGGGTCTGGCTCCCCCCGAGGCGCCCTGCACAGCCAGGCTGCCTGGAAACCCCGAGCCCCGGGCTCAGACGCCTAGGAGGTGCCCGGCGCACTCTGCCTCAGTAAAGCGTGTTCTTTTGCAGGAACCTTGGTGAGAATGCGATCAGGTCTGTCCAGTTCGATGCCTTTGCGAAGATGAAGAACCTCAAAGAGCTGTGAGTACCTGGGGTTCTGGGCCCCCGTTAGCACCAGCAGTTTCAGAGCAAGGAATGCCTTGTTTGGATTGTGCCTTATCTTATGTAATAGTTGTTATCACTTACCGTCGTGCTTAAGTTAAATTTCCTTTTACAAAGATTCCCTGGGGGGTTACTCTGGACCAGGGGTGAGCACACCACATTCCAGCGGTCTCCAGCTCTGGATGCCGTGGGGTCTGCCTGGGCAGTGAGGACTGGCTGTAGCGCGCGGCAGCCGTAAACTGTGTGTGAGGGATGGGGGGCCGGGGGCCAGGCAGCTGGGTTTACAAGAGGTGGCCCGGCTGCGGCTCTAAGTCAGGGGCCACGGGCTCTCTAGACCATGCAGCCACCCCTTTAATTAGGGCAGGGACACGATTTCATCTTCTGGGTTTGCTTAAAACGAAGGGTCTGTGTTGAGTGGCTGTGTTAACGAATGTGGGCTGTGAGCAGGGCAGAGGTTACTGTGGGGCATCCGGGTCCAAGGCCCCTGGAGTTCACGGTGTGTGTGCGCTGTGGGCTGTCATCATAGGCCCATGGGTGACGGCCGGAGCTCCCTGTGTCCTGACTGTGGCAGAGGAGCTGGTCTCGGGACCTGGGCAGCAGTTCCCATGATCCTTTCCTCTTCCTGTGCAGAAATCTGGTGCTGAAGCCAGTGAGTCCTGGCCACCAAGTTGGTTCCCTGAGGTGTGGCTGCGGTTCTCACAGGAGGACTGTCTGCCCCCTGACGCTCCTGAGGCCGCTGGGGACCCCAGATTGCAGGCAGGCAGGGGCGTAGGAACCAGAGCGGGAAGCAGGCCTGGCGACACCCTCGTGGTATGACTGGACTGTGAGGTTCCAGCCCGTCCCGTAGGTGCTTTTCGGAGCGTCCTGTGTTAGAGCGGAGTGCATGGGAGGAGGGGCGCACGGACAGGGGGTGACGTGGCACACAGAGCCGAGCGTTGATTGTGAAGTCTCAGCAGTGAGAATGTGTTTATGTGACATTTCTTCCAACCTTTCTGCTTTTGAAGCTTTTCAAATATAGTAATGTTAAAAATAGCTACGTAAATGGGAAGAGGATATTTGAGAGAAAGGGAAGGACGGGGAGATAAGATGTCCCTTTTGGCCTTCTATAAATTCCGGTTTCCTGAGACAGGGTTCTAGTTGGAAGCAGCTAGACCCTTCCAGGTGCGGACACGGCCCTCCCACCCCCGCATCTGCGGCCGGAGGCACGGCTTGGCCCTCGGCCTGCGTTTCCCATCAGGCGCTGCGCGGCCCAGCTGTGCCTGGCCCCGGGCCCAGCCCGCTGCCGGGGAACCAGCGATTCCACTCGGTCGTTTTCTTCCCCGTCCGACGGAGGCAGGTTGTGCTGTGTGCTTAGTCATCCTCCGGGTAGATTTCCACAGCGGTGATGAGAAACACACTGGGAGCTGGAGTCATGGAAGGCACGAGGGAGCCGCGGACAGAGCGCTGGGCCGGCTGGCGAGGCTGCGCTGGGAGCCGGGGCCCGAGGCGTTCGGTCTGCAGGGCCTTGGGCCGCTGGCAGGGTCCTGGTGCAGTCTCAGCCCAGCCTTTCTTTGCAGCGACTCGTGTGTGTGGACGGAGGCCAGGCCCTCCCTGTCCTGTGGTCCTTAGAAAAGCTCTCTCTCCGCCAAGCGCCCGTGGTTTGTGCGGCCTGGGCTCCCGGGGGGCTTCATGGTGGAGGATGGGGAACCCCTCGGGATGGGATGCGGGAACACGGGCCAGCAAAGATGCTGAGGGTGTGGTGTGAGGCTTGACCCCTTCCACACATGTCTCTCACCCAGGACCATGTCACAGTTAGTTCCTTTGGCTCCGATGAGATCTGTCCCTGTCCCCCATTGGGTGCTGGGTGCCGCAAGGGAGGGCCCCGTGTCTGGCTGGACGTTCCTGTCCCAGCACCAGGCTCTCCTGCTGCTTGAGAGGAAGGGGCGGCACCCAGATCCCCTCCCTGGAGTGACCCGTGAGCTTTTGTCAGGGAGCGCTCCCCTCCGCTCATCACCAGGCCATTGACTCTTCCGCAGAACAGCCCCCTCGGTCTGAGCACAGAGCTACCTGCCCACCAAGGGAAGAGAAAAGCTAAAGCTGATTTGAAGGTTTGGCCTGGGCAAGCGTCACACTTATAATGGCTTTGAGGCAATTGTTCTGTCTTTAAAAAGCTCCTTCCCAAAGTCAGCTTAGTCCGGGGCGGCAGGAGCGGCGGGAGGCGAAGGTGTAAGTGGCTAACGGCTCAGCGTCGCTCCTGGCTGTGACCAGGCCCGGCTCCTCCGCAGCCAGAGGGAAACGGGGAGCACCAGCTGCCTGGCTGCTTCGGGTGGCATCTGAGGAAGGCGGTGGGTGAGACGGAGGCTGGTGGCGTGATGGCCCGTGTGACGCTTGGAGTGTCCGGGCACACGTGTCCTGGGGACGGTGTGTGACCAGGAGCCGGTGTCTCCTGCGCCCCGGGGACAGGGCAGTGCGACCCGGGTTGGCTCATCTTCGAGTGACTGCTCAGGATGGAATGTCCAGAGACGGCGATTCCGATCTCTGTTTAAAAGCGGATCCTCAGTTGCTGAGAAATGAAAATGAAAATATTCTCTGTTTTGGTTGGAGCCTCACAAAACCAAAGTGGCGCGTTCCCATGCCCCAGCAGCGCCGAGAGCTCAGCTCTGGGTGCGGGGCCGCGGGCCTCCTGGTGCTGGTGAGAGACGCAGGCGGACGGCGCGGGGGCCAGGCCCCCCTCTGAGGAGACACGCGGCCCTGCCCCCACAAGGCTCAGTCGTGCAGAGTGGCCCTCCGCAGCCAGTGCAGCACTGAGATCGGGTCCCGGGCCCCAGGCAGCTCACGTGCTCACCAGGAGCCCGGCTCCCTGTGGCTGGAGTGTGAGCGTCCTGTCTCGGCAGAGCGTGGCTGTCGGAGGACGTGTCTGAACGCGGCTGGTGCTGTGCCCGTGGTCCTCGGCCCGCGTGGCAGCATCACCCCGAGCGTGTTAGAGGCCGGGTCATGGGTCTGTCCGGCCGCAGCCAGAAGCTGTGCTTTACAGCATCTCCAGGTGGATGGCCTGTGGCTGCAGAGGGACCGGGAGGGGACGGCAGGAGCTGACGGGGCGGCGGGCGCTGTTGCACTGAGAGCATTTCTCTGTTTCTCTTGCAGCCGCATCAGCAGCGAGAGCTTCCTGTGTGACTGCCAGCTGCGGTGGCTGCCCCCGTGGCTGCTGGGCCGGACGCTGCAGGCCTCCGTGACCGCCACCTGCGCCCACCCGGAGGCGCTGCGGGGCCGGAGCATCTTCTCGGTGCCCCCGGAGAGTTTCGTGTGTGGTAAGCCCGTCTGTGGTCTCCCCCGTGCCGGGCGCGGGGCCAGGAGCTGGTCCCGGGGTGGTTCCTGTGACCAGAGCGGAGCCCGGCGTGGTTTCCATCGGCCGCCGGGCGCTGCTTGCCTCCCACTGAACCCACACGTGGATTTACAGCCAGGCCGCCCTCACGTGGCTCTTGGAGTCCACCCTGCAGGCGGAAGGGAGTGGGCTGGTTCAGTTACAAATCAGAGGAATCGGTTACAGGAAGACAGGCTGTTGTTTCAGGAGGGTCGGCGCTGTGGACTGCTCAGTGTCTGAGGCTGGTTTTAATGTGTTTCTTTCCAACCCCAAGAATGAAAGGTTAAATGCAGGAAGAACGAGTCCCAGGAGAACATGCGCTGTAGTAAAAATAATTCCTTAATGTTGACTTGCCCTCTTGCTGTTTCTCAAACCACCGAATCTGCACTTGTAGCTTAAAATTCTTTTTTCTTCTGGTTGTTGGAACGCAGCTCTTGCCTTTGGCCGGGGTGGTTGGGTCCAGCACAGAGAGGAGTAATGCAGTGGCCAGGGGACGTGGCCCGAGAATGGCCACTTGTGAGGTGTTCCCATTCCTGGTCTGTGCTCTGAGCAGGAGCGAGCCGGGGGGGGGGGGGGGGGGGGGGATAAGCGAGGTGGAGGGAGGGGAAGGGGGTCCCCCGGGCCTGCCTGGAGCAGCTGGGCCAGCATGAGATGAGTCCAGCTGCCTCCATCAGTCCTCCCCGTCTGCCTGAGCTCTGGTCCCTGCTCTGGTGATCATTACCAGGAGCACCCCTAGTGATATGGGGGCCCCTGTGGGCTACTTCTTGGTCCTACATAGCCACAGCCATGTGCGCGCCCCCCACCTTCTTCCGGTCAGTCTGGTACAGCCTTAAGACCCGGCCAACGTGGATCAGCTTTTCTTACTCCTCAGCCTCCCAGGAGCTCCACCCCTGGGGCCGGTGGCTCCGTGCCTGGTGCTCCTCGGGGCCTGGTCCTTAGGGCACCAGATGGTCAGAGCTCTCTGAGGTCCAGTGCTCTGCCCCCTCTCCCTTTCCTTTCCCTTCATATGCTACATGCAGCCTCCAGCCTGTGGCCCTGGCATGTTCTGGGTTGTAGCACCTCTTACCCCCTTGGGCTCCTACCCAGGCGTCGTCAGTGTGGCAGGGAGCGAAGGTGCAAGCTCTGTGCTAGTCTTCCATCCTTTTTTATAAAATTGAGCTGGGAGCATCACACCCAGAGGCATCGCAGGAATCGGTTCAGATAATGAGCGAGGGTGCGGGCGGGGAGAGGGAGCCCTGCATGCAGGTGGGAGGGAAATGGGCAGCCGCTTGGAGACAGCTTGTCAGTTCCTCAAGCAACCAAACAGCAGTCCTGCTCTTAGCTCCCTGCTCGGGAGAGCGGGAAATGGATGTCCACATGAACACCTTGTACGCAGGTTCACAGCAACGGTCCTGGGATAGCCAAAAAGCGGACCCAGCCAGTGCCCCGGTGATGGATGGGTAGATCCGGTGCAGCAGAGCCGTGCAGGGGAATGTCATTGGGCCGTAAAAGAGGGAGTCAGTCATACCACACAGATGAGCCTCACAAAGACCTCATGATGGAGGATTGCAGTCACAAATAGGAAAACCAGTACAGGTGGCAAGCGGATCAGTGGTTGCTGAGGGCTGGGAGGGGCGGTGGGAGAAGGGATGGCAGCCCGCATGGATGGGGTTTGTTGTGGAGGCAGTGAACATCTTTTTAAAATTGACTGTGATGACAGTTGCACATATTTGTCAATATACTAAAGATCATGGAATTACTTTAATCAGGTTAATTCCATTTCAATAAAGCTTTGTTTTAAAAGATAGAATTTTTATACCATAAAATTCACCCCTGTGAAGTGTACAGTTCAGTGGTTTTTCAGAATATTGAAAAGTGTAACCCTCACTCTTCATTCTAAAAGTTCTTTATATATCAAAATACTAGACTCTCATCAGATATATGACTTGCCAATATTTTATCCCAACCTGTGCATTATTTTTCATTTTTTGATGGGTGAGGCACAAAAGTTTTAAATTTTGATAAAATCCAGTTTCTCTATTTTTTCTTCTGTCATTTCTACTTTTGATGTCATATCTAAGAAACTGTTGCCAAAGACGAGGTCACACAGACCTTTTCTTCGAAGAGTTTTGTGATTTTAGTTGCCACATAGACTTCCACTTTTGTTTTTTTGAAGACTATTTTGACTATTGTGGTTCTCTTGCATTTCCCTATAATGTTTTGGATCAACTTGTCAATCTGCAATCAACACAATGGACATTTTGAAATAGGGATTCCATTGAACCTGTGCGTTAATTTGGGAGTATTGCTGTCTTAATATTAGTTCATGAAGATGGGATGGCTTTCGGGTGTGGTTTTGTTGTTGTTTTGTAATTCTTCTGTAATTCCTTTCAGTGGTTTGTGGTTTTTATTGTACACTTTACAAAAATTCTTTCTGGACTATTTTAAATGGTATTCTTTATTTCATTTTAAAAGTTTCATTGCTAGAGCATAGAAATGCAATTGAATTTGATATGTTGATCTTGTATCCTGCAACCGTGTTGAAATAATTTATTAGTTCTAATAGTTTTTCAATAAATTCCTTAGGTTTTCTTTATTATATGATCATCATGCCATTTGAAAAAAATATATAGTTTTACTTCTATTCCAATCTGGCTTTATTTTATTTATTTATTTATTTTTGCCTAATTGCTCTGGCTAGAACCTCCAGTACATTATTGAGTAGAAGTGGTGAGGGTAGACGTCCTTGTCTTTTTTTCTGCTCTTAGGGGAAAACATTCAGTCTTTCATCATTAGGAATGATGTTAGCTGTGGATTTTTCTTAGATGACCTTTATCAAGTTGTGGAAATTCCCTTCTGATTATAATTTGTTCATAAAAACATTTCAGCTTTTCTCATGAGAGGGTGTTGGGTTTTGTCAGATGCTTTTTTTTTTTTTTTTTTTTTTTCCATCTGTTCATGCAGTTAGGTGGGCTTGACCTTTATTTTTTTGAAATGGTGTAATACCTTGATTTGTGGATGTTAAACCAACCTTGTATTCCTGGGATAAATCCAGCTTGTTCATGCTGTATGATTCTTTTTACATGTTGTGGGATTTGTTTTTGCTAGTGTATTTGTTGAGGATATTTTTGTTTTCACTTGTAAAGATCTATAGTTTTTTGCTTTTGGTGATGTTTTGTCTGGTTTGTTAATGGATAAAATACTTGCCTCTGAGAATGGAGTAGGAAAGTGTTCCCTCCTAATACATTTTTGGGGAAGAGTTCATAAAGATTAGTGATAATTTGCCTTGAAATGTTTGGTCAGGTTCAACAGTAGTGCCTTGTAGGTCTGGGCTTTTCTTTGTGGGAAGTTTTAAAATTTATTAATTCAGTCTGTTTACTTGTTAGAACTATTCAAATTATACATGTATTCTCCAGTCACTTTTGGTAGCTTGTGTCTTCCTCAGAATTTGTGCATTTCAAACTGGTTGTCTAATATGTGAGCAGTTATTCATAGTGGCTCCCTGTATTCTTGTTCATCTCTGTGAGGTTGGTAGTAATGTCTCTTCTTTAATTACAAAGTCTGAGTCTTCTCTTTTCTGCTCCTGCCCTTTCATCTCAGCCTGAGTGATTTCATTCTGTATTTCTTGTAAAGTAGGTCTGGTAGCAATGAATTGTCTCAGGTTTTTTTGTGTGTCTTTTTTCTTCTAAACCTGAGAATGTTTTACTTTCACCTTCATTTTTGAAAGGATGGTTTTGCCGGATGTAGGGTTCTTATTTGGCATTCTCTCTCTCTCAGTACTTTGGCTATTCTTCCCCGCTGCCTTTGACCTCGGTGGTTCTGGTGAGAGATTAGCTGTCACTGTTACTGAGGTCCCTTGCTGCTTTCAGGATTCTCTGTTGGCAGCTTGACTGTGATGCACCTGGGTGTGGTCTCTGAATTTATTCTTCTTGGAATTTGCTGAGCTTCTTGGATGTGTAGATGCATGTTTTTTACCAAAAAGTTTTGGGCCATTTCTTCAAATACTCTTTCTGTTCCTTTTCTTTCTTCTTCTTCGTAGACTCCCATTATTTGCATGTTATTATGCTTCATGCTATCCCACAGGCCTCTGTGGCTCTCTTCACTTTCTCTTCATTCTTCTTTTGTTTACATTTATCAGACTGGATTATCTCAGTTGACCTGTTTCAAGTTTACTGACTCTTCTGCCCACTTGGCTTGGCTCTAGAGCCCTTCTAGTGAGTTTTCCATTTCAGTTATTGTACTTTTAAACTCCACACTTAAGATTTGATTCATGTTTGCAATTTATATCTTTATTGTATTCTTTATTTGGTGGGAAAGTATTTGCATACTTTCCTTTAATTTTCTTAGACCTGGTTTCCTTTAGTTCTTTGAACATATTTACAAAGCCAATTTAAGGTCTTCCTTTACTAAAGCCAAGAGCTTCCTTGAGGACATTGTCTGTTGACTTTTTTCTCCTGTTTCTTGGTGTGTTTTGTAGTTTTTTGTTGAAAACCGAACATTTAAAATAATGTGAATCCGTGTTCCTCTCTTACCCCAGGGTTTACTGTTGTCCTGTTAATTAGTTTCTTCGTTCAGTGACTTTCTGGATGGACGTTGTAAAGCCTGTTCCATGAAGCCACTGAAGTCTCTCCCTGGGTACATCCTTAAGTCAGGTCAGCCAGGAAGTCTCCGCCCTTTGTGCAGCGTCACTCCCCGCATGGATCCTGTTAGGGCCAGTTACAGGCTAGGAACTGTGCTGGGGGCACCGCCCTGCACGTGCGTCTGGGCCCTCAGGAACATGGCGGACCTCTCCAAAGCCCTGCAGCACTGCAGTCTCCTGGTTTTCCATTTCCATTTCTGGCCGGCCTCTTGTTGCCTCAATGCTATCACTGCCGGCCTGGCTGCTGCTTTCCTGGCATGCCCTCAGGGTGGGGCTCCCTGCTGAGCAGAGCATCTGTCCCATAAACACGCCCTGAGGGTGGGCTTAGGGGGAGGCTCCAACCATCATGCCTCAGTGATTGGTAAGCGGCTGGGCTTCCAGGATACTGCAGGCTGGAGAGTGGAGAAAATGCCACAGAGCTCCCTTTTCTTCGAGAGATTCATGCATTTCCCGGACCCACACCCCGTGGGCTGTTGTAGCCTCTGGTAGAGTCTTTGGGGTAAAATAGCTTTTTCCCAGAATTCTGAAGCAGTTGACCCTTCGGCTAGTGCTTTGCTTGCTTTGACGCAGGTACATATTTCACAGGTCTGCGTTCTGGCACAAGTGCCTTAGCGTAAAGCTTGTGGGGGAGGTCTGTGGTGAGGTCTGTGCAGTCCCATCCGGTTCTGAATCTGCTAAGTGTGTTAAACAAGGAGCCCGCTGGCTGCTTTGCTAGTGGAGCGCCCGTAGGCTGATCTGTGACAAGGTGTGCGTGGTCTCGGAGGTGATCGCTGCTCGTGGGTATAACACTGGATGAGGCAGGCTCTCCAGGTGGGAGGGAGTCCCTCCGTGTCGGTGGAGCTGAGGACTTGCTGTCCCTGCTGGAAAGGCAGCTGGTGCCTCTCGGCCCTCAGTGCCGGTGACTCACAGTGGCTCTTCTCTCCCCAGAGGACTTGCCGAAGCCACAGATCATCACCCAGCCGGAGACGACAGTGGCCGTGGTGGGCAGGGACGTCCGGCTCACCTGCTCGGCAGCCAGCAGCAGCAGCTCCCCCATGACCTTCGCCTGGAAGAAGGACAGCGAGGTTCTGGCCGACGCCGACATGGAGAACTTTGCCCACGTGCGGGCACAGGACGGGGAGGTGATGGAGTACACCACCATCCTGCACCTCCGCCACGTCAGCTTCGGGCACGAGGGCCGCTACCAGTGCATCATCACCAACCACTTCGGCTCCACCTACTCGCACAAGGCCAGGCTCACGGTGAACGGTACGCAGGCCCGGCTGCCCCGGGCTCGGCCCTGCACACCCACATGCGGCCATTCTGAGTTACCGCGAGGAGGGCCCGAGCCGGCCTGCACGGAGTCACCGTGGCCTGGGTGGGCCTCAGGGCAAGCTCTGAAGCTTCTCAGTGGAGTCTTTGTTTTGGGGATAAAATAACTTTTATCCACTTATTATGTTAAGTGACACTGTGGGCTCAAGCCTTGTATTTTTATCCATTTATTATTCTCCATAAAACAAGATGTCTGGTATCCAGATCCAGGATACCTGATGCTGGGGAAGTGGCTGCTCTCTGAGTAGATGGCACAGCCTTGGCGCCAGAGGCCGGCCCGGGACAGGTCAGCCAGTGGTGGCAGCGCGCCCGCCTCTGAGGCTGTGGAGTGCGAGCTGGTGTGATGTGGCCTGAGGGAAGCATCCTGGGGGTGTCGGACAGGGTTTTTCTCTCGGACACAATCTCAGAGCTGTCAGGTTGGTTTGCTGTAGTGAGTTTAGGGCAGAGGAGGAGTTAGCCACCCCAACCCAACTTAGCCTAACAAGATGTTCCTGATCTTTAAACTTCTGATTAAAAGTGCTGGAACCAGCGTTCTCAGGCCCTTGCAGACCACAGAAACATACCTGTCCCCACACTGGCTGCTTCTCTGGGCTTTTCTGGGGACTCTTCGTTGTTTCTCAAAAACCCAGTGAGCTGTCAGCCTCTCCAGCAAGTAACCTTGCCAGGCAGTGGCTGGATGCTGACCGTGTGGGGCATTGGGATCAACATGTGGGACCAGTGCTTTCAGCTTCGTGTGCAGGGCCGTGGCTCATACCCTCCAGCCAGGACTTCAGGAGGGAGCTCTCCTTCTCCAGGGGCAGGCACCCCCTTCCCCACGTCAGCGCCTCCTGCTGGAGTAGCAGTTTGGTTTCCCAGGCTCTCCTGCCCGTGCTTACGGTGGGCAGGAGCCAGGCCTGCATTTGCGGGGTGTCCTGGGACGGACGGATCACCATGCGAAGGCGCCGGCCTTGGGCACCAGAGAGACCGATGGACGTGCTCTGCTGTGGCCAGAGCAGCTGGCAGCCTGGGGGACTATGGCTGCTCGTTCTGAAGTGGCCGTCCTGGGGGTAGGCAGACCTGGCACACAGGGTAGTAAGGTGGCGAGCGACACCCAGACATGGGAGGGCTGTTGCCAGAGGGTTTTCCTGGCCATGGTTCTGGCTTCCCTGTGACCTGACCTGACTGTGTTACAGTGTTGCCATCTTTCACCAAAATGCCGCACGACATCGCCATCCGGACTGGCACCACGGCCCGCCTTGAGTGTGCCGCTACCGGCCACCCGAACCCCCAGATCGCCTGGCAGAAGGACGGAGGCACCGACTTCCCCGCCGCTCGCGAGCGGCGCATGCACGTCATGCCTGACGATGACGTGTTCTTCATCACGGACGTGAAGCTCGATGACATGGGGGTTTACAGCTGCACCGCCCAGAACCTGGCCGGCTCCATCTCGGCCAACGCCACCCTGACTGTCCTAGGTTCGTCTGCGGCTGCACTTGGTGCATGCGTGTGGTGTGGGTGTGAGGTTTTCTTAAACTTCACAGACAGCTAGAGTCGATGTTCTTCAACCATCTGTGAGCCTGGTGTGGGCAGTGTGGTGGCTGTTTGTATTTTAATATTTTAGGCCCCTTAAAAAGATTTCTTTTTGAATAAGTGGTTACATTTCTTAAAAAAAATAGGGCTTTGGTATAAGACAGTATAAAACACTCTAGATGAGAACTGCTCTGGAAGAGACAGGGAGACACAGGCCATCACAAGCGAGCTGCAGACAGTAGATGGAGACATGGGCTGTCACGGGACAGCAGGGGACAGTAGGTGGAGACACGGGCTGTCACGGGACAGCCGGGGACAGTAGATGGAGACACAGGCTGTCACGGGACAGCCGGGGACAGTAGATGGAGACATGGGCTGTCACGGGACAGCTGGGGACAGTAGGTGGAGACACAGGCTGTCACGGGAAAGCTGGGGACAGTAGGTGGAGACACGGGCTGTCACGGGACAGCTGGGGACAGTAGGTGGAGACACAGGCTGTCATGGGACAGCTGGGGACAGTAGATGGAGACACGGCCGTCACGGGATAGCCGGGGACAGTAGATAGACACACGGCCGTCACGGGACAGCCGGGGACAGTAGATGGAGACACGGGCTGTCATAGGACAGCCGGGGACAGTAGAGACACGGGCCGTCACGGGACAGCTGGGGACAGTCGATGGAGACACGGGCCGTCACGGGATAGCCGGGGACAGTAGATAGAGACACGGCCGTCGCGTGACAGCTGGGGACAGTAGATGGAGACACGGCCATCATGGGACAGCCGGGGACAGTAGATGGAGACGGGCTGTCATGGGACAGCCGGGGACAGTAGATAGAGACACGGGCCATCACGGGACAGCCGGGGACAGTAGATGGAGACGGGCCGTCACGGGACAGCCGGGGACAGTAGGTGGGAGCTCGTTCTTGCTGCAGCAACCCCACCTGGCAAAGACTTGGCCATGCCAGCAGGGCCTGGAAAGTTTGCCCTGTGACGAAAGATCTGGTGCGGCCTTTGCTGATGTGTTGGCTTGTCTGTCCAGGAGCCCAAGGCCCACAGAGTTAACGGTCCTGTCTCTGCCTTGCAGAGACCCCGTCCCTGGCGGTGCCCTTGGAAGACCGCGTGGTGTCCGCGGGGGAGACGGTGGCACTCCAGTGCAAGGCGGCGGGGAGCCCTCCGCCCCGCATCACCTGGTTCAAAGGGGACCGCCTTCTGAGCCTCACCGAGCGTCACCACTTCACCCCTGGCAACCAGCTGCTTGTTGTGCAGAACGTGGGGGCCGAGGATGCGGGCCGGTACACCTGCGAGATGTCCAATGCCCTGGGCACCGAGCGGGCGCACAGCCAGCTGAGCGTGCTACCCAGCCCTGGCTGCAGGAAGGACGGGACCACCGTGGGCATCTTCACCATCGCTGTGGTGTGCAGCGTGGTCCTGACGTCCTTAGTCTGGGTGTGCATCATCTACCAAACCCGGCGGAAGAGGGAGGAGTACAGTGTCACCAACACAGGTACCTCCTGGCGGCTGGCTTCGGGGAGGGAAGCAGGGACCTGGGGAAGGCCGTGCAGGGCTTTCTGTATGTGTGAACTCTCTAGGACTTCAGGGAACCTACAGCCATTCTGGACAGTGACCTTTAGTGTTTTAACTCCCAGGAATGGGACATTAGATGGGAAGGCTGTCAAATGCAGCACTGGGAGCTCTGCAGGCTCCACCTGGGTGGTCAGAGGCGTCCTGGGCGGGTGCCTCGTTGCCGTGGGGGCCGTTACTGCACAGCTCCGTGTCGGTCACTATCCCTGCCATCACTGCTTCCTCTGTGCCCTGGGATCTGCTGGCCACACCTTTCACTCCTGGTGAGAGTGCACTGGGGAGGCTCCTGAGCAGGACTCCAGGCTCTGCATGGCCGGGACTGCTGCCCTGGGGGTCCTGTGTCTGTGACCTTGTCACCATAGGACTGGGGCCTGGGGTGACTGTCCTGTCTCCTTGCAGATGAGACCGTGGTGCCGCCAGATGTTCCGAGCTACCTGTCTTCTCAGGGGACCCTTTCTGACCGGCAGGACACTGTGCTCAGGACCGAGAGTGGCCATCAGGCCAATGGGCACGTCGAGAGCAATGGTAAAGCCACAGAGTCTGATGCACTGTTCCCAGGGCGTTCCCTTGAGCATATTTGACCTGGGAGGCAGGTGACCCGAGCCTCTGGGTTTTTGGACTTCCCTTTGCAAGTCAACCCAGCCCCTAGGAAGTCCCTCTGTTGGGCTCAGTGCCTCTTAAGAGCCTTAGCTCCTCCAGCAGCTCTCCCGGGTGACTGCTCGTGGGGACAGCGTGTGCTCGGCACCCATGGCCCCGGGGCCTCCTGTGCGGCTGTGGCAGGGCTGCTGCTGGGAAGGCGTCTCGGGAACGGCCTGGGCCACCCCTCGAGGGGCATTTAGAAACACCCGCCTTCTAGCAGCGATGCCCACTCTTTTCAGTGTGCCCGTGAAGTGCTGAGCCCGGCGCTTCCAACAGTGTGGCGCTCTGTTGCAGGTGTCTGTCCCAGAGACGCAGGCCTCTTTCCAGAGGCCGGTGGTCCCGGCATCACGTGCAGGCAGCCCCGGCTCTGTGTTGGGTACAGCAAGGAGCCGTGGAGAGCGACAGAGAAAGCCGGCGGCACACCTGGTCCACAGAAGATGGGTGAGATGCTTTCTCAGGAGAAGGGTTTTGTTCCTCAGATCCCAATCTGGGTTGACCTCAGAGTGAGGCATTATGGGTCTAAGGCCATCCCAGGATTGGGTTTTCATGTTAAACAGGAAGTGGGGCAGGGCCTGGCTCTGAGTGTGAGGGGGATGTCTCTAAAATACCCGGTGGCACGGACTTTCCCGACCTTTCAGCGGGGCCCTGTGGAGGCTCCTTGCTGATGGGTCAGAAGCTCCTGATGCTGCGAGGAGCCAGATAGGATTTCTCCCTGTGATCCCAGTTGTCTGATGAAGAAATTAAATCTGAAATAAGCATGGAAGACCCCATGTTTAGCCCCAGGGGGTTGTGGTGACCTCAGCGGGCCCGCCCTGGTGCCGGGGTGCAGCGGGCTGGGTGTGGAGGCCCAGGCGCTGGTGCTCAGTCTCCACCGTGTCTTGCAGAGCCCGATGGCCCGGCTGTATGCAGTGACAGCAACACTGACGTGGACACTTACTCCAAGGACCACGCCTTCTGTCCTCAGCCGACGTCCAGGGACAGCACACAGCCAGACACACGGAGCAGCCAGGAGCCTCACAGGAGTGACCGAGAACATTCTCCATGTCCGAACAGTCTCCACAGTGGGACTGGTGATGGGTCTTACCCGGACTGCAGGGAGTCCCTCTACCCCAGTAACCACGACAGAATGCTGCCGCCCTGGAAGAGAAAGCCAGGGGCGCCTCCGGAGGGGAAAGGTGAGCCTTCACTGCCTTCCCGTCCCCAGCAGGGGGCAGCACGGAAGCGCCAGGCCAGCTCTGATGGGCCCTCTCCTTTCTTGCAGGGGCCCTTCCGTGGATGTTCGCAGGGGTGTGTGAGCCAGACTCCATGGACCCCCAGCCAACACTGACCCCGGGCAGTTCTGAGCTTACACAGGCCGCCCTGGACTCTCCAGACGCCCCCAGTGAAGGTCGGCACTTGCTTCTGCCGAATGGACACGTCCCCATGGCAGGTGACTCCAGTCCCGAGTCCACGCCACTGACAGGACAGCCGCCCGGGAGGCGGAGCGGGCCGCTGCTCTTCGCCCCGCGGGCCTAGGCGCTGTGTCTCCGGGAGGGAGGAGGCGTGCTGTGGGAAGCTTGGGTTCAAGCGTCACTCTGTACAGTTTTAACTTCCGTGGGGAGTGTCTGTAGTGTAAAGGACTTGCAGCTGAAGCACAGAATGCAAGAGGCTGTGGTGTACATAAGAGTTTTCAGAGGTTTCATATATATTATATATCTTTTACAAAGGATATTTTAATCTTTATTGCATGGTTAACAAAAAATCGTACAGTTTTGACAATATTATTTTTCATATCAGGTTGCTGTTTCATTTTGAAATGTGGGGATAGTTCTGGTGCCTTAATGCATGGGTGGGATTTATAGACGCTAAAACCACATTTGCTTCTGGGGTTGTGTGGGGAGGAGGAGGCCCTCGGACTCCATCACACGTGGCAGGGCAGACCCGGATGCTTCACGGGCAGAGCTGGGTCTGCGTCGGAAGTAACTCACGTCAGTCACAGGAGCTCAGGGTGCTCCTCGCAGACCTCCTCCCTCGCCCAGACCTCGCACGCCATGCTCTCTGCACGGAGAGACTCTTCCTCAGGCTCGAGCTCTTCCTTAACAAGCGCTGGGGGTGTTCATCACCACGGCCTGTGGTCTGAACCATTAGCCTGCCTGCCTTCTGTGACAAAGCGAATGTTTGTCAGGATCACTTGATTGTCATTTGAGGCTTTCTGATAAGATAGAGGCTGCTGCTGTGGGTACCTGTGGATTTTTCAGTAGTGATGTGTTCTGCCAACGTGATGAGTATTACGTGGGTGTTAGGGAGAACGAGGATCAGGTCCTCACTTTCAGGGCGAGGGGGCTCCTCTCCACGGAGCATCCGGGCGCCCTGTGCGCTTCCCTCCCTTGCACAGACGAGCCCGTGCCTTGGGCTCTGGGGGATTTGCACTTGGGAGGCCTGGAGCTAACCACCTGTGAGTGCCAATGGGCTTTGTGGGAAAACTGCATTCACACTAACCAGGTCCTTAGAAGCCGGCAAGCAAAGTCCTTCGGCCGGTGCCTGAAGCACTAGTAGGTACTGAAAACGGTTACGTGTTAATTCACTGTCAGATAATCACTGTCCCAAAGGTAAGCACAGTTAGAATTTTGTTCTCAACAGTTAACTGATGTTACTTCCACAACATGTGAATTTGCTGCTTCTGAGAGGCAATGTGAAAGAGGAAGTATTACTTTTATGTACAAAGTTATTTATTTATAGAGATTTTGGTACAATGTACATTGAAAAACGTGTAAAATACTGAGTGTCTAACAAGGGCAGTGAAGTGTCTTTAATAAAGTTCACTTACAAAGTTAAGTGTGCGGCTCGGGTCATGTGTACATTAGCCAGCACTGCCTCGCCCACAGAGTCCCAGGAGCGCCCTGACAAGTGCAGTCCCTCTGCCTGGACCGCCTTTGGAATCAGCAATGACACAGCAAAGCAGATCACACACTGCGGCTCCCGGCAGGCTGTGCGAGGTTCCTGGGACTCCAATTTTCTGGAGCTTATCAGTCAAGCTCTAAAACGGGGACCTTCCCCGTCCATCCTACTCTCTCCCAAGGTGAGCTCAAAACTCCGGGCAAAGCTGACGGACCGGGAACTAAGAAATGACACTGCGAAGCCGGCCCAGCTGCCCTCAGGCCCCAGCATGCCCTCCCCCTCCAGCCCTGGGGCCCACCGGTCACTGAGCGCTACTGCTCGCTGCTTCCATAGGTCACCTGGGCCGCTGGACACCTCTGTCAAATTCAACTACTCTCATGGGTTAAATCTGCGGGTCGTCGAGAACAGCCGGGTTACCAGCTCACAGGCCCTGTAGTCACGCTTTCTAAACAAAGCTGTGAGCTTACAAAGAGCTTAACTCACATGACAGTCTCCTGTCCTCCTCTAGCCCTTCCTCCGAAGGTACCCCTCTGCCTTCCTTCAGTCTGCTGCCGGGGGGCAGGGAAGGAGGGGCAGACACAGTCAAATGAAAGCTCGGAGGGGCCGGCCTCAGATCACCAGACTTATTTATTAAGGGTCCTGGGAAAACCGTTAACAGAACTGCTCTCGGCATCGCTTTCTCTCTTAACTTTCGGGCAAATACGTAGATGATGTCATCCCAGCCGCCTGTGGCCTGGAAGTCGTGCTCCGTGTGGGCCTGCGGGGACGGCTTCACTGCCTGCGTGTTCAGAGGGCCCAGCGGCTGTGGGAGGGGGACCTCTCACCTCGGCCCCCTGAAGGCGTGGCTGCAGGAGGGAGCGCTCACAGTGGCCCCCTGTAGGCATGGCTGTGGCATGCAGTTCACGGGCTCTCTCTGCCGAGCTCTAACAGCAAGCTATGCGTTTGGTCATAAGCGCCAAGAAAGATGAAGCCTCCCAGGCTGATGGCTGCCATTCGCGGGAAGACCCCTGCAAATAATCTGGGGAGAAAAGTAAAGGAGAGATTTTTCTTGTGTGTGTAAAGAAGGTGAAAATCCAATACCCACAGCTTGTTCAATTCAACACACCATGCTCACTAAACCCCACACAGTATTAGGAGGTGTGTTTTTCCTTTTAGAATAGCACCACGTACATTCCCAAGTAGACCTGTTGGTGAATGTGGCTACATACCAAACAGCTTGCTTATGAGTGCTCACAAGTCAAATAGTCAAGAAATAGTAGCCCTGAAATTCTGGTGGAGAGAAACCAAGATGGCGGCATAGGTAACTGCCCAACTGCAGCCTCACACAATTTCAAAAAATACAACTAAAATATAAAGTGGACATTATCCAGAACTACAGGAAAGTTGACTGACTGGAAATTCTACAACAAGAAGGAAAGAGAAAACCAGAAGGAAAATCAGAGGAGCTGTAAAAGCCTAAGGTATGGAGACACGTTGCGTGCATGGAGAGGAGGGGGAGGCTGAGTGCCTGGCTGGCGTTCCCTAGCAGGAAGGATATAAAAGCTCCAGACTATGCTGAACCCCAGTTCCGACAGCAATGAACCCCAGTTCTGAGTGAGACCCTGGGGACCCAGACACATACAGAGGGAATCTGGGCTGTAGCTCAGGGGAGCAGTGAAAGGCAGAGCCCCCGAGTCACGCCCGTTTCGCACAGAGGACAGACTGCTGATTGAGCCGCTGGATTGCCCTAGCTGGAAGGAGACATAAGCTCCGGACTGCTCTTAACCCCACTTCCAACGCACTGAACCCCAGTTGCGGGCTCATTGCTGGAAGAGACTAGACTGTCTGGTAGCGGGTGAAACTCTAGGGCACCTTTCTCTCAGAGGTGCTTGCAGCGAGTACCGAAGGACACTGAGGAACAATGAGACTCAGGAACCTCATAGGGTGGGGCTAACCAGAAGCCAAGGCTGTAGGCTCCACCCTGAAACTCAGCCCCATCCAAGCTGAGCACAGAGGCTCTTGCAGTTTTCCAAATCTAGTCGAATAAGGCTGTCTCCTGGCATAGATACAGCTGATCCTCCCACCCTACCAACTTAGGAAAGCAGCGAAAATGCCGAGACAAGGAAACAGATCACAAATGAAAGAAATGGAGGGCGAAAAGCAACTGGATATAGAATTCAAAACCATGCTTATAAGGTTTTTCAGGAATCTCCTAGAAAAAGCCAATAAAATAAACAAGACCTATGAAGATATGAAAAGGGATCAACTAGAAATAATAAAGGATCAACTAGTAATAAAAAATACATTCTCTGAAATAAAAAACATTATACAGAGTCCTAAAAACAGAATGGAAGATTGCAAGAATCAAGTCAAAGATTTGGAACACAAAGAGCCAGAGGCCACTCCTCCGAAGAAGCAAGAAGACAAGAGAATCCAGAAAGTTAAAGATAGTGTAAGAAACCTCTGGGACAACTTCAAGTGAACCAACATCAGAATTATGGGGGTCCCAGAAGAGAGAGAGCAAGATACAGAAAACATATTGAGAGAAATAGTGACAGAAAACTTCCCCCACCTGGTGAAAGAAATACTTATAAGTCCAGGAAGCGCACAGAACCCCAAACAAAAGGAATCCAAAGGGGACCACACCAAAACACATCATAATTAAAATGCCAAGAGCAAAAGACAGAGAATATTAAAAGCAGCAAGAGAAAAGCAAGTAGTTACTTATAAAGGAGCACCCATACGATTGTCAGCTGATTTCTAACAGAAACCATTCAGGCCAGACGGGAATGGCAAGAAATATTCAAGGTGATGAATAGTAAGAACCTACAGCCAAAGATAATCTATCCAGCAAAGCTATCACTCAGAATCGAAGGCCAGATAAAGAGCTTCACTAATAATAAAAAAAAAAAAAGCTAAACTGCCAAACCAGAATTATATGAATTGCTGAAAAGGGTTCTTTAGGAAGAGAAAGAAAATAAAGGTAAAAATTATGAACAACAAATACGTAACCATCAACAAATGAATCTAAAAACCAAGGGAATTAAAAAATCTGATGAACAATATGTACTGGTGAATATAATAGAATCAGAGGTACGGAAGGGGAGTGAACTGAGGATTCTCGGGGAAAAGGGGAGGGGGGCTGTGGGAAGAGCCTGAACAAAAATTGTGCACCTATGGATGAGGACAGTGGGGGGTGGGGAAAGGGCAGAGGTTGGGGTGGGAACTGGTGGAGGGGAAAAAATGAGGAACATTTATAAAAGAAATAGTAACCCTGTCCCCACAATAGTCCTGTTTAAACCTCCCGACCGTTTTTGCCTTTTAGAGATGATGGAACGAACTTGGATAAGGAGTCAAAGGACACACTATGCTGGAAGGCCAGGTGGTCTTGGGGGTTAGAGGAGGTTTCAGGTGACTCGGTTGATCCTCCCAGTGACTCAGGCACATTGGGCCCTGAGAGACCACCAGGAGGATGCACAGCAGGGGGCAGGAGAAGAAAGGGAAGGGAGTAGAAGGTTAGCCCCTAAGCACCTCAGGAGGAGTCACTGAGACAGTTGCAACTTTGGAATAATTACGGCAATGCAAGCTAACAGTCGTGCTCCCAGGACCAAACTGGAATTACAACTAAAATACAGAAGACCCAACTCTGAAAAATCAAGGTTGGAGAGAACCCTGACAACTGAGGATGGAAAGCAGACACTGCATAGAGACTGGTAGGAGGGGCAGAGGCGAGAAAGGGCTGGAGGGTTCCCACAGTCAGCAGCTGAAGTCCCAGAGGGATATGTCAGCTGTGGGGGATTCCCACTGAGAACTCTGGGGGCCTCCATGGGCTTCCCAGCAGAGAGCACCAGAACTGAGAATAGTACCCACATAACACCTGGTTGTGAAAAGCAGCAGGGTTGCTGCCTGCCAGGAATAGAGGGCAGGAGATACAGGCACCCTGTATTTAGTAAAGGGCCAATACACAAAATTCCATGTTCAGCCACTCACCTTGTG
The DNA here is from genome assembly GCF_964339955.1 of Pipistrellus hanaki. Classification (NCBI taxonomy): domain Eukaryota; kingdom Metazoa; phylum Chordata; class Mammalia; order Chiroptera; family Vespertilionidae; genus Pipistrellus; species Pipistrellus hanaki. Next base: position 11,944,526 of record NC_140515.1, read on the forward strand.
CTCCAACAGAGGGAGAGCAGAGTGGCTGGAGCTGTATACACATAAGCCAGGGTTGGGGATCCTGGTATAGAGCTTGGAAGGCAGACACCTCAGTTTCCTATGCTGAATCATTCCCTCACACTGTGGAGGTTATACCTTTCTCGGGCCAACTTTTGTTATCCTGCTGGTTTTGCCTGTGGGGAAGACAGTTGAGCCACCCAAGTGGAAAGTCCCTTGTCACACACTGTGGAGTTTCTGAGGCCTGTTAAGAGACTGAGAATAACAACTAGCCTCCAGGGAGAAGCAATTGCCCCACCCTATTGGAAAACCTCTCACCCCACCTATGAACAATTGCATGAGGATACCGGAGACTGACTTCAATCTATCTCCAGGCAGAGGCGAGTCTCTGGAGGCTTTGAGTCTTTGCCTGATCTAATTAGTAACAGCTATTGGATCCCCACTGCTGACATCATCCCAGACTGCTCAGGCAGAAAAAAAGCTAGCAAGAGCCATAGCACCTGCAGCTGACACCTGTGGAACCAGCTCTTTGGGGGAAGGAAGCACAGCACAGAACAGAGTCAATCAAAGCAGACTCAAACCAGATCCAGGTTATGGATAAGGAGTCCCCAAACCTTGGGCAGCTGGCATGATGACATTGGGGTTGAACCTCTGGTGGCAAGTTGGGAGATCCCTCCTACAAATGGGACATCGATAATCAAGTCCTAATTACAAGAGAACACAACACACGCACGAGGCATTCTTAGAGCATCCAGCTAAGGAGAACAAAGAAACTACACCACTGGACCCCTCAAGACACTTTCTACATATGACCATCCCACAAAGACTTGGAGGCATAGCAGTTCTATGTAAGAAATAGAAGCAAATACAAAGAGATCTAATACGGGGAGACAGAAACCCCCAAATGAGAGAAAAGAAGGAATCTCCAGAAAAAAAAACTAAATGAGGTGGAGACAAGCAACCTATCAGACATAAAAGTTCAAAGCAATGGTTATAAAGAACTTAAAGGACTTAGCACAAATTGCAGCAGCATGAAAAAGGAAACAGAGTCCATAAACAAGACAGAAATGAAGAGTGATCCGTCTGATGCGAAGAACACACTGGAAGGGATTAGAAGTAGATTGGAGGAAGCAGAGGGCCAAGTCAGCAATTTGGAAGACAAGGTAGAAATACCCAATTAGAGCAGCAAATAGAAGGAAAAAAAAATATTAAAAAGCGGGAAGATAGTTTAAGGGAGCTCTAGGACAACATGAAATGTAACATCCACATGACACAAATACCAAAAGGGAAAGAGGATGAGCAAGGAACAGAGAACCTGTATAAAGAAATAATGATAGAAAACTACCCCAACTTGGTGAAGGAAAATGTCACACAAATTCAGGAGGCAGAGTCCCAATGAAGATGAAACCAGAGCGACCCACACCTAGACACATCGTAATTAAAATGGCAAATGCTGCCAAAACTGGTTTGGCTCAATGGATAAAGCCTCGGCTTGGGGACTGAAAGGTCCCGGGTTCGATTCCGGTCAAGGGCATGTACCTTGGTTGCGGGCATATCCCCAGTAGGGAGTGTGCAAGAGGCAGCTGATCGATGACTCTCATCGATGTTTCTAACTCTCTATCTCTCTCCCTTCCTCTCTGTACAAAATCAATAAAATATATTTAAAAAAAAAATGGCAAATGTTGAAGACAAAGAATCTTAAAGGCAGCAAGAGAGAAAATTACATAAAATGGAGTCCCCAATAGAATGTCAACTGACTTCTCAAGAGAAACACTTCAAGCCAGAGGAAGTGGAATGAAGTACTCAAAGTAATGACAAGCAAGGGCCTAAATCCAAGACCACTGTTTTCAGCGAGGCCATCATGTAAAATCAAAGGTGAAATAAAAAGCATTCCCTGCCTGTATTTCTGGGATAATTGAGCTTTTTTAACCAAGAGTATTACTTTTGTAAGCAGAAAAACAAAATTACAAGATCTGCGGAAGTAAATTTACTAGTGAAAAGATCAGGTCTAGGGGAGAAAATGGACACCAGCCAGGCTATGCCAACAGCAGTTTCTTTTCCCAGAGACGGGAAAGCCACCGTGGAAAGCTCGGCGATGGCCCCCACACAACAGAAGGAGCCCGCCTGCCCGGCCACGCTGCCCAGCTGCTTCCTGTGTGCACTGTGTTGCAGGAGGGCAACTTGCCTCCCTCATGTGCAGAAAGTGGACCTCAGGATAGTGTGAGCAGGTCCTTATTTTATCTCCATTTATTTATTGTATTATTTTGTTAATCCTCACCGAGGATTATTTTCCATTGATTTTTAGAGAGAGTGAAAGAGAGGGGGAGAGCCAGAGAGAGACATCTGTATGAGAGAGACACATCGAATGGTTACCTCCCACATGTGCCCTGACCGGGGCCAGGGATCAAGCCTGCAACCCAGGTATGTGCCTTTTACTGGAATTGAATCCAGGTCCTAAGGTCTCAGGTCAATGCACTATCCATTGAGCAAACTGGTAGGGCAATGGGTCCTTATTTTAATTACCTAAGGATTTAAATCATTAATTAAAATACTACAGATAAAATTAGACCTCTTTTTCTTACTTAGAAATAACCATGAAAATTCTATAGGAGACCAAAATACACTTGTAAGAAAAAAGTTGTTCATTTCAGCATCATGCAAATTTTTACATGAGGTGATTGGTGAGGACAGAAACTCATAAATTACCACTTTGAAGCCACTGTGTCCCTGTGGCCCGAGCAGAGCCACTGCCTGCAGAGGCACAGGTGGGGCGGGAAGACTGGGTGCGAGGTGTCTCCTGCTCCATTACACCTGACTCCCCTCTAAAGCCAGTGTCTGGGTTCGGCTTTTGCTGTGTGAGCTCAGCGGCAGCTCCTGGCCAGGCAGATGGAAGCAGCCCATGGTTTCTTCAGAGACAATCAAATCGTTTAACATAACTACTGCCTTAAGAGTAATGTGTCCAGTGAGTGCCCCAACCAGATCCGGAGGCAAAGACTTCAACAGGCAGGGCTGTCCGACTGAGCAGCTGAAGGAGATGGCAGACCTACGCTGCTCGGCAGGGAGCGGCGGCGAAGCAGCAGGTGGTGGACAGAGGAAGGCGGGACGGCGCTGCAGGCTGAGCAGCTCCCAGCACTCTCTGCTGGGCCAGTGAGCACGCGGTGCGGCACTCATTCTGGAGAAAGCACGTGCGAGCCAGGACTTGGAATGAACCAACACGAGAGACCAAAGTGTCACCCTTCCCACTTCCTGAGGTCAGCACCATGCCAGCTGGACACCAAGTCACAGCGCTCGGGGCAAGAGGAGAGGTCTGACCGCGACTTGCATAGACTTGATAGGAACTATATTGAAATGAATGAGTTGGATTCGCAACTTGACTTGGTCTAGCACTGCCGCATGCCACGCCTCTGGGGCCCAGACCACCTGGGCCAGTGAGAATCCTACCGGCTACTAACCAGGGCTGCTTCACACCTCTCTCTCTCTCACACCCTCTGCTCAGTGTGGAACTGGTGTCCAAATGGGCCTCAGCGCTGAGCATCAGGCCCTAAGTCCCTCCCAGGATGGTGGCCGTCAGTGGCTGAGCATGGCACAGGGCCACTGCTCTGCCCTTCCCCCTCCTGAGGGTTCCTTTCTGCTAAGCACAGTTCTTGTCCCAAAGTCTTTGCGCCCTCAGAGCTGCCACTCCACATCCATCCATCCATCCACCCCTGCCAGCTTGCCAGACTCCCAGCTGGGAATTCTGGGCAGAGGATGGACCATTCCGCTGCAACTGTCTTACCTGGGGCCTGATCAGCAGCAAATGGTCCCCAAGCTACCCACTGGCTGAAACACACCTGCCGAGTGCTCACGAAACCGCAATCCAATGGAGAGTCACACAGCCCCACCATGCTCTGCGTCCATCCACACCAGCCGGCCTGTCACTAGGCTCAGTCCGGACCCTGCTCCAGACCGGACTGCGGCTTTGCTCTCAGAATTCCCGCTGATGATTCCAGAGAGAAATGGCAACTCTGTATCTGTGCAGACCCCAGCGCTGTATGCTGACCCCAACTCTGTATCTGTGCAGACCTCAACCTTGTGTGGGATGAACAATGCGGAAATGACACTTTGGGGAGAGAGCCCCTAAGGCTGTGACGCTAAAGGTCTGGGTGCTCAGCTGATCGCAGCCCGGAGTGTCTCCAACGAGGGGTCAGCATGGCGATGCGGAAGGTAACCTGTGCAGGATCCAAGTGCCAGGCCACAAAGGCTCCCTCTGAGTGCTCTGCTCGCCCCTGCGGTCCCTGCATCACAGACCCTGACCAGGGCGTAAGCAGAGGAGAAAGGCGTGTGTCCCATGCCAGGCTGCGGGGGACCAGCTGGTGGAGAGGAAGCCGCGTGCCCCGTGCTTACCCTGGCAGCCCCTGGGTGCGCCAGACCCCGTGCAGGGCAGAGAGGACGTTCCCGCCGGCCGCGCTGGACCCAGCCTGCCGGGAAGGAGAGAAGAGGCAGTTACCTTGTGCAAGTCCCCAGTGATGGGCGTCCTCAGAGGCAGGCAGCCTGCTCCCACCTAGGGCGGCTCCAAACAGAGGGAGGGCCCGGGGGAGTCAGGGCCCCTGAGTCTCGCTACACCAGACGGGCTCACAGTAAGCCCACTGGCAGGCTGGTCCCGCTGCTCCGCTGGTGTCTCATGGCCACGAGGGGCCAAGCAAGCCAGGCAGCTCCTGTGCCGCCCGGGCAGGAAGCTCCCCAAGAGCCGCAGCAGGTCTCTGAGAACATGGTCTGCTATGGTCAGCTTATGGTCTGCCTGGGACACGGACCGAGGAGCTGACAGACACGCTGTCCATAGTGCCTCGCCCAGCGTGAAGCCTGGTGCGCGCTCAGGTTGGCCCTGTCGGCCCACGTGCTGGAATTCTGCTCTTGTTCATTTCCCACTGGGGAATGACTATTTTTTATTGTTTTGGTCCAGATATGTTATATGTGGCATCCCCTGAAGTCCGTAGCTTTTTAAAAAAACTATTTCTTTTTCCTGAAGAGATCTAACAGTTCTGACCAGTCCTAATGCGTCCAGTCGGCTGGCCTGGCTGCGCGCTCACCTGCTGGCGGCGGAGCAGGCCCGGGCGCTGCGCTCAGAGAAGACGGTGCGCTCACCGCAGAGGCCGCAGCCCCCTGCCCACAGGACGTGGTCGGAAATGACCGGGAAGGTGGAATGCTGTGGGCATGGCCGTGTGATGACGGACACTGTTTTTGCCAGCAGCTCCCCAGGCAGCACAGGGCAGTTCCCCTTCGGTCACTCTGTCCCTACGAGCCCTAGTGCCTGCAGGTAGGAGCGGCGGCTATGCCTTCATCACCTACTTTACCACTCACCTTCGCCAGCATGATTCTTGTCTTTGCCACATCCAGGGGCGTGGTGACCACAGCTGCAAATCCACCTGTCACATAAAGCCCGAGCACAGGGCTGCTCATTACATGGCACTTACAGATTTCATTTTATATTCCCCATCATGCTGCCCAGATCACTCCTTTATCACTATGCCCACTGACTGGTTCAAGAGCGGGATGCCACATGGAAACATGTATCCACCTGCCACTGCTTCTTGGTGACCCGCACTGCATGGCACGGTGACAGGGCCTGCTCTCCCTGCTCAGGCCCCGAGCCCACCAGCCTGGCTTGGCGGAGCAGGAGACAGCTTGTCCCATGGTGGCAGCTGCGGCAGGCTCCCGCTCGCAGTGACAGCGGCCTCTCCCGGGGGCCCGAGGCCAGGCCTCCTGCGGCCTCTGTTCTCTGTCTGACTCCAAAACGCTCCCATCGCTTCTGCTGAGGCAGGTGGGCCAACGTGTCTGCCACGGTGGGGGTTTCTGGCATAAACTGGCTGGATGCGTTGAGGTAAAGACATTTCCGCGCGCCCAGGCTGCTGGTGGCAGGCAGTGGGGAGCGATGCTAAGCCCACTCTGCCCTGGGCAGAGCCAGTGCTGCCCTGATGGCCGCTGCTTCGTGGCTCCTTCCTACTCCTCTCCTGTGCCCCCGGGACTGTCTACAACCCACACATTTAAATGGGGTCCAATCTTTGGACAGTTAAAAAACAACAAACAGAACCCACATACATGGTGCCAATATTCTAATTAATCTGATACAAAGACAGGTTTTAAACCCCAGGAGGCCCTACGAAGGTAGAAATAATAAACTCAGGACGTTTACAGACCCAGCGCCCACGGACGGGGTGGGGTGGGCGGGCGGTCAGAGGCGGCACAGAGCGTGTGTGGAGGGTGCTCCAGGGGTAGCGCCTCCCCCGCCAGCCCGGGGCGTGTGGGCGCAGAGGGCCTCTGATCTCCGCCAGAGGTCTTCCTGATAACTTGTTAAAGAGCGATCTTTACATGAGCCTCCGCCATCTGCTAACTCTGAGACGACAACTTCTTAAAGACGTACACACTTACGTTTCTATGTCCCACTTTTGGTTGCCCACAAATGACACACATTTAGGGCTGAAGAGGACCAATAACATGAATAATGAGTCTCCCTTTTTAAGGCACTTTTGTATGAGTATGTGAAACATTTTTCTGCAGATTCAACAGTTGCCTGATAACTGAAAGTCTTGGCTAAATTTCAAGTATTTTAAAATTTTGTGGACCCAGTCCTGAAATCCTACAATTTTAATTTTTTAAACCTGATATTCTTCACTAAAAGAGAGTATATACTTTAAGTACAGAAAAGGGTCCAGGAAGGCTTCACATCCATTTAGACAAAAATCTTAAGGAAGGAGGCGGCCATCACCCTGGACCCTCACCCCTGTCTTTTTCCCACACTGGCTGCCGGGCCTGGCTGAGACCCTCCTGCAGAAAGAGCCAGGCTCCCCGCTCTCCGGGCTCCCCGCTCTCGGGCTCCCCGCTCTCCGGGCGGACCGGCCGTGGGAAAGAGCCCTGCGGGCAGACGGGCACTGGCTGCCCAGGCTCAGGAGGGAAGCAGCGTGGAGAGCGTAAGTCACCAGTTTTCCTCCTTGCAGAGCCGAGACGCGGGCTTTTCTGTCTGACTCCAGACCTCAGCTCTGGCCGCTGGGATGTCTGTAGCTCCATTTTTCATCTGGGACATGCAGGCAGCAAGGTGACACAGGTTAAATGAGTCTACGCATGTGTCTAGGGTGGTACTGGCGCACACTGGTGTTCAGCGTAATGAGCTCTTGTCTGGGTGGCAGAGGTTCTTCATGTCTCCAGCCCACACACACAGTAGAGCCTCAAAATGCTCCCTGGGTGCCCTGGACCGGTGTCTGTAGTTCTCACAAACTGAAGATTTCAACGTGTCCTCTGAAAGGAGGTACGGGGGAGCTCCAAGCTGCTCGTTGTGCCGGCTCTGTGGGCCTCACAGCCTGTGTGCTTAGCTTTTCACTACGTAAAGACTGTGATATTGGACATTAAAACTGACCCACTTGTTAACACCCAGAAGAGCACACTTGTTTGAAAATGTTTACAATCTGTCCTCGACCAACCAAGATGTCTTAAAGGCGGGCCCGGACACGCCCAGCCGCCCGCTCAGCGTGATGGTGGCCTGCAGCGAAGTGTCTCTTCTAATGAGGCCGGACACTGCAAGCAAAGGGCTGTGGCCATCAGCAAAGTCCCCGAGCCCTTACTGTGTATGTCTGCGGATTTTCTTAGATTTCTGTCTCATCAGCAATGTGAAGAGGTGTTAAAGACAAAAGCGCATATGTTTAAATAGGTCTTATTTTACTACCATGAGGACAGCTATTTTATGAAAGTGGATAATCTATTTGAATATCTTCAAATATCAAAGATTCCCCGAGTCACAGACCTCGCCATTTTTATGAGGCGGCAGGAGGACGTGGGAGGGTCACGTCCTGGAGTAGCTGGTCATATGGGGGTGGGGGAGGACTGGCATTTTAGTTAAAACGTCCTGCTCTCCACAGGTGAAGTGCTGGTGACAGCTGAGGGACCCCTAGCACGCTGGCCAGGACAGCCGTCCGCTACGGCAGCCGTGGCTGCTCCAGTGCTCAGACCTCAGGGAGACCGTGCTCTCTGGGCCGCTCTGCATGGCTCTATGGAAGACCAGACCTGCTGCCAGGGGCAGATGCAGGGAACCAGAGGTCTGCGTGTGACTGCTGAGCGCTCCAGACCAAGGGCCCGGTCCTGGGGCAGGTCTGAGCTGCCCCTCGAGCAGCAGCTGCCAGTGTGGTCCCTGTGGCCCCTCCCTCCACACAGGCCCAGGGCAGGGCCAGGGCTTCTCCAGCCAATGTGTTTGTTTTAAAGATTGTGCTGGGCCTTCCCTTTACCCAGGTAAACCTTCACTCTATTCTAGAATTTCAAACCATGGGAAGACCTGTCTGTCTCATATCTACATCTCTGTCACTCTCCTCTCTTAGAGAATGTAAATTGGTGTTAATTATAAAAAACTGATCAGAGAGCACTAGAATAGCAATTACCACTCTAATAGCAAATGCCGTCATTACTTATGCTGAATTACGATCTTATGTTTAGATGTTAATGTGAAATGCGGAAGTTGGCAAAGTCCCTTTTCTTCCTAGTTTAACCCCAAGGGACCTGCTGAGCTTGACAAGCCATCAACACCTCCAATCTCAGGGGCACTTCTGGGTATCTGTGCCAAGCAGTGCCCGGGCACAGAGTGCCAGGGAGGCCCAGATGACCAGGCACTCAGGAACGAGAAACCTGGCTTCTGATCTGAGGGCCAGCTTGCCCGCTGCTTTATGGCCACAATGACTGCAGAGTCCGGAAGTGCTTGGCCAGCCTGTGCGACCAGAGAGCATAGCCCGGACGCGAGCCTCTGAGGCCGGGAGGCAGAGCCGCAGCTCCTCCGGAAGGTCAGCTCACAATCGAGGGTTTCCTATGGCGGTGATCTTCCAGAAAGATCCAGTAGTAACTAATTCCTCAGGGGCAGCACTGCACCAAGGAAACTTTCAGAACAAAAGGGGAAGAAACAAGAAATGTATTTTATCTTTTGCTAAATACATGCGGGTCTCCTGACAATGGATTTTGCAGACCTTGGATAAAAACTCCTTCACTTATCAGAACCTCAGCTGAAAACGTAAGCTGACGGTATTAGAGGAGATGACTGTGTACAGTAACTTTTGTTAATACTATTCTTTCAAAGCAAGTGAAATGATTGTGACGGTTTCCATTTCCTGGGTGTTGGCTGTTGTTATTGAAATAGCAACGATTCCTTAGGGTCTGTTCAGTGTTACCAATTACAAAGTACTAGCACAGGCCAGAGTACTGGAACCCTGAGGGAGGGAGGGAGGGCTGCTGCTACATCACAGGTAAGAGAGCTGGTGCCCAGGACGCACCAAAGCCTCAATCCTTAGCCGGAAGCAGAACGGAGACTTGACAACTTTTGTTAAATCCAACCAGCTGGCTGCAGGGCTGTGTGGTTCTGAGCAAGCCCTTCCTGCTCAGGTGGCAGCTTCTCTGCTGTCACTGGACACAGGGTGCCGCCTGCCTCCTAGGGCCTCGCTCCCAGGATCCAAGATCAGTGGCATCTCGTAGGTTCTTCCCCTTTCTGACCAATCTCAGTGCTCAGTGCCTGTTAGTGAGCATTATTCCGAAAAAGGAACGGTAACGGATGCTATTTCCTTAATAGAAACAGTGCATTGTAAGCCAATATCTGAATCAGTCACTTAGGGAATGGGGCCGGAGAATAGGTGCTTCCTATTTCGACAAGCGGAGGGCTATGGTGTTGCTAACTAAAAAGTGGCCTTTCCTTATCCCGGCAACCACATCCTCAACTGCTCCCTGTGTCCCCAGGCCAGAGGGAGTCACAATGCCCACCCAGGGCGGGGAATGACACCTGCCCGCCCTCCAGAAAGCCAGTGCAGACCACGGACCCACTTAGCAGAGCTGATAACTGTGTCACATGGAAACAAAACCCCTTCATCTCAATGGGAGCTGGCTGCATGTCTACAGGCAACGTTCTTATTGATTACCAATTCTACAAGTCAAGCGGGCCCAATTATTAATAAAGAATCCTATAAAATGTATGTTCCCTGTTTTCCTAATCACTACAACAAAAACCCCAATCCAACAACCATTAAACAAATTGAAAAAATAATTCTTTTCTAATAAAGTTGAGATCTAAACTTCGTATCTATCAACGTACTACTGGCTTCACATCTACACTTGTAATTCACAGCTTTCTGGCAAACCTCCACTTTGATTTATATCAACTACAATTCTAATTTCTCTTAGAATGTTAAAGCTGCCACTTATTAAATTCCATACAGCCTCTGAGTTCTCATCAGAACCTCCCTGGGAAAGGCCTACGACGCAGTGATGGATGACACAGGATTGCATATTGCCACTTTGCTCTTCGGTTAAAGTCTAGGAAATGCCCAGATGTTTCGATGTCCCTGTTTTCTACACAGCAGTTCAGCCGTCAGTGCACTGGGGAGCAGCCCCTCCTGTGCCCCTTCATCTGCGTGCTGTCAAACATGTCAGGGCTGGGAGTCACTGCCGGCTGCAGGGTCCGCTTAACCCCCAGCACTGCGCAGGGCAGGCAGCTGCACAGGCAGCCCTGCCCACGGCCAGCCTCGCCCCCACAGATTCATAAATCATCGTCAGGATGATCCCAGGGCCTGAGTGAAGGCTTTAATAAAGATAAAAGAAAACGAAAAATTTGTCAAAAACAAATTGGTTATCTTTCAAGGAGACACCTTTTTTGGTTTTTCATTTTCCTAAGACACTTTCTTTTCTCAAACAACTAGCGGAACTCTCTTCATCTGAACAATCTGGAATTTCTAAAGAATGTTGTTTTTGCAGAGTTAATATTTTCACATTTCCCCCCTCTTTGGTCTTTCCCAGTATAATATAATCCTTTGCACCTGCAAAAGCTCCACAGACTGCTGACTGCCAAGATTCCACCACACGATCCTGCCTCCAGGACCAGAGGGCCTGTGTTAAAGAGAAAGAAAAAGACAAGTTATTAAATATTTGAATTTATCGCAACCTCCTGTGGGTGAGCCCTAGGGATGGGAACTTAAGTGGGAAGCTATTTTGGTGGCATTCCTCACTGATGACATAAGTGATTTTCCCAAGGACTTAACCGCATTCTAAAATAAGACAAAGAAACAGGGGAGGTAGCTACATTAGAGAGCTCAAAGGAAACACGTTTTGGGGAATATATATGATATACCACACATATATTCACACATTGTGCACATGTGTATAAATAAATTTTTTTAAAAACTTTTTCTAAAATATATTTTTATTTATTTCAGAGAGGAAGGAAGAGGGAGAGAGAGATGGAAACATGGATGGTGAGAGAGTCATTGATAAGCTGCCTCCTGCACGTCCCACATTGGGGATCAAGCCCACAACCCGAGCATGTGCCCTGACCGGGAATTGAACCATGACCTCCATGAACCATAGGTCGACGCTAAACCACTAAGCCATGCTGGCCAGGCCAAGACAATATAACATTGTAAATATTTCCCATATAATTCTGAACATATGTCATAATTCACAAATTAGTCCAGAGCAGTGTATGCCAAAATTCTTCAGTTGTTTTTTCAATCTTTATCCATGTTGCACGTTTGAAGGCTGCTAATTCTGTTATTAAAGTCTGTAAAAAAATTGTTTGCACTGTTCCTGAAGTTGAGGATTATACAATTAAGTAACCATGCCAAACCTGAAATTAGGCGAAGTGGTGGTGTGGCACGGTGCCTTGCTCACCGAGCATTTACAGCCCCGCAGCTGAGACAGCTGGTCTAATCTCTGAGCACTGATAGCAACCCTGTCCCGGAAGCAGTCAGGGAGGAGATGGTGGCAGAACAGCAGACCTTTCTTGCACCTCCTCCCAGGGCCAGACTGGAAATAAACATTCACCCAGAATTACCTGGGAGGAGGAGGCTGGTGTCCAGGAAGGACAGAAAACACCTGGAGCCCAGTAGGAAGGGGAGGTGGAAAGGGGCTGGCCCGGCTTCCAGGGCAGCAGGCAGCAGGCAGCAGGCCAAGAGTGGAGAGAGATCGCTGGGCTATGGAGGCCTTTTTCCCTGAGAAGATCAGGCCTGGCACCCAGGCTGGCCACCACAGCCCGGAGCACCAGCGCGGGGAACACAGCCCAGTACCACCCCCGGTGAAAGGCAGCAGGGCTTCCAGCGGCTGGGGAAAGCGGAGCGGGTCTGAGATAAAGCCTCAGGTTTTTTGTTGATGATTTTTAACCCAGAGCACAGGATTTTCACTTGCAGCTCCTCACCTGAGGGAGGGAGGGCAGTGCGGGCTCCAGGTGCCTAAGGAGAGGCTGAGGTGGGAAGCACTGGGGGGAGACAGGGAATAGCAGCAGCTGAGAGTCCTGCATTCGAAAGTACGCCCCCAAAACAAAATACACATTTTTCCTGAGAGGTGCAGGCCCCTCCCAGAAGCCATAGATCAGGAAAAGGAAGTAACTCCACCCTAGAGATACAGCCCTGCCTGCCACACCCCGCACCTCGGCCTTCACTGAGGAGACAGCAGCAGAGGCCAAGTCTACGGGTTTGAACAGCCTCAGGGAGCATCAGTGACTGGCTTGCGGGTGGTGCCGTTCACCCCACTGTCCCGGGAACCTGACTGGTGCTTTCCCCGCACTGGAGAGCTGATAGAAACTCGCGGTACCCAGCCCGTCCCACAGTGAATGTGAGGCTCTCCACCCCCTGAGGGCAGGGAGATATTCCGGTCACTCTCACAGGGTTAGCTCTAGGACACGAAACACACCCACCACTTTCCCTGAAATCTGAATGGCACCTCCCCCTCACGGGAAACCCAGAGGTCTATAAGCCTCATTCTGCCTAAAGCCCTTTCGGAAACAGGCTTTTGAGTGATTAAGATGGACAGCTGGGTGCTACGCCAAAGCAGGTTTCGGCAGAGACCCGGAAACCAGAAGTCTGCTGGCCCTGCCCTGGCCCCATGCTGCTAACAAACTGGCCTTGGAGGGCAGCTTGGACCCCTTGCTGCTGCCAAGTCCTATGGAGACAGACGCACTGTGGAGCCCCTGACGCTTCAGAGAGGTGCCGAGAGTCCCTGACAGTGGCCAGCACCCAAATACTTCCCAGGGAAGCCCAGACTGGCAGCCACAGCAGTCAGCTCCAGACACCAGAGAGCGGGGTCCAAGGGGGCTCCCAGGGTCCAAGGGGGCTCCCAGGAGTCACTGAACTCTAAGACGATCACTTCACCATTCTTTTCCTCAATCTTCATCTTTCTTCTTTATTGATTTTCTATCCTTTTAGCCTTTTTCTTTTATATATCTAATTTTTCTCTTCCCCTTTTCTTACTCTATTTTTCCCTCTGTCTCATGTTTCCCCCCCATTTCTTATTCTCCCTCTATTTGTACACTGCTTTCCTTCCCCTATTCTTTATTCTTACTTTCTTTATTTCATTTCTGCCGTTTCAAATTGCTTTTTCTTCCCCCTTTTTCTTGTACTTCTTTCTTTCTTTTCTTCTATCATTCTTGTTCTCTTTTCTCTTTCCTATTATAGTTCTCTCTTCTTTTATGGTGCTTTTGTTGTCATTGTAGGGTGCTGTGTGTGTGTGTGTGTGTGTGTGTGTGGTGTTTTTGTTTTGTTTCTTTTGCTCCTTGTTTTGATTTGTTCTGTCAGCACCTGCACAACTGCTTGCATTATATGGTCGGTGGTGAGCCTCAGTCAGCCGGACAAAGAGGAGATTCCATCCACAAATGGGGCAACAACATTCAAAACCCAATTACAACAGAGAGCACAAATAATTCACAATAAGGACATTCCTAGTGCACCCAGCTTGGGAGATCTAAGGGACTGCGCCACTGGGTCCTACAAAACACATACTATAATACATAAGGCCACCCCACGAAGACTGGGAGGTGTAGCAGTCTGATCTAATATGTAGTAACAAATACAAAGGGACAGCAAAAATGGGGAGACAAAGAACCCCTCCCCCCCATGAAAGAAAAAGAGGGATCACCAGAAAAGGAACTAAAAATGGAAACAAGCAATTTGTCAGATAAAGAATTCACAGTAATGGTTATAAGGTTATTCAAACAACTTAGTGAGAAATCTAAGCAACTTAATTAGAACTATGTGGGACTTAGTAAGAATTATACCAGCATGAAAAAGGGATAGATGAATAAGAATCCATTGGAAATGAAGGATGACATAGCTAAAATAAAGAATACCCTGGAAGGAATCAACATTAGACTAGAAGAAGTGAAGGAGGACCCAATCAGTGAATTAGAAGACAAGGTAGAAAAAAACACACACCCCCACCCATTCAGAGCAACAATTCAGGAAAAAAAAAAAAACAGGAGGAGAGTTTAAAAGAGCTTTGGGATAATATAAAACAACAATATCTGCATCATAGGAGTGCCAGAAAAGAATATGAGCAAGGAACAGAGAACCTGTTTGAAGAAATAATGACAGAAAATTTCCCTGGCTAGGTGAAAAAAAAGTCAAACAAGTCCAGGAAACACAGAGTCCCAATCAAAATCAACCAAAAAAGACACACACACACACACACACACACACACACACACACAAATCGTAATTAAAATGTCAAATGTTAAAGACAAAGAAAGAATCTTAAAGGCAGCAAGAGACAGAGTTCCTTACAAGGGATCTCCCATTAGATTTCTCAACAGAAACCCATAAATACTCAAACACAAAGAGGCTATATAGCATGTTATTAAACAATGAATAGGTTACCTATCATATAAGATCTAAGGGTGATTTAAAAACTTTCAGGAAACAAATGAAAATGAACACACAATAATTCTAAAACTATGGGACACAATAAAAGCAGTCTTAAGAGGGAAGTTCATAGCACTACAGGCCTACATAAAAAAACAAAAACAAGCCGGGACTGGTTTGGCTCAGTGGATAGAGTGTCGGCCTGGGGACTGGGGGGTCCCGGGTTCGATTCCGCTCAAGGGCATGTACCTTGGTTGCGGGCGCATCCCCAGTGGGGGGTGTGCAGGAGGCAGCTGATCGATGATTCTCTCTCATCAATGTTTCTAACTCTCTATCCCTCTCTCTTCCTCCCTGTGAAAAATCAATAAAATATATTAAAAAAAACAAACAAAACAAAAGACAAACAATAAAAAACAAGAAAAATTTCTAGTAAACTATATAACCCTACAACTTAAAGCAATATATAAGTGGGGGAAAGGGGGGACACAAGAAAAGCCCAGAGTAAATAAAAGGAAATAATAAAGATCAGAGTGGAAATAAATTACACAGAGACTAAAAAAGCAACACAAAAAAAATCAATGAAACAAATGATAAGATAAACAAGATTTATAAAAAGATAAACAAGGCTGATAAACATTTAGCTAGACTCATCAGGGAACAAAGAGAGAAGATCCAAATAAATAAGATCAGAAACAAAAGAGGTGAAGGAACAACAGACACCACAGACATACAAAGAGTGGTAAGAAAATACCATGAACAACTATGCCAACAAGCTGGACAATGTGAATGGAATGGACAAATTCCTAGAAAAATACAATCTCCCAAAACTGAATCAGGAAGAATCAGAAAACCGGAATAGGCCAATAACATACGAAACAGGAGCAGTAATCGAAAACTCCCAGCAACCAAAACCCTGGTCCAGATGGCTTCATAGGGGAGTTTTACCAAACACAGAAGAACAAACACTTACACTCTTCAAACTATTCCAAGCAACCCAAGAGGAAGGAACAAATTTCAAACTCTTTATGAGGCCAGCATTATCCTAATTTCAAAACCAGATAAAGGCTACAAAGAAAGAGAAGTACAGTCCAAAATCCCTGATGAACATAGATACTAAAATCCTCAACAAAATATTAGCAAATCAAATCCAGCAATATATTAAAAAGGTCATACGCCATGACCAAGTGAAATTTATTCTGGAGATACAAGGCTAGTACAATATTCACAAATCAATATACATAAACAGATTAAAACAAAACTTCACATAAACAGATTGAAACAAAAATCACATGATCATATTAATAGATGCAAAAAAAGCATTTGACAATACCCAACACCCATTTTGATCAAAATTCTCAGCAAAATGGGAATAGAGGAATTATGCTTCAACACAATAAAGGCCATGTATGACAAACCTACAGCCAACATCATACTCAATGAGCAAAAACTAAAACCAATTCCCCTAAGAACAGGAACAAGACAGAGAGGCCCACTTTCAACACTTTTATTCAACATTAGAGGCCCAGAGCATGAAATTCGTGCACTGGGTGGGCGGGTGGGTGGGGGGGTCCGTCAGCCCAGCCTGTGCTATCTTGCAGTTTGGGACCCTTTGGGGGATGTCCGCAGACATCCTTCTCACAGTCCAGAACCCCTCGCTCCTGCCACAGCCACTGTGCTCACCAGCCGTGAGCCCAGCTACTGGCTAAGAGGCACTCCCCCTGTGGGAGCGCACTCACCACCAGGGGGCTACTCCTGCTTGAGCATCTGCCCCTTGGTGGTCAGTGTGCATCATAGCGACTGGTCGTTCCACCATATGGTCGATTTGCATATTAGTATAGTACTAGAAGTGCTAGCCACAGTGATCAGACAAGAAATAAAAGGCATCCAAATTGGAAAGGAGGACTTAAAACTGTCATTATTCATAGCTGACATGTTATTGAACATAGAAAAACCTAAAGCCTCTGCTAAAAAACTACTAGATTTTGAAAATGAATTCAGCAATACAGCTGGATACAAAATTAACACTCAGAAATAGATTGCATTTTTATACACCAATAATGAACTATCAGGAAGAGAAACTAAAAAACAATATCATTTATCATTGCAACAAAAAAATTAAGATACTTAAGAATAAACTTAACCAATGTGGTAAAAAACCTGTACTTGGCAAACTAAAGAATGTGAAAAAAGGGGAAAATAGAAGTAATAAACAAATGGAAGAATATATCATGTTCACGGATCAGTAGAATTCATATAATTAAAAATGTCCCCATACTACTCAAAGCAATCTACAAATTCAATGCAATCCCTATTAAAATACCAATAGAATATTTCACAGATCTAGAATAAATACTGCAAAAATTCATATGGAACCAAAAAAAGACCCCGAATAGCCATAGCAATTTTGAGAAAGAAGAACAAAATTGGAGGGATCACAAAATGGATATAAAACTATACTACAAAGCCACTGTAATAAAGGGACTCTGGTACTGACACAAGAATAGGCATTCAGAGCAAAGGAAGAGAACAGAGAATCCAGAAATCAACCCAAGGCGTATGCTCAATTAATATTTGATAAAAGATGCAAGAGAATACAATGGAGTAAAGACAGTCTCTTCAATAAATTGTATTGAGATATTTGGACAGGTAGATGCAAAAATAAAAATAAAAAAATGATAGAACTTATACCATACACAAAAATAAGCTCAAAATGGGTAAAAGACTTAAATGTAAGCCATGAATTCAGGAAGAAAATGTAGGCAGCAAAATATAAGACATCTCACATAGCATAATTTTCACTGATACAATGTTTAGGTCAAGAGAAACCAAGGAAAAAAAAAACTAAACAAATAGGACTATCTCAAACTAAAAAGCTTCTGCACAGCAAAAGAAACCATCACAAATGAAAAGGGAACCCACTGTATGGGAGAACATAGTTGTCAATGATACATCTGATAAGGGGTTAATTTCCAAAATATATAAAATACTCATACAACTCAACAAAAGGAAGACAATTCAATTAACAAATGGGCAGAGGACCTAAATGAACATTTCTCTAAAGAGGACACACCAATGGCCAAGAGACATGAAAAAATGCTCAACATATCTAATCATCAGGGAGATACAAATTAAAATTACAACGAAGTACCACTTCACACCTGCCAGAATGGCTACCACCAATAAATCAACAAACAGCAAGTGCTGGAGAGGATTTGGAGAAAAAGGAACTCTAATACACTGCTGGTGAGAATGCAGATTGGTACAATAACTATGGAAAACAGGGTGGCATTTCCTTAAAAAATAAAAAAATTGAACTGCCTATGCCCAGTATGGGGGCATGCAGGAGGCAGCCGATCGATGATTCTCTCTCATCATTGATGTTTCTATATCTCTCTCCCTCTCCCTTACTCTCTGAAATCAATAAAAATATATTTTTTTAAATGGAATTGCCATTTGACCCAGTGATTCCACTTTTAGAAATATACCCTAATATACCTTTCTGAAACACCTATCAGAAAGAAAATATGAACCCCTATGTTCATAGGAGCATTGTTTACAACTAGAGGCCCGGTGCAAGGATTCGTGCACATTGAAAGGAAATTAATTAGAAGGTGGCGAGTGGGCAGGATTGGGCAAGACAGGCTAGACATGCTCTGGAGCCAACCTTCCGCAGTCCTTTGCTGGCCAGCTGCACTTGGACAGGTGCTGAAGCTCGAAGGGCGTCTGCAGAGTAAACGGGATCCCTCCAGCAGGTGAGGGTCCCTCGGCCTGGCCTGCGGGGATCCAGCCGAAACTGGCAGTCCGGCATCCCCCAAGGAGTCCCACAGTGCGAGAGGGCACTCTGCAAAGTTGCTGTGGATTGGCAGCTCCTGCATTGAGTGTTTGCCCCCTGGTGGTCAGTGTGCATCATACCTACTGGCCAGTTGCTTAGCCTTTTATATACATAGATAGCTAAGATCTGGAAACAGCCCTAGTGCCCATCAGTAGATGAGTGGATAAAAAAGGTGTGGTACATTTACACCACGGAATATTACGCAGATGTAAAAAAGAAGGATCTCTTACCCTTTGAGATAATATTGAGGGTCCTAGAGAGTATCATGCTAAGTGAAATAAACCAGTCAGAGAAAGACAAATATTACATGATCTCATTTATATGATCTCATTTATTAATTAACAAAATAAACTGACAAACAAAATAGGTCTGGAGACTTGGAAGCATAACAACAGACTGATGGTTCTCAGAAGGAAAGTGGGGGAGGGGGGTGGAAGGTGGGAAGAGATTACCTAAAGATCTAAATGCTTATATGCATAACTCATTGACACAGACAATAGTGTGGTGAAGGCCATGGGAGAGGGAGGGAGCCGGGTGTAGGGAATCAAAAGGAGAGAAAAAAAGGACATTATCTGTAAAACTTTCAACAATAAAGATAATTTTTTTTTTTTTAATCCCACACTCCTCACAATGACCCTAAGAGTTGGGTCCTGATATTATCTATCCTTCACCTGGTCTTTCTAACAGCAGAGCCTGCACTCACTCTTCCTTTTAAGTTCTACTGAGATATAAATGATGTCCAATAAACTACACATATTTAAAGTGTGCCGCTTGACAAGTTCTGACAAATGCATACATGTGAAATCATTGCCACAATCAAGAAGGTGAACCAATTCATCACCCCAGAGTTTTCTGTAACCCTGTCATTCCTTGCCAGCCCCTAAACAATCAGATCTGTCACTCTCGATTAGTTTGCTTTATCTAGAATTTTATATGACTCATACATTCATTTTTTAAAAACTGGATTCTTTCCTTCAGAATTGTTGTATGAGTTGTCTACGTTATTGTGGATATCAATAGTTCATTCCCTTTTAGTTAGTAATGTTCCATGGTTAGGGGTGTCGAATTCAATCAGAGAAGGGGCCAAAATCTAAAATCCAGCCTAAATCGCGGGCCGAAAGGTTTACTGAACAGTCATAAACTGACAATGTCATAAACTGACAGCGGAGTGCAGTGATTACAGCGCGGTGCGGGCCACATTGCAAGGCCTGGTGGGCTGGATTTGGCCCGGGGGCCTTGTGTTTGACACATGTAGATGTATCATTTGCTTATGTGTTCATCCATTAATGGGCATTTAGATTTTTCCAGTTTTTTGCTATTACAAAGTAAATGTGCTATGAACATTTAGACACACATCTTTATATGGACACATACCTTCATTTTCCTTGTGGAAAAGGTAAGTGGGAATCAGCCGGATCACATGGTAGGCATATGTTTAACTTAAGAAACTACCGAACTGTTTTTCAAAGCGGTTGTACTGTTTTACATTCTAACCAGATCCAGTTACTACACATCCTTACAAACACTTGCATTGTCAGTATTTTTTTAATTTTTATCATTCTAATTGGTATGTAATAGAATTTCATTGTGCTTTTAATTTGTATTTCCCTACTGACTAAGGATGTTGAGGGTTTTTTTCATATACTTTTTTCTATCTATGTATTTTTTTAAATCTCTGTTCAATGTTTTGCAAATTTTTATTGGGCTGTCTGTTTTCTTAATTATTGAGTTTTGAGAGTTTTTATATATTCTAGATAAAACCCACTTGCAAATATTGCTTCCTATCTTTGGCTAGTCTTTTCATTCTCTTAACACCATCTATCAAAAAACAAAACTATTTAATTTTGGTGAAGACCAAATTATCCTTTTACATATTTTGCTTTTGGTGACATATCCAAGAATCTTTGCCTAATTCAGGCCACAAAGATTTTTTCACCTATTTTTTTCTAGAAATGTTCTGTCTTTAGGTTTTACATTTAGATCTATCAACCATTTTGAATTAATTTTTCTGTATGCTGCAACATATGGACTGAAGTTCTTTTGTTTTACATATTTAATTGTTCCAGTAAATGGAAAAGATTCCTTTCTCCAATGAACTGCCTTCTCACATTTATAAAAAATCAATTGTTTGGGTCTATTTCTGGACACTCTATTTTGCTATAATCCACATATCCATCTTGATACCAATGTGATACTTTGACTACTATAGCGCTTTAATAAATCTTAAGATCAGTTGTGTTAGTTCTCCAACTCCATTCTTTTTCAAAGTTGCTCTGACTATTCTAGGTTCTTTATACTTTCATATGAATTTCAGAATCCAGTTAACCAGTTTATACAAAACATCCTGCTGATATTTTCATCTGACGTGCACTGAACCTGTAAGTCATTTTTGAGAATATGGAAGTGTTAACAATATTGAACTTTCTGACCAATAAACATGGTAGTTTTCTCCACTTTCTTAAGCCTCCATCATTTTCTCTCAACAGGGTTTGTAGTTCTCAGTATATAGGTCTTGGGATGGTTTTGTCAGATTTATCTTTTAGTAAGTATTTCATGTTTTGATGAGACTGTAGTAGCTTTTTTGATTTTTAGTTTCTGTTTGTTGCTAATACATTGTATCAAGCAACACTGCTAAAATTACCAGCTCTAATAGCTCTTTAGAGATTCCATTAAATTTTCTGTATTAATAATCATATTGTCTATAAATAAAGATAGCTTTTCTTTCCAACTGGATTATTGCCTTTCATTTCTTTCTTTTTCTTTCTTTTTTTTTTTTTTTTTACCTTTCTACACTGGGTGGTATGCATTGCCATATTTAAGACAATTATCAGAAAAGGACTCTTAAATAAATTCATTATAATGGTTAGAATAGTGTAATGACCTACTGGTGATGGCATAATATTTTTATAAATGATCAAATATACCACAACTGAAAGAAGAAAAGCAAAGTTGGTACTAATTGCCTACTCTCAATAATTCCCTGCTGAAAATATACCTGGAAAGTTGAGAGGATTGCTACAGAAATGGACATGTTTATTTTGTCAACTTGAACTTTTTTTTTTTTTTTTTTTTTTTTTTTTTTTTTTTTTTTTTTTTTTTGCGTGTAATTTACTGGTTCTATTTTATTTTCTTTTTAATCTTCGACCCCCTTCACAAATTACTCCCATCCCCCATCCCATGCCTCTGGGAACCACCAATCTATTCTCTGTATTTACGAGCTTCAGTTTTGTTTTGTTTTGTTTTAAAGATTTACACATATAAGAGAGATCATACAGTATTTATCTGACTTATTTCACTTCGTATAATGCCCTCAAGGTCCATCCATGTTGTCACAAAAGCCAAGATTTCATTCTATTTAATGGCTGAAAAATATTCAATCATCATACACACACACCACAACTTCTTTATCCATTCATCCACAGATGGACACTTAGGTTGTTTCCATATCTTAGATATTATAAATAAAGCTGCAATGAACACAGGTGCAGATATCATTTTGAGTTAGCTAGGTTTTTTTGTTTGTTTGTTTGTCAGTTTTTCTTTTGTATAAATACCCAGAAGGTGAATTGCTGGATCACATGGTAGTTCTATTTTGAATTTTTGAACCTCCAGACCATTTTCCATAGTGGCTACACCAATTTATATTCTCACCAACAGTGCACAAGGGCACCCTTTTCTCCATATATTTGCCAGCACAAGTTATTTCTTGTCTTTTTTTATATTTATTGGATCTATACTTATAATAGGGTAATATGCAAATTGGTCAGTATGCGTCACATAATGACCAATCAGCAGGAGGGGAGGGCAGTGAGCTACAATGGCGAAGAGCTACAGGAGTGTGGGACAGGGATGGAGAACTACAGGAGGGCGGGGCAGCCAGCTGAGGCAAGGGGCAGGGAGCTACTCGAGCACGGATTTGTGTGAAGGGCCACTAGTTGTTTATAATAGTTGCTCTAACCAGTGTGAGGTGACTTCTCATTGTGGGTTTGATTTGCATTCCCCTGGCTAATGACGTTGAGCATCTGTTCATGTAACTGTTGGCCACCCGTGTGACTTTGGAAAAATGTATCTAAAGATCTTTCCCAAATTTTAAATTGGACTGTTGGGGGTTATTGCTATTGAGATGTGTGAGTTATGTATTTTGGATATTAGTCCCTTATCCCATATGTGACTTGCAAACATTTTCCCTATTCGGGACGTTGTCTTTCCATTTTGTTGGTTCCCCTTGCTGTGCAGAATCTTAGCGTGATGCAGTCTCACTTATTTACTGCTGCTTTTGCTTCTGGTGTGAGAGCTAATATATCATTACTAAGACCGATGCCAAGGAGATGACTATCTGTTTTCTTCTGGGAGTTTTATGGTTTTCGATCTTACTTCAAGTCTTTTCATCCATTTTAAGTTCCTTTTTGTATATTGTGTAAGACAGTGGTCAAGTTTCAGTCTTCTGCATGTGGCTGTTCAGTTTATTGAAAAGTCTGTACTTTCCCAATTGCAATATCTCAGCTCCTTTGTCATAGTAACTGACTACATATGTGTGGGTTTATTAACGGGCTGTCTGTTCTGTTCCACTGACCTATGTGTCTGTTTTTACACCAATACCAGAAATAACTTTTCTTAAGTACTAGACACCTAGCTATATACTACCTAACAAATCAGATATACAACAAGTGTGGTGTCAGCCTCGAGCATTTTCTCCCACCTAGCCGATGAGAATGGTTGCTTGAAAAGTGTATTTATTAAATTCACTGAACTAAGAGTGCAGCTATAAAATAGATATTTTTAAAATTAAAAACAGCTTTCTAAAGATAGCCTTGCCATTAAGTACAGTATTTGGCATTTCTTTAGTAAATGCGTGTATTTGTGCTTCCATAGCAAACATTCCCTCCAGAGGTCTATAAGACTGGAGACAGTACGAGAAACGAGACATGGAGCAGCCTCCGTCTACATTTGAGGTGGCAGAATATACACTTTATCGGGCTACTTAATGACAGTTGTAACAGCATTACTTATTTGCGAACTTTTCAGAGAAGAAATTCAAAACACATACTGGATCTTTGATGATGACTAACGGTCATCTTCAGCTCACCTAGTGGTATCTTTCAGGGTTCCAAAGAGCAGAACTTTCCTCCAAACATACTTAACCTACTACTATTCAGCAATGATAAAGACTGAAAAACGCCGAAACCGGTTTGGCTCAGTGGATAGAGCATCGGCCTGTGGACTGAAAGGTCCCGGGTTCAATTCTGGTCAAGGGCACATACCTTGGTTGCGGGCATATCCCCAGATTGAGGCGGGGGGAGGGTGCAGGAGGTGGCTGATCGATGTTTCTCTCTCATCAATGTTTCTAACTCTCTATCTCTCTCCCTTCCTCTCTATAAAAAAATCAATAAAATATATTTTTTTAAAAAAAGACTGAAAAACAAGATGTGAATTACATGTCATACAAGAAGAAACAATTCAAGATACTATGTAAGTCACGAACTCAACACTTACTGAATACCTACTAGGTGTCAGACACTACAGAGTCCAGGGAAAAAACCACAGTCCCTACGTCTACTTTCTGATGGGGCAGAGAGGAGCAGAGGAGGGTTACCAGAGAGAGAAGGGAGATGATGGAGAAGGCTTCACAGAGGTGCCTGCTATAATTAAGGAGAAAAACAAATTGGTTTCCAGGGGCAAAAAGTACTTCACTGAAACAGACTCAGATGGCCAAAGACAAAGTTAAAAAACAGAATCTCTATAGATAAGCTAAATTTTCCGTCATCACCTACCAGAATAACTTACTCTAAGAACATTAAAAAAAAATCATTTCATATTTGAAAAGGATACTAATAAGTACCTTAAAAACAAAACCCAAAAAACTCTCTACAACAATATGGTTTAGAATCAAGTGAGAAACTTCAGTGGCAAACACAGAGCTTGATAAAAATAAGGACTATAACAGTAACCACAATAAACACTTACATAGAATTAAACACTTTATATACATTGACTCATGCATTCCTAACCACAATCTTCTGAGGTCTATGCAATTTTATCTTCATTTTACAGACAGGAAGTTGAGGCTTAGAGAAGTTAAACCATAGTGAACAGCAGAACTAGTGTCTGAATGAGATAGCTTATAAAAACATTTAGACTTGAATCTGTAAGTTATAGTTGTCTTGATTGCAAATACAATGGCATTTATGAGACACTTTACTTACACACAAGGACCATAATTTTCACATGAATATTACTAAAATATTCGAGTGGGTGAACAAATTATGTCAATGCCTAAAGCAACTTGCTTTAAATAGTATGTTGCTGTTTTTCTCTTGGAATTGTCCAAGTACAGAAACTCTGGAAAATACACTGAGACCAAGCTAAAAAGCTGAATGTTATGTACAAATTATTCATTTGGAAACAACTTCAAATTCACTGAACACCACCACCAATAAGAACAAAATAAAAAGTACGATATACGAATTCTGAATTTTGAAGTGACACATTTGCCCACATATGTGGAGGGTCCAGAGGATTGTGATCAACGAAAAATGGCTTGGAAGACAAGAAAGGTTACTCACTGGAATTGTAAATACTGTTTATGACTTCAAATAATTTAAGACTAGATTGGAAAATGGAATAAAAAATATAGCTTAGGCAACAGTATCAGTGATTACTATTGACAATATTCGTTACCACTTGCCGAGTAACGAGCACAAGCAGGATCTATGCTAAAGAGTTTACATTTCTCACTTAGTTGTGGAAAGTGTGTACCATTATCCACAAACACAGGTGTGGGCGGGTGCTCAGAGGTCACAGAGAGGAAGCAGGGGAGCTGGAGCCGGTGTTCGGTTTCCCCCAAAGCCATGGGCCTTGTAGACAGAATGGTAGACGTGCCACATTCTAAGATTCCTCACGTCATGCCCAGTTCCCCACAGTGCAGCTCCATAATAATGCAGGTTAGGTCACAGAATATCTTGATGTCAATAAAAGTTGTTTTTAAAATGTGGGTTTCTATTGGAGGATTTTTAAAGGCCTATCTGAACACCAGAGATTTTTAAATTGCCATAATTTCTCAACCTAAGCATTTCCATTGCCAAAGACCATTCGTGCAGAGGCAGACAAATGACCAGGGGCCTGGGAGGTGAGGCACGGAGAGTGTGTCCACCTATGAAGAATCATATGATGGAAGTTAGTACCAAAGAAGTAAGAAAACAACAACAACAACAACAACAACAACAAAAACCCACCAAAAAAAAACAGGTGGCCATATTTGCTTATTTATCCCAATTCAATGCCCTGTTTCCTTTCAGTTTTCAACTAAAAAATAAGATTTTGGATGAGCCCATGAGCATGTCCTCATATCTCATGTTAATGAGAAATGTCCAGTACAGTAATGAGGCTGGCAGTTAGTTCTTAATTTTGCTTCTGCGTTGCTTTTTGTTTATTTGATTTTTTTCTCTCTTGCCTGGGGATGTCAACTACTAAGTGACAACAGTCAAGGATGACCCTGGCTGAGCTGCAAGCCCCCAGCCCCGAGAGAGCCCGCTCCGTGCTCACCTGTCCTCAGTGCTGCCCTGGTGTCTGGTTCATAGCTTAGTTCCTACATTTTTTCTTAAGTTTCCTTAGCATAGATTGACTGGAAAACATTCCTAAGAGCTCATAAATTCAGAAAATTTCATTTCAAAATAAGTTTAAACTTATGCAAAAATAGTACAGTCCCATGGACCTTTCACACAGCTGCCCCTAATGCTGACATCTTATATAACCACCAGGGGCCCGATGCACACAATTTGGGCAAGGAGCTTGGCCCTTGCAACCCTGGCTTTGTCTGTAAGATCGTTCAGCTGTCCAGTCTAATTAGCATATTATGCTTTTATTATTATAGATAGTATTGTATAGTTATCAGGAGATTAAAGTGGGTACTGTTCTAAGCTACAGACCTCAGGTGAATTTCACCACACCACTGTTTTAAGCCTTTAAGATATGCGATTTTGAAACACCAGCCTGTTTTTTTTGATTAAGGATATTCCTATTATCCATGAGGACGCTGGGAGACCAAATCCTGACGACTCCGTGGTCTCACCACAAAAACACCCAGGGCATTCTAATTTCTGCACTCTCTGCTCAGGCCTACCAGAGGGAGAATGGCAGGAGGCAGTTTGGCTGCCCTGACGCCCAGGTAACAGCTGTTAGCCCAGCATTCACTCACTCAGGGGACGGAAAGCACACCCCAGGCACAATGCCACAAAACAGCCAGGAGCCCGAGGCTGGGCTGGGTATTTTCTATTTAAGGATAGATAGCATAAAGAAAAGGCTCCCTCTTCACTTTAAGACACCCACTCAATGTGGATTATTATCTTATGTACAAATAACTTTAAAAATTATGTGTTTGGGCGTTAGTGCAGGAAAACTTAAATTTAGGACTTCACCTGCTGTATTCAAAAGTAGTTATGTGTTCCCATTTTCAAGACATGAAGCTTACCAAATGCTTTTCATGGGAAAAGGAGAGGTACAGGTACAGAATCATCTACTCAATTCCAAATGCATGACATCAGATGATACTTCAGTTAAGACAACAGAAAAGAATGCCCTGTGGAGGTCTCCCTGCTGTCAGTCCGTGCGCACACACTGGGGCCCTGTCCTGTGGCTGCTGCACAGACTTTAAAAGGCAAAGCAACGTCTGCCTAAAGCTTTATTTTCAATTCAGTGGACGCTCTCTCTGTGAAGTGCTCATATACTAATATATTTTAAAGAGATTTCTGAAGCAAAGTTTTAAGCTGAAAATATAAAATATAATTGGGAACCACAATTAAACTGTCATTTGTGTCATAAGTGGTTCTAGCAATATAATCAAGTGCTAAAGGCTAAAATCAGTTCTCCTATTGAAATCATTTCCGTAATTAAAATCAAATATACCGCCAAAACAGGTTTGGCTCAGTGGTAGAGCGTTGGTCTGCGGACTGAAGGGTCCCGGGTTCGATTCCGGTCAAGGGCATGTACGTTGGTTGCGGGCACATCCCCAGTGGGGGGTGTGCAGGAGGCGGCTGGTCGATGTGTCTCTCTCATCGACGTTTCTGGCTCTCTATCTCTCTCCCTTCCTCTCTGTAAAAAGTCAATAAAATATATAAAAAATAAAAAATAAAAAAAAATATCTGCCAAGGAAAAGATGCATTTCTTTAAAAAATAATAATAAAATAAAATTGGATATACCTAACTGATAACTACAGATCACTTAAAATACACAGGCTTATTTTGGTTATAATGGCAACTGGAATGAAACTATTCTGAGATATAAATATAGAAAATTTTATTTCAACTGCAAGTTACATAACAGCAACTTTGTGTAGGTTGATTTGTGGCTCTTTTGTTGTTGTTGTTAAACTGCATGTTGGTTTAATACTTGCCTTCTAAGTAAGTAAGGTGGAAATGATGAGAATTTAAAAAAAAGGTCTTAATGAATGACTGCTGGTCATTAAAGAAAATTTCATTTATTATTCTTGAGAAAAAGCAAGATAAGTTCAAATGCTGAGTCTGCTCAGTAATATTTAGGTTTTATAGTTAAAAGCAATATTTCAGGGGATGTGTGGCCAGATTTATTGGAGAGGTATTTATTCTGATTAATAAATAAATACAGGGGTTCTCTGAGTTTCCTGGATCTATGGTTTGATGTCCTATTAGTTTGGGTTAGGGACAAAGGTCCCATTCATGTTAAGAATATAAATATTTCACTGAGTAACAGTTATAATGAAATAGATTATTGTAATTGATATTCATGATGTTGGTTGTGAATCAACAACAAAAAATAGGTGTGATTACTTTTAATACTTCTGCCTGCAAAGGCACACCTAGCTTGCTAAGTTTAAATACAAAACCATCTTCTTAAGAGTTTTAATAAAAAATGGTTAAAATGAAAGAACTGAGGGACTTACACTGACAACCCCCATTCATCTAGAAACAGATACACTGACTGACAAGCCTCTAACCTCAGCGGCACCAAAACATATAAATAGTGAGCCCCTGTTCTCGCTGGCCTCCACAAGCTCTCCCTTCCTGACTCAGGACAGACCCTCCTCCCCCAGGCCTTGCAGCGTCTCCTACACGAAGAGGGCAGCCCAGCCCGGTGCCCCCATGAACCCTGCGATGCACGCGGTGCCGGTAATTTCACCCCGTGTGGACAAGGAGGGAAGACAGGGCCTGGCATCTGACCTTCAGCTGAAAGTCAGAGAACCTGCAAGGAACCGATGGGCATCCCGCTGGCTGCACCCCAGGCTCCACGCAGGGGCCGGCGGGCTCACAGGTGTGGATGCGGAGCTGGAGAGGAAGCAGCACAGAAGCCACCGCTCTCCACGCATCCCCTCAGGCCTTGGCTCCCATGATGCTCCTCCTTGGTTATCACCACCTGTCTTTATTACCTCCTGTCTTTTCCTTTCTTAATCGGCAAAACTATCAAATGCAAGCATACTCTCAACATTTCGCTTACTGATGGAGTCTGACCTAAAAGGAGGAATTTTATATCCTTCCAGTTCTCACATTTCTTATACGGATCTCTCTCTTTTAACAGCCCTGGAAACAGGAAAAATTTACCTACTACTTTTATAAACTGAATGAAAGGACACTGTGGGACTCTAATTCTTTTTCCTTTTGCATGAAGTGTCCCATGTTTTCCAGGATGCAAATTAAGAAGTCAAATGTTCTTGTAGTTTTTGAATTGTTAAAAGATGCTGGTTTCATTATGTGATTTTGCTAAAACCTTAAGCGGCATCTGAGACTCTGACTCACTGGCGATCTGGACACATAATAAATACTTTTCTCCTATTTTCTATTGTTTTCAACAAGTTATATTTCATTTAGGGCACAGCTTGTGGGGTGGAAATCACACACACATTTTGCTCATTTCCTTCTCAATCTTCCATACACCTTTCCAGGGGCCTGTGCCCTGACCGAGCCTGTCCGTGCAGACTCCGGATTCCCTCAGCCTCCTGAGGTGTGTGTGTCTCCGGAGACTGAGCAACCAGCAACCGCTAAGCCGGCACTATTGTCTTGTTTATATTAGTAAAGGTTGGGAGAATTTTGTTGTGGATGGGATGGTGAGTGACATTTTAACAATTAATAAAACAGGAATCAACAATAAACAAGCACCATTTACTCCTCAACTTGAAAACATAGCTTTTATAAGGTATTGGCCTTTAAAAATATTTGTAAAATTTAAATGAAAAATCTAATTATTTTATACACTGTACCATAGTTGAAATGATAACCCACCAGTCCCTGATTTCTATTACGAAAGTATGATTTTATCTTAGGAAATCATCAGCACAATATTAATCTTACATGACCAAAATGGTTTTACTTTAATTTTGCTTCAAAGTTGCATCTGAGCTTAAAGTCTGCAATTCTACTAGTTTCTGCTTTGCAAATTTGTAACACCCTGTGGCTAGAAGAAAAACTATTTAGACCTACCAGCATCCTTATCAACCCTTTACACTGTACTGTCCACTGATTTTGAATACCTAGACAACAGAAAAAAAAATGATATTCTACAAGAAATTTTATATCCATTCAAAATATGCTTATTGTTTATGTAAAGCTCAGTAAGAGTAAACCTCTATGCTATAGTTTTGAATATACTTCTAAAAGGAACTAATTAGAAATAAAACAGTGTCTACACTTATCCAACTTTGCACTGAACTTGAAAAAGAATGTAGCCTTCAAACATGAGTAAATAGTTACAGCCCTGCTATGTAGGAGACAGACGTAAGGAATGTAAACATAAATATAAACAATCGTAAGACAAAACTCCTTCCTCCAAGAAGCAAAGACCCTGAGGAATTAACAAAGCACGTGGAAGAATGTGGTCTGCCTCCACTCAGCCATACACTCTCCCTGCCCGTGGCGGGTCAGGGCTGGCTGCGCAGCGAGCACTTCAGTCCCTGCCCACGTGCCCAGGACCGGGCGGTGTGGGAGGGCCCGTCTGAGAAACCTGTGGCCAGGGCTTTCAGCTTTATATCATCAAGTTAAGAAATGAACACAATTTGCAGAAACACATTAAATAAGCTAATGTGATGATATAATATGAAATCAACTTTTGAGCAAAATTTTGGCACGTGAAACAGCAAAAACATTATTAAAGACATCATGAGCTGTGTGCAGAGTTAGAAGTAAAATGATTAAGAACATCAACTCTGGAGTCAGACTGCCTGGGTTCAAATCTCGGATGTACCCCTTAATACTTAATATCCTGCTGCCTTGGACAAGGCACTCAAATTCTTCTTCCGTTTCAGCTACAACAGGAGGACCAAACAGCACCTGCCTCACAGAACTGCCGTGAGGAAGAATAGGAGCTGACCCCTGGAAAGTCTTATCACAGCACCTGGCACACGGCAACGCTGAGCAACGTTGTTTTTATGACTATGGTTATCACTGACGACGTTAACCTATAGAAGGGTGCTGGACAGGAAACCGAGGACTTCGGCTGCTGGATGAAAGACAGGCTCTCTGGACCCGGTTTCCTTGTTTAGTGGGATAACAGCAAGGCTGCTCCCTGGGTGGTGTGTGCTGTGAACGAGGTGCTAAAGAATATACAAGTGACTATTGAACAACATGGGTTTGGACTGTGCAGGACCACTGATACGGGGATTTTTGTTAAAATAAATATATGTTTATTGATTTCAGAGAGGAAGGGAGAGGGAGAGAGAGGTAGAAGCATCAATGATGAGAGAAAATCATTGATCAGCTGCTCCTGCAAGCCCCCTACTGAGGACAAAGCCCACAATCCAGGCATGTGCCCTGACTAGGAATCGAACTGTGACCTCCTGGTTTACAGGTCAATGCTCAACCATTGAGCCACACAAGCTGGGCGACGTGGATTTTTATAATATAGTTAACCCTCTGTACCCTGGATTTCCCATTCATGGATTCAACCAACCACAGATCAAAAACAGTATTTGCAATCGCTGTACACAAAGGGTCAACTTAAGTTATATGCAGATATTCAACTCTCTGGGGCCGGTGCCTCTGACCCCATGATGTTCATGGGTTAGCTGTATAGTGCTTCGCCAGTGCCTGGCATATACTAGTAACATCTACTCAAGACATGGCTGATTTTTTATAAAGTATGTATTCAGGTGATG
Organism: Pipistrellus hanaki; assembly: GCF_964339955.1. NCBI lineage: Eukaryota > Metazoa > Chordata > Mammalia > Chiroptera > Vespertilionidae > Pipistrellus > Pipistrellus hanaki. The sequence goes on from NC_140515.1 coordinate 11,976,088, forward strand.
ATACATGCATAACTAAGCTTTTATTAAAATGTTAGCCATTGTGATTATTGAGGAGAGAAAGTCCTACTCTGAAGAGGGGTGGACAGAAAATGCCTTCTGAGGTGACTGATCTAAGGTCTGGGTAACAACAAAGAGCAGGACATGAGAGAATCTGGGGGAAGAGCTGGGATGAAAGCTGGTTGAGGGGAGGGAGTATATAAGTCTTCTTCATCACTGTATCTCCTTAGAACACGCCTGGCCCACAGAAGGCACTCAGTGATGAAATGCAGCAGGAATGAATAAAGTGGATTTCTGGCAGAGGGCACAGTGCAAAGGCCCGGGGTAAGTACCAGTCTGGGTGCTTGAAAAGCACAGAGAGGAGTGGCCCACGGGGGGCAGTGCAGTTAGTGGACACACATGGCTGGAATGTGGCAGGTGTGTGGCCTGGGACAGTCAGTGAGGCCAGGTGACAGAGGACCCTGTCAGTCATAGTTTAAATTCGATTTTACTCGTCTTTCAAAGAGATGGCATGGAAGGGTTTTAGCAGAGTGGCATGGCCTGGCTTATTTCTTTAAAAGATCACCATGGCTGCTGGGAAGAGATGTTTCAGGGAAGCAGGAACGGAAGCATGTATAGATCCGAGCGGGGGACGTCTGAGGGCCGGGCGTGAGGGGAGGAGAGCTGTGCTCACTGCTCGGGTTTCCATGTGAGCACGCACACTCTGTGCTGTTCGCAGACAGGGACACGGGAAGGAGCAGGTGCGGAGCAGAATCAGCGCCAGGAGCTCTGGTTCCCTGGCATCTGGGTGAGGATGGCTGCTAGGAAGTTGGCCAAAGCAGCTGTGACTCTGAGGAGGGTCCTCCACAGGAGGTGGCGCCAAAGTCCAGGGACGAGATCAAATAAGAAGTGACGTGGGTCTTTATCTTCCTGTTAGGCTGCCAGAAAGGTACAAACTCAACATAAATCGAAGTGGACATTATCTTCTCGGAAGTTCCGGATACGATTACCTCCTCTAATGGCCCCTCCTCTTCATGGCATCTAGCATTGTCACCTACAGTATTTCTGTAGGTGTTCGTCCTATAAAATGTCTGAGAAACGAGGAGGCTGGCGATGGCGTGTCTGTGGGAGCGAGCCCCAGCAGACAAGACGCTCCCAGGGCATGGCTGTGCCTCCGCCCAGCACCGTGGACGGGACAGCGTCCGCTTGAGCAGGCAGCACGTGGACATGGACGGCGTGTGTCGCTCATGTGTTAATGGGAGGGGTGGAAGCCCTGTTCGAACACGCTAAGGCTTTGTTTTAAACAAATTTAGTGCCTGGTTAAATAGCAATCAGCAGTACAGACTATGCTGGTTAGTGAGGGTAAGTCTTCAGATCCTGGAGTCAAATACTTAAAGCAGCAGGGAAAGAACTGCAACAGCTTTAAGAGATGCATGATGTTTGGACCCGCGGAGCAGATTCAGAAAGGAGGTGGCAGTGAGGCTGTAGGGAAATGACTTTGCAGAACAAGGCACAGGGGAGGGAGCTGGGGCAGCGGGTGGGATGGGAGAGGGAAGACAGGGAGAAGTATGGACACCCTTGATGGCTTAGAGTTCTAGAAAGTTACACATTTCAGAGAACTTAAAAGATGTTTAAGAAAGTGACCCAAATTCAATGCATAGAATGGATGAGAAGGCGGAGCAACTGCTAACTCAGTCCAGGCACAAGGTAATAAGAATCTGATAAAAAGGAGGCCACAGGTTCCAAAAAGTCTGAGTCGACCTAACTTGGTGAATGATTCGTGGAGAAAGGCAAAGAGGAGACAGATTTTAGGTTGGTGTCTGAAACCAACCAGTGGTATGCCTGGAGGACACCTGGGAGAGAGCAAGAGGACTGGAGAGGAAGGCGGGGCCTTGGATTCCACGCCGAGGAGTCCCAGCTGAAGGTGGCTTCCTCACCGCACACCGTGCATGCAGCCGCTCAGTCCTGGCCCAGAACAAAGGTCTGGATTCTGTTTCACATAAGCATAACAGAGAAACCTTCATATAATACAACCTCTCCATAGTTGCAAAAGCAAACTGAAATGGCTAAAATCATAAACAAAAATAAAACAAGTGCCAAAAGTTGTCTACTTCTAAAAAGCACTATGATTTCACATTTGGGTGTTTTGTAAAAAAAAAAAAAGAAAAAAATTATTGTATGAAAAGATGCTCAACATTATTTAGCTTTGAAAGAATTGCAAATTAAACCACAATGAGATCCCGGTACACAACTACTGGGATGGCTAAGTGTTGTAAAGACTCTAATAACAGGCGGTGGCACGGACGCAGAGCACCTGGAATGCTCCTCATTGCTGCAGAGTGGCAGCCACTGCAAAACAGCTCACAGTTCCCTACAAACAAAACTTACACTTTCCCTATGACCCAGCGGCCCTACTCTTGGCACTTACCCAAGAGAAATGAAAACATATGTCCATACAGATACCTCCATGCAAATATTTATTGCAGCTTTATTCATAATCATCAAAAACAGGAAAACTCAAGTGTGCATAAACTAGTGAACAGATAAACAAACTACTACATCCACACCACAGATCACTACTTGGGAACAGGCTGCTGGTACAGGCAAGCCATGAATGAATCTCAACAGCTTCATTACATGGAAGAAGCCAGGTACAAAATGCATAGTGTGTGCTTCTCTTTATATGGTACTCTGGGAAAGGGAAAACTATAAATATTCTATACATATTTGGTTATGATGGCAGTAATAAACATTTGTCAAAACTCAGAAAAATGTAGCTCAGTGGTTGAGTGCAGACCCATGATCCAGGAGGTTACAGTCCAATTTCCCATCAGGGCGCATGCCCAGGTTGAGAGCTTAATCTCCAGTAGGGGGTGAGCAGGAGGCAGCCCATCAATGTTTCTCTCTCATTGATGTTTTCATCTCTCTATTCCTCTCCCTTACTCTCTCTCTCTCTCTCTCTCTCTCTCTCTCTCTCTCTCTCTTTTTCAAAAACCCCCACACAAACCAATCAATAAAAACATACTGGGGGGAAAAAACATACTGAAAAAAATGTACACTTATTAAGGTTGGATCTTGCTATCTGAAAATTATTCTTCAATAAACTCAACTTAAAAAACAACTAGAGCATCTTAACATTTGCTCAAAGAAAATTGTTAAAGCTCAACATTGTTACCGTATCTATGATTACTCTGAAAAATTCTACATATTTCTTAACTAACAAGAATACTACAGATGTCCTTAATACTGAAGAGAAATAAATCCCATGCTTCCGAACGCTTTGGGCATCAAAGCATTCCTGTGCAGAGACAGGGATAGGAAGTTAGAGTGCCGCGAGGGGTGAATGCCAGTCATTGAGACGCTAATGAAGCGAGTCTTGTTTGGGGACAGCTGCTGGCTCCATTGTTCCTTTGTCCACGTGAAAAGGGGGAGCTGGATGCTCCAGGAATGCGGCCTTCTCCTGGGAGCGCTGCTACATCATGCCTGGAAACCCCGCTGAGAGGCCACTGTCACCAAGCGCCAGAGAAAAGGGTAAAACCAAACCAAACACAACCAGAAGAGACCCCAAAACCTGTATTAGGCCATCTGTACTACTCCTTAAAATCAGAACTGCTTCTAAACACATAATGTTCCAGGGTTTACTTTTCAGGATTAATGCTCTGTCTCATTTTATTGTCCTCACATTCTGAACTCCGCAGAATATTTTAAAGCCTGGATAGTCTGCTGTTCAGGGGAAGCGGCAGGAGCACACAACCACGGTTGCCAGCTCCCTCAGCCACGGGAGTACGGCCTCTACTTCCCATGTTACCAAAGGCCCGCCGAGACACTTCGCCATTTTACAGCTTAATCACTTATCAACCATTTTCCCTTGAACAGGGCTTTTACCGTCTTTTGATCATTATCCACAGTGAGGTATACATGGCACCGTGCAGCCGGGACAGATGTGTGTGCGTGCACCACAACGCCGAAGTCTTACACAGCAGGACTCACCCACAGGACGTTCTGCTAATAACGTCCCTCCTAGCACAGTCTTTAGAAGGCTGGCAGACACCCACACAGCTCATAGCATGAGCCACAGTATTTAAAATCATTGCATCAGAAGATGAAAAACATGTCTCTGCGTATTTAAAGACAGGTTTTTAAAAATTTCTGCTTTAAACAAATGAGTGACCTTCCCTGAGGTTAACTCACAACTCAGCAGACGCTGCTCCTTCTCAGGGGGTTCCTAGGCCTGTGGGTGGCAGCGAGGGAAGGTGACCGTCAGAGCAGCCCGCCTCCTGCTGCCCACCTTCAGATGTGGGGGTGAGGGGACTGGCCTAACAGTCAGGGTCTTGCTTCTTTTCCTTTTCGCTCTCCATCATCGTCATTCCTTAACTTCTACACACACACACACACACACACACACACACACACACGAGTGCGCGCGCAGGGAAGTGAAATAAAAGTCTATGGGTAGAGAAGAAATACAGAAGAAAGTAAAGCACAGTTTCCCTTAATACCTGAGGATTCAGTTACGCCGTTATGATGATCTCTCAGTACCACAGACACTGAACAAGTTTGAAAGACTGAATTGGCATGTAAACCACATGTAAAAAACATTTTCAATTCTTAAAAATAATAGACCTAGCCAGTTTTGCTCAGTGGGTAGAGTGTCAGCCTGCAGACTAAAAGGTCCTGGGATCAATTCCGGTCAGGGCACATGCCCATGTTGCAGGCTTGATCCCCAGTGGGAGGGGGAGGGGAAGGGAGGGGGTGCACAAGGCAGCCAATCAATAATTCTCTCTCATGATTGATGTTTCCATCTCTCTCTCCCTCTCCCTTCCTCTCTGAAATCAATAAAAAAATATTTTAAAAATTTTTTGAGTTTTTAAATTGCTAGTCAATATCATATTCTATTATTACAAACTGAAACAATTGGATATTTATGATAATTAGGAAGCAATTTTATATGAAGATTGGAAAACTTACTTTTAAGGATTCCCACAAAGGAAACTGGACCAATGAGAAGGGAATCTGAAAAGAGAAAAAAAAGAATCAAATAAATTAGGCAGGAAGCTTAGACTTTGCCTAGCATGACGATACAACCCCATAATTATTACTGAGAATATTATTTCATCTTAACTATGTATATAATAAAGCTAACATTAAACAAATACATACATTACTATATACAATACATAGGTTTAAGAAACAAGTTAACTGCCTTTAGCTTTGCACTAGCTTTCTGAGCCCGTGTGGTCAGATGACGCTGTGGTGCAAGAGGAAGGGAAGCACAATATGAAGAAGCCCTGGCTACCAAAATGACAAAATGATTATTTCTCATCACAAGTAATAAAAGCTTTAAAGACGTGGCACACTTCTGCTTAAGAGCTAGAGCTGTCTGCTCCTTAGCAGACCAAGTGTTAGGATTAAAAGAGAGGAAGGAATGGGGGCAGTGGAAAGAGAGCCAGAGAGGGAGAAAGAGCTGGGAATGGGGAGGGAGCCGAGAGGGAAAGTCCAAAAAATGTGGAAGAAAAGAAGGGGAAGGGAGAAGTAAGAAAGGGAAGAGGGGCAGAGAGAGGAGAAGGGAAAAGAAAGAGGAGGAAGGAGGAGAGAAGTTGGAGGGCGAAGAGTGGGGGAGGACAGAGGGAGAGAGAGGAGGGGAGAGAGAAGGAAATGAGAGGGAGCCCAGAGGGAGATGAGTGAGGAAGGGCAGAGAGGGCAAGGCAGGTGGAGGGGAGGGAAGAGGAGACAGGGCCACTGGAGGAGTAAGCAGAGGCAGGGGCCAGAGGAGCGGAGCGTGGACTGGGAGGCTGCACCCCTCAGGAAGGAGCAGCCTATGGATGGTGAAGGAGTGGAGGCTCCTGGTGCCTGATATGCACACCAGAGCAGCAAGGAGAGTGATGAGCAGGAATGACGCATGAGCGGTGGGCATCACCACCACACGTACCTAACAGGTATTGACAATCTGGTGTGTAACAAGAATTAGCAGGCACTTTTCATGTGTCAGGCACTGTGCTAATAAGCACTTCATAGGTTTTATTTCACTGAATCCTCACAACCTCGTCTTATAGATGAGGAAACGGAAGTCCAGAGAAGCTGTGTAACTCGCCTAAAGGCACAGCTAGAATGAAGAAGCCAGACAATCTGACTCCAGAGCCCTGTCTACTGCTCTACCTAAAAACATCCAAGTGCATTCATCTGCACAGGTATATTCACACTCAGTATTCTCTATTTGCTTTTACTTAAACGTTCCGAAATTCTAAAAATAGAGCCCACCTCCATATATCCTAAAATAAAAGTACCAGAATTCCAGTGACCCACCCACCAACCTCTTCAGATCCACCCTCGGACCTATGGGCCTGTGCCAGGGATGCTCAAGCAGACCAGGCCAGTGTCAGCATTCTGTATTCAGCTCACTGGCAAGTGAAGAGTAAATGTGGATAACAACATGAATGAATGTGTGTGAGTATGTGTGTGTGTGTGTGTGTGTGTGTGTGTGTGTGTGTGAGACCACAGTTTTGAAGGAATTAACGGCCCATGAATTAAGGGCATTAAGTCACTTCTAAAATACTTATTCAGAAATTAATAGTCTGACATAAGCTCTTTTATTCTGCTGGAACAAATGAATGCCTTGGGCTTGACAGTGGCCACAGAAAGAAAAATCTGTCTTCCATTCAGACAGGAAATGGCAGTGAGGGGGAAAAAAATCAATGTCGATAGATTAGTTTAAGCTGATAAACTAGAATCTCAGAGAGGTTTGTCACCTTCACCCCACTCCATACAGAGAAGTGCTACAAATAGGCGTCCAATTTAGTTTAGTTTTGTCATGAAACCATGAAATCATCTGACACTGTCCATTCTGAAACTGAAGAACTCCCAATTAAATTATCAAAATCCTAATTTTTTTAAGAACACAATATGTAATAAAATACCAAGAGGACAACAGGCAGAGGGATTACAGATGATTTTAATGTTCTTTTTTGTACTCTCTCCTCCCACATGTAAATGTATCACAGTTTAACAAGAGTGTAAATAGTTCACATTTATAAGATGAAAAAGGTCTTATAACTTATCGTTACTGGTCATACTAACATTCTTCCCTTGATAAAAATAACCCATTAAGTTGGTACTTAATACATAATAGAGGGTAGAGTGAACATAGGAATACAGTGTGAGTACACAAAATGCAGTTTAATCTTGTATTATTAATCATTTTATATTTTCCACATAACCAACTTTAAACCTACATTTGCCCCACCCTGAATTAGATTTGAATTCTATAGATGAACATTTTGCCCATTTTCCTCTGTTCAACACTAGACGCCGCAGAATGGATGAACCTTGAATACATTATGGTAAGCGAAACAGGTTAGTCACAAAAAGACAAGTACTGTATGATTACACTTATATGAGGTATCTAGAGTAATCAAATTCATAGAAACCAAGTAGAATGGGGACTGGGAGAAGAGGGGAATGCGGAGTTATTGATTAATGGATAGTTTCAGTTTTGCAAACTGTAGAGAGTTTGGGAAACTGGTTGCACAACAATGTAAAAACACTTAATGCAACTGTATTGTAACTTAAAATGGTTAAGTGTATTTTAAGACTATTTAAAATATTTTTTATTTTTTAAAAATATACTCTTAGTAAAAAAGCAAGCGACAGATTGGAAGTAAATATTTACAAAACTCATCTGACAAGGAATTTCTATGCAAAATATATAAAGAATGTTAGAAACTTAATAAAAAGAAAGAAAAACGAATAACTCTCTTTAAATGCATAAAAGACTGAACAAACATATCAAAAAAAATAGACGAATCACTAATATAAACACATGAAAAAATATTCAATATCACTAGCCATCAAGGAAATGTTAAAACACACTGAGAAAACAGTGTGGTTCTTCAAAAAGTTAAACTTGGAATAACCATATGACCAAGCTATTCCACTCCTTGTTATACAGCCAAAATAATTAAACACAGGGACTCAAAGATATACTTGTACACAAATTTTCATTGCATCATTATCCACAATAACCAATAACTCCTGTGTCCATCAATAAGTTAATGGATAAACAAAAATGTGGTATATCCATACAATGGGATATGATTCAGCCATAAAAAGCAATGAAACTCTGATGTATGCTACAATATGGATGAACCCTGAAAATATTAAACCAGAGAGAAAAGGACAAACGTTGTATGATTCCACTTACATGAAATAGCTAGACCAGGCAAACTCCCCGAGGAAGAGAAACCAGACTGAAGGCTCCTTGGGGCTCAGGGAGAGGGGAGGAAGGGGTATTGTTGAGAGCAGACTTTCTGCCTGGGGGGATGAAATCGTTCAGGAGTAGGGATGGTTACCCTACATTGTCACTGATACTGATTACACATAAAGTGATTAAAATGGCAAACTTTATGTTATATCTATTTTACCCCTATTTCAAAATATATTTTTTACAGCACACATTGAGGCACCATTATATCACCACTAAGAAGGCTGAAATGAACACGTCTGACAAAAACCAAATGACGATAAGCATGTAGAGCAACCACAACTCTCATATTTGGCTGACAGGAATTTAAAACAGAACAATTACTTTCAAAGGGGGTTTGCTAAGTCTTTATTTGATCCAGAAATTCCACCCAGGTATGCATTCAAACGCAATGACAATATATGTCAACGATAAGACTTGTGCATGAATGCCACCGGAGCTTTAAACACAATAGTTAAGTGTCCATCAACACAAGAAGGCTATACAAGCGGTGGCATATTCACACAGTTGAATCATAGGAACAAGCAGAAAAGAACTACTGATACCTGCTATACCACTGACAATTCGCACACACATTATGTATAGCAAAAAAACAGACACAAAGCGTTTATACTGTATGAGTTCCATTTCTATAAAGTTCTAAGAGTGGGCAGGCAGATTGGGATAAGACACCATATAGCACGTCCTGGGGATATGGAAATATTCAATATCACAATGGGGTATGGATTACATGACCATATTCTCCTTCAAAAGGGTACATGTGATTCAGTGTATACAGATTTTATCTACAAATATAATTATGAAAAATACAATAGTATTCAAGGTGAAGAGTGAGTGGAGATACAGATGATAAAATGGCAGAATATTGATAACAGCTGAAGCTTAGTACTGGTGGGTACTCTGGGGTGTGTTATACTATTGCTTACCTTGTTTATATTCTTATTTTTTCTTAATAAAAAATAAGTATACAAATAAAGCATGACTACATTCGCACTAAAATTCATATATAGAAGCCTGCAACTAAAGGTCAAAAGGAGCTCCCTAATTCCAATAACCAAAATTAATTGAAGTTAATAGTTTGGGATATATCTTCTCATTTATCTCAACATATTTAGTTTTAGATTTTTTAAAAATTAGGCATGAGTTAGGATACATATAGTTCCAAAATTTAATTTTCCCCCCTAAATAACGTCTTGGAGATATTTCCACGTTAATATAGATCTGTCTTGCCTAAACCGGTTTGGCTCAGCAGTAGAGCGTCAGTCTGCGGACTGAAAGGTCCCAGGTTCGATTCCAGACAAGGGCATGTACATTGGTTGCGGGCACATCCCCTGTAGGGGGTGTGCAAGAGGCAGCTGGTCGATGTTTCTCTCTCATCGATGTTTCTAGCTCTCTATCTCTCCCTTCCTCTCTGTAAGAAAATCAATAAAATATATATTTTTTTAAATATATAGATCTGTCTTTCTGACCACTGCATAGCATTTCATAATATTTAACTACCCCTTGATAGTTTATTTCCAATTTTTCCTCATAAAATATTTCTTTGTTTAATTCATCATTTATAATAGAAGATTCTAGATATAGCATAACAATTATAAATACATAATTCCTGAACATACCTAATAACATGGAAGGCTAAGGTCCAATATTAACCCTTCATTAGCATAACTGTCCTTAGACATGCCCAGTGCTAACATTTAGCAATCAGAGCATTCAATAAAATTGAAGAACAGAAAATCACACTGACTTTCATAAGTCAAGTGAGTGATCCTAACACATCATTCAATGTTACCTGACTCCTGGCAAATGTTTGCACTAGTCCAATTTCCACAGATCTGTAAACATTATATATGCAGTGGAATTATGTTATCAAGAATTATCAACCTAGGTCTGACTTAGCAGAATGTAAAAATGAGCTACAAGTACATACAGTTGGTGCCCTAAAAAACAACAACAACAAGAAAACACCCAGAATATTTGGTAGTTGAGATTCTTAAGAAATAAAATTAGAAATATATATGTTTTTTAAGTTGTTTACTTATTGATTTTAGAGAGAGAGGAAAGGAGGGAGAGAGATATACATTTGGTATTCCACTTATTTATGAATTGGTTGATTCTTTATAAGTGCCCCCCTGGGGAGGGAGGTAGGGGGAGCTCAAACCTGCAACCATGGTGTATCAAGGCAACACTTTAACCACCTGTGCTACCTGGCCAGGGCCAAAGTTTGAAATACCAACCCAGCAATAAGACATTATACAACTTACTAAATGATTGCCCTGATAAATCTACTACAGATTTGACACCATGCATACTTATGACAATATTCTTGACTATCTTCCCTATGCTGTACTTTACATACCCATGACTGTTCTGTAACAACCAATTTGTATTTCTTAATTCCTTCACCATTTTCACCCAGTCTCACCAACCATCGAGCCATCTGGCAACAGTCAAAATGTTCTCTGTAGCTATGAGTCTGGAAAAAAAACAACCCTATCTTTATATAAATGTTAGAGGCCTAGTGCACAGATCCGTGCACCAGTGGGGTCCCTCGACCTGGCCTGTGGGGATCGGGCCAAAACCGGCAGTCCTACATCCCCCAAGGGGTCTCAGATTGCAAGAGGATGCAGGCCAGGCCAAGGAACCCCACTGGTTCATGAATCTGTGCACTGGGCCTCTAGTATGCATAAAAGATCTTCGGTTAATATCTTCCCACCTAACTCCTACCCTCTGAGATTCATCAGTCTGTGCCATGTTTCCATACCTGTGGATTGTGCATCAAAGCTACCAGTCAAACAATTGCTTAGGCTTTTATATATATAGATACACTCATATACATACATACACACACATATACATTGGCCCCTTCAGTGATCCACTTATTTTCATTGGATTCTTTTAAAAATTTTATCTTTCAATCCCAGTTTACTAAAAGAACAAAATAAACAAATAAAATAGAAACAGATTCAAAGACACAGAGAACGAATGATGGTCAGTTCCTTGGCTTCCTTAATGAACTGTGGGTCGCCCCACAATTCTTACAATAACTATTCAAACAATTGGGATGATTCTTGCTAATGAAATCTGAATTTTTCCTTTTGTGTATAAGAAGAAAATGAAGAAGTTCATTTTCAGTCCTTCAGAGTCATTTCCAAAATGTTAAGCAGTGTTGCCTTAAGCCGGCTAAGCAAACAGCCACAGAGCAATAGAGGGAGGTGCCTGAAACTCAGAAACATCAAAACCAGAATTCCTGCAAGATGTTAGAACTCTGGCACTGGGTCAGGAAACAGATGTTTTCAGTTGGAATCTGCATGCAGACTTTAATCCCTCATAAAATACAATCAGGTTGTTCTTAAGGGTTTCGTTTGTAGCTGAGGAAGACATTAGCATGTATAGTTCAGTTGTCTTTCCATCTACAACACCTTCCTTCCATTCCAGCCAGCACTTTAGCTCTTTACTCAGAGAGCAAAAAAAAAGAGGGAGGCAAGGAAAAATGAGTGACCAACCTCTCAAGAAGTCCTACAATAGAAAGTAGATTATGTAACTTATTTTTGTCCCAATTGCTCTTATAAACTAAGGCACATGCTTATTTCCAGGTTTTTCCCATTTCTGAAGCAACTGGATTTTTAGTAACAAAGATATTCTAATTGATGGCTTCCCAAACTCTAAAAAATAAAATAAATTCATTAAATTTGGAAGACTAGCCAGGAGCAATAAAAGTATCACCTAATATTCAAATCATTTGTATAGATACATTCTTTGAGAATATTTGCAAAATTACAACTTGAAAAGAATCATGAAAAATAAAAATACTAAAAATACGTTTGTATAGTCGTTAGGCCACCTGTGTAGCTCACCTGTTTTCTCTCTCCCTCACACCTACTGACCTTTCTCTCAGTATCACCCCCACATCCCCACAACAATCCTGTGGTATCAAAGACAAGGATGCTGAGCAGTGATGGCAGCGGCCGATTAGAGGATGGTCAGAGGGAAGTGGGCCGGGGAGAAGAGAAGACAGTGAGCTGATGAGGACAGGAAGGTAGCGGTGTTTGGCTTGCGTATCACTGCATCCCAGTGCGTGGCACAGGAGAGTGCTCAGCAGCTATTGAGTACATAAATAAATGAACAAAAGGAATAAAAAAAGAGACGCTCAGGAAGAAGAGAAAGCTGGCAGAAGAATTAGGGAAGAATCCAGGTCTTTTGGCTTACAGTCCAATGAATCCTCTTTCCATTCATCAACTACTGACTTATAAATAAATACTTGTCAGAACAATGCCCTGAGAGTTAAATAAGAAAAAAAAGTGAATATGAATTATATAGAAAAGAGATAAAACACAAATACAGATCCCATTTCTTATGTTTGCTAGTCAGTCAAGTCAACAAGTCAGATAAGTGTGTGTGTGTGTGTGTGTGTGTGTGTGTGTGTGTGTGTGTGTTTTCCAGGAAATAGAAGCTTTGGAAAGCTACTCTGTAAATGTTTCTCCAATGAACTCTTTTTCATTGATGATCATAAAAAATAGTATTAAAGCCCAGGTGTTGAGAACTGTAAGTAATTTACTTTGTACAATTAAATAGAAGTCATGCTTTCAGAAGAATATTTTTGGGTACAGTTTAGGGCATTAGATAATGAATATAATAAATTGCCACCTTTCCTTCAGTTCTGTTCATAGGTTTGGTCTTGTTATCTAATTAGTGAACACTCTACCACAGCTAATTAGTGTTTGACTATAACAATAGTAGTTTATGCCTATCAGTCAGTTAGAAGAGAAAGGAAATAAACTTCAGGGTCGGATACAGATTTTAAAAGGCAATGCAATGGGAAAAACGTTCACTGATAAAAGAAAGAAGAAGAAATCAAGCCAGATTTCATTAGTCAGCCCAGCTGCACTACCCTGGCAACCCTGAGCCCAGCGGTGGGAACAAACTTGTTTTCCCACTCACAGGACATCAGCCACAGGTCGGCATGGTGCCCTCGGGCTGTGGCTGGTGCTCCAGTGCCTTCTCTTTCCCAGAGCCAATCAGAAGGAACAGACCTTATCTGAGACATGCCATTCCCAGCACAAAAGGCAGAGGCAAGAGGGCTGATGGAAACTTGTCTCAGCTCCTAAAGCTGCATACACCCAACTTGCCAAAACAAGTCATGAGGCCAAGCCCCACCATGGAACAGGGAGGAACTGCAAATCAGTTAGCAGCAGGCAGGGAAGTGCAGCCAGCCTCTGGCAGGGAAAGAAGCAAGTTGAAAATTGTGTCATTTATCCCGCAGATCATCCAACCCCCATGCCCACTGCTTTTCTCCCTGCTGGTGGTAAGTCTAGGCACCATCCACAACCAGGAGGGAATAAAAAAGAAACAGATCCAGGCCTGAAAATGATCCTGGGAAGATGATGCCATGAACTCATCCTCCTGGACCTCCATCATGGTTTTCAATTTGTCTGCTGTAGCAGACACAGGCCTGGAGCCTGCAGACAGCTACACAGAATGAAGGCTTGGGCTGAGGGATGTAGAGAAGGGAACTGGGGTGTGTGTGGGCTTCATTTTACTCGGAGCTGGTCAAGTGCCTCAAGACCAGCTTCTTGGAACCCTGAAATAAAGGACTTGAAATGAGTGGTTCTAGAAAAAACCTGGTGTGCAGAGATCAGATGACCCTTGGGTGAGGGGCTTATCTCCCTGAATCACTAGATACCAAGACCAGAACTAATAAGCTAACAAGGAAACTACGACAACATATAAGGATGCTGCGCAGTGACCAGTCAGTACAAAGGAAGCAAACCCACAACCAAACAGAGCTGCTTGAAGACAGAGAGGTCAACATGGGACAGGAAAGTAACAAGGGAACCTAGGGAGATTTAACTACAGCAGAGAGAAGTCTTCATGGATCAAAACACAATTTTCCAAATAAACCACACAGTAGATTAACTGAAGGAAAGAATGGGTCATGGTAAAGGTCCAAACTTGTGGTAAGATCAAGTGGAAAAAATGGCTCAACGCAGCAAAACAGAAATCATGACAGAAAAGATAAGAGACTTGGAGGATGTGATAGCAGATAACAGACTACTGAGAGAAAGCCAATAGTCAAACACTATACCTGGCACCTGGCAGGGAAAGAAATGACATATGGCCGGGACCGGTTTGGCTCAGTGGATAGAGCGTCGGCCTGCGGACTGAAAGGTCCCGGGTTCGATTCCGGTCAAGGGCATGTACCTTGGTTGTGGGCACATCCCCAGTGGGGGGGGGGTGTGTGTGTGTGCAAGAGGCAGCTGGTCGATGTTTCTCTCTCATCGACGTTTCTAACTCTTTGTCTCTCTCAATTCCTCTCTGAGTAAAATCAATAAAATATATTTTTTTTAAAAAAGAAATGACACATGGATACTCACAAAATGTACCATTCACATACCCCACACAGCAAAATACTGTAAAAGAATTCTGACTAAAGAACAGAAGAATTAAGAATAGAGACTCTCTGGCGAAAAATGGGAGAATAGTAGCAAGAAATAAACTTTGAATTTGCATTTGCTTACCCTCCATATATAATTTCATCTAGTAAATCAATTCCACTGACCCTACTAAATATTAAAAAAAAAATGCTACCAGTTCAACTATAAATGTAATTCTAAGCAACAGTCAATTACAAGGCACTTCTTAATTTTATAAGTGTTAACATGTTAAAAAGTACTTTTTAGAATCATGAAATATGATGGTTTTATAAAGCACATAATAAATTCTTAATCAGAAGTCCTGAAACAAAACAGATGTACAGCAAAGAGGTATCCATTAAGAATTGAACTGACAGCATCAAACTGCCTCAGGACAATCTAGAAGTTGAGAGAAGGCTAAAGATAGTTGGAGTGCCCTTGCCGGTTTGGCTCAGTGGATCAAGTGTCGGCATGCGGACTGAAAGGGGTTTGATTCCTGTCAAGGGCACATACATGTCTGGGTTGTGGGCTCGATCCCCAGCAAGGAGCATGCAAGAGGCAGCTGACCAATGATTATCTCTCATCATTGATGCTTCTCTCTCTCTCCCGCTCCCTCTCTGAATTAAATTCAGTCCTGATACCGGAGTTAGCGCAGACCCCACAGGTTAAGGGCTCAGTTCCACAGGACTGCCAACTACCAGAAGTAGGTCCCCAGGTTATCTACAACTTTGGTTCCAACTTGGCTACAAATTGGAGGGTTCCCAGGACCACCCTCCTTGAATTTGATCATTTGCTAGAACAGCTCACAGGGCTCAGGAAAACACTTTTGTTTATACAGATGACAACCAATGAAGAAATATAAGGTCAGGGCTGCAAGAGTCTCTAGCTTTGGTTCCCCTGGAGTTGGGGTGCAGCACCCTCCTGGTATGTGGATATGTTCACCAATCAGAAAGTACCCCAAACCTTGCACTTGGGATTTTTATGGAGGCTTCATCAGACTGAAATTAACTCAATCTCCAGTCCCTCTCCACTCCCCAGAGGACGAAGGGTTGGTGGAAAGTTCTAAGCAGTAATTATGGCTTGGTCTTCCTAGTGACCTGCCGGCATCCTCAAGCTATCCAGCCCACCAAGAGTGGCCCCATTAGAACAAAAGACACTCCTTTTACCCAGGAAATCCCAAGGGATTTAGAAGCTCTGTGTCAGGAACTAGAGTCAAAGACAAAACATTAGAACAAGAGATGCTCTTAGTGCTCTTACTACTCAGGAATTCATGAAAGTGTTAGAAGCTCTCTGCCAGGAACCAGAGACAGAGACCAACATACATGTTCTCTACTACTTCAGACCTGCCAGCTTAATTTTTCCATTTAGATGTCTGGAAGACATCTTAAATTGATCGTGTCCAAAGTTAACTCCTGATCTTCCTCTCAAACCTTCTCTATATACAATTTCTCCCATCTTAGTTAAAGGCAACCTAATAAGTCCAATAGTATAGGCCAACTGGACCCTGATGTCATCTTAGCTTTAGTCCTTTCACAAACCACATCCTATTTGTCAGGCCAACTCATTGGAAGCTCTTGCAATAGGAGTGCAATAAAGATTAGGAGGAAGTAGGGAAGTTACGATGGTGTGGTTGGGTGTTCTGTCTTAATGAATCAAAGACCCTAGAAGAGCATCTGTATATAAGAAGATTCTTAATAAATATTTCTTAAATGAATGGACCTCAGAAAAAACAACACCACTATAAGAATAAAATGCCATACTATTAATTGTAAAAGCTGACATACACTCCTTCTACATCAATAGTAAAATAGAGGAGGAAAAAGAATAGAACAATCTGCCACAAAATATAAAACTAATTGTCTTTTACTGGTTTTCTTCTTTCAATTTACTTACATTTTAGAATGTAATAAATATCCAATTCCTTTATAATAAAACATTCGTTTAAAAACCCTAATCGAAACTCATCTCAATTTTGTCTAACACTATTCACTCCTGAGAGAGGGAAATGGGATAAAAAGAGGGAAGGTTTTAAAAGCAAATTTACTGCAATGTTCTTCACTGTTAAATAGACAACTGCAGCTTGCTCCTGGAGAAAACAGGAGCTTTTTAAATTGAATACCATTTAGATGTATAAAATTTAAGTGCTTTATAAATTATTTGATTAAGAGAAGGATACAGAATTTTAAGTAAATGACGAGATCCTTAAGTATGACATGTTTAAAAAAATTTACAGAGAAATCCCAAATAGAGGAAATGTAGAAAAACAAAATACGGCATACATGAAAATTAAATATAAAAATAGTGTTCTACAGAGATCTTTAGAGTAAACTATAATTTTTTCATGAACACTGACAATATGGAATTTCAATGTAAAATTAAGAATCACTTTATTTCCATTTTCCCACGTTTAGTATCAAGATAATAATGGCAAATCCTTAGTGCTCACCTATGTGCTCAGCCCTGTCTGAGCACTTCACACATCTCACAAATAGCTTATAATAGATAACTAATTCTAATTCAACTACAAAAAGAGTTAACTACATATATTTTGAATTTTAACAGAGGTTAGCCAAGAGAAACTACTGTAAATCACCTGCTCATAGGGTAACTCTTCCTTAAAGATATTCTTTTCTCAAAATCCAATAGGAAATGTCAATGTTTTCACAAAACATTTTAAATGGTGCCATTTAGAAAACAAATGCAAAATTAAGGATTCAAATCTAAATGCAAATAATTATAAAAGAAGAAGAAACATAATGGTGTTTTATTGACACCATTTTATTTTAAGGAGAAACATAATGGTGTTTTATTGATACAATTTTTATTGAGTAAAGAACACATGATCCTATATAATAAAAGGCCAGCAACCATAAGCGAATGAATGGCCACTCGTCCAGTAGCCGGCGAGGGAAACTGGCTGGCTGATAGCAGTGGTGGGGGTGGATGAGGGCCAGCGAGGGGAACCTGGTAGCTGCTGCTGATGGCGGCAATGGGGCAGGACCCGGGGCTGGCTGGCAGGGTTGGTGGGATGGGATGAGGGCCAGCGAGGGGAACTGGGTGGCTGGCAGCGGCGACGGGATGGGACAAGGGCTGGCGAGGGAAACTGGGTGGCTGGTGGTGGCAGCGGGGTGGGACCCGGGGCTGGCTGGCTGGGGCGGTGGGATGGGACTGGGAACTGGCAAGTGGGCAGAAGATGGGCTTGATCACAGGCGAGGCCTAGGGACCCTACCTGTGCACTATTTCGTGTGCTGGACCTCTAGTAATACTGAAGCCATTCCTTGAACACTGAGTTTTCTCTAAGGTAAAAATATTGTAATACAGGTTACTTGAGCATGAGCAGGTGAATGGAGGGCTTGTTAAATAGGAAACAGAGGTGTGTCTGATGACAAAATTCTTTAGTCTCATTGTTAAAGGAAACAAAATAACAATGAACCATCTGAAAGTGTTAATAAGAGACAAGGAGCAACCAAAAACTACAAATAAAATATACTTTCATAAAATATTTATTACGTGTTTCAATAAAATTCCTAATAAAACACAAATACACACACACACACACACACACACACACACACCACAGCTGATTTGCTACTTATTGGTAGTTAAATGGTAGATCACATGCACAGAGTTTAAGACCATGAAGGTTTCGCACTTATTCACATGAGGGGTGCCTCCTACAAATAGTTTTTCATATTAAATTAAACTTCAGAGAAAGAAGGACTGAAGTCTAACTATAAAGAAAAACCTATGAACCTGGCCAGTGTTGCCAAGTGGTTAGAGTGTCAGCCCACGCATTAAAGGATTACAGGTTCCATTCCTGGTCAAGGGCACATACCTCCTGGTTGGGGTTTGTACAGGAGGCTCTCTCACATCAATGTTTCTCTCTCTCTCTGTTCCCCTCCCTCCCTTTCTTCCACTCTCTCTGAAAAGCAATGGAAAAATAATATCCTTGGGTGAAGATTAATAAAGAAAAAAAGAAAAAGAAAAACCTTTGCTATGAAGCAACTCATTCTTTGAATTTGCATGTTTATAGGACTTTTATTATTTTTATATCCTTATGGAAAGACTGGGACATCATTACAATACAGTACCAAGAAAGACGATATAATTAAAAAATTCTCATCCTAATTAGAATTGTTAGTAAGAGACAAGGAGTGACCAAATACCACAAAGAATAAAATATACTTCATAAAATATTTACTGTTTCTATCAAATTCTTAATAAACAACAGGGTATTTACTAATTTTCATCCAAGGCAATGTTACTTTTACTATATATTTTTTCAAAAGATTTTATTACATGTTAATACCTTTACTTACTTGGTGACTAAATCATTACTTGCCTTTCCATCAAGTTAGATGAGAAAGAAATTAATGGAAATAACTATCATGACATAATGGAAAAACAAACTCTGAAGACCTTTAAAAAGTACAAGTTTTTATGGAAAAAATATTAAGTAAAACTCAATATGAAAATTCAAAAAGTCTTAGTTTAATTCAATCTGCATTAACACTATGAGCAGTTACTGAAGGCCATTCAGTGACCAGCGCTAAGGTGAACCCTGGGGTGAAGGGTGATGGAAGCAGGGGCTTGGTCTCAAGGGGACTATAACCAAAGGCATTTAAAACTTTTGTAAGAACTAATCTAAAACTAACTCTAGCAGATGCTACTCCACTAAATAAATAAAAACTAACTCTAACATGTGTTACTCCATTATGTAAATAAAAGCTAATGGCTCCACAACCATGACAATCAGAGGGCCTGGCCCTGTGGGTTCGTCCGGAATGATCACTGAAGCCGCTGAAGGGCATGAGAGCACAACAGAAGTTCACCCGCACAAGAGACAGGCTAACTGATGTCCGGCCTTAAGAGTTCATCCTCCTCACCTTCCCAGGTGAGGAAGCTTCCTGTGATGTTCTATTGCTTTTGGGGTGAAGTAAAACAACATTCATGGTTTTCAAGGTTCTGCATGAACTGGCTTATCTCAAGCAGCCTGACCATCCTCCATGCTCTCAGCTACTGGCCTCACCCCCGAGAGCCTTCTCATGATCCCCTCTGCCTAGACTGTTCATTCTTAACTGATCCCCTTTTTGTCTAATTACCATTTACACCTTGAATTCAGACCAATAGCAGCTTCCAGGAAAATACCATGATCTGACCCCAGATTAGATCTTTCCATGCTTCACCTTGGAAGTACCCATTATATTCCAATTGTTAAAAAATGTCTGTTTCACCTACCAGGCCGTGAGCAAGGCAAGGGCAAAGGGCAGGGACCACACTTGTTAACAGGTGTCCCCTCACGCATAATGTCTTGTACATATGGAAGATTGAGCGCACATTTGTATAAATGAGTCAGTGAACTAACCATCCATCCATCCATCCATCCACCCATCACACCATCTATAAATCTGACTCTTGAAATACAAACATGGGTAATGTGCATCACCTCACCTTTCCTTAGAATTTTTACCTTTAATTCTGGTTATCTTTTTACTGAATATATGCCCTAAGTCTCTCACTCAGACCTGTATGAGTGTTCTGAAAGAAATGTTTGTACTGTAATTGTGGAAACAGCAAACAAGACCAAGACAAGGCAAGGTCGGCCAAGGCAAGCCTCCAGCAGAGAGAGAGAGATCAAAATAGAAGGGGAGGAGCAGGTGGACACCAAACTATTAAGGTGAGTAGTGGCATGAAGTTTAGGCAGAAATAGGCAAAAAGTACTCAACTCCAAATTTCCATAAATTTCTCTTCACTTGTTATTAAATTTGGAAAACCTGGTTTTATATAACCAACCTTTCAAAGTGGCGTGTGCGTACTGAAGTTTGACAACCATGAGGTAACGCACAAAGAGAGCAGTGCAGAGCTCTGAGCAGCCACCCCAGCCTGCCTGTAAGATGCTATCAATGCCCAGGTGAAAGGAAGCTGAGTCTTCTAAAGCAGCCGGCCTGCCTGTGGGGCTTATCTTCCTTGTTTCATTATATTTCCTTCTCTTTAACTTAGCATATGCTTATAGGCCTGTGTGTTGTAACAAGTGTGTGGAATGTACTGGCATAGGGCCTCCACACAGTAGGTGTTGAATTTAAATCATGGTTTGCTAGGTCTAAACCACAAAGATGCTGCTCTTGGAAAGCAGCAGCAAAGAACCCAGCCCACTGCTTCCTGTCTCCTGGCTGGCATTTCTCACCACAGCCCACTGAGCAGCCGTGGCGCATGCCGTTGGAATCCTCCCAGGAGAGCCCGGCTTTCAGGGGCGTAGGCCTGTGGGTCTGTGGTGAGTTAAAAGACCACATAATGTTACTGTACGTAGCGGGACATCTCATCAGAACCAAGGCAAGTGAACACAGAAGAGGACGGTAACGCTGGGTAAGGGACAAGGGCACACCCAGCACCTGCTGCGGCCAGTGCCGAGAGGACACCCTGAAACTGTGCTGGGAGGGCTTGTCCCTTGCTATTCTTCCCACTTCCTTGGTAGGCAGTCAAGGCCAGCATGCCAAGGGCAGGATAGGAGAAAATGAGAAATTCCCCCACAAAATGTCTTTAGGAATACAGGGGATAAAGCACAGAAGCCCTACCAGGGGTCTTCAAACTACGGCCCGCGGGCCACATGCGGCCCGCAGAGGAGTCTGATCCGGCTCGCCAGGTTTTCTGGGCAGGGAGCGCAGCCGAGGTGTTACAGTAGGAATTAGTAGTTCATATAGTCCGGCCCTCCAGCTCTCTGAGGGACCGTGATCTGGCCCCCACTTTAAAAAGTTTGAGGACCCCTGCCTAAGCACTTCAACTATTCTACAAATGATAACGTCCAAACCTCTTTATTCTCTGCACCCTCCCAAGACCCATCTAAGGGACAGACATTTGCACAGCCTCATGCTGCTCCACAGAGAGCGGGAAGAGAGGGAATCTCCACTTGCGCCTAACCCTAATGCCCAAGCAGCCAGTGACTTCCTGCTTCAAGAGCCTTATTTGCAATTGGAACTTTGCAAACAAGTGTTGTTTTTTAATATATTTTATTGATTTTTTTTTTTACAGAGAGGAGGGAAGAGAGATAGAGAGCTAGAAACGTCGATGAGAGCGAAACATCGACCAGCTGCCTCTTGCACACCCCCTACCGGGGATGTGCCCGCAGACCGACGTTTTACCACTGAGCCAAACCGGTTTTGGCAAGAAGTGAGTTTTATAATATGAAATAATTTGTAATTTTTATGTAATATAAACAATAATATTTAAAAACCATAAGGTAAAAAAGAGCTCTGGGAGAAAGTTGTTCCTACTTAATAATAAAGCCTGACTAGAAATGTACTATAAAAACTTGTCGATAATGGTTTACCAATAAGTGTTTGATTTTGAATCATTAATAGATGCTCCAAATAATGGATGCACAGAATGAAAACTTTAGGATAGTAACTGATAAGTTACTTAACACTGACTGAGTGCTAAGCTATCAAGTGACTTACAAGCTAAAGTCACACAGTATGTATAAAACTTCAGGTTCTAATTCAACATTCATTTGCGCATGCTTATTTCTTATTAAAACCACATGTTGGCACTGAATCATTTTATGGTTCATTTGAGACAAACATGCAGAAAATTGTGGGAAATAAACAGAGCACCAGAAGTCTGTTAAAGGCAGGATAACTCCAGCGCAGCTTGTTATGAGGCTTCATGAAGCCTACGCTAAAAAGTGTATCTGTGGTTGAGGTTTGTCTTAAGAAAACGCCACTGCAGCTCTATTGAGATTAAAACCGTAACAACCACTAACCAAATTTTAACTTTTATCCCAGAAACTGGAAAACATGGATCTGTCCCCAAATGTGCTACTCTGGCAAGTAGATAGGTTTTGAGCTAAAGATAATCGTGGCCCAAAAGACTCAGAAGAGCTTACTGCCTCCCCTTTATGTGCCTACAGAATGAGACGAGGGGCTGGCCCAGAAGACAATCACCAGAGAGAACTCCAAGGACTGGGGGCCAGGTGTGGGGGCTGGGAGCACCAAGCAGGGCTGTGTTCCGTCTCTGCAGGACATGGCAAATGAACACTGGTCACCAAAAGCTTGCTCCCCGCAACTTCCTGTGAATTGCCTTCCTTCCCTTTGAGGTCCCTCCCAACTTTTCTTTACCAAGGATGGCACAGAAGCCTTTCTTGGCCTGAATATCAGTGGGTCTTATATTCTTATAGGGCCCTGTATGTATGTATTTAAATTTGTGTGTGTTTTTCTCCTATTAATCTTTGAGGTACTAATGTGATTTTTAGACCAGCCAAAGAACCTAGAGGGTAGAAGTAAAAATTTTTCCTCTCCAACAGACCTCATTACTTGTTTAACAACTGAATGTGTGGCAAAACTTAGATGATATCTTCAACTATGGTATATTTTAAGTTTTGTGGGTTAAAAGTTGTCCAATTAAAAAAATATCTAAAGCATGTATTGAACTAGTGAATCCTATATAATAAAAGGGTGATATGCAAATCAACCAAATGGAAGAACAATCGGTTGCTATGATGTGCACTGACCACTAGGGGGCAGATTCTCAATGCAGAACTGCAACCTAGTGGTCAGTGTGCTCCCACAGAGAGAGCAAGCCACAGCGGAGCTGACAGTTGGCGAGCACAGTGGTGGTGGCGGGAGCCTCTCCTGCCTCTGTGGCAGCGCTAAGGATGTCAGACATCGCCCAAGGGTTCCCATTAAAGGGCGCAGGCCGGGCTGAGGGACCCACCCCTCCCTCCGCCGAGTGCACAAATGCCGTGCATGGGCCACTAGTAGTGAAATACTACAAAAGATTCCTTCCATGAAAGACCTTTGTTGTACCCTAAATGGAATAATTTCAGAGTCTGCCTCCCATACAACTATCTTCAAAAAGTTTAAATCAGGCAACCTTATATTTTAAAGCAAGTTCCTTTGATAGTTCTGAATCTTAATAGCATACCACTGTTCAAATACGGCAAAAAGCAATGAAGTAGACAGAAAGCTAACAAGAAAGTGTATAGATTATCCCATAAGAAAAACAACTTTAAAAAAAATGTAAAACCACCTTTACCATGGTTTATCCTACCCCACAGGTTAAATAACAGCTGGCTTCCTCTCCTTCCCTGTGATCTCATGAACCCTGTCTCTACCCACTGGGAACCCAGCTCAAATTAGCAATTCTTAATTTGAGGAATACCTATAATGCGGTAAGCATACAGCAGATGAAGAAGTGAGAGATGGCCGAGACCGGTTTGGCTCAATGGATAGAGCGTCGGCTTGGGGACTGAAGGGTCCCGGGTTCGATTCCGGTCAAGGGCATGTACCTTGGTTGCGGGCATATCCCCAGTAGGGGGTGTGCAAGAGGCAGCTGATCAATGACTCTCTCTCATCGATGTTTCTAGCTCTCCATCTCTCTCCCTTCCTCTCTGTACAAAATCAATAAAATATATTAAAGAAAAAAAAAAAAAAAGAAGTGAGAGATGGAAATCCCACACAGAGGCTTCGAACGGGAGGGGATACACAACCAAGTATCAGCTCTCCACAGCACAGCATTGGGGAGCCCAGCAGGAGGTGGCTTGGGGTGGGGAGGGAAGCCATCCTGGAAGTGACAGCAGGACTGCCAGGCCACGCCACGCTCTCCCAGCGTTGTAAAGGACAGGGAAGGCGCAGACAGAGAAAACGCATCATCCGGAGGGCTTGTTAGAGCACAGACTCTGGGCCCTAGCCTACGATTTCTGACTTTGGTAAGGTCTGAGAATTTGCATTTGTATCCAATCCCAGGGAATGCTGAAGCGATGCACTTTGAGAGTGATGTGCATGACCCGTTTGGGGAATCCCAATTAGTTTTCCATGATTGGAATACAGGTTGGCATTAATTTGTAAAAAGTTAGTTCTTTTTTCCCTCCAAAGAAGTGTTTACCTTTTTATTATTATTATTATTTTTTAATATCTTTTGTTCATTTTTAACAGAGAAGAAGGAAGAAGGGTAGAGAGTCAGGAACATCGATCAGCTGCTTCCTGCACATCCCCCACTGGGGATGTGCCCACAACCAAGGTACATGTCTCTAACTGGAATCAAACCTGGGACCCTTCGGTCCACAGGCCAATGCTCTATCCACTGAGCCAAACCGGCCAGGGTTTACCTTTTTTTTTTTTTTTTTTTTTTTTTT
Organism: Pipistrellus hanaki; assembly: GCF_964339955.1. Classification (NCBI taxonomy): domain Eukaryota; kingdom Metazoa; phylum Chordata; class Mammalia; order Chiroptera; family Vespertilionidae; genus Pipistrellus; species Pipistrellus hanaki. The sequence goes on from NC_140515.1 coordinate 12,000,860, forward strand.
TTTAAGATAGACTATACACACTTTAGCAATTCTTAATTTGAGGAATACCTATAATGCGATAAGCATACAGCAGATGAAGAAGTGAGAGATGGCCGAGACCGGTTTGGCTCAATGGATAGAGCGTCGGCTTGGGGACTGAAGGGTCCCGGGTGCGATTCCGGTCAAGGGCATGTACCTTGGTTACATTCATTACAATAGGGACACAAGCATTCTGCCTATAGCACACACTGAACGTTGGTTGAAGTCTCTATGTGAGACTCTGCTTTCCATTCAAGATCATTACAATTGGGATAAAAATGGCCAATTCTATCTAATAAAGAGGGAATATGCTAATTGACTGCTCCATTCTCCAAGACGGTGGCACCCACAGCCACAAGATGGTGGCACCCAGTCCCCTCAGCCCTGCCAAGCACCTGCCTCTGGAGTCCCCCAATCCCCTCAGCCCCCCAGCAGCCCAGGGCTGGCCCGAGGAGCAGGCAAGCCTCAGATTTCGGCTGCACCACCCAGAGCCGCCCCAGGCTCAGGTAACCAGACTGGCTGAGGCTTGCACTGTCGGCGGTGGCAGCAGCAGAGGTGTGATGGGGCGTCACCTTCTCCTGATCGCCAGGTTGCCTCCCGCCCCTGAGGGCTCCCGGACTGTGAGGGGGCAGGTCAGGCTGAGAGTCCCCCCTCCAGTGCATGAATTTTCAAGCACCAGGCCTCTAGTGTTAACATACAAAAGAATTAGAGGGTCTAATAATATTTTATGTAAAATGTTTTAATATACAACAATTTTTTTTAAATCAATGAACTTAGGGCATTTTAAAACAAAGTTTAAAGTTTTCATAAACTATATTTTAATTTTAAACATTCAAGCTATTTATAGCATTTCACACCTACTATAACCAAAAATGGAAAATAAGCATTAGAGAGAAATCAGGACCCACATGGGGTTTTGGTGGGAATGCAAAATGATGTGGCCACTGTGGCGGTCTATTAGTTCTTCAAAAAGCTAAACACAGAATTACTGTGTGACCGGGCAATCCCTCTTCTAGGTATATGCCCCAAAGAATGGAAAGCAGAGTCTCACATAGAGACTTCAACCAACGTTCAGTGTGTGCTATAGGCAGAATGCTTGTGTCCCTCAAAATCCGAATGCCCACTGTGATGGTGTGAGAAGGTGTGGCCTTTGGAAGGTCATTAGGTAATGAGAGGAGCCCTTATGAATGGGATTAGTGCTTTTTTCTTTTCTTTTTTTTTCTTAATATTTTGTATGGATTACAGAGAGGAAGGGAGAGAGAGAGAGAATGAGAGAGAATCATTGATTGGCTGCCTCCTGCACGCCTCCCACTGGGGATCAAGCCTGCAACTGGGCATGAACCTCCTGGTTCATAGGCCAACGAGCAATACCAGCCGAGTGGGATCAGTGCTCTTTATAAAAGACTCCCTACCTGCTTCTGCCAGGTGAAGATACAACGAGACGTCTGCCGCCCAGCAGAGGGCCCTCACCTGACCATGCCGGCACCCTGATCTTGGGCTTCCAGACTCTAGAACTGCCAGCAATAAATCTCTGCTGTCTGTAATCCACCCATCTGTGGTGTTTTGCTATGGAGCCCAAATGGACTTGGACATTGCAGCATTATTCATAACAGCAAGAGGTGGAAACAACCCAAGTGTTCATCAGCAGATGAGTAGATAAACAAAACGTGGCATATACATACAATAGAATGTTATTCAGCCATAAAAATAAATGAAGTTGTGATACTAGTTGCAACATAGATAAATGTTGGGGGGAAAACATAGTATTAAGTGAAATAAGCAAAACACAAAAGGACAGATATTGTATAATTCTCTTCTAGAATAAGCAAACTCATAGAGACAGAAGGAAATAGATTAGAGGTTATGAGGGCTTGGAGCGAGGGGGATGGAGAGATTGCTTAATGGTTCCAGAGTTTATGTTTGGTGTGACAAAAGAGTTTGTGAAACAGTTTTTGTTGTGAGGGTTGCACAACACTATGGATGTAATTAATGTTACTGAATTAGACTTAAAAAGTTAAAATGGCAAATTGTATATTACATACATTTTACCACCCAAAAAAAGTTTAATCTCAATCTCAATTATTTGTTCTAAAAGCCCACTAGAAATTAAACTGCTGATATCAGGACTTTTATTTCAGTTTAACTAAGCCCTTATATTATAAAGACATGTCATATTGGTCCCGTTTTTATCTACAGTATTTATTTTTGTTTTTTATTTTATTTATCTTTATTGTTGAAAGTACTACATATGTCCCCTTTAACCCCGCCCCAGCCACCGCCTCAGGCCTTTACTACAGTATTTATATGCTCACCAAGAAAACCCACCTATGAAAGACTAGTACCCTATGCCCGAGTCCGGGAGCCAGTAGCTCGCTGCCACCCTCCAGTAGCTGTCTGCCTGCTGCCCTGCCCTCCTGTAGCCACCCCCCTCACAGCTTGCTGCTCTGCCCCCTCCTATAGCTCTCTGCCACCCACTTGTAGCTCGCTGCCCCACCTTCCTACTGATCCAGTCGTTACACGGTCAGTCGTTACACTTCACTGTGTAAAGACCATTTGTATACTGCATCTTTAGTATATAGGGTTAGGCAACAGTTTTAACCCAATTTAGTCAGCTGTAACACTTAGCACTGTGAAACTTAGCACTGTGACACTCAGCACTGTGACACTCAGCACTGTGACACTCAGCACTGTGACACTCAGCACTGTCACATTCAGCACTGTGATTCAGCACTGTGACACTGAGCACTGTGACACTCAGCACTGTGACACTGAGCACTGTCACACTCAGCACTGTGACACTAAGCACTGTGACATTCAGCACTGTGACACTTAGCACTGTGACACTCAGTATTGTGACACTGAGCACTGTGACACTGAGCATTGTCACATTCAGCACTGTCACATTCAGCACTGTGACATTCAGCACTGTCACACTCAGCACTGGGACACTCAGCACTGGGACATTCAGCACTGTCACACTCAGCACTGTGACACTCAGCACTGACACTCGGCACTGTGTCACTTGGCATTGTGACCCTTGGCACTATGATATTTGGCACTGTGATTTGCACCAACTGTGCTCTCTTACACACTCAGAAGGCAAAGCTCTCCCATAACCCACTTTTCTTTGGCTTGAGCTTTAAACAAGGATAACATTTTCACCATTTATTTTCAGCAAATTGCATCCTGGTCGGACAGCACAGACCCATCTGCACAGCTCACTGTTTCTTCTGATAGACAAAAGCGAAACACTACTGTGTGCACTAGATTTTAACAAATGTATGTTTTATATCCTGATCAAAATGCGCCCACAGGAATGACTGGTGGACTAGCACCCAGCTGAGAACCACTGCGTAGTCTCACTGCTGACACCTGACACCAACAGCTGGCCTGCGGAACGTGTCAAACAACGCAGGAGCGGAGTCTCTGTGGTCCAGAGTTCAGCCTGAGGTGGCAGGAATGTGCATCACTATTGCCCGATTTCCCAAAAAAATGTGAATATCTGGACCTATGTTCAGAACCACTCAATCTTTTTTTAATATTTTATTTATTCTTATTTTTTAAAAATATATATTTTATTGATTTTCTTACAGAGAGGAATTGAGAGGGATAAGCGTTAGAAGCATCGATCAACTGCCTCCTGCACATCTCCTATTGGGGATGTGCCCACAACCAAGGTATGTACCCTTGACCAGAATCGAACCCAGGACCCTTCAGTCAGCAGGCCGACACTCTATCCACTGAGCCAAACCAGTTTTGGCAGAACCACTCATTCTTAACATGTTCACTTAATTTTAAAAAACTTTATGGGCCCAACATTCTAGACCACCGCTTTGAAATTTAAGGTCTGGAAATTATAAAGGTAAATGAAGAGGTTCCATCCAAAGACGGAACTCAGGGTGTGCCCAGTACATCAGACAAAGTACTAGGAACAGAGAATGAAGCTAAATGATAAGGCTCTTGGGTGAGGCCAGCAAGTTCCAGGGCAGCTCTCCTACCGATGATGACTTCGTGACAACAACCAACCCTAACGAGCCTTCTCTAGGCCAGTGGTCGGCAAACTCAGTCCAAAGAGCCAAATAGCAACAGTACAATCGAAATTTCCTTTGAGAGCCAAATTTCTTAAACTTACTTATTCTATGCCACTTCTTCAAAACAGACTCACCCAGGCCGTGATATTTTGTGGAAGAGCCACACTCAAAAGGCCAAAGAACTGCATGTGGCTCGCGAGCCGCAGTTTACCGACCACTACTCTAGCAGGACTTCAGTTTCGGACTGTCAGGGCACTTTGTACACAGGGGTGGGCAGAAGTAGGTGCACAACCTTCCCAACAACCTTATGAAGCCCTCTTCACAGAGGAAGAAAGGAGATCAGCGAGATTAAATACTTTGCCTAAGGACACAGGACTAGTGAGCACTGGCAGGGAGATCTGAAACCAGAGGGCGAGGCTCCCTCCGAGGCCACGCCGCTAACCTCAGCACCAGCGCTCAGGTCGCGTCTGCAGGTGTTACGTTCCTAGCTCCCACCATCTGCAACCACAGATAAAGTATGTCCCATCAATCTCAGTTCTTCATGCAACACTCCGATAAGAAAAGGCTAATACTCAGTGTAGTCTGTCTAAGCATGTATGGAATTGAAAGCGTTTTTTTCTAAGTGAAAATGTTAACCCGCTGCTCTCTAAAATCACCCTGGCCTAGCAGGAGTCAGTCCTTCCTGTTAGCTGAAGTTTTACTTTCCTAATGATAGTTTGGGCATCTGCTTATGTAAGAATACTGACCCCCAGGTATATGTGTCACACTCTCTTACATTTAAATCAAAAGACATACAAGAATTGGCCGTGCCTTAGGACCACAGTGGGAAGAACTGTGGCAAACATTCTAAGACGCACCTTTGGTTTTCAGTGTGAAGCTGTCCTACATGTGCCATCCGCAGACATTCCACACGGCAGCATCCTCACCAACTCTTCAAATGTATGTATTCAAAGTCCATAACGTCAGCAAACAAAATTATGCTTCAGATTTCACTTCATTTTAAAACAAGAGCCCCTGCTGTAATAAATACAGGGAAACTGGCAGTTTTGACTTAAATTCAAAAAAGAAAATACAATTTTCTCCTTGAATAGGAGCTCTATTTGTTCTTCATGAACCTTTTTTCCATTTCGGAATCAAAGGCTCCAGGAAAGATGGAGTTCTGTATGCTATTGTTACAGATAAAAAATTGGTCTAATATTATAAAAATATATAGACTTTAGAGACAAAAAGAAACTTCCAAGTATTTTAAATGTCATTATTCCCAAATCATCTTAGGAAACCAAACAAACTCTCATTTAAAAAAAAAAGAAACATACTATTTGGGAAAAGAATTTTGCACACACAGAAGGTTAACAAGTGAGTTTAACAATATGCTAACACACGTATGTTAGCAATCGTTTTGAAGAAAGTGCTAAAAATATCAGTACTAGTCCATCTTGGTTTAACTGTTACATGCTGCAGTCTAAAATATGGGTTATATTTCCCATATTTCCTACTTTCTCTCCACTGTTCAAATATGGTTTTTGTGTGCGTGCATGGTGCGTGCGTGCGTGTCTGTGTGGGTGTGGGTGTGTGCGTGTTTAATGAAGCAAAAAGGAAAGGAACACCAGGCAAACTCTCAGAACACCAGGCAAACAGGCATCAGCCACCATACTGAAATGCCTGCTAAGTCTTGGATCTTCAAAACAAGAATCAGCAACAACAAAACTTAATACTGACCCCTGGGTATATGTGTCACACTACTAAGAAAGTAGTATGTGGAATTTAATTGTTTAAACCAGTGTTTTTCAACCTTTTTTGGGCAAAGGCACACTTGTTTCATGAAAAAAATCACAAGGCACACCACCATTAGAAAATGTTAAAAAATTTAACTCTGTGCCTATATTGACTATATATAAAGTAATTCTCTTGAATAGGAATCAAATAAACACAAAGAAAGTATTTTATAATTACTTTATTATGAAATATTAAGTAAACAAAATAGTGAAAAATTATAAAATTCTTGTCTTGTCTGCACCTACGGCACACCAGGCAACATAGTGTGCCGCGGAACAGCGGTTGAAAAACGCTGGTTTAAACTGTTAAAGATGAGCCCTAGCTGGTATGACTCCGTGGATAGAGCATCAGCCCGCAGACTGAAGGGTTCTGGGTTTGGTCAAGGGCATGGATGTACCTGGGTTGCAGGCTCAGTCCCCAGGGTTCATGTGGGAGGCAATCAATCAATGTGTCTCTCTTACATCGATGTTTCTTTCTCTTTGTCTCTCCCCCTCCCTTCTACTCTCTCTAAAAATCAATGGGAAAATATCCTCAGGTGAGGATTAACAACAACAAAAAACACATACCACAAAACAGTTAAAGATGAATCAGAAAACATTCCTTGAAACATATGCAAATAAATTTGAGATTAATTCAGTATTTCCTTTAGAAAAGAATAAAGTTCAAATCATATTTACCCATGTTAACATAAGAAAAATGTGAGCATTACAAAAGATCTCCCCAACTGCAGTCAATGGCCCACTCACGCCAAGTACTATTGGTAATGGCTGAACTCCAATGTAACAACAACAAAAAAAAACAGCCTAGAAGTCTACCGGAGTTCACAGTAACAGGATTTGAGCTATAATTAAATTTGATTAGTTTGGTTCAAACCTCAAGTTCAAAAGAATTATCAGCATGAATGGATGAAAAGCCCTTTTACACGGGCATTTTGAAAATATGAAAAGGGCTGACACAGCAAGCATCAAAGACTTAAAAGCAATTGACCCTCCCCAGAGCAAAGGAGAAAAGCTAACAGCTGAAACTCAGATGCTGCGTGCAAAGAAAATAAAATTCCAGATGCTTCAAGAAGCCTGGTCACTTATTAAATATTAAATACTATTATTTTTAACTGGTTTTTGCCCAGGGATAGCCAAATATGTCATCTGTAAAATGTAAAACTGAAGCAACTACATATTCCTTTTATAAAAAATTGCTAGCATGAGGAAGATGATCATCAAGGAGTTATAAGACATTCAAACAAGCCTGATGTTTAGTAAAAAACAAAAACAAAAACCACCTATAATCTAAAAAGCCAAAACTGTTTATCTGAAGAAAAGGAGACCTCACAAAATGTATCATATTATTATTTGGAGATATTTAACTCTTTATTATAAAGGGGGACTTCTGCCAAAACCGGTTTGGCTCAGTGGATAGAGCGTTGCCTGTGGACTGAAAGGTCCCAGGTTCGATTTCGGTCAAGGGCATATACCGTGGTTGCGGGCACATCCCCAGTAGGGGATGTGCAAGAGGTAGCTGGTCGATGTTTCTCTCTATCCCTCTCTCTTCCTCTCTGTAAAAAAATCAATAAAAAATATATTTTTTTTAAAGGGAGGGAGGGGACTTCTTACACATACTTGTGCGCGCACACACATTTTTATTCCCTTTGAATTACATTATATTTTGGATGCATTTAAAAAAATAAAATGCAAAAAATGTTTTTAAAAATTATAAAAGAAAAAAAGTATAAGTAACCAGCATAATACATTCGGCCTATAGAACTTTGTGGTTGAGAGTTAACACAGATTTCAGAAGCAGTTTAAAATATAGTATTACAGGATTTTATACATATGAAAGTTTATTGAATGCATTTTAATATATATCAATATATGTATCAAAATGTGCCTATACATATTCACACACATATCAAATGAACTGTATATATAAATGTATATATGAATATATAACAATGTACGTGTATACATGTGTATACACAAAACAACAACAAACAAACAAACAAAATCCAAGAGTCCCTTTTCAACAAAATGAAGCTAGTTAATTCCGTTTATGTACACTGCATTTTTGGATGAATTTTTATGTTAAAACTGCCATCCCTACCCTGCATCTATTCTTTGGGTCAGGTGAAGGGCAAAGACTACTCCCCAACAGATGGGAACTGTGTGCGCCAAATGGAGCAGGTGTGAGATCTCTCAAGGATGAAAGCAATTCAAATAGCCTGCCCTCCTCCCGCACTGCTTTCCTGACAGGTACAGCTCTGTCTTCTGAGATTTACTACAAAAACTCTGCTTGGGATCTCCCCTCACAGATGAGTAGTCTCACCGGTTCTTTCTTTCTAGGGGTTTTCAGCATGGAAAACAGTCAGGTCAGCACAGCCCTCACTTAACTAGGTAAGAAAGGCAGCCGCAACAGACAAGCTACTGTGCCCCCAAATGCTCTTTTCTTCAAGTATTCATTTTATAAGCAAAAATGTATTGATGGGATTCTTTTATTCTGAAAACTATTTCAAATTATTAGTTTTAAAATAACTCAAATCCTCCACCAAGAAAACCGCATGAAAAAAAAATTGATCGTATTACTTTTCTTTTTGTCCATTAATAAACACTATGCTGAAAGTGACACAACCGTATCTTTCAAGAATTTCTCATTATATTAAAAAATTGTACAATTTATAAAAGGTTTTACTGGAGAAGAAAAAATATTGATTTGTTTTTTGTAATAATATGAAACATTTTTCTCCAGTTGTAGCATTTAAGTTTGTTCTTCATTTCAAATTAAAATAGAAAAAAAGATCTTTTAATTGAACTTGATAGCACCTAGTCCCATGGTCCTCACACTTCGGGAGCATCAGAATCCCTGGGGTGCTCTGAAGCACAGTGCTGGATACCACGCACCTTCTTTCCGATTCAGAGGTCTGGGTGCAGCCTGTGAGTCTGCATTTTTAAATGGCTCCCAGGTAATGCTGCTGCTGCTGGTCCAGGCACCACTCTTAGAGAACCAATGATCTGGTCAATGTTTTCTTTCTTTTTATAATTAGCAAAGCTGGCAATGGGGGAAATGAACCCTGCAACATGGTACATGGTATATTATATCCTTAACAAAAATAAAGACTTTTGATCCTTAGAATCAGAGAAAGTCAAGTATCACATGATCTCACTCACAGGTGGAATCTAATGAACAAAATAAACTGAAGAACAAAATAGATCCAAAGACATAGAAGCATAGAGCGGACTTTTGAGTCTCAGAGGGAAGGTGGTGGAGGTGGGTGGGTGGGAAGAGATCAACCAAGGAACTTGTATGCATTTATGCATAACCCTTGGACACAGACTATAGGGTGGGGAAGGCCTAGGGCAAGGGGCTGGGACTGGCTAGAAAGTCAAAGTGGGGATTGGGGGGAGATGAGCGAGGAAGGGACATAAGTAATACATTCAACAATAAAGAGTTAAAATAACGATAATAAATAAATAGACGTGCAGGCAAAGCAGGGCCTTGGACATGATCTAGTCTAAGAGTCAGCAGGCTTTCTGTGAAGAGGCTTTGCAGCCACAGTGTCTGTGACGGCCACAGTCAGCGCCCAGGCGGTCAGAGAGGAGGCGGACGTGAGAGTGGCTGTGCGCCAACACCAGTAAAGCTTATTGTAAATCAGGCTGTGGTTTAGTGAGGCCACAAGTCTACCAACCCTTTTAAAAATGAGGAAACCGAAGGCAGGGAGATTCAACAACTTTCACAGTGAAAGATACTAAGTGACATAATTACAACCAGAACTTGGGTATCCTGACGCATGATTGAGTAAAGAAGCTTCCGTTGCGGTAGTACAATATTTTCATAAAGGAAAGCCACAAAATGAAATGTGTTGTAAAACCTCATGTAGTTTAATGCCACCCCCCAAAAGAGTTTACTAAAAGAGTATATTAAGTATTCTCTAATTAATGCAAGACATTGTGACTTCACATTTCTAATTCTAAATAGGAGGCCTGCACAGTACAGGACTCTGGCTGGACTCCCGCACATGGTGTCCCTGCATCTTGCACTTGGTTGAAGCAGGGCCTGCAATGGAGCCTGCTGATCAGGAAATGTGGAGAGCAGGATTCAAGGGTTTCTCAGTCCCTACTCTCTTGGTCTTTCACCTCTCTCACCCAGTCCACTGTCCATCTGAGGCCTCTCCTTTCCAAAAGATTCCCAATGATACTCTTTTCCTACACGAAAGCCAGAGCGGTAGTAAATTGTGAAACTAGTGCATACTACTAGGTTTGCTCTTAAATCTAGTTATTAGATAATTATTAAAGTTAAACAGAATATCCAGTTAATTTAAAAAAGCAAATATATTATCTCTATCACACAGATGCTAAAAATGTGATTATATGCATATACATATGTAAACATAAGCAATTATATGTGTGTATGCCTGCACACACATGTAAACTCATAATTTTTATGCTTTCATAGTTGCCTAAGCTTTTACTCTTAAAACTGACATTAAATGAATACATTTTAGCAGCTAATAAAGTAAAATTGGTTTGCCTTATAACTATGCCAGTTTATAAAAAGTAATAAACCTATGGATACATGGAAAATAAAATATCCTAGCTTCAACTATCAACCACAAAAACATTTTCTCTGAAATTACTACACAGTTACAAGTATGTATATCCAATTTAGGATAAGAGTGAGGGGCCCTAAGTCTGAGACCAAGTTTTAGACATGTTTGAAGTATCCTGAGCCATGCATGAAAAGCATCTGTTATTTACAGATCAAAGTAAGCCTGAGCATCCTAAAACAAGCAGAGTGAAAAATGCCCAAATCTAATTTCATCCCTGTCCACACTCTCCTTTGAACTAATAATTCAGAGAATTGGTCAGTATGATGAACTAATTAGCATGCTTAACGCTTGCCAACTTTGATGGCTCGATTCTTTAAGAAACAATTTTAAAAGTTTTAAAAACACACTCAAGCAAATCTGAGAAAATAGAAAAACTAGTCCAAGTTGACAAAGTCACATATGTTGAATAACACCTTAAAAACCCTAAGTATGAATGACATCTACTTGATGCTCTCTAAACTATAAAACGGGTCATAAATGATTTGGGGTTTTGCTTTGTATAAAATGAATTGAACAATATTTATCTTCTCCATCCAGTCATTTTTCATGAGATTCAGCATACATCTAACTTTACTTCAGCTTGAGAAATCACAGTTCCTCATAAGAGATTAACACTTTGGTTTTTAGTTGCAATGAAAGTAAGTTCATTCAGACATTGTAAGTGAAATCCCAAGCAGAGGAACAAGAGCAAAGTGTGTCCTTTACTATTGCCCCAGTAGAACCTATGGATACATTAGCTATAAAGATTTTCCTAATATTCACTTGCAGTAATCAATGAAAACCCATCATAGATAGGTTATTAAGTACTAATTGGAGAATGTTAATTAGCTACTGTCTCCATAATCTTTTCTGGCCCACTACCAGATGGATTTTTAAAAAGCTCTTCTATTTAATGTTGATATTTTAAGAACACCCATTCCAATAATTTACATAAGAACATTACACAGAACCTTCCAAGAAAATTTCACCTTCGCTTGCAATTTTATTTTCCCTTCTAATTTGAGGCAAGAGTTGGGCACTTTAAAAAAGGCTAATAAAAGTCCCAACCCCAAAGGGGTTCGGTACAGGATTACCGGCAGGAAGTCCAAGCTCAGTGTTCTAGCAGCACTGAAGTACAAGGTAAAAATATTCCTTAAACAGCAGTTAGCATGTTTGTTTGTTTTTTTTAGAACACTTCCCAAGATTGACAACACACCAATTCCATTAATTGTCACTGCCTTTTTCTATTTTGTGAAAGGATTACCGAAAATTCAACTCATCCAGCAACAAGGAGTTACCCCAGACTCACTAATTATTCTGATAATTGCCAGCACTCTAGCACTTTCACTATTATTTCAGCTACTGATGACACGCCTCACACATGCAATAGGTACCCTTCCAACCACAAGTTACAGAAGCTCTCTGAGGGTGGAGCTTTGGTCTCTGTCTTGTCCACACACTAACTCCGAAGCTCTGTACCACATTCCATGCAGGTTTGGGGTGTGCTAAAAATAACTGGGCTATCACCTCACAGTATTTTTCTCACAAGCACAGTGAACTTCTTTTGGGCTGTAGGATGCAAAGAAAATTTCCTTAACCTGTCTTTTGCATTAAAAGCTTCACATTAATTCTGTGGTTTGTAGACTTTCCATTCTAAGAAGGCAGTGCTAGATTAAAAGAGTCAAACAATCTGAGTTCTTGGTTTACCTGCTCCCCAAACTATTATAGCAGAGTGTGCTTGGTAATCATTTCAGATCTTGTGTTTTATAGAATATTAGTGGCCCGGAGCAAATGCACAATGAAAGAAAATTAATTAGAAAAAATATTTTAATATCACTATTTGCCCTGTGTCTATATTAAAAGTGTCAGAGATGAAAGAAAATTAATAAAATGTACATGAAAATAATATATAAATTGATGAACAAATAATAACATATGACAACAAAGACATGACATAAAAATAAAAACATGATATAAAAACAACATTGATAAAAATGACTGACAAATTGATTAAACTTATTTTAATATCTCCCTGAATACCACATTAAGAGTAAAAACACTTTCAGTGTGCCTAACTAATTTCCCTTGTGATGAAGTATTTACAATTTTTTTAAAAATATATTTTATTGATTTTTTACAGAGAGGAAGGGAGAGATATAGAAAGAGAGCTGGAAACGTCGATGAGAGAGAAACATCGACCAGCTGCCTCTTGCACACCCCCTACTGGGGATGTGCCCGCAACTCAGGTACATGCCCTTGACCGGAATCGAAACTAGAACCTTTCAGTCCGCAGACCGACGCTCTACCACTGAGCCAAACTGGTTTCGGCAGTATTTACAATTTTAACTTTAACACAAAACACTCTTCAAACTCGAGAGAAAGCAACATATAGCTGACCATGTCCGAAAACGGGTTCAGGTGGGAATATTCCTACTCTGTCTAGAGTTTGTCCTCGTGATTTATTAATCATCATCGCAAATGCTGGCATCACGGGAAACTGTCATCGAATTAATTTAAATGGGAGGCCAGGGTCAGACAGGGACAAATCAATTATTGGAATCAGAACAAACTTTCCTTTTGCAGATCCTGTTAATACTTCAGCTTTGATTATGTTAGGTCACACTCTTTTGATAGTAAATCTAGTACCATTACAAAGACCCCATTTACTATTAAGACCTCTCAGTAGCATGATGATTGCACCTACTTTTAATTTTAATTTATGATAAAGCATTCCTGAAGGAGTAATACTATTAAGAAATCTGATGGGAGGAAAAAACCAAGATGGCGGATAGGTAAACACCTAAACTGCAGCCTCGCACAAAAGTTTCAAAAATACAACTAACAGACAAAACAAACATCATCCAGAACCACAGGAAAGCTGACTGACTGGAAATTCTACAACTAGAAGGAAAGAGAAAACCACAAGGAAAATTAGAGGAGCTGTAAAAGCCTGAGGTACGGAGACATGGGCTCGCGTGCGGAGAGGATGGAGCCAGAGAGGAGGGGCAGCTGAGTGCCTGGCTGCTGTTCTCCAGTGGGAAGGAGATAAAAGCTCCAGATTGCACTGAACCCCAGTTCCAGGCGAGACCCTGGGGACCCAGGCTCATACAGTGGGAATCTGTATAGCAGAAACTCAGGCAGTGGCGAAAGGCAGAGCTCTGGAGGCGTGTATGTGAATGTGCGCAGACTGTTGACTGTGCCGCTGGATTGCCCTAGCGAGGAGGAGACAAAAGCTCGACTGCGCTGAACCCCAACTCCGACTGCACCAAACCCCAGTTCTGGGCAAGAATCTGGGAATCCATATTCATTGGGGGAGAGACTAGACTGTCTGGCAGCAGGAGAAACTCGAGGGTGCCTTTCTCTCAGAGGTGTTTGCAGCGAGTACCTAGGAACACTGAGACCCAGGAACCTCATAGGGCAGGGCTGACATGAAGCCAAGGCTGTAGGCTCAACCCTGAAACTCCACCCCATCCAAGCTGAGCACAGAGGCTTTTGCAACTTTGCAAGTCTATTCGAATAAGGCTGTCTCCCAGCGTAGACACAGCTGATCCTCACAGCCAATTGGCCTGGAGGTCAAATCCTCCCACTGATACCAACAACTATCAAGACTTAACTACAACAAGGCTGTACACACAATCCACAAAGGGGTGCACCAAGAGTGTCCACCTCATGTAACTGGGGAGGCTGAGCCACTGGCCCATATAGGACACCTAGCAAACAAAGCTACTTTACCAACTCAGGGAAGCAGCGAAAATGCAGAGACAAAGAAACAGATCACAAAAGAAAGAAATGGAGGAAAACAAACAACTGGATTTAGTGTAAAACCATGGTTATAAGGTTTTTCAAGAATTTCCTAGATAAGGCCAATAAATTTAGCGAGACCCTCGAGGATATAAGAGAGACCCTGGTTGTAAGTTTTTGCTAATCATCACTTTGACTGTTTCTTGCCACTCCCGTCTGGCCTGCATAGTTTCTGTTGAAAAATCAGCTGACAATAATATGGGTGCTCCTTTGTAGGTAATAAACTGTGTTTTCTCTTGCTGCTTTTAATATTCTCTCTTTGTCTTTTGCTCTCGGCATTTTAATTGTGATGTGTCTCAGTGATGATGTACATGGCTTTGAAGAACTTGGCCAAATATTTTCTTCACCAATCTAATGAGGAGAAGGAAATATGCTGAGAAACTGGTGAAGCTGCAGAACCAGCAAAGTGGCTGAATCTTCCTTCAGGTTATCAAGAAGCCAGACCGTGATGACTGGGAGAATGGGCTGAATGCAATGGAGTGTGCATTGCACTTGGAAAAAAGTGTGAATCAGTCACTACTGGACTTGCACAAACGGGCCATTGACAAAAATGACCCTGATGTGTGTGACTTCATTGAGACTCACTACCTGAATGAACAGGTGAAATCCATCAAAGAACTGGGTGACCACGTAACCAACTTGCACAGGCTGGGGGCTCCTGACACTAACATGGCCGAGTATCTCTTTGATAAGCACACCCTGGGACATAGCATGAGAGCTAAGCCTTAGGCTGGTGACTTCCTGGTTGCCAAAGAGTACTGCATGTTGGAATTACCTTTACCTTTTCTATAACTTGTATCTATTCATCCACTCATATCTTTCATTTATACCATTCTTTCAAATAAAGTAATTTGGTACCAAATAACAATAATCATAATAATGGTAATGAATTCTAATCCTTTATAATAAAAGCCTAATATGCAAATCAACCAAACAGCAGAACGACCGGTCACTATGATGCATACTGACTATCGGGGGGCAGACACTCAATGCAGGAGCTTCACCCAGCCCACAGACCCCAGGCTAGCCAAGGCGGGTGCCGGGGAGGAGCCTCCCCAAATGCCCTGCCAATTGCCCTGCAGAGGGAGGCAATTGCCGGTGAGCGGGTGGTGCCAGGCCGGCCAAAGTGGGTGCCAGTGGTGGGGGAGGGGGGAACCGCCCCCAATTGCCCTGCCAGTTGCCCCGCAGATCAGCCCTGATCACCGGCCAGGCCTAGGGACTCTACCCATGCATGAATTTCATGCATCAGGCCTCTAGTTATTGAATAAAAAAGTCCAAAACTGTGGTGATAGTTGCACATATCTGTGAACATACTAAAACCCATTGAACTGTCATTTTAAATGAGTAAATTGCATAGCATACAAATTATCTCTCAATGCAGCTCTTAAAAAAAGGAACCATGAATCCATAGGGTTACGTACTTAAAAAAAGAAGTTGGGGGGATGAAAGAGGAGAAAAGCTCTTCTTTACAAAAGAATGACAATTAATAAATTCAGAGAAAAATAACAGTATTAGGAAAATCAACATTTTGCAATCACCAATGTAATAAATGTTTCAGGCACAAAGCATCTACAGATGTTAAAACTATTGGGTGAAAGATTATTGGGGAACAGGATAATCACATGGTCTCAGAATATTAACCCATAGATTACTTCTTAATAATAAAGGAGAGTTGGAGTATAGAAAACCAGAGAACACCAGCTTAATCAAATGATGAAACTGAACTTCACCAAGAATGAGACATATGTGTCCTCTAGTAAAATACAAGAAAAGCACCCAACAACATCCATGTAGTAATCATGCATGCACAAACATACAAATTTAATTTGAATATAATCATAAAGAGATCAGACAATTTTGATTATGGAACTGTTTTCAAAACAACTAGCTTGGACTACAAAAATGTCAATGTCATGGGGGAGAAGGTTGGGAAAAACCAAACTAAATGCCATGGCTGATCGTTTACTGAATCCTGCAGAGAGAAAAAAAAGTTATAAAGTTTTTATTGTGACAATAGGAAGATGATAAATATGACCACATATTAATGTGTTAATTTCTTGGGCATGATAATGGTATTGTTATGAGAGGCATGACTCTAGTCTTAGGAGACAAATGCTGAATATTTAATGATGAAGTGTCAGGTTGTCTGCTACCTACCTAAAAAGTTTCAGGAAATAAGCGCAAGCGCAAGCGCACACACACACACACACACACACACACACACACACACACGGAGAAAGCAAATAAAGCAAAATAGTAAGCACTGAATCTTTGGGAAAGAATATATGTTTTAACTTTTCAAATATAAAAAGCTGGAAAGAAGAAAGAAAAAGATGTTTGTTATTCATTTTAATATCTATTAGCACCCCCCAACAAATAAAGGAAATATAGACATTGTTTTGAAAAGAGATTAAGAGTTCAAAGAATTCAGAGCCCAACTCCGCCTTCCATTAACTGTTACTGTTACCAAGGTGCAGCACTACCAGTCTTCTCATTGGAAGACAGATAAACATTATAGGTTGACTGAGACTCATGACTGGATGTGAAGGGGTGCATACTTTCCAAGCACTCAGTTGGAAATAATGATACTTTTAGGATTACTATAAAGATTTAAGTTGCACTAGTTGGTTTGGCTCAGTGGATAGAGCATCGGCCTAAGGACTGAAGATTCGATTCTGGTCAAGGGCACATGCCTGGGTTTCGGGCTCAGTTCCCAGTAGAAGCGTGCAGGAGGCAGCCAATCAATGATTCTCTCTCATCATTGATGTTTCTATCCCTCTCTCCCTCTCCTTTCCTCTCTGTAATCAGTGTGTGTGTGTAGCTGTTAAGTGAAAAACATGGAAAGTACCTCATTTGGCAAAGAGCAGGTGCTGGATAAGTTCACTTAACTCACTCCTTCTAATACAGAAATACAGAAAAACAATGTGATGAGAACTTACCACATAGATTATTACCTTATGTCTAGTGTTTTCACTTAGTCAAAACTAGCCCAAACTTAATGATTAAGATCAATTAACAACTGTGTGAACCAACAGGTAAATCAGCAAGCGAGTGTAACTTCCACAAGATCTTGGTTGCTCCAGTAAGACATATCATAGTCTCTTCTAAACACAGATATTATTGATGCCTTCTATGGGGCAAAAGACATAATTTAGCCTTTGAAGAAGATAAACTTCCTCCCAAAGTGTTTTTTAACTTGGTCATGATTCCATTTTTCAAAGAGAAGTATGAAATAATCCATGAGTAAACAATAGGGAAGACCTAACCTGTGGATCAGAGTCTGGGAGCATTTTATTAGAAAACTTGGATCAGTTTAAAAGTCTCCTACACACAAGTTTAATCACTTATTTCCCAAATATAATTAGGAGTACACTAGACTAATAAAATTAAACTGCTTCCTTATTAACATAATTTCTTCCTACTTAAAAAAAATACCATAACTTATTAACATATATAATTCCTTCCTATTTAAAAACAACAACAACAAAAACAATGAAACAGTTGAAGCCAAAGAATCATTATAAATGGCTGTCTCAAGTGTTATTAATAAGACCCTTTGTAAATTATATTAGGTACTAGAGAATGATAATTACCTGACCAAAGTATCAGGATACAATAAAGGCCTTTAAACAAATCAGCCACATACTTACATATGTTATGTGTTATCATGACCTCCTTACATGAGGACAGTCAGGCACCACGTATAAGTTTGTCAGAGATGGAGCTGTGGTTAGACCCAGGCAGAGGGGCCAAAAAGCCATGGTCTGAACATTAAGCTCCAGGACATCCAAGACACAGCAAATCCAACCCGGGAAGGCAGTGAGAAGTCCAGTCACAGTGAATGACCACCCAGAGCAGAACAGGAAGATGGAAGGTCCCAGCATTCCCAAGGGAAAAGAAACTCAGTATAAAAACGGTATGAGTTTGAAATTGTCACACTTAAATGTATGAAAAAGGCAAATAATGCACCTCAAAAAAAGGCAAAGAAACTTCAAAGGGGAAAAATATATAAGAAAGTTCATTCCCTATATATCCAGCAAATTAAAATATCAGGTACCTTTTAGCAACTGATGGAGTACAAAAGGCCAGTCAATTTGATTCTGATGTTGGAAAAGTCTCTTTCAGGGTGATGTGAGATCAATACAAAAGGAAGTATAACCCTAGCACACTGCTTGGCCTGCTGATCATTCAAAAAGCCTCAAAATAATAAAACGCTAGTTACTGGTGTTCAACTTTTAGAATCAACCCAGAAAAATCAAGGAAGAAGTGACTGTGGGTGAAGAACAGGATAAAACTGTCAGCCATCTTGACAATCCAGGACCAAAGTACAGCTGAGAGAAAGTCAATTCAGAAAGTGGGATTTGAAAGTTAAGGATGGGAGGGTGGCAAAAAGGAAGTAACAGCCTTAACTTATAAAGAGCAAGTTGTAAGTGGGATATGAAATAAAAGACACAGATATATAACAAAGTTTCTAAAATAATCAGAGACATGACAATTATATAACTGGAATGCTAAGATGACGTAGGACTGGGAGGAGCATACCAATAATGTGAGCTTAACCACATCTTCCATTCCAAAGACTCGATAGATTATATCTAAAACTGACAAATTAAGAAACAGATGTTTACAGATGTATATTATCCAGCAATAAGGATGTAATAAGAGCTAAAAATAGAAGCAGTTAAAATAGGTTACCGCTAGAGAATGGGACTAGAATGGAGAAAGATGGAACAAGAGAATGTTACTTTTCATCATAAATTCTTCTCTGTTACTTGAATTGTTACCAATTGCATATATTACTTTGATTTTTTTTTAATTAAGAAATTAAGTTTTTTAATTTTTACCTTAGATCTTTTTAAAAATAAATTATTTCATACAATGTCCAAATCTGATATTTTTTTCAGGTTTTTAATATTTGAAACAACTTATAGACTTAAGTGCTGCTTATAGGGAGTTCACATACACTCTACAACCAGCTTCTATGGTGTTAATAACTTAATAACCAGAGTATGACTATCAAAACCAGCTATTAGTACTGCTGAAACTACCTAACAGCTAAACTACAGATCAGTTTTCCCCTAACATCCCTTTACCTTTACAGGGTTTCTCACTATGTTTACTTGCTGTGTCTCCTTAGTCCCCTCTATATGTGACCACTTTTACTTTATTTTTCATGAACTTGGCTATTTTGTACAGTGTCTCTCCATTTTGGTTTGTCTAACATTTTCTGATGATCAGTCTGAGATTATGTACTTTTTGGCAAGAAGACTAAAGAAGTGATTTGTGTCTTTCTAGGTGCATCCTATCAGGGGTGTATGATGTCAATAGATCTTATTACTGGTGATGTTGACCTTCATCACTTGAGTAAAGTAGTGTCTGCCAGTTTCTGCAACTGAAAAATTATCAGTTTCCCAGTTGTGCTTAAAAATAGCTTGGGGGACATACTTTGAGACAGAAACATTCATTTTTTTGACAGTTACACATAACTTAGCAGTTCTTATTTTTTAGAGATGCATATAAAGTTATTTCTGCATTAAATAAGATAAATTTTATTCAGAAATCTTTTATTGGAAAACACTACTTATTATGGTTGGATTTCCATTTAATTTGAACCATTTTTAAAGGTTTTTAAGTCAACTCAAGAGCGTTCAGATTCTTGTTTACTGATGTTTCTGACAAACATTTAAAACACAGGCATTGTGCGCCCTCTAGTGTCTAATGCTATAATACAACTTTTGCATCAAGTTCAGTAACAAAAAGCAGCATTTTCACACACAAAAAGAAATATCTTCTCTCTCCCTAATTCTGCCTTTTCACTAGTTAATAACTTAATTGTTAATTACTTGGTTAAGTACCAAATCATTTCAATGCCAAAGATTATCAACTTTTTCTCACCCAGTGTGCTGTTTCTCAGAACATAAGCTGACACCATAGAAGGAAAGAGGGTAGGCAGGCTAAATCAGCAAAAGTATTTTTAAGCACTTCAACAAAGGCTTGATGAAGGAGAGTCAATATTACTGCCCAATCAGAAGTGTCTCATTGTGCTTTGTCCAATTAGATAGCCCCATCTTCTTGAATCCTCTAATGCTCAGAAATTGGGCTCCAATTTAAGTTACCATATTTAGTCCACGTTTTACAAACATACTACCTCTTTATTTTCCTATGATTTACTAAAATATTCTGAGAGAAATGGACAGTGAATTTATCTAATACACGAGCAGGAAGCAAAGTGTAATAAGCAACACAGACTGGAATTTTATAAGTTTAGCTGCTGCTCTCAGTCCTACCACATAATAGCTGTCTGCTTAACTGTTATAAGCTTCAGCCTACTGAGTTATAAAAAAGTTTTATCGAAGGATTAAAAATATATATATACAAAGTACATAATCAGAATTCAAATTATAACTATTATCATTATACTAGTGGCCTGGTACACAAAATTGGTACATGGAGGGGGAGGTTCCTTCAGCCCAGCCTGCACCCTCTCCAATTGGGGACCCCTTAGGGGATGTCTGACTGCTGGTTTAGGCCCAATAGGACATCACTCTCACAATCTAGGACCATTGGCTCCTAACCACTCACCTGCCTGCCTGCCTCATCATTCCTAACTGCCTCTGCCTGCCTGCCTGATTGCCCCTAACCCCTCTGCCTGCCTGCCTGCCTGATCGGCCCTAACTGTCATCCCCTGCCGGCCTGATCTCACCTCCAACTGCCTCTGCCTGCCTGATCTCGTCAACAGCCCTCCCCTACCAACCTGATCTTGCCCCCAACTGTCCTCCTCTGCTGGCCAATTGGTTCTGATTGTTCGGTTTCTATGCCAGTCAGCGTCAAAAATTCTGCCTCCTAGGCAGCCATTGGCTCCTCACATTTCATCCAGATTTGGTTCTGATTGGTCAGTTTCTATGCAAGTTAGCATCTCTGGGCCTATCAACAGGGCCTGACCAGAAAGGCAGGGCTGATCAGAAGCCCCGGTGGAGACCTGGAGAGAAATGGAGGCATGGCTGCTGGCCAGACTGGGAGAGAGAGGCAAATCCTGATCAAAAGCTGCCACAAAGGCAACAGATAAGTCCCTGCTTCTCTCTTCAGGTCTCTCTCTGGCCCTGATTTGCAGCCCCCTTCGCAGTCAATTTTGGGGCACCACGCCTGCAGCAGAAGCAGTCAGCGCTGGGTTGCCGTGTGCAGGACTGATTTCCAGTTGGTCAAGCCTCAGTCGTTACTGGACATTATGACCCAGGGTTTTTATATATTAGTATGATCCCAGGTTAATATGCAGCCAGGTAGTCAAACCCACAGGTAAACATTTTCAATAGTTCCTTTAAATGATTCCATTCAACCACAATCCTTGAATTGTACACGGAAAGTCTAGATTTCACCTTCATAGTTGGTTTTCTTAATACATAGTTTCTTGTTTAAAAAAAATTTTTTTATTGATTTCAGAGAGGAAAGGAGAGAGATAGAAACATCAATGATGAGAGAGAATCATTGATCAGCTGCTTCCTGTACACCCTCCACTGGGAATGAAGCCCACAACCTGGGCATGTACCCTGACCAAGAATCAAACTGTGACCTCTTGCTTCATAGGTCTACACTCAACCATTGAGTCATGCTGGCTGGGCTAGTTTCTTAATATGAGATAGTATATCATCCTGAGAATTTCAAGAGTAATTTTTGACCCATATAGGATTCACTGTATGTAATTTGCATATATTTGATGAAGGATATTCATCATGAATAGTTGTTTACTATTTACATATGCCACTCAAAAATGTTTTTATCTATAAAATACTAATAGGAGCAAACTTTAACTAGAAATGACAAAATTGAAATAAGGGCTATTTGTGGGAGGTATAAGAAAACCAGAAAACATTTTCTTGTTATAAGAAAAAACAAGTGGAAAACCTCACTGGAAGTATGGAAAGCTTATATAGCAGAAAAGCACTAACTTGCCTGAGAATTAAGTGAGGAAGCCATAATTCTTGCCAAATGAATCTTAGCTTCAGCATGTATTGGAGATATGAAATATCTAAATCCTTAAAACTAGTCTACTTCTGAGAAGGAAGTATAATTAAGACCTTGGGTTGGTCATCAAATATTTCCTAACTGTACTGTGTGTCAAATACTCTTCTAGGTAGAAGGTTATAGGTTAATTATAGAGAACAAAACAGGGTAGGTGCCTCACAATGTGTATGTGGGGGGGGGGGGAGGGGGGAGGAATTGAGGGGCAGGCAGGATAAGTTTGTAAAGAAGAAATGAAGATAATTTTAGATAATGGTGCACATGAGTGACAGGGTTGGGGCAGGCTAGAGTCAGACCCCTCAGAGAAGGGATGCTGGATAAACACTTGGATAATAAGAACAAATCAAGCAAATGTGGGATGATGTGCACTGACAAGCCACTCTTTTTAATGAACATCTTAAAACTGATTCTCTCATGTTTGCCTGTCCTCTGATTACTTTTATTTTACTGTCATGGAGATGACTTCTAAGAACTTACTTTCCCCAAACTCATGACACTAATGAGTTGAAGACTTCGTTTAATCGTGGTCACATGATGGCTGCCTCACTTTAAGCACTGTGTGGCTCTTTCCAAGCGTTGGGTTGAAGGGTTTCACGAAGGGTTGAAGACCGAAGAAAGATATCAACATGGACTATTAATTTTAAATATATATGTATATTCCCTCCTTCCAGGAAAACATATCTTCATGTAAAGTACAAAATGTCCACTCACCATCATAGGCTCTGGAGTCCTCAGTTCTCTCCCTTACTGGATATGAGACTTTAGGGAACCCCAACCTTACTAAGCCTGTTTCCATAAAGCAAGGATTATGGTTTAGGTTACTGTGAGGATTTAGTAAGCTAATCATGCAGAGAACTTAGCACAGTGACTAGAACACTGTAAGTACTTAGTAAGCATTACTATTACTTCAATTGGGATTTACATATTTTTCAAGGGAAGTATTTACATATGAGTATTCCAACAAAGGTATTCTGAAATCTTAATTTTAAAATCAAAACTGTATAAAAAATTAGCAACTTTGGAGTAGACTCATGTTTTTGGAATAACTGCAGAGAGAACACCAAACAATTTTTGAAGAAGAGCTTCTGCATGTGCCCAAAAGAACAAAGATGGCAGAAAAAGAATAAAAAGCAAACATTACAGTTCACAGAGTAGAATTAAATGTTCAAAACCTATGATCCAGACAAGTAGTCCGGATGTGAACAACAGGGACCAAATACGCGGCTGAAGCCAGAGGTGTGAGAAATGGTGCGAGGGATGGACCTGAGCTGGGACGTACACAGACAGACATGACACACAGAACTCAGACTCAGGCACAGACTCAGAACACAGACTCAGGCACAGTAGTCCCAACCCTCTCTTTGCCTGCCTTCACCCACAACACTGACAAGCTGGAATTTTACATGCATGCTCACCTTCCAACCCCACGCAACCCAGGGAGGCCCTGAGACACCAGACCCAAACAAAGCTTTTGTTTTCCAGGTAAACAGGGACAAGCAAGGCTATCATCCCTCCTGCCCTTCCCACCTCTTCACGCTTGGAAAGAGCCACAGTGCCTGAAGTGAGGCAGCCATCATGGAACCATGAGTAAAGGAAGCCAGAGCATTCAAGTGAGCCAAGCAAGTGAAAGAGCTGGGTTCTCAATGCCTCGTTTATAGACACCGCCTGAAGGTAACCACGCTCAGAATGTTTGTTATAGAAGAGAAAACCCACCTGTTGGTGCAGCCATGGCAGTCAGATTTTCAGTTATTATATTTGCAGCCTAAATGCAATTTAAACTGAAACACAAAGATGAAGAAGAGGATATTTCATATGGAATGAAAAACACAAACAAAGGACCAACACAGACTGAGCTACTTCAACATTATGGTTTACTGACACTAACATTTAAAATGAAGAATGAACTTCCACCGTTACCCAACAGCTGTCTCATCTGTTGACACCGGAGTCACATTATTGCACTCACATCCCTGCACACAGGAACTGGCACGCCCTCGGGAAGACGTGGCCAACAGGCAGCAAAGGGTACACACAGCCTCTCCAAGCTGCACAGTGCAACTGAGATCCGTCCAAAGAATGAGGAGAGTGGAGAGCAGCTGGTCTCATGTAAACAAACATGAGAAAATATGCACAAAAGGGCGACAGTAATTTTTCTACATGAAGATAATTTTACTAAGTTGTTCTAAAAATGTTTGTTTATTTAAGAGACGATAAAAAACTGTAGGCTACGATCCATATTTGAGGAGTAATCATTTTTGGTTCTGGAATTAAAGAATGAACTAAGTGAACTATAGTTCATTCTTCATAAAATATCTCTACAGTAAAGTTTCAATGTAAATGCAATTAAGTGAGTCACTTTATAAACCTGTGATTAAAGGGCGTATTTCCTCTTCTTTGTTTAATATTCATTTTAATAAGAATGTCTCAGTACTGACTAAAACCCAGAACAATAAAACAATGGACAAATTCCAAGAGCAAACGGATTTTTTTTCTTTTCCCATGAAGCTAACAGTATGGAATTTTAACAGATGTTCTATTTGGTCATACTTAATAAAGTGAATTATGTAGGATTAAAATAGGGTTCAGTATGTTTGCATTGGATTTTAACTGAAAAACAATTCCACATTAAAAGTCTGGGAAGAGGCCCTGGTCGGCGTGGCTCAGTTGGCTGGAGCATCATCCAGTGCACCGCCAGGCTGCGGGCTAGCTTCCTGGTTGGGGCACATACCCAAATTTCAGATTCAACCCCTAGTCAGGGTGCATGTGGAAGGCAACCAATCTAAGTTTCTCTCTCCCATCAATGTCTCTCTCTGCGTGCTCCTCTCCTCTTTCTAAAATAAAAAAGTAAAATAAAAGTACAAAGTTTGGAAAGATTTATAATCACTATTTCCTTTTGCAGGGGAATTACTAAGATTAGTTACATAAACTAATTGCAGTGCTTACTTCTCTCCTAATAAAATCAGGCTTATAAAGACTATTGTTTCAGGGTTTAAGAAAACTGAAATCTTGGAAAATCACACTCTCTTTGGTGTTTCATCATCTAACTAATGCAAAGGCCTTCTAATGTAGTGCGGCCAAGGGCTGAACCAGCATCCTGTACAATTCCAAGCTCCCTCGCCTTCTGAAATGGCCATGGTGACTGGTAGCAACTGAACAAAAGATAATCAAACTTAAAGGAATTAAGAAACCACAAATATTTACTGAGTGCTGGCTCTGAGGAAGGTGTTATGCTGGAGGCTGTGCACTGCTACAAAGAGGTAAAAACCCACTGCTGTTTGGGAGAGGAACTTACATGCCATCTGAGAAGATAGGCAGAATTATATGTAGCAGACAGAACTGAAATGTGAAAACAAAACAAGAAGGGAAAAGGTAAATCAAAGAAAATTTCATACAAACAGAGGCAGATCCGCAGGGCTCTGACACAAGGAGAAAACATTCCTGCCAGAGAGTTGCCATTTTTGGTTTGCCTTTTCACTATCTTGGGAGCAGGCACTAGCACACAGGCTTAAGGACAGTAAGTACTAGAAGTTCTAGCTAAAGTTGCTTCAAAACATTTTCCAGTGGAAAGCATTCAAGTGCTGCATTCTCAGTAAGAAAGCCCCTTCTAAACGGGTAATATTATGGGGGGGGGGGGGGGGGTGTTTCTAGTAAATTACCAATTTCCCAACCCATTTGCATTAGTAACTTTGATCTGCTCAACCATCAGCATTCTCCAATTGCAGCTGAGAAGCTTTACAAGTGAACTAGCTGGCCTCTAGTTCAAACACAACTACTGTTGCCCATCATCTTGAGGCGGCACTCACATGTTTAAATGCACACAGTTGAGGGTGCATACCTGCTCAAGAACCTAAGAACCTAGAGGCAGGTGTCTTCACTTCCGAGTCTCCTCACAGCCCACGCCCATGCCATACCCCCTTCCTGAGCATGCTGTGAGAGAAGTCTAGGAAAATTTCCTCCTCGGATGGGCAAACCTGACCTCAGAGAGGCTTAGCACCTTGCCAGGAGAAGAACTGCTTTTCACACTCAAGTGTCATTTCCTGCCAAAAACCCTTTCAATTACCTAGAATGCTAATAATCATAGTTAACATTCCCTGAATGCCTATTCTGACAGACTCTGTAGAAAGCACTTCATATGCATATCCTCATTTAATTCTAAGCAAAACTTTGGCATAACTTAAATAATCAGTGTACAAAAAAGGAATAAAATAGTTCTCAGATGTATGTTTAATTTTAACACTTAAAATTAAAACTCCAATGAGATCATTTTTCACCTCAGATGGCTAGTACCCTTAGTGAGGCAGTAGGAAATAGATAGCTGTCACATGGCTGGCAAAAGTGTCAACTGGTGGAGGACAATTTGGTAATATGTATCAAAATTATAATGCACATATACCTATAATCAAGTAATTGGCATATAACCGACAATCATCATCAACCATGCACAAAATGACATAAGAACCATTATTATTCATTGTAGCATGTTTGTGATATCTCTCAATGAGGAACTGGTAAAATAATGGCTCATTTGTACAATGGCGTACTATGCAGTGATAAAAACAAGAGGGTCCTCTTTCTTTTATTGTTCATGCCCGTAGGCCATACCCTCCACCAGTGCATGAATTCCATGCACCAGGCCCCTAGTTGTAAATAGCACTGCATAAATCCTTTCAAAATGGTGTTCTGGGAGTCTAAGGATATATTCTCAGAAGAAGAATTGCTGGGTCAAAAGGAAGTTCCAGTTGTAATTTTTTGAAGGAACTTCATACTGTTTTCCACAGTGGCTGCACCAGTCTATATTCCCATCAATAATGCACTAGTGTTCCCTTTTCCCCACATCCTCCCGAGCTCTTTGTTGACTTACTCATGAAGGATGATACCTCATTATACTTTTAATTTGCATCTCTCTGATGATTAGTGACATTGGGCATTTTTTCATGTCTACTGGTCATCTGTATGTCTGCTTTGGAGAAGGATCTATTCAGGTCCTTTTAATTGGATTCTTTGACTTCCTAGCATTGAGTTGTATTAGTATTTCATATAATTTGGAAATTAACCCATTATTAGATGTATCATTGGCAAATATGTTCTTCTATATAGTGGGTTCCCTTTTCACTTTGTTGGTGGTCTCTCTTGCATTGCAGAAACTTTTTAGTTAGATGTAGTCCCATTTGTTTGTTTTTCCTTCCTTTCCCTTGCCCTTAGACATATCAGCAAATATTGCTATGACAGAAGTATGAGATTTTAGTGCCTATGTTATCTTATAGAATTTGTATGGTTTCATTACTTACATTTATGTCTTTTGTCCATTTCAAGTTTATTCTTGTATATGGCATAAGTTGATGGTCTAGTTCAGTGGTCGACAAATTCATTAGTCAACAGAGCCAAATATCAACAGTACAACGATTGAAATTTCTTTTGAGAGCCAAATTTTTTAAACTTAAACTTCTAACGTCACTTCTTCAAAATAGACTCGCCCTGGCCATGGTATTTTGTGGAAGAGCCACACTCAAGGGGCCAAAGAGCCGCATGTGGCTCGTGAGCTGCAGTTTGCTGACCATGGGTCTAGTTTCATTTTTTTTTAACATGTACCTGACCAATTCTCCAATGCCATTTATTGAAAAGACTGTCTTAAATCCACTGTATACTCTTGCCTCCTTTGTCTAATATTAATTGAAGATATCGGCATGGGTTGATTTCTGGGCTCTCTGTTCTGTTCCATTCATCTATATGTCTGTTCTTATGCCAGTACCAGGCTGTTTTGATGACAATAGCCTTGTAGTATAGTTTGATAGCAAGTATTGTGATACCTCCAACTTTGTTCTTCCTTCTCAGATTGCTGTGGCTATTTGGGGTCTTTTTTGTTGTTAGCCCATATACATTTTTGGAATATCTGTTCTAGATTTGTAAAATATGCCACTGGTATTTTAATAGGAATTGCACTGAACCTATAGGTTGCTTTGGATAGTATGGACATTTTAATGATGGTAATTCTTCCAATCCATGAACATGATATATGCTTCCAATTATTTATATATATCTTCCTCAACATTTTTATTCAATGTCCTATAGTTTTCCATGTACAGGTCTTTTACCACCTTGGTTAAATTTATTTCTAGGTACCTTGTTATTTTTTTATTGCAAGAGTAAATGGTATTGTTTTCTTAGTTTCTTTTTTTAATAGTTCATCATTGGTGTATAGAAATGCCATCAATTTTTGAGTATTAATTTTGTATCCTGCTACTTTGCCCAATTCACTTATTATATCTAGTAACTTTCTGGTGAAGGCTTTTGGATTTTCTATGTACAATATCATGTCATCTGCAAATAATGACAGTTTTATTTCCTCCTATCCAATTTGGATGACCTCTATTTTTTCTTCTTATCTGATTGCTGTGGCTAAGACTTCTAATACAATGTTGAATAAGAGTGGTGAAAGCAGGCATCCCTGTCTTGTTCCTCATTTTAAGAAAAACGCTTTTAGTTTTTGCCCGTGGAGTATTATGTTGGCTGTGGGTTGCCATATGTGGCCTTTATTATGTTGAGGTATGTTCCCTCTATTCCCACTTTGCTGAGCGTTTTTGTCATAAATAGGTGCTGGATTTTTGTCAAATGCTTTTTCTGCGTCTATTGCTATGATGTGGTTTTTATCCTTCATTTAGTTTATGTGGTATGTCACACTTACTGACTTGCAGACATTATAGGAGAGGATCCTCATTATGAAGTGATATAAACTGATCTCCAAAATGGTTTGGCTAAGAAAATAAACAAGATGCAGAACACCTAGGATAGAGTGGTTCTAGAAAAACACATAAGGCCTACAGTTGGGAGTATGCAAAACACAGTTTATTCTTATATTTTCATTACTTACTAATTATTGCATTATGTCCCATACAAACAACTATAAACCTACTTTTGCCCACCTTGTATAATGTGAAGAGTTTGGGGGAAAAGAACTCTGGGTAGACAACAGAGCTGGAAAAGAGATGCTAAAGGACAACCCTTCAGTCTTGATTTCAAAAGGTTCCTGTTCCCAGACACTAGATTAGGGGAAACTGTGACTACCTCAAGTAGACTTTAAGCATAACTAACTTTGGAAAGTTTCCATATCTACTTGCAAGTGAAGTTTCCAATCAGAATGCTAATTTCTGCACCTGAAGAGACAGAGTGAAAAGAGCAGTAGGTAAGGTCGTCAGTACAAAGGTCATTTCATCTCTGGGAAGGGACGGCCCTCACCCCCAATGATGGTGGTCAGTTAGCAAGATGAACCAAGAGGCACAGAAGAGCAGCCATTAACCAAAGCAGACAGAAACTGGAGAGAGCCGAAACCGGTTTGGCTCAGTGGTAGAGAGTCGGTCGCGGACTGAAAGGTCCCGGGTTCGATTCCGGTCAAGGGCATGTATCTTGGTTGCGGGCATATCCCCAGTAGGGGGTGTGCAAGAGGCAGCTGATTGATGACTCTCTCTCATCAATGTTTCTAACTCTCCCTTCCTCTCTGTAAAAAATCAATAAAATATATTAAAAAAAAAAAAGAAAGAAAGAAACTGGAGAGAGAATGCTTCAGCACAGCTGAGCTGTTAACTGAATGTGGCTGAAAGGACCAACAGAAGGCTCACTATAAAGAGGGAGTTAAAGAAAAAGGACCAGGACACGTCACTGTTGTTGTGGTGACTAAGTTCACACTGGAAGGCAGAGCCCTGGTACCTGACAGTGTGAAGAAGCTTCTACAAAGATTAAGAACGTTCCCTGACAGCATGCCGGCCTCCAAGGTTGGAGGGAGACTCCCACGGTGGTTGGCCACAGCTAATTCGGCCAAGATCATGAGGAAAACAACTACTCAAAGGAAGCAGCATAATTTGTTGACCTTGCTTAGACTAAGTCTAAAATTCACAGTAACTGAAATAATTTAGGAGCACATAAAGGATAAGCCAGCAATCTCCACAAACATCAGATGAGGTAAAACAAAACAAAACAAAATTAAAAAAAAACAAACAGGTGACAGCATTCACAAAACCTAAAGAACACACACTCTATTTTATAATGCACGGGTTCAAACTTCCATCTCCTTCTAACAGGCTCCTGCTAGGGAGATAAACTATTTTCAAGGAAAAGTTGTACCCAGAATGAATGTGTAAGTTTCCTGGTGATTCTCACTAAGGCTTCAGTGCATTTTCTTACTGACACCATCAACGGCATTCTTGGTAAAAAAAGATATGATATTGGTGTCACAACATTGTAAGCACTGAAACTATCTATCATGCATAAATTCTGCTTAATGCAAGTGTCACTTATTTTCCTCTTTTTGAAAAGAAGCTACGTTTCATTTAATAATAATTCTCTAGTTCTATCAGAATCTGTTCTAAGCGATGCTTCACCTAAAATCAGTTCTGAAGGCTCTTTCATGAACAGGCATAATGCAAAGACCCCAATTACATTTCCAGCAAAGCGCTGCCATTGGAGTAAACAGAGCTATCTCAGCAGGTCACATTATTTGCAAGAATTGCAGCTTAGAAATTAATTACCAGTGTGGCATATGTCAAAACAAGCTTTTAAAAGAATAGAATGCAATTGTAACCATGTGTTCTATTTGTTTGAATATGAAAGCAGTATTCTCTGGCATGTAAATATATTTATTTATTCAGAAAAATAAAAAGGTTCACTCCCCCCCACTCCCCACCCTTCCCCTGCACCCGGTGAAACCTGAGTAGCTAGCTCATGTTTACTAAGTCAGAGCCTAAGAACAGAAGGAAGATGTGGTGCAGGGGATATTTTTGAAAGGCAGAAAGAAGTCATCTTCACACAAATGACTAATTTTGAAACATTCAGTTTGCTTTCAAAACAAGTTTTTCAAAGACATACATCACCTACAACAAAGCTTAAATAACAGTACAGGTGTTTCATAAAGAAGACTAATCTGTAACAGCGATTTTTAACCTGTGTGCCGCAAGAATTTTTAAAACATGCAATACCTAACTCTTTAGTCAAGGGCACTGACCTTTTCTCTCTTAGATTGTCAAATTTAAAAATGACAGTAAACACAACAATAGGTGTCTGGTGAATGAAACAAAATTATACTTGGTTTTTGTTACTGCTTTTTGTCTGATTGGCAAAAAACATTTTGGTGTGCTGCAGAATTTTAATAATTAGTTTATGTGTGCCATGAGATAAAAAAAATCACTAACTATAGTATTTAAAAACAAAAACAAAAACAAACAAACAAACAAAAAAACACCTACCTAGGAATAAAGGTAGGGCTTTGAAGGAATTTCAGTATTCTGCTGTGACAACAATATTTATTTAAATAAAAACCATTTCAGAGGTGAAAGTGTTTTAGCATCTAAGGAACACCAAACAGAAAACAAGAACACAGAGCAGATGTAGGCAGATGCTCTTCTGTGTTTTCCTTAATGAACATTATGTCCCAATCCTGTTCATAGTTATACAAATATGAAATCATTATGTTGTACACTTTAAATGCCTTATAAACCTATTTGTCAATTCTATCTCAATAAAGCTGAGGGGAAACCATAAGATTTAAGCTCATTTAAAAAGAAAACAAAATTATATCCCAAACCAAAGTCTTATATCTTACATATCTGCAAATCAACTTTTAAACTTCAAACAGCCCCTTTATATAAGGCAGAAATTAAAACATGCCTCCAGCAGTAATATACTGAAATCACTCAGCTTTAAAAACAAACAAACAAAACAAAACAAAACAAAAACGGAATGGGGGTAGGGGTGGGCAGGAAGAGGTACAAGAAATTGACCACATTGAATCATGGGATTTTAGAGTTAGAGGGCACAGGAGATAAAATGGCTTGTGGGTCAGGACTCCAGGCCAGAGTACACTTCCCAGCTCATCAGATTGTTACCAGGAAAATAAGAACTAACTGTATGATACAGATTTTTCAGACACTTATCTCCGAGTACAACTTTCCTGACCAATTTCTCACAAATGCTGTGTATTAACTTCATATCTCACCCTCTGTAGTTATTTCCCAATATTTCAGCTACAACAAATACTCACCACTCTAGGATTACCATAAAGCTACAGGGTAGTCGTTCATCAAACCAATTCATCTGACCCATTTATTACATGCAAGAACCAAGACAAGACTAAAGAGTATTTTAAAAAGAGATCTTAGCCCTAGCTGGTTTGGCTCAGTGGATAGAGTGTCAGCCTGTGGACTGACGAGTCCCAGGTTCGAGTCTGGTCAAGGGCACATGCCCAGGTTGCAGGCTTTAACCCCAGCAGGGGGCATACAGAAGGCAGCCAACCAATGATTCTCTTTTATCATTGATGTTTCTCTCTCCCTCTCCCTTTCTCTCTGAAATCAATAAAAATCTATCTATCTATATAATAGAGGAATATGCAAATTGGCCGGGATGCCATAACATTACAACTGAACAGCAGGAACATGAGGCTGCTTGGCACCTGGCCAGGGTGAGGGACCTTTAGGCCGTGCCCCTCACCTGGCGGGGCTTGACAGGGACCTCAGACGGTGTCCCTCACCCAAAGTCACTCCCCTTGCCCAACAGGGCTTGACAGGGTCCCTCAGGCCACACCCATTGCCCAGCGAAGCTTGACAGGGGACCTCAGGCCATGCCACCCCTACCCCAGTGCCAGGCCAGGGGACCTCAGGCTGCACCCCCCTGGTGGGGCTTGACAGGGGACCTGAGACTGCGTCCCCCACCCAGTGCTGGGCCAGGGGACCTGAGGCTATCCCCCACCTGGTGCCAGGCTGGGGGGTCTGAGGCTGTAGCCCCTGCCCGGAGGGACTTGACAGGGGAGAGGGGACCAGCTGGGTCTGGGTCCCCTGTATTTTCAAAGCACATGTGGATGGTAGGTGGGGACTTGACTCTAGCTCCTGTGGCATGTCCCAGACTCTGACAGGAGGGAAATTTTCAGATACATTTTACTAATTTTCTTTCATCTCTGACACCTCTATTATAGAAAAAGGGAAAATAGCAATTATTAAAATACTTCCTGTAATTAATTCCCTTTTAATGTATACACATTTCATGCACTGGGCCACTAGTATTTAAATAAAAAGTAAAAAATAAGAGATCTCAATTTCCCTTTTTAACTTTTTAAACCAGTTTCTTCAAGTAAAGTCACAGAACAAAGCATATTGTTTTTTTGTACTTCAATACTGGAAATTAAGTTAGTTACCTCTCTTAAAACTGTGCTTTTGTAGCCTCGATACAATCCAGGGATGCCCTGAAACAAAAGGAAAGATGGGATGGTAGAGATTTTAGGATCACATTCTGAATAAAGCACAGTAACCTTTCCTAAAGTTTGAGTTTTAAAACGTCCACAATGACCACAGTTCTGCAAGAAGTTAAAGGTTCTAACTGCTCCACTCCTTTAAAATTGAAATATCTCCACTAAGAAAACTGACAGCATATTAATTTAGCTTTAGTTGCTCTCAGTATTTCTTCTGTTGAGAATACTTGAGCTTTAAATAGATTCCCAAAAGCAAATGCACATAAAATGTTGATTATCTTTTCATGGTTTCAATCAGAAGACATCAGTTCATTAATAACCTCTGGACAAGCCTTCGCGTATCTATTTCACGTCCACATGATTCTTCAGGAACCCTCTACTGGGTTGATCTCACTCATAAAATTAAACACTCGCATCTCCTCGAGGAGACACAGGGACTATTATGAATAACTTTTCTACAACCTAGACTCATTGAAATTTCCATGTAATTGACTTGGGTAAAAAACAAATTTTTAAGTTAACGTTTTAAAGGCTTCTGTAGAAACTATGAAGGAAAGCAATACAACTGCTCCTAGTCCCATGGACAATAGGATGACTCCTGATCCACAGCTTAACACTAACCAGTAAAAGGGGATTACAGTTGATATAAACACTATGATGTTGGTGACAGTCCATAACTACACTTCTCTTCCATAAGCCCTCAGATTCTGTAATGATGTCTACATATTTACTATTTATTACATGTCTGATTCCAAAAGAAATATGGAAGATTACAATGTAGGACTCATACAGTAGAGGCACTCAATATGTGTTTGTTTAGAATTTAAAAAAAAAAAAAATCCGAAAACAAATACAGAAAAGAAAACTATAATCTTAGCACAGAAAGTTACTGCAATTGGACATTAAATTCAGCTGTAAGGTCACTTCTAGACTCCTGATAAAAGCCTCACAGTGCTCATACTAGCTGCTATAAAATCTCTCTCAATAAAGAAAAAAAAAAAAAGAACTTAAAAACATATCTCACCTCTTGATATAAGATGTTAGAGAAAATCTGAAAAGTTCTTGAAGAAGCAGAAACCTGTGCCCTCTGCTTAACTACTTCAGAAGGAACTCGAATAAGGCAGGCCACCTAAAATAGATAAATATAAGTACATCTAAAAATGAAGTAATTGGAACAAAAATTGAAATTTTTTCTTATCCAAAAATTATTTATATATGTGTGTGTGTGTATATATGTATACACACACACACACACACACACACACACACACACACACATATATATATATATATATATATATATATATATATATATATATGGGCCAACAATGCCTTCCCTCCGGCCAGGAGCTGCTTTCCGCCTTCCCAACACTGCCCAGGGGCCTGGAGCTGCAAGGGCAGTGCAGAAAGCCTGCATCATCACCCTGCCATTGGCTACTTTGTGCCTGCATATGCAAATTAATCATCCATCTTTGTTGGGTTAATTTGTATAGTCATTCCTGACTGGATGGTGGGCATCGTGAAGGAGAAGGAAAACCACATAACCAGACATCCTGAAAAGAGAGACCATGGGGAGACAAAGAAATAGCCCGCACGTGAAAGAAAAGCAGGCATCACCAGAAAAGGAAGTAAACAAGTTACAGGCAAGTAACCTACCAGAGCAAGAATTCAGAGTAATGATCATAGGATGGCTAACAAGAATGGAAGTGAAATTTGATGATATGAATAAGAAACAAGAGAAAATGAAGAAGAACCAAGAGGAATTGAAGAAGAACCAAGAGGAATTGAAGAAGAACCAAGAGGAAATGAAGATGAACCAACAAGAAATGAAAAATGACATAGCTGTTATGAAGAACTCAATAGAAAGCATCAAGAGTAGACTAGAAGAAGCAGAGGACCGCATCAGTGAGCTAGAAGACAAGATGGAAAAAAATACCCAATTGGAGCAGCTTCTGGAAAAAAAAAAAAAATTAAAAAGCAGGAGGAGAGCCTTAGGGGACTTTGGGACAATACAAAACAAAACAATATTAGAATAGTAGGGGTTCCAGAAGGAAAGGAAACTGAGGAAGACATGGAAAATGTATTTCAAGAAATAATGACAGAAAACTTTCCTGAGATAGAGAAGAAAAAACCCACACAAATCCAAGATGCTCGCAGGGTCCCAAGCAAAATGAATCCCAGAAGACTGATGCCAAGGCACATTATAATTAAATTGGCAAACACCAACGACAAAGTAAGAATCTTAAAAGCAACCAGAGAGAGACAGAAAGTTACATATAAAAGAACCCCCATCAGACTAGCAACTGATTTCTCAACAGAAACTCATCAGGCCAGAAGGGAATGGGATGAAATATACAAATTCATGTAAAGGAAGGGTCTGAATCCAAGAATACTGTACCCAGCAAGGCTATCAATCAAAACTGAAGATGTAATCAGGAGGTTCACAGACAAAAAAAGACAAAAGGAATTTATCTCCACCAAACCAGCAATTTAAGAAATGCTAAAGGGTCTACTGTAAAAATACAGAAATAGGAAGCAAAGAAGAAACACAGGGGTATAGGACAAAAATGGTGTCAAATGAGTACCTATCAATAATACCTTTAAATGTAAATGGATTAAATGCTCCAATCAAAAGAAAAAGGGTAACAGATTGGATAAGAAAACAAGACCCATATATCTGTTGTCTATAAGAAACCCACTTCAGAAAAAAGATGCACACAGACTGAGGGTGAAGGATGGAAAAAGGTTTCCCAGGCGAATGGAAATTTAAAAAAAGGTGGGGTAGCAATATTTATATCTGACAATTAGATCTCAGAGTGAAGGACATAACAAGAGATAATGAAGGCCACTTCATAATATTAAAGGGAGCAATCCAACAAGAAGAAATAACCCTGGTAAATATATATGCACCCAATATGGGAGCACCCAAATACATTAAAAGAAACTGCTGGAGGACATTAAGAGAGAGATTAATAGCAATACAATCATAGTAGGAGATTTTAATACCCCACTGTCACCTTTGGACAAATAATCTAAACAAAAAAAATCAGCAAAGAAATATCAATCCTAAATGACTCACTAGACCAGTTGGAATTAATCGACACCTTCAGAACATTCCACCCCAAAGCCACAGAATATACATTCTTCTCAAGTGCACATGGGTCATTTTCAAAGATAGACTACATGTTGGGACATAGGCAAAGTCTCTTCAAATTCAAGAAGATAGAAATCATATCAAGCATCTTCTCAGATCATAGTGGCATAAAACTAGAAATTAACTACAATAAAAATAATCCAAAGAAATCAAACACATGGAGACTAAACAGCATGCTATTAAACAAGGACTGGTTACCAGAGAAATCAAGGAAGAAATTAAAAACATCCTGGAAACATATGACAATGAAAACACAACAATCCAAAATCTATGGGATACAGCAAAAGCAGTTTTGAGAGGGAAGTTCATTTCTCTACAAGCCTATTGCAAAAAACAAGAAAAAATGGTAACAAATTTTCTAACTCTACAACTCAAAGAGTTAGAAAAAGAGCAACAAGAAAAGCCCAGTGTAAGCAGAAGGAAGGAAATAATAAAAATCAGAGCAGAGATAAACGACATAAAGACCAAAGAAACAATACATAAGATCAACAAAACCAAGAGCTGGTTCTTTGAAAGGATAAACAAGATTGATGAACCTCTATCCAAGCTAACCAAGAAACAGAGAGGACTCAAATAAACAAAATCAGAAATGAAAGAGGTGAAATAACAACAGACCCTGCCGAAATACAAAGGATTGTTACAAAATACTACAAACAACTCTATTCCAACAAACTGAACAACCTGGAGGAAATGGACATATTCCTAGAAAAATATAACCTTCCAAAACTCAATCAGGAAGAATCTAAAAAGCTCAATAGTCCAGTGACTTGGGAAGAAATTGAAACAGGCATCAAAAAGCTTCCAGCAAACAAAAGCCCAGGGCCAGATTGCTTCACAGGAGAGTTTTACCAAATATTCAAGGAAGAACGAAAACCTATCCTCTTCAGACTATTCCAAAAAATTCAAGAGGAAGGAACACTTCCAAACTCCTTCTATGAAGCCAGCATCACCCTAATACCAAAACCAAATAAAAACAACTCAATGAAAGAGAATTACAGGCCAATATCCCTCATGAACATAGATGCCAAAATCCTCAACAAAATTCTAGCAAATCGGCTCCAGCAGAACATCACAAAGATCATACACCATGACCAAGTAGGATTTATTCCAGGAATGCAAGGATGGTATAATAGCCGCAAATCAATAAACGTGATACATCACATAAACAAATTGAAAGATAAAAATCATATAGTCATATCAATTGATACAGAAAAAGCATTTGATAAAATCCAACACCCTTTCCTGATAAAAACTCTCAACATGGTGGGAGTACAAGGATCATACCTCAACATAATAAAAGCTATATATGATAAACCCACAGCCAACATCCTACTCAATGGGCAAAAACTAAAACCATTCCCTCTAAGAACAGGAACAAGACAGGGATGCCCACTCTCACCACTCCTGTTTGACATAGTACTGGAAGTACTAGCAATTGCAATTAGACAAGAAGAGGAAATTAAAGACATTCAAATTGGAAAAGAAGAAGTAAAATTATCCTTATTTGCAGATGACATGATATTGTACATAAAAAAACCAAAAGACTCCATTAAAAAACTAACTGACTTAATAAATGAATTTGGCAATGTAGCAGGATACAAAATTAACGCCAAGAAATCCATGGCATTTCTATACACCAACAGTGAAACTACAGAAACAGAGACTCAAAAAGCAATTCCATTTACCATCGCACCAAAAAAATTAAGATACCTAGGAATAAACTTAACTATGCAAGTAAAGAACGTATATGCGGAAAACTACACGACACTGAAAAAAGAGATAGAGGAAGATATAAACAGATGGAAGAACATACCATGTTCATGGATTAGTAGAATCAACATCATCAAAATGTCCATACTTCCCAAAGCAATTTATAGGTTCAATGCACTCCCCATTAAAATACCAATGAGATATTTCACTGACCTAGAAAAAAACTCTCCAAAAGTTCATTTGGAAAAACAAAAGACCCCGAATAGCCACAGCAATCCTGAGAAAGAAGGGTAAAGTAGGAGGGATCTCAATACCAGATTTCAAGCTGTATTACAAAGCCACTGTTCTCAAAACAGCCTGGTACTGGCACAAGAACAGACATATAGATCAATGGAATAGAATTGAGAACCCAGATATCAACCCAAATCACTATGCTCAGTTAATATTTGACAAAGGAGGCACGAACATACAATGGAGTCAAGACAGTTTCTTCAATAAATGGTGTTGGGAAAATTGGACAGATACATGAAAAAAAAATGAAACTTGATCATCAACTTACACCATACACAAAAATAAACTCAAAATGGATACAGGACTTAAACATAAGACGGGAAACCATAAAAATACTAGAGGCATCCACAGGCAGCAAAATCTCAGACATATGTATGCCAAAAGAACTTCTTCACTGATACTGCCCCTAGGGCAATGGAAGCTAAAGAGAAAATAAACAAATGGGACTACATCAAAATAAAAAGCTTTTTTACAGCTAAAGAAACCATCAACAAAACAACAAGATAGCCCACTGTGTGGGAGAACATATTTGCAAATGTTACCACTGATAAAGGTTTATTCTCCAACATCTACAGACAGCTTATAGAACTAAATAAAAGGAAGATGAATGATCCAATAAAAAAATGCGCAATGGAACTAAATAGAATATTTTCAAAAGAAGACAGATGGAAGGACAAAAGGCACATGAAAACATGCTTAAAGTCACTAATTATCCGAGAGATGCAAATCAAAACAACAATGCGGTACCATCTTACACCTGTCAGAATGGCCAACATCAACAAATCAACAAACAAGTGTTGGCAAGGTTGCGGAGAAAAAGGAACCCTCGTGCACTGCTGGTGGGAACGCAGACTGGTGCAACCACTGTGGAGAACAGTATGGAGTTTCCTCAAAAAACTGAAAATGGAACTCCCATTTGACCCAGTAATCCCACTCCTAGGAATATATCCTAAGAAACTAGAAACACCAATCAGAAAGGATATATGCACCCCTATGTTCATAGCAGCACAATCTACAATAGCTAGAATTTGGAAACAACCTAGGTGCCCATCAACAAATGATTGGATCAAAAAATTATGGTACATCTACACAATGGAATACTATACTGCCATAAAAAAGAAGGAATTCTCATGAATTGGAGAACATCATGCTGAGTGAAATAAGCCAGTCAATGAAAGAGAAACACCACATGACCTCACTCATTTATGGATAATAAAGAACATTATAAACTGATGAACCAAAAGATAGATATAGAGACAGTAAAGCAACAAGCAGACTGTCAAATTACAATGGGGAGGGGAGGGAGATCTGGGGGAGATAAGAGATCAACCGAAGGACTTGTATACATGCATATAAGTACAACCAATGGACACAAAACTCTGGGAAGGGAGGGTATGAATTGGGGGGTGGAGGGAATGGTAAGATATGTACACAGATAATAATTTAATAAAAAAATAAAGTTAGAAAATTGAGATATAAAAAAAATTTTATATATATATATGCTAAGTGTCCCTCCCTTTATCTGACCAGTCACTATGATGTGCACTGACCACCAGGGGGCAGACGTTCAATGTGGGAGCTGCCAAGCTGCAGTGACTTAGCAGTAATGGTTCTCGGGTGATGCAACCCAAAACCAGAGAGAAGGGAGCCCGATTCCTCGAGGCAATTCCAACTTTGGCCATGGATTATGTTGTTGCTGGGATACTGTCTGTCCCGAATCTGGTTACTGCACACTTGCATTTGCATTCCACATAGCAACTTTGCAGAGTGCCCTGTCGTACTCCAGGAGCTCTTGGGGGATGTCAGAGAGCCAGTTTCAGCCTGATCCCCATAGGCCAGGGTGAAGGACCCCACCTGCCAGAAAGACTCCATTCACTGAGCAGACACCTTTCGAGTTACAGCACGACCCCAGGTGCTGTAGCGGCCGGCCAGGGAGGGACCGCTTGGCTCCAGGGCATGTCCAAGCTGTCTTGCCCAGTCCCACCCTGCCAGCCACCTTCTAATTAATTTCCTTTCAACGTGCACACATCCGTGCACCAGGTCACTAGTAATATAAGAAAGTATAATGTACAGGCTTAGTGCAAAATGTCAAAAGGTTTGTGTTTCTTTTAGCCTAAAACACTGGGAACCCTTAGTGGACATGCATTGTTTTATCAACCCAAACCTTCCCTCTCTTGTTCTGTACAGACCTCCCAGCTCCTGCCACACTGTCCCAAGCACATCTATCTGCAGGCCCCTGGACAGCAAGAAGCAAATTTACTCATGTTGAACCCGACACCTACTGTACAACATCCTGGTGTTCACATGACAGGCATGTCTGACAAAGGAATGAACCAACTGATAGTGTCTTTGCTTCACTGAAGTAATAATGCACAAGTTGGTAGAGGCAAGACTACTCATAAGCGGCTTACCCCAACCTTCCATCTCAGCTCCACGCAAACCCAGAACCCCAGATCCCCACCACACAACATCTGAGGAGTAACACCAGGCACTCTAAGACCCTGCTCCAGCATTCAAGGTGACACAGGCTCTGGTTGGTCCATACTTACACCTGACTAACTTTAACACCCTCCTTCATGATACGCCAGTGAGAGGTGATGGCACCTCTCACACACACTTGTCACACACTGGGCAAGAAGAACAGGTCTCCTCCTTTTCTTCTTTGGTGCCCCAAGAAGTGTCCACTTGCATGTGTGACATGGCCGCCCCATTAGGACCGCTGAGAACATGTATATCTATCGACTGCCAACAAATCCAAATCACCATTCTGTTGGCAAGTGAGAAGGGAAAGCAATTTTACAGTATCTGTCAGCCTTCCTGCAAAGAAAATCTCTTTTCCATAGTTACCCAAAATCGATTCCAACTGCAAGCAACCAAGAACTGTATCTGATATTCAAGGGTGACAGAATATCAAATGGAGATTAGCAGAATGACGGATCGAGAGTCCCAAGCATGCTAGCACATGAGGGTTAACAGAATTCGCTGGAATTGTTTCAATGGAAGGTTGGGGCAGGAGACCCACTGCAGAGAACTTCAAGATAGACTACAACAGGAAGTAAAGGATTGGTTCATAGTCAAAGGCAGTTCTTGGTCTGTTTTAAAGTGCTAAATACCTGCACACAGGAGGGGGAAAGTGAGTGACAACAGCAAGGCAGAAGTTAACAATCTCGGAAAGAGATGGAATAATATATGAAGACCTGAGAAGCGATGAGAAAAGGCAGTCAGGGGGTCCCTGGCTGGACTACACTGCTGGACTATCTCCCTTTGCCCAGGCTGGCCCTCAGCCAAAGGTGCCATGTCCTGCATCTAACCCGGACCTCTCCTTCAGGAATCACCTGCAGGAGGGTTGAGCGGTGGTCTGGTTGAGCATCCGCAGACCTAGATTGTGGCCCCAGCTCTGGAAGTGGACGCTTAAGCATTTCCTTTGCCTTTCTGGGTTTAATTTTTCTTACTTGACTTGATCCAGAAATCTTTATGGTATGCTTTTAAGTCTTGATTTCTATAATTCTTAACTTCTTCCCATATCATAACTTTTCTTAAGTTCAAAAGATTCCTTCTTTATTCTCCAATTTCCTCTTTATTCTTATTTCCCAAAATAAACTACCTTACCTGACATTTTTTACCTATTAACTTTTATCACAGTTTTTCATATATCTCTTTGCACTCCGCTGTCTCGTCTCAGGGGACATCGGAATTCTAGCATATCACTCGGATGTCCCCTCTCAGGGGACATTGCAGTTTATTAGTGATTACGGGGAATTGAGTTATTTCAACACAACTTTTTGAGACATGCATGTTTCCCTGAAGTTTTATCTTGAAATGGCACAAGAAATTAAATCAAAATATCGTAAAATTACTAAGATATATACAAGAAATGTCAGCGGGTTTTGTGTCGGACGAGAACGTGAGATGCGTGCTCACGACGGTCTGAGCACTTCACGACGCCACTTGAAAAAAGCATAAGGGGAGTTTGTAGAAGAAAGGTCGGTTTTCGAACATAGCGCGCACTGTATAGTGAGATATATAAGTAAAAATAAACAAGTCTACATCTGGAGGAAAAGATTTTCAAAGCTGAGCTCATTTTGGTTTGAAGCTTCGAGCAGTGCACATAGATCTAACGAGTGAGAAAATCGGAAAAGTGATTCTTTTCTTAGTGAATAAATTGTTTGGTGAAAGCTATTTTGGTAAATATCATCTTGTCAGTTAGTAATAACAATTAGAAACTTATCATACTGTACAAAATTATAAACAATAAAATATTGGTTTTTTTGCAAATATACATTCCTCGATGTCACCCAATTCATATAAGTCCAATATCATTATAATACGTTACTTGGTTCCAAAATTATACTAAATAATACGAGGGTCTGTAAATGCACGTTTCCGCCGCAAAGTAGCGTCGAGAGTAGCTGGTAGCCAATGTCCAGAATGGTTCGGAGTGCAAAGGGATATATTTTATCTTCTACTAAATCTCAAACATGAGGGCAAGAAGAAAATAGGCATCAACAGTACTAACCCACCAAGTGGGTAGTGGTGGTGGACCTCGCTACTGTATTTCCCCCTGGCTTTATTTAGGTATAACTGACAAATAAAACTATATCCATTATTTTTGTATTATTTTATGTAGAAAGCAAAGGAAACTACCCAAGTGGAAGAATAACACCAAAAATCAATCATTTCCACAGAGAAGACCTTACAATA
Source organism: Pipistrellus hanaki (assembly GCF_964339955.1). Classification (NCBI taxonomy): domain Eukaryota; kingdom Metazoa; phylum Chordata; class Mammalia; order Chiroptera; family Vespertilionidae; genus Pipistrellus; species Pipistrellus hanaki. The sequence goes on from NC_140515.1 coordinate 12,044,161, forward strand.
CTCCGGAATATTTAAGATATATTTTTTCTTTGTGCTGAATAGATGGCCTGTGTATACAGTTATACAAAGACTAGGAAAAATAGAGTGGGATAGAGGTGATGCCTCTTCATCTTTTCTGCCTACCTGCACGTTCTAAATTCTCTACAATAAACATGTATTACTACTTTCTAAGTTTTTTCAACATAATTTCAAAGGGCAAAAATATCTGCTATGGTCCAAAGAGTCTAAGTGGGCAAGAAAACAAAATAAAAGGTCCACTTTAAAATATGCTTTTATATACAATCCTACTTGTTTGCCTCGACAAAATAACATTTATTTTTAATTCAATGACAATAGAATGTGGATGCACACACACACACACACACACACACACACACTAACAGCTAACCACTCAAGCCTAAACTTGAGTATAAACTATGTTACTTTTGATACCAGTGAACTTTTAAACCCATCCTTACAAAATCAAAGTAGAAAATAAAGTGCTGTGAGTCTTACATGAACCTAACAGAAAGCGCCCAGCTTCTAAAACTCATTAAAGAAATGAAATAAATAAAAAGAAGAAAAAAAGGGTACACTAACTCCTTGTACTTTTCAATTCAAGAGGTCAAGAGTGAAAAATGACCCCAATATGTCAAGAAAATAGGAACTGTCTACTTTTGTGAGTGGGCATAAATATTTATGGAACTTCATGCATTATTGGCTTTATTTCTTAAAAGTATAGAAGCAGAGGGGAAACTCTGAAATGGTTCTCAGATGAAAAGCAATCTTACGACTACCAGGGGTGCAAAGCACCCAGCACGGCTGGCTTCGTGGCGTGGCAGCTGTGGTGTGAGAGGAGGCCGCCCAGCAGTGCCTCGTCTGTTTCCGCTAGGAACTCCGAGGCCTTCCATTTGCTTTTCTATTAACTCTGATCTTTCTTAGATTTGAATTTGAGCTACAAGCGAGTGTTTCACTGCACAAGAACAAAACAGGGTACAGTATGTGATGCAGTGAAAGGAAATGCAGGTCATGCCATCCACATGCTCCTGGTCAGGCCTTTCTTTAGAGCACTCCTTCCTCATCAATCTGGGGTCCGGTATGAACCTCATCACATGGAATGGTGGCATTTCATTAAGCCCAAGAATGTTAAAGTTCTATCAAAGGAAAAGAAAACTAAGGTTTTCTAAAAAGAAAATGCGTGTGCCCATCTTTTATCAACACTAAAATGCAATGCTGGTTTCATTAGATTTAAGCATACCAAAAATTTGATGAACTTTAGATTAAAAATTTATCAGAATAATGAATCTGCTATCAAGATTTTTCTTTCTTTGATATAAGTAAAAACTTCTCTGATATTTTATTTAGAGATCTGAACAACTTCTTTAGTATTTATTAAACACCAAAATGCAAAACTATGTCATAAGACTAAGTGTTTGAAAGAGAAAATGTTACAGCGAACTTCAGACTCACATTCAGAAAGTGAGGGAAGGCATAGAGGGAGGAAAGGAGCAAGAGACACGTGTAGGTAAACTTCGGGTTCTTTCACGGCTATAACTACAGTCTGTTCCTCGCACATCAGCCACCGGCGCCCTGCAGCCTTGTTTCCTGCCTCTTGCTCTTGACATGCATCAAAGGTCCTAGGCATCACTGCAGTACTGTATATTAGCATTATCATCTTTTTCCCAACTTTCAATCTAGTTCAAAAAAATTACCTGAATTAAGCTTTTTCTTTATGAAACTTAGCAACCTATACATATCCCTTTGGTATGAGAAGCTAATTATGTCAGCATTTTATATATAAATCAATCTGAGATTGTAGAAGTTACTGAAGGTCAGAGAGCTACTTGGCTTAGAAAGCAAGGATGAAAATGAAATCTTTGATTATCATCTCCAGAACTGTTTTTCAGGAAAGGTATATCCTATTTACTAGTATACACATCTAATGAACTTAAACATTCAAGGTTTAATATCAGCCAATTCTTAATGATTACACAGGTAAAACTATAATAAGGTCAACAGAAACTTAGGTTTCAGGGTGAAAAGCTGCTTTAGACTTTGCAGAGTAAACTTAATGTGGCAAGTAATGAGAGAGAGAGACCTCAGACACTCTGAAGATTTTTTGAAATGCACAGTTTATTTACTGGCATTTTATTCCACATTTATTGTATAATTCCCAAAATTCTTTCTAGAAAGCAGGCTACCAAATTAAGAATACCTAATATATTTTCTACACCACCATTTAAAACTGAACACTAACTGAGCAGTTCATATGTGTGCCAATTCTGCCATCTTCTGGTTACAAATGGAATCATGGTTGCTGATAAACTACAATAGTATTTATCAATCCTAATCCTAATATACCTTCCTTAGGGCTTAAATTTTATCTATTGATATTGGAACATAAGTTCATCACACCTTTCTTCCTCATAAGACTCTTTCCATGTACACATATAGCCAATAGGCATAAGAAAAATTTAAATTTGTAGGTATTAGTCTCTTGCATGATAAGACTAATGTCTTGATAATCCAAACAGAAAGTTAGTATCTTCTCAAGAAAAACAATACTTTGTCTATTAGGCTCTGTGCCTAAAAGTTGTTCACATAATTTTACATATCCCAAGACGTAAGCTTCAGATGGCTTTTTTCCCCACTTTTGTATCCTTCCTTAACAGAAATGAGCCATGAATTTGACCCCAAACGCAAGGGAAAAGTAAAAATAAACAGAATTATACCAAACAAAAAAGCTTCTGCACAGCAAAAGAAACCATCAACAAAACAAAAAGGCAACCAACTGAAAGAGAGAGGATACTTGCAAATGATACATCTGATAAAGGGCTAATATCCAAAATATACAAGGAATTCATACAACTCAACAACAAAATGTCCAATTAAAAAATGGGCAGAAGACCTAGACACTTTTCCCAAGAAGACATACCATCTCCCAACAGATATATGAAAATATGCTCAACCTCACTAGCTATAAGAAAAATGCAAATCAAAACCATAATGTGATACCACTCACAGCTATTAGAATGGCTACTATCGAATAAAACAAGAAATAACAAGTATGGGAGAGGGTGTGGAGAAAAGGGAACCTTCATACACTGCTGGTAGGATTATAAATTGGTACATCCTTGATGGGAAACAGTATGGAGGTTCCTAAAAAATTTAGAACTACCATATGACCCAGCAATCCCTCTTCTGGGTATCCTATATAATAAAAGGCTAATGTGCAAAGGCTAATTCAATTGAACGGCGAATGACCAGTCCCTATGATGTGCACTGACCACCAGGGGCAGACGCTCAATGCAGGAGCTGCCCCCTGGTGGTCAGTGTGCTCCCACAGAGGGAGTGCTGCTCAGCCAGAAACCCTGAGCCCAGCTCATGGCTGATGAGTGCAGTAGTGATGGCAGGAGCCTCTCCTGCCTCTGCGGCAACACTAAGGATGTCCTCTCAGGGGTCCCAGCCAGACTGCAAGAGGACACAGGCCAGGGTGAGGGGAAATCCCCTTCCCCTCTCCCCTCGCCGCAAGTGCACAAATGTCATGCACCAGGCCTGTATTCTAAACAGAAAATTTGAAAACACTTACTCATAAAGATAAATGTAGCCCTATGATCACTGAAGTATTATTCACAATAACCAAGACATGGAAACAACCTAAGTGTCCTTTGATGGATGACTGGATAAAGATGTGGGACATATATGCAATGGAATACTAATCAGTGATAAAAATTAAAAAAAAGATCATATACCAACATTTGTGACAACATGGTTGGAACTTGAAAAGTATCATGTTAAGTGAAATAAGTCAGATGGAAAAGGAAAAAACCTATATGGTTTCACTTATATGTGGGATATAAAACAGAAAGCAACACATAAACAAAAACTCACCAACAGACAACAGCATGGTGGTTACCAGGGAAGGGAAGAGAGTAAAGGGAGTCAAATATATGATGGCAGGAGACTAGACTTTGGGTGGTGAGCACACAATGTAATAGTCAGATGATGCATTACTGAGTTGTACACCTGAAACTTATGTAATGTTGTTAACCAAAGTTACTTCAATAAATTTAATTAAACTTTAAATGAAAAAAAAAAACCCTTCCCCAATTTCCTCCTAGAACCCAATATAAGCTGACCACTCCATTGTCTCTTGGGAATTGCCTATGGTTCACCATAGCTTCATGTCCTGAAATTGCAATTCCTCAGCTATTCCCAAATAATCTCATTTGCTGCTCAATAACCTTTGTTGTTTAATTTTAAGGTTGACAGTATATAATCACAAATCAAAGCAATCTGTGAGTGACATTCAATTCATTATGCTACCAAGACCCCTAATCTTAAGAAACAAAGGTTTGTCACTGACCAAGTGCAGACACACACAAATGCAACTTCAGCAGTTGGTCCTTGAAGAGAAGTAGTCAGGTTGTCTGTTTACAATGCGATGGCAATAACTGACCAAGAAACACTCCTATGGTTTAAACTGGTTTCTTCGCCTTCATCATCTCATAGGAAAGTCACATTCTTTGTTTTTATGATAGCTGAACTTCATGTGGCCCATAAATTGATACTGCTCTTAAATAAAAAGCCAGGGCAATGTCCTTTGCCTCTAGTCCACTAACTAACTAGGATAATCAGTGAAATGCACCTTCCTCGCTCACGAATCAACACCATCTGAACGAATACTGCATACTCTCTCACAGAAAGACAGAAAGCCCAAGAACAGTCCACCATCGAAATGCATTAGATCAGTGGTTGGCAAACTCATTCATTAGTCAACAGAGCTATTGTAAATATCAACAGTACAACGATTGAAATTTCTTTTGAGAGACTAATTTTTTAAACTTAAACTTCTTCTAACACCACTTCTTCCAAACAGACTTGCCCAGGCCATGGTATTTTGTGGAAGAGCCACACTCAAGGGGCCAAAGAGCCACATGTGGCTCGCGAGCCGCAGTTTGTAGACCACTGCTTTAGGGTTTTTAATAAAAAATTTAAAAGTCTGTCTGCCATATGTACTTAATGTCCTGAAGTGAAAAAGGTCCCCAGGCACACTGACAAGCAAACAGGAGACCAGGCAAAGGCCCTCCATACAGGCACGTCCTGAGATGCATCACAAGGAAGAGCCTATCGGAGTGTGGTTGGGTGTCTGAAGGGTCGCTCTCAGCTTCTAATTGGACAACAAATCCCGAGCACAATCTGCAACTCTGCTCCCATCCGCCTTCCAACACCAGCAGTTCCGCTGTCACATGCTGTGAGCGCCATGAGCAAAAAGCCACACGGCACTGCAGGACAGCCAGCACAGCCTCACCCAACTGCCTAGAACTCTTGGCCAAACAAGAGTCTGGCCAAGCATCACCACAACTGCAAGTCCTCCAGGCAACCTCCTGACAGCAGCACCAATGCAGTCAGTCCTCCTAATAGACAGCCCCAATGCAGCCAGTCCTCCCGACAGCCCCAATGCAGCCAGTCCTCCCGACAGACAGCCCCAATGCAGCCAGTCCTCCTGACAGACAGCCCCAATGCAGCCAGTCCTCCTGGCAGACAGCCCCAATGCAGCCAGTCCTCCTGACAGACAGCTGAATGCAGCCAGTCCTCCCGACAGACAGCCCCAATGCAGCCAGTCCTCCTCACAGACAGCCCCAATGCAGCCAGTCCTCCCGACAGACAGCCCCAATGCAGCCAGTCCTCCTGGCAGACAGCCCCAATGCAGCCAGTCCTCCTGACAGACAGCCCCAATGCAGCCAGTCCTCCTGACAGACAGCTGAATGCAGCCGGTCCTCAGGCAGCCAATTCTGTGATGAGACGGAACAAAAATGACATGCTAATACTCATTGAGCCCTAATCGATTGTGAACAAAGGAGGTCCACACCCTCAGCCCTAGAGCAGCTACCTGGTAACATAAGTTGCCTTCGGTCTCCCGGCTCTTCTAGGCATGGCCTTGAAGAAAACATCCGAACTGGCCCAACAACATGCACTTCATGTCTGAATGTACTGCCACCCTCAAAACCAGCCAGGTGATCTGTCACACTAGATGTTTGTAGGCCTCCTCGTGTCCTGCACTACTGAAATAATTCTGTAAAAATAGTTACTATAGAGGTATAAATTAAATCCTGAATCAATGGTGCTAAAGTACCAGTGAGCACCAAAATCATCTCAGAACTTGTTTACAAATGCAGGCCCCTGGAAGATTTTGCCATCTCCTAAAATCTTCACTTGTCACCAGCTGTGCACACAATTGATCCTAAAGTAGGTGCTCCCTGGGTCACACCTGCAGAAGCCCTGTGAGAGGCTGGCAGAGAAGCATTTGCAAAGCATAGTATAATGTACTTCCTACTTCCTCATACCCCAATCTGCATGTGTGAGGATGTCCACCCACGTCACCCATGTACACATTAAATTCACAAGGCTGCTTTTGGCTGCAAAGAAATTTCAATATTCTTTCATTTCTCCAAACATCAACTAAGGCCCAAAGCTGGATAAGACCAGGGAAGAGTCAAATTCTAAAGCCTTAAAAAAAAATCACTGACACTGTAATGTTATAGCATCTGTTATATTAGAGTAAACCTGCCTGACCATTCTGGTCTAATTAGATTCTGCTTTGTGCAGGGCTTTTTCTGTGTCTGATGAAAACTGAGCTATGAAATAATTGAGGTGGGGATTTAGAGACTTGGTACAGCAAACTTCTTAATAAAAATGGCACAAATCGTTCGTGGGGAACCTGGCGCTAAGCCATTCGTAGACGACCTGCTTCTGGGTCGGGGTTTCGTACGTAGCAGAGCAGCTCCCTCGCTGCGATCTATTGAAAGTCAACCCTCCACACAAGTGTTTGCAAAACAAGGGGAAAAAATGGCACAAATGGGACTCTTCTTACTATTGTTACATATTAAATCTTATTTGATCCATTTTACTGTATTCCAAATTACAAACATCAGGTAGAAGATTGTAATTATAGTTTTACTGGTTTTGTCATTAAGTTGTGTGTGGGTTGTTTTTTTTTTGTTTTGTTTTGTTTATTTGTCATTAAGTTTTAATCAAGCTGCTATTACAGAAAAATTGTTAAGAGGGCAGGGCTCTTCTGCTTCTGAGTTTCCTTCACACAGTTATAATTACTACAGCAGAATAAAAGTGGACACACTCGTAAGATATTGTTTCTAAGAAATGTGTATCAGACAATCCTATATCCAAGTAAGTGGGCTACACAGCAGTGACCGAACATCTCTGTAACTCTCTGACCACGTGTTTGTTTTCTAGTCCATTTTATTTTATCTATAAAAATTTGTTTCTCCTAAATTCACCCATTTCTTTCTCTTGCTTTTAGCAACACTTGTATGAACCTGAATCAAAAAGTTTATGCTCTGTGAAACTAAAATAAGTTATTGAAACAGGAAAGTAGTACATACATTCCTCAAGTATTTACTGATAAAAGTTTTTACTGAATGGCTTTGAGATGTTTTTAATGAAAGTTCAAAGATAGAGCCTGAGAACCAACATTTCCACAAACTTCCTACACTTGACAATGTTTTCAGCATACTAAACCATAACTAAATTTAAAATCATTCAAGTCAACATCAAGAGATGTTTCAACTATGAAGTCAATCTACATACCCACTGCTGATAAATTCTCCACTTAAATTTCTCCAGGCATCACAAAAACTATCTAAAGGCATGTGATGTCAGGCCTCACTACCAAAGGAACTACGGAAACCCTAAAAGACCTAATAAAAATGTCCTAGAATTGTATATTTCCACTCTTATAATACTTGTCTCCCAGCTAAAGGCTACTTACAGCACCTCCTTTGTCTAGCGGTTCACATTCAGAATATTACAAGAGCTTCTATACTTTTTTTTCTTTATTAAGGTATTATGTATGTTTCCTTATCTCCCCATTACCCCACCACCTCCCAACTCATGCCCTCACACCCCCTGGTGTCTGTGTCCATTTGTTAGGCTTATATGCATGCAGTCCTTTCGTTGATCTATGTCCGTTATCCCCATCCTCCCCTACCTTCTATCTGAGGTTTGATGGTCTGATCGATGCTTCTCTGTCTCTGGATCTGTTTCTGTTCATCAGTTTATGTTGTTCATTATATTCCATAAATGAGTGAGATCATGTGATATTTATCTTTCTCTGCCTGGCTCATTTCACTCAGCATAATGCTCTCCAGTTCCATCCATGCTGTTGTGAATGGTAAGAGTTCTTTCTTTTTTATAGCAGCGTAGTATTCCATTGTGTGGATGTACCACAGTTTTCTAATCCACTCATCTACTGATGGGCATTTAGGCTGTTTCCAAATCTTAGCTATGGTGAATTGTGCCGCTATGAACATAGAGGTGCATATGTCCTTTCTAATTGGTGTTTCTATTGTAGTTTCTTGGGATATATTCCTAGCAGTAGAATTACTGGTCAAATGGGAGTTCCATTTTTAGGTTTTTGAGGAAACTCCATACTGTTCTCCATGGTGGCCACACCAGTCTGCATTCCCACCAGCAGTGCACGAGGGTTCCTTTTTCTCCGCATCCTCACCAGCACTTGTCATTGGTTGATTAGTTGATGATAGCCATTCTCACAGGTGTGAGATGGTATCATATTTTCCTTTTGATTTGCATCTCTCAGATGATTAGTGACTTTGAGCATGTTTTCATATGTCTCTTGGCCTTCCTTATGTCCTTTTCCGAAAAGTATCTGTTTAGATCCGTTGCCTATTTTTTGATTGGGTTGTTTAGCTTCCTTTTGTTAAGTTGTATGAATGAGCTTCCATATTTTAAAGATGTCAGTTACAGCGCTGGCCGGTGTGGATCAATGATTAAGAGTGTCAGCCCATGCACCAACACTCCGTCAAGGGCACAAACCTGGGGTGCAGGTTCAATCCTCGTCCCCAGTCATTTGGGGCGAATGAGGGAGGCAACCATTCAATTATCTTTTTGTCATTGTTTTCCAATTTTACTTCATTATAATCAGCAACCAAATGATTGCATGATATTGTCTCTACACTATTTGTTTTAAGTTGCTTGTGGATTACTGGGTTATACATTTTGATTAATATTCCCAATATGTGTCATAAAAATTAATAATCTTTGTTAGGTGCAGATCTCTATACATAGCTATTAGATAACTCTTGCTGTTGTGTTGATAGGTAGATTACACTTTTAATCATTTCTCCTTATAATTCTGGAAATTCTTGTTTTATATTTTGAGCCTGGGCTGTTTATTACAGATTCTGGTTCATTACATCTCTCAGGAGAACTGTTCCTTGTATCATTATACAATATTCTCTTTGGTTTTTGCTTTTAGCCTTTTTTGTCTGGTATTAATATTATTCTATCAGTGCTTCCAGTTAGTATCTCTGTATCAGGCAGGGTGAGTCGGAAGTAGAACCACTATGACTGATCAGAATGGAGGTTATAAGAATGTGAACAGTATCTGTGACAGCTGGGTAAGCAGTTTATGTACAACTTTAACTCCTGTGTCTAGTGTTGGGACAGAAGTCACAGGGCAGGGGATCAGGAAGGAAAGGGGGATGTAATATGGGGAAATCCAGGACAAATGCACGTTGTCTCTGAGTTGGTGAGGGTGACCTGCAGAACAGGCTGCCACCCTCACCACAGCACCCTCCCCTCTGGACTCAGATGGCAGAGAAGCTGAAGGGAGCTGCAGCAGCTGCCCGAGGCCCCAGGTCAGGGAGGAAGTGAAGGAAGTACAAGCATGCCTGACCCTACACCAACCTTCCAGGCATAAACACACCTGTGTCACTTCCACCTTACGTAAACCTCTTGTACAAATGCTTCCTGTGATCAGCCTCGCCTGGACCCGCCTGGAAAGGGAGTTCTGGGAAAAAGTTTCAGCCCAGTTCTATGTGGACATAGTACAAAGCCACCACAATTTGCATGGATATTTTCTTCCCTCTTAATTTTATTCTTTCTTTTTCAGGCCAGTCTCTTGCATATAGCACACAGTTGGATTTTTCTTTCATCCTATCTAGAATCTATCTTTTAATTATCATGTTTAACCCATTTACATTTATTAAAATTTATAACTTTCATACTTAAAAATACTGTTTTTATTTCATTAAAAAATAAAGTAATTATCTGTATGGAGACTGTGCATATAAGATACATGCATAATTATATTTCTGAAATATTTTATATTCATGTTACTTACCACTTCTCCAGCAGAGGCAGCCAACATGTGCTTCACAGGCGTCAAATGCGAGGACGAATCCGTGTGCAAAAGCCATTTCACATAATCATAGGTGATAAAAAAGGCAGCAGCTGGAATTTAAACAAGCCAGTCTTTCACAATGTTAATACATTTGTTAAAAAAAAAATTACAACTTTAGTTAATAAATTGACATAACAAGATAAAAATAATAAACATAAGGTATACTCTTTCCCTACTCCCCTCGCTTTTGCAGAAGTTTCCAAACCCATATATGATGCCCGACCCTGGACTTAGGAAAATGCAGAAGACATGACCCCTGCCCCAAAGGAGCCTACTAGATAACCTAGTATTTACCGTTTTGTACTAACAAATCACTTGACGTTTTTAGTAAGCTTTCTAGAAAGGGATATAAATATCCCTATACAAACATAAAATAATCAGTATAGACAAGTTAAAATTGCAAACATAAACCTTAACTTAATAAAACACCTAATGATATTTTATTGCTGTTTATTCAAAATAACCATGGGTACTTTTTACTACATCAACCCACTTTACATCAAGGAGGCAATTAAAACTGGAAATCAACATCTCCAACAGCTACTCCTATCACTATGCACTGATCTCCGCTGCACAGAGGGCTTTACAGCCTGCCGCGTATCATGAACCAAAAATGTTTATCACTTCCACAAAAGATAAGGCATAGAAAATAAATGAAAGGCAAATTCGCCTTTTGAAAGGCATCTGAACAGGTTATGTTAAAGTCTGAAACACGCAGGAAAGATAGTGAAGCTTTACTGTTAACACTCTTGGGCTGCAAACAGATGCACATCCATGGAAGCACCTGTCCCCAGAAGAGCAAAGACCCACGTAAGCAGTTTGATAAAGTCACCGCAGGTCCCTGTTTCCATCTGTGCTTCCTACCGAGGCCCGCGCACACACTCCTTTAGCCACTCCTTAAAATACAACTGGAGCAGCTCCAACTGCATTCAGCTAAGCTCCACCTGCTACACAATCCGCCCTCCTACCCCCGCTGGAGAAGGGAGAAAGACTGCTAATAGTTCTAGGTTTTCAGGGTTAACCACCTCAACCTGGTCAGACCATATTGCTACTTTCACGACAGACAAAGTCCTTTAGAACTGTAAGCCCCAAGTCCCCTGGGTGACACCCATGAAAGCCCTTGCTAACTGGAAATGATGGCAAAATAAGGTGCCAAAGGAGGCTCTAGGCAAGTTACAACGAAGAAGATGGGTGGGTTATGGGATAGCTATAGGCTCTTGTAGCTCTTAAAAAAAACAAAACAAGCAAAGCAAAACAGAAAAACACTTCTATGGTATTTCTACATTCCCTTCTAAAGGGAGTAGGGGATCCATAATCAGGTCTTTCTGTCTTCTCTTTCGACCTTCAGTCCCCTCCACCACCAACTCATCCCCGCAGAATAAATTCTCAAAAAAAGGCTACAGCCACTTGTGGGGGCCCTGACCAGAGTCCACTGGAGGTTCAAGGCCTACTCACTATACGCATGCGAGCAGCCAAGGACACAGCAGTATTACTATGTGAAAGGCCCCTTTGCCCTACACAGGCACCAGGCGATGACTCAGCAGGAGCAATGTACAATACTACTGCGCAAGCGTCCCCTTATAGAGCCTGCTCATGTTAATGTAGCACGAGCTTCACTAGCTGGCAGGAGCCTCTTGTTTGAGGGTGTATACAAGCTGCCAAATGAGCCAGTTTTTGGCTACTTTGTTCGTAATTACCCATGTCCCACTTACCTACTGCCTCCATGTATAGAGGGGGCAAGTCCCTGCTGAGGAACTTGCCCCCAACACCACTGAATGTTACTCAGACTAGGACTTGAACCAAAAGCCACAGGGAAAAATGGTAATTGTGCCACATAGAAAATTTCAATTCACCAACAATTTACAGAAAACCAAAAAGACCATTTCTGAAACTCTGACACTATTTAGCCCCATCTCCAATCCAGTGATGTTCTGTGGGTGGCAAAAGATAAAAAAATAAAGGGGCCTGGCAAGAGCACCACTTTATCACAAACACAAATGTGAAACCACATTCTGTATGTAAACTCCTGCTGGCAAGAATCTAAACCAGTGCTGTGAGGTGAATGGAGCACCATGTGCCCTGCAGACTGCGGTCCATACTACCCCTCCCAACAGGAATTCCCAGGTGCAATCTACAAGGAAAAGAAATCTTTAGGACAATGATGGCGAGGCCATAAAAATGAAACAGCCCTGGCCAGGTGGGCTCAGCTAGTTGGAGCACCATCCCATGCACTAAAAGGTTTCCGGTTTGATTCCCAGTCCAGGCACATGCCTAGATTTCAGATTAGATCCCCAGTCAGGGCGCACACAGGAGGCAGCCCATCAATGTTTTTCTCTCTCCCTCTTCCTTCCTCTCTCTAAACATATCCTCCGGTGAGGATTAAAAACAAAAACTGATGAAGATAGGGACCTAGTAATAGGTACCTAGTAACATATGCCTTTCCATTTCCTTGTTCAAAGATTCCCAAATTTGTCTGCTGAAAAACCACCTGGAGAAGCTGTAATTTAAACTTACAACTCCCAGCTCACAGCCCATCAATTAAATCATGATCACTGGAAGGGGGACACAGGCAAGAAAACTTAACAAAATCTACTCAGCCAACCACAGGACTGCTATGTGGTCAAATTTAGGAACCTGCCCCCCCCCCCCCCCCACACACACACACACACACACAGCTATCTTGGCATTGAGTGGGTGCTCAACAATGACATGCTATAACCAATAACTGAAAGCATTGAGACAAATACAAACTCAAGGATAATCCCTAAACAGTTTGCGGTTCTCAGGACGGATGGAGCAGGGGAAAAGGAAACAAAGGGACCAATTACTGTTTTGTCCGTGCACCGCAAATCTCTGTGTGAATGCTGTGCTCACGTGTGGACACAGGTGGACAGTTAAATGTCAAGTGAACATGATAGAATTTCTCATAAATTATCTTGAGAAATAGAAATTGAGCCCAGGGTTTAAGAATCTCCTACAGCAAAGGCTCTATAACTGTGTGTGTGTGGTAGTGGCGGCTATTTTTTTGTTTGCTTGGTTGCTTTCCAATGCCACACAAAACATCAGCAAACAGCCGAAACCGGTTTGGCTCAGCGGTAGAGCGTCGGTCTGTGGACTGAAAGGTCCCGGGTTCGATTCCGGTCAAGGGCATGTACATTGGTTGTGGGCACATCCCCGGTAGGGGGTGTGCAAGAGGCAGCTGGTTGATGTTTCTCTCTCATCGACGTTTCTAGCTCTCTATCTCTCTCCCTTCCTCTCTGTAAAAAAAAATCAATTAAAAAAAAACATTAAAAAAAAAAACATCAGCAAACAATTAAAATGAGGTAAATATCTGAAAAAAGTATATCAACAAGTGGATTAGATAGGACAGATGATACTGATTCTAGAATAAGAGGCCATACATCATATAATGTGACTTTAAACCTAAAACTAAAGCAAGACACTGGAAGAGAGTATCGAGGAGGCTGGTAGAATTGGTTGCATCAGCTAAGAGCAATTTTGTGAAGACAAAAAGGGTGTTAATGCCTCTTAGATTCATCGGCTTCAAAGACTCTCTGAGGCAGTGGCTATTAAACTCACCTTCCATTGGAATCACTTGGGAAGCTATTAAAACCTTGCAAAGCCCAGACCAATTAAACTTCTGGGTGTGACACAGGCATCAGAAATTCTTAAAACTTCTCAGGAGATTTCAATGAGCAGGCGAGGTTGAGAACCTGCTCTATGGCATCACAATGTCAGAACACTTTAGGATTCTAACTGGAAATGTTAACAACAAAAACCATTTTTAAAAGATAGTTCATATTTTTTCTATTACAAATACAGTGGAATGGGATCTATAGCTGATTAAAATAATTGGTTAATGAATGGAAAACAAATTCAGAAGATAAGCCACCACAGGTAAGAAATTCTATATGTAGTGCCACCACGCACCATACTGAAAATAATCCTATTATCTTGGCTTTATGGCAGGAGAATACCAATACAATTTTTACCATTAGGAAAGGATCCAATAGCAGTAGAAGGAACGCCAGCATATATTCCACGAAAACCACCAGCCTTATTAAATCCTTGGGGACTCTGCAGCCGCGTTTTAATGGTATCCAGAGGAAATAATATCAAATCAACAGAGACACCTGCTACCCCACCAGCCTTGAAAAAAAGAGGGTGGGGGAAGAAAAGGGAAAATAGGTTACAATAAAATAAGCTCTCTGCCGTTTGGGGGCAGGGATAAGAAGGTAGTCTTTAAGCACATTTCTCATAACTGCCAGTTCATGAACTATTTGGCACAGTCAAAAGACCTGCTCCCTAAATCTAGAGATTTTCTAGGGGAAACTACTGTTATTGTACTATATTTTCAAATTGTAAGTTTTTAAATAAATTTTTCTTTTTAAAGTGAATTTTACAATTTATTTCTAAATAAATTTGGCATTGTCAAAAGACCTGCTACCTAAATCTAGAGATTTTCCTGGGGAAACAACCATTATTGTGCTCTATTTCTAATACTTTCACATGGTTCAAAGTCTCCTTCCCTGTTCCTACTTTGGTTGTTTTCTTATTGCATCCTTCCAAAGTTACTTTAGACATATACAAGCAAATATAAATATGTATTTTATTTTCATTTTTAAAAAATAAAAGGTGCATACAATATACACTCTGCTGAACCTTATTTTTTTCACTTAACTTATCTTGGTGATATTTCCATATCAGATCAAATGTTATATTTTTGTCTTCTTAACTAATGAGTGGTGAATCTGCAGTAAGACTTTTTTTTTTTGAGACTTCTATTTTTAAACAGGTTATGAGTCTTATGAATCTAGATCCCTATTTTAAGAATCATGTATCTAAGGATTGCTATTTTGTGTATATTTGAATATTCCTTGGTAAATGTTTTAATTAAGTGGGTCAATGGGGGAAACAGAACTAAATCCCTAAAGGACATTAAACCCTGGCCCAGACTATCATCACCTCCTGAGAGGCACCATGTTGCTTAGGGATGGAAAGCTGCTCTTCAATAAGTTTAACCCTCATGAGGACTTGGAGCATATGGAGAGTATTTTAAACCTGGTTACACCTCAGTCAAATAAAAAAAAAATACTACAAAATATAAACTCAAACACAGTATCAAAGAAAAGTCAACACACACGGTCTGAAAGCATGACATGAGATGTGCATGAAAACCAGCTTATGCAGATGGAAGAAGGGTGAAGAGGAAATTCACTGTGCTCCCACATAGGAATTCTTACACAATTGTCAACTTTTGCTATCTTGTGAAGTGTGAACCACATGACTGTATTACCTATTCAAAGGGTTAAAATATCCACTAAAAACCTATATATTCCAAAACGTAGACTAAGAAGAATTTGTATTATTCAAACATACAGGCAAAGTTCGAAATGATCAGCTGTTCCCACCTTTTGGGTTACAAAATGTTTGCACCCAGCAAACACTCTGCTCTACTTACCACTCACAACAAAACCACTGCAAGAGATCACTGGAAAAAAGAAATTGCTCTGATGAGAACTCCAATCATTAACTAGCACAGGTAAATATTCAAAATTAGTTTATACTAGAAACATTAATACTGTCCTATATAATGGGCCTGAGACACAACAGAACCTCAAAAACCATGAAAGTCTCTCTGTGAAGGACCTAAAGAGATGTCACCAAAGAGCAGAGATGTGCAAGTAGAGAATCACATGTGGGGTAGTAAATCACATGTGGTAGTAAAAGAATGACAAAGGACATGGGATTTCTCTCTGGATAAAAGGTAGCCTTTTCTAAGTCATGGGAAAAGGCTCATAAGTACCATAGAAAAGATTTTTTAAAAAGTCAATCTTCTTCTTATTTTTTAAACATTTTACAAAATTCAGTATATAAATTAAAATATTTTGCCTGCCTCTTTATTTTCTCAAAGCTCAAGAACTAATCCTGCTGAGAATATATATGACTGGATTCCTTAAGAATATTCTGCACTTCATTATAATTTTCTCTTTAATCTTAGGAGAAGGTTCAGAAAGTGCTTGATATCTACACCTCTATTTTAATCAATAAGTTAATTACACTTTTTGCTCTCTTAGGCTACTTTGCATTCATTGAATCTCTGATCCTCCTTCATCAGAATTCTTATCTGCTGAGAATAAAATGACCAGATTCAATCTACTTACTAGTGAAACATAAAACAAGTTACTAACTGCTTCCACAGATTTTAAACTTCTGAGACTCAAATGTCATTAAAATTCATGAGACTGAAAAACAACAACAATGCAAACAAACAGGTTACAGAGAGCAAGAAAAATACCTATATATTTATCCACACTGCAACATCTTTAAGATTTAAACAAAAACTTTAGTAGTGCTTATAATTTTACATCAGTGTTGTTTTGTTCATAACTATATACAAAATACACATGCCAACATCAGTTAAATTACAAGAAACTCTACCAAATTATTTTATTTTTTTATCCTGAGAATTGTGGGGGTTTTTTTTCTGTGTATTTTATTTATGATCATTTATCATAAAGGTTCTCAGGCAAATTTTGATTTAGTTTCAAGATTTATTTGTAGCTTAACTGAAAATGGTAACTTAAGAACTAAACAAAAATCCAAAGATATAGAACAAAACTCAGGCAACCATAAAGCTTTAGTACAGCACAACAATTTATTGTGACCTTAATGTCATATAGATAAAATACACAACTCTACCTCAAGTTAAAAAATATAACAAGTGCTGGCAGGCTGTAGAGAGGAAGTGTCTAATTAGCGCTTTGAAATTACTCTGGGAGCTGATAAAAGTCAAGATTACGTGCTATAAAACCTTTATTTCTCAAAAGGAGACTGCGCAACAACCGAAAAGAAAAAATCAGTGCCAAAACCAAATCAGGATAAAACCAAACCACTTGTCTAATTTAACTAAGCAAACCAGCCTAGGCCACTGGCCTAAACCTCGGCTAAGAGCCACTCCTACTCCTACTCCTCCTTACCACCCCCCACCCCCACCCCGCACCCCCAAAATTAACGTGGCTTCTCTGGGGAACATCTCTCCTTGACCTTCTGGGGTTCTCTTCCACAGGGACCTTAAGCTTGTTAGTTCACTGCTGCTGCTTCCTGGTATTTGTCTCCTCCCCATTCCCCATTCATGCACCCTGCAGTGCTCCTGCCACTTCTACACTGATGGCAGTCACTTGTGTAAAATGAAACTTCAATTCCATCTGGCCACTGCCCAGCCTGTAAGTCCTCCAAATCTTCACCAGCCTCAGGACAAAGAGCAAAATCCTCTAAGGCTCTGGAAGTTCTGCCTCTCCACCCTAACTCCACCTTGAGTTCTGTTGCCCCAAGTCACCTGGTGTTCTTCATTGCTTGGACTTTGCACAATTGTTCTCTATCTCCAAGTCTAGGATTAGACGCCCTTGTTTCCAAATACTGTTCACAATTTTAATTCTATAACTGAGCATCCCACTATTGTCTGTATGTCCCAGTAGACTATAAGATCCATACCTGTGATGTTCATTAATGTTTCCAGTACCAGTACACAGCAGGCACTCAATTATTTGAAGAATATATGAATTAATGATTATAAGAAAGGGTTCCCACCCATATTTTAGCGGGTACAAGTCAACCTTAAAAAAGTACAGATTTTTTAAAAATTTGCAAAACTTAGGATCAAGCAATTCCCAAAAGAAAAATATAAATGGCCAACAAACTTATGAAAAGGTGCTTCCCCATCATTAATGACCCAATAAGAACAAAATAAAACATTTCCCAATTAAACTAGAAAAGATTAAAAATATAAAGTTATGGGCATTGTAAAGGGAAACAAATTATGAATGCCTACTGAAGGGCAATTTGGTAAAATGGCAATTTTAAATTGAAAACCCTTAACTCAGTTATTTTATTTCTACATATTTCTCTCACTCACAGAAATGCATAAATATACAAGAATATTTACTGCAGCATCGTAGCTAACAAGCAAAAAATAACCTAAACCCAGGAATCTTGTTGGATCAATTCGAGTATCTGAGTACTGTACTGCCAAACAGCCTTGAAGAGAATGAGTCAGTTGAATTCAGTGGCACAGAAACATGTTAGATTACCAAATTAATCAGCTTAGCTGTGCAGCAATATATGCTACCTCATCCTGCCTTTCCAGGAAGTGTGTAACTCTGTGTGTATGCGGAGTTAGAAGACCAGAAGCAAACACACTAAATCACTAAATTACTAAAAGCTATTACCTCTGTGGAAAGAAACTCAGGATGAAGAGAATTTTTACTATCTTGTAAATTTTTGTATTGATTAAAGTGGTTATGAGTATTGCAGACATATAAACGTAAAGCTATTCAAAATCCCTTAAAATAAACCCTAATTCCTGGTTGCATTTGGTATGGAATAGCACTCAGTAAGGGGAACTAGGAACCTCGGTTACAGGCCCGCTGTAAACCACCTACCGGGCTTCATTTCACTCCAATGCACCTGCCGTCTGAAACTTCTCATCTCGGTGTTCCTGCTTAGATCTCTCTCTCAACCTGGAACGCCCTTCCTATGGCTGCCGTCTCCTGAAGCCAGCAGACCTCCAGTTCCCCTACTGTCCTCCCCCCACCCTTCCACCACACTCACTCACTCTCTCACACACACACACACACACACACACACTCACACACACACTCACACACACACACACACACACACACACACTCACACCCCTGCCAAAGCATAAGAAAGACATTTGTTCTGAATTATGTGATATGACTAGACAATAAGCATTGCTCAAATTATTTTTGATACATTTTTTACAAAGAAACAAACTCTTTTTTTAAAAAACTTTATTGTTGAGAGTATTACATGTTTTAAATTACAGCATCCCAATAGTTTTACTATTTTTTCATTTCTTAATTACAGTCGACAAGAGTTTTTAATTTTTAACGCTGACAAGAAGTGTTAAAAGTCATTAAATTAACATAAATTTTCTCATCTTTAAGACCATTTGGCATGACTTCCACTTGCACTTTCATCTTCACAGCACTACACCACCACTGCCAAAGTCCTTCCACCTGCAACCTAGGACTGGTTAAAAGTAAAAGTAGCTGTGGCTGGAATGCTTTTGGTTTCATGGCAGAACAAGCCAGGTGAGTAGATGAATTACAAAGTCAATGAAATAGTGAGGTACTGAAGAGGAGAGAAAGAAGAGGCAGGCAGAAAAAATAAACAAATGGGACTACATCATACTAAAAGCTTCTGCCTAGCAAAAGAAACCATCCTCAAAATGAAAAGGGAACTCTGTATTGGAGAACATATTTGCCAATGATACATCTGATAAGGTCTTGATTTCAAAAATATATAAAGTACACAACTCAACAAAAGGAAGACAATCTAATTTTTTTTTTTTTAAGGGCAAAAGACTTGAATAGACATTTCTCTGAAGAGGACATACAAATGGCCAAAAGATATATGAGAAAAATGCTCATCACTAATCATCAGAGAGATGCAAATTAAAACAATGAGCTACCACCTCACACCTGCCAGAATGGCTACCACCAATAAGTAATCAAGTGCTGGTGAGGATGTGGAGAAAAAAATCCTCGTGCACAGCTGATGGGAATGCAGACTGGAGCAGCTACTGTGGGAAACAGTATGGAGTTTCCTCAAAAAATTAAAAATGCAACTGCCATTTGACCCAGTTACCCCACTTCTGGGGATATATCCTGGAATCCTGAAACACCAATCCACAAAGAATATATGCACCTCTATGTTCATAGCAGCACAATTTACAATAGCTAAGATCTGGAAACAGCCCCGTGTTCATCAGTACATGAGTGGATAAAAAAGCTGTGGTACATTTACACAGTGGAATACTATGCAGCAGTAACACACACACACACACACACACACACGCACACACAAAAAAACCCCACAAGGATCTCTTACCCTTTGAGACAGCATGGAGGGACCTGGAGATGATTACGCTTAGACTAGGTGGGAAAAGCCAGTCAGAGAAAGACAAGTATCACATTATCCCACTTTTACGTGGAATCAAATGAACACAAGTTTATGAATAAAATAGAGCCAGAAGCATCAAAACATGAAACATACTGATGAATCTCAGATGAAAGGGAGGTGGGGATTAACCAAAGAAAGTATATGCATATTTATGTATTGCTCATGAACACAGACAATAGCATGGAGAAGGCCTGGGGCAGGGCAGGAACCGGATGGTCGGGGGCAAAGGGTGAAAAAAAAGGAGGACATCTATAATACTCTCAACAATAAAGATTTTTTTAAAAATGAATGAATGAAAAAATATAAATATAAAAATAAAGGTTAGCCAATATTTTTCCATCTCTATCCCACCTATTTCTGAGTACTTATCTTCTGTTTTGTTTTTTTATTATATTTTATTGATTTTTTTACAGAGAGGAAGGGAGAAGGATAGAGAGTTAGAAACATTGATGAGAGAGAAACAGCAATCAGCTGCATCCTTCACACTTGCTACTGGGGATGTGCCTGCAACCATGGATCCCAGGTTTGATCCGAGTCCGCAGGCTGAACCAAACCAGTCAGGACAGTACTTATTTTTGGGGTTTGGTCTGTTTGCCATTGTATTTCTAAGGATAAACACAGTGCCCAGAATACATGGCAGATAAATTGTGTGCTGAATGAATAAAATGATTTGTCTTTAGTTGGAATAAAATCTAACCTCCTTGAAACTTGTACCCCTTGACCCAAATTTCAACCTCTGTAACTACATTAAAAAATAAAAGTATACCTTCCAACATGTGTACTACACTTTAATAAATTTTAAAATCATAGTTCTGTTAACTTGGACAGTCGTCTGTTTTTAGCAGCTGCTACTGACTTCAGAGAGAGTATCAAGGAGCAGCAAAGGGCATGGAATCCCAGGTCACATTGGTAGGGTTGGCATCTGTTCTCCAACACTTACTTACCTACAGGGAAGTGATTTCCTTTGTGTGATTGTGGACAAGTCCTAACCTCTCTGTACCTCAGTTTTGCCATTTGGAAAACTCGAATAAGACTTCAACTATGACAGAATTAATTGAGACCATGTATGTAAAAGGCTCTCCCCAGTTCCTAGAGCGGCTCTATCTGTCAAAACTACTACTGCTGCCCTGGCAGGTGTGGCTTAGTCGGCTGGAGCGGCGGGCGGCCTGTACACCCAAGGGTCGTGGTTCGATTCCCAGTCACTGCACAAACTTAGGGTGCAGGTTCAATCCCCATATGGGAAGCAACCAACTAATGTTTCTCTCTCCCTGTCCCTTCCTCTCTCTCCCGAATCAATGAAAAACATATCCTCAGGTGAGGATTTAAAAAAAAAAAAAAAAAAAAAAAAAAAAGGCACCACCACTGATAGATATATCACTGGCTGGACAGGAAAACTCCTTAAAAGTGGTAACATAAGCCTTTGTCTGCATTTCTAAAACGTAGCTTCGCTAAGAATAGAGCCTCAGCCTGCGGGCTGAAAGGTCCCAGAGGCAGCTGATAGATGTTTCTAACCCTCTCTCTCTCTCTCCCTTCCTCTCTGTAAAAGAATCAATAAAATATTTTTAAATAAATAAGTAAACAAAACCTAGCTCACCCAGTCTCAACAGGTCTAGATGGAGAATCACCATCTGGCCTAGGCGCCCCTCCCTTCACTCTATCGGGTAACAGTGCAACCTGCCCGGGCCATTTTCACCACAGCCCTTCCTCCATCTGCCTCCACCCCCAGATCACGCGGGAGTTACCTGCTCACCCGGTTATCTCCAACACCTGCAGCAACAAGGACACTCCGCTGGGCCTCCTTTTTTAAAGTTGTTTTTTCCCCCCTTCTCACAACAAGCCTCTCTCTGTTTATGCACTGCCATATCTAGAATCCCCTACTGGACCTGCCCTGAGAGGCTTCAAAACATTTATTAAAAGGACTGTTCCTTTCTTATGTTAGTAAGTGTTGACTCTAGTTGTTTTCTAAGGAATGAAGCAGTACTGTCTTACAGGAAGCAGAATAACCAGGTTCATTACAGAATGAATGAATAAATGAATGGGAGTGTCATTTCTCCGGGACTGAGAACAAATACAGAAAATGACCACATGGCCTTGGACAGAGGGCTCTGAGCGCCCTGGGTAAGCTGTTTGGTTCTGTTACCACATTCCTACATGTGACGCCAGGTTCTCCGGTGGAGTTATACTAATTGGGGCTTTTAAGTAGGGAAACGGTCTCCGTGCGGAAAACGGGGAGTCAGGCGGCGCCTCCCCCGTCTCCTCCCCGCAGCGGTACGGAGGAATCGGTCCGCCAGAGGCGGCGGCGTCGGCCCGCGCCCCGCGCCCGCTCCCAGGCTCGGCGACCCGGGACTAGAGGGCAGTTCGTGCCAAACCGGAAGACATCCCAGTGCGGGGGCCCCGACCGGTGCCCCGCCGGCCTCCGGCCTCCGAGAACCCCTCCACCGCCCGCACTCACCACCAGCGAGGCCGTGAACCCGGGCCGGTCCATGGCCCGAAGGCCCGCCCGCGCTAGAACCCGCTGTGGAGCCGAAGCGTGTCGCGGCCCCGGGCACTGGGCGCCGCCATCTTGAAGGCGGGGCCTGAGGGGGCGGTACTTCCGCAGTCACGTGAGGGCGAATCACAACAAATACACGTGCAACCCAGTCAGCTGGGCGGGGCGCTCGGAGGGGGGCGGGGCCTGGGAGTGTGATTGATGGAGCGGGAAGTACCACTCTCCTCCGCCTCCTTCCCCCCCCCCCCCCCCCCCGCAGCATCCCGTGATTCCGCGAGAAGACGGAGAAACTCTCGCGAGCAAAGAAGCCTGGGCTGGGATCCAGGAGAGAGAACACCTACAAGGGCAGCGTGGAGCGAAGTGCGGGGCGGAGGCTGGAGTGGAGGGCGGGATTGTAGAAGGGCAGAACTGGTTTCAGGGGGCGAGGATTCTCTTTTTAATCTGTTATTTTTGTCTTATATCTTCCGAATTACTACAAAACACACTCAACATCAGAAGATTATGATATAGAAAAACGCTTAAAAAATAGCATCCTCCACTTGTTACTGGCAGTTATTACACTTATTAATTTACTTGTTCAATTATTTGCTTGTTCATCTTGTCCACTGTGCACACCTAGAAGACCACTCTGAGACAGGCTGAGCACTCCTGAGGTTACCTAGTGGCTTACTACTGTGTTAGCAGTACCTGACACTTCGTAGACACTCAACATAACTTGTGAGTGAATGAATGAATGGATGAATGAATGAATGAATGAATGGTACAGAGCCTGGCGTGCAGAAGACATTTAAGTGTTTCCTTCCTAGAGCTCCGTTAGGGGCTTTGAAGGGCTGTAGAGTTGAATAAGGGGAGAGCCTCTGGGATGTTAGTTTTCATTTGTAGCATAGAGCGGGGCTATTCAGAAAAAAACCCTCAGAGAGTTCATTGACCAGGTGGATGCTTTAGGAAAGTAGTTTGGAACTAAGTATGTAAACAACCTAACAATGTCCATAACATTTAACTCAGCAAAGATAACAGGAAGCCACTTACCCATTAAACAGAAGAGGAATGGTTAGATAAACTTTGTTAGATGCATTCCATGGACTCTTCCCTTGGCAACAGTGCTTATGAAGACCATGTGCTATAATAACATGCAAAATGCTTATAAGATTAAAATAAGAAAAAATATAGCACAGTACATATGTACATCTGTTCACTCCTAATTAAAACTACTATTAAAAATAGTATTCCTAATTAAAAATACTATTCCATTCATTTTCTTAAAAGCTGCATTATTCTCTAAGACAATACAAAATAATTTTGATAGTAGCATTACAGGCATACCTCAGATATATGAGGGATCTGATTCCAGGACACTGTAATAAAGTGAATGTTGCAATCAAGTGAATCTTAATCTTTTTTCTGGTAGGGGATCTTGCCTTCCATTTATTAAAAAAAAAAAAAAAAAAAAGCAACACTTGAGCTCAATAAAGCACAGCACAATAAAACAAGGTATACCTGTACTTTAGATTTTTAAAAATAGCACACCTTTTATCACATTCTTCCAGTCAAGGTATGATAAAGGCTTCTCACTGTTGAAAGATCTGACTGCCTCTTCATACCTCATTCATTTTCCTAGCACTGCCCAGAGTTCTCTTCAAAATCCCAGTTAGGTGTCCTCTATTTGCTGCTGGAACTCTGACAAAAGACACTATAATTCAATATTAGTACATATATACCTATTAGTTATGACCTGGCATGACTTGACAGGCTAAAACAACAAAATTTACCATCTCAGGGTTCCTGTAGTCAGAAATCTGGAGGTAGCCTAGCGAGGCATGGCTGGCTCAAAATCTCTCCTGCACGTGCAGTCATGCTGAAGGCCAGGCTGCAGTTCCATCTGATGGCTCAAATGGGGGAAGACCCATTTCCAAGACCTCTCACATAGTTGTTGGCAGGTGTCAGTCCTAGAGGGTGTTGACTGAGTGGCTCAGTGTTTCCTTGTCTGGTGGCCATGGTCCTCCTTTAGTTCCTTGCCAGATGGGCTTCTCCATACCGGAGCCCCCCAGCTTCACCTGAGTAAGCAAACAAGAAAAAGTGGGAGAGAACACCCAAGATGGAAGCCACAGGATTTTGCAACCTAATCTCTGAGGTGACATCCCTTCACTTCTGCTCGCCACACTCAAAGGCAGGGATGACACTGGGCATGAATACATGGCAGCAGGACTCAATAGGGGCAATATTTGAGGCAACATATAATTTTTAATATAAATTCTTTATTGTTGAAAGTATTACATATGTCTCCTTTTCCCCCCATTGATCTCTCCCCAGCCATTTCCGGCCCCCAGCATATGTCCCTCCACTGCTCCTGGCTGTGTCCATTGGTTGTGCTTATATGCATGCATACACATCCTTTAAGCGAGCTCTTATACTCCCCTCCCACTCAAGGCAACATATAATTTACAATGTAGCCCAAAACACTGCTTGATGACTGGGCACATTACAAAGGATCCTGCCATTTTCTTATTTATTTATTTATTTATTTATTTATTTATTTATTTTTGTTAATCCTCATCCCAGGATATGTTTCCATTGATTTTCAATAGAGTGGGGGGGGGGGAAGAAAGGAGGGAGGGAGGGAGAGAGGGAAATAAGGAGGGAGGGAAGGAGAGAGAGAGAGAGAGAGAGAGAGAGAGAGAGAGAGAGAGAGAGAGATGTGAGAGAGACACATCCCAGGGTGGGGATCGAACCTGCAACCCAGGCACATGTCATTGACCAAAAATGAAACCTGAGACCTTTGGTGTGCAGACCAATGCTCTAACCACTTAGCAACACAGACCAGGGCCATTTGCTTTTGGTATTATTGGCTATTACTAAGGAATAATTATTATTGCTATGCCTATTATCCTCATATGAATCTTTTGTTTCTGAACTGTCTCTAGCTGAGCAAGTTGATGTTGACCTGCCTAGATTTGACAAAGAATGATTCAATTATTTGATGAATTAATATCTGCCAATATTTTATTAAATATTTTACCAAAGGAAAAGCTGAGCTGTGGCTTGGTTTCCAAGATATCTTATATAATAAAACCCTAATATGCAAATCAACCACACAGCAGAGCAACCAGCAGAATAATGGGTCGCTATGATGTGCACTGACCACCAGGGGGCTGATACTCAACCCATAGGCCCCAAGCCAGCCAAGGAGAGTGTCAGCAGGGGACTCCAGATTGTCCTACTGGTCACCCATAGAGGGAGACAACAGGTGGTGGAGGCAGGGGGCAGGGCAGGTGAGCCAGCAGTGCCAGGCCAGCCAAGGAGGGTGCCAACAGGGACCCCGATCGCCCTGCTGGTCGCCTCACAGATTGGCCCTGATCACCGCCCAGGCCTAAGGACCCTACCTATGCACAAATTTCTTGCATCGGGCCTCTAGTATATAAATAACCAGGATGAAATTTGCTCAGTTAATTTTTATGTTTTTTGACAAAGATCTCTGGTCTATTCATTGTACAAATTATCCTAAAACATTGTGGCTTGTGCACTTACTGACCATCAGTTTGGCAAGCCAGTCACGTTGAAATACAACACAGAGATGCCCTTGCTGTAATTGCTATCCTCTCTGAAGTGGCCACAGATTATTATGAGTCACCCCGCAACAGTTCCCTGACATCAATGACGACAGCAAGCGGTTTTTCTCAGCCACTGACCATTGTTATATCCAAGGGCAAAGTGAGCCGTCTTTTTCTTTGTAGTACAGGAAATAATGAAAAAAAAACAACAAAACATAATTAAGGCTCATGATCTTCTCATTATAGAAAATTTAAGCAAAAGTGTCCACCATTTAACCACAGTTTTCTGGATAAGCACAAATAAGAACTCTTTATACTTCTTCAAATTCCAGTAGCAAGTGCTCAGCACCTATTACATGTCTAATAGAGCCTTTTTTCTGTATAACATCTTACTCTCACAACTTTATTTTATCACTAGAGGCCTGGTGCACAAAATTTGTGCACTGGGGTGGGGGTGGGGGGTCCCTTAGCCCAGCCTGCAACTTCTCATAATCCAGGACCCCTGGGGGATGTCCACCTGCCCGGGGGCAATCAGGCAGTCAGACATCCCTCTGGCAGTCTGGAGCTCTCACAGTCCAGGACCCCTCGCTCCTTACTGTCCCCCTATAGCAGAGGCGGGAGGGGCTCCTGTCACCATTGCAGTGCTCGCTAGCCATGAGCCTGACTTCTGCTCGTTAGTGCTGCTGCAGAGGCAGGAGAGTCTCCCACCACCACTGCACTCACCAGCTGTGTGCCCTAATGGTCAGTACACATCATAGTGACCGGTCATTCTGCCAGTCATTCTAGTCGCTCCATCATTCAGTCAATTTGCATATTAGGGTCTTATTATATAGGATGGTTAAAAGGCCTGCTTCTGGTCCAATTTCTTATCTATCCTTGATGCCCAAACCATTGCCTAACCTCTCAGAGACATCCCTTCTCGTCGATCCTTTCTTTCTATAAAATGTGTTGGTTTAGACCTTTAAAAATCATAACAGAATGGTTATGAATGTTATGATCCTATATAATAAAATCCTAACATGGTAAGTGTCTGGTAGTACAGTCATCTGTTCAACCAATCAAAGCGTAATATGCTAATGATATGCTAAGGCCACTCAACTGCTCACTATGACATGCACTGACCACCAGGGAACAGTCAAAAGGTTGATCAATCGCTATGATGTGCACTAACCACCAGGGGACAGACACTCTGACCAGTAGATTAGCTTGCTGCTGGGGTCTGGCCCATCAGGATTGAGGGAGATGTGCCAGACATGCCCTCAAGTCCTCCAGCAGTCCCTCCCCAGCTGGCCAACCTCCTGCACTCCTCCCTGTTCCCAATCGTGCACTGATGGGATCCCTCAACCTGGCCTGAGCCCTCTTGCAATCCAGGACCCCTTGGGGGATTTTGGAGAGCTGGTTTCAGCCTGATCCCGCAGGCCAGGTGGAGGGATCTCACTGGTGCATGAATTCATGCACCAGGCCTCTAGTTATGTCATAAAAACCTTCTCCTATCCTCATTTCCAGTTCACCAGCCAGCTCTGCAGGAGTAGAAGAAACTGCAACCATTTTATGTCAGGCCGTTGTAGATGACTGGCCCATTTCCCTATTTACTTTCTCACTGGATCCAGCTGCCACCTGTGTCTTATTTATTCCAATCAAGCCCAGACCCCTGGTTTATGAAAGGAAAACAGTAAAACCCAAAAGGAAGGCATTGCCACTTTAGAAGACAGTTGGCAAAGCTAAACATAGTCTTCACCTATGATCTGGGAATTGTGCTCCTTGATAGTGAAATTGGTTGAAAACTTATGTCCACACAAAACCCTGCACATGGATGGATGTTTATAGCAGCTTTATTCATAATTTCAAAACATGGAAGCGATCAAGATGCTCTTCACTAAGCAAAGGGTAAATAAACTATGGTCTATCCAGACAGTGGAAGAGTATTTAATATTAGAAAGAAATGAGCTATTGCCCAGCCTGAGTGCTCCAGTGCTTGAGTGTCATCCTGTGCACCTAAAGGTTGCCTGCCAGTTCAATTCCCATCAGGTTTGATCCCGTCAGAGCATGCACGGAAGGCAACTGATCAATGTTTCTCTCTCACATATCTCTCTCTCTCTCTCTCTCTCTCTCTTTCTCTCTCTCTCTCTCTCTCTCTCTCTCTCTCTCTCTCTCTCTCTCTCTCTCTCTTTCTCTCTCCCCACTCTCTAAGCATCCTTGGGGTGATGATAAAAAAAATAAATGAGCCACCAATCCATTAAAAGGCATGAAAGAACCTTAAATACATATTGCTAAGTGAAGAAGCCAATGTAAAAAGGCTATATACTGTACAATTCCAACTATACAACAAAACTTTGGAGACAGTAAAATGGTCAGCAGTCCCCAATGTTTCAGGGAGTTGGGGATTGAGGGATGAACAGTGAAATTATTTTTCATTATAATGGTGACTACATATCATTATACACTTAGCAATACCCATAGAATGTACAATACTGTGTGATTTACCTAAACTACTATAGATTTGGAATGATAATGATGAGGTCTGTCAGCTGTAACACATGTACCACTCTGGTGGAGGAAGCCAATATTTGAGGAGGCTGTGTGTGTGTGTGTGTGTGTGTGTGTGTGTGTTGCGGATTGGGGATGGCAAGGAGTATATGGAAATTTTTTGTACGTACTTTTGAATTTTGCTATGAACCTAAAACTGTTCTAAAAAATGAAGTCTATTATAATAAAAAAGGAAGTAATTGCACTATTCCTTGAGATTTGAAATGATAACATCCTTTAGTCAAATTCTGTCCTCCTCCTACTCAGGGAGAAAGAAAGGGAGGGAGGAAGGAACACAGGGAAAGTGGAAAAGTAAGATTATGTAAGAAAATAAAAAGATCCATGTGTAAAAGACACGTTTTCTCCAATCCAAATGCCCATTGGCAGATGAAATAATAAACCAAATAAGGTGCATGCACGCATTACTGAGTAATGGGACATTACTGAGCCTTAAAAAGGAAGGAGGTTCTGACACGTGCTACAACATGGCGGACCTTGAAGACATTCTGCCAGATGGAATAGGCCAGACACAGAAGGACAAATGCCATAGGGTTTTCTCATACACAGAAGTACCTAGAGTAGTCACACTTGCAGAGAAAGTAGAATGGTGACTACCAGGGTCCTAAGACAGGGGAAGTAGTTAATGTTTTTGCAGGGGTGGGGAACCTTTTTCCCCCAAAGACCATTTGGATAGTCAGAACATCATTCATGGGCCAAACAAAACTGTCAGCTTAAAGATCGGCCTGCTATGTTTGGTCAAACATTTAATTAGCTAGTGCCATGCCAGGGCCAGGCCAAATGATTTCTCAGGCCTCACACAGCCTGTGGGCTGGGAGTTCCTCCTCTTGGGTTAAGGGAGCAGCGTTTCAGTGGGGGAAGGTGAAGAAGTTCTGGGGTGAATGGTAGTGACAGTTGCACAGCAACGTGAATATACTTAATCCCACCCAACTGAACACTTAAAATGGCCGTTTTTATGTGATGTATACTTTGTCACCATAAACAAAAGGCATTTTTTTTCATCATAAGAGGTGGAACACATTTAACTTATTTCAAAGATGAATGTTTCTCACTCTAAAGAATAATCTACTTTAAAGTCTCCTTGCCCTTCAAGGCCACTCTGCTTCATCAGAGCTGCTGGAGGGGAGCAAGAGGGAGACAGCGTCAGCGAGGCCTGTGGCAGTCATTCCCTGATAGTTCACGATGCAGGAGAGTGGGAAGGAAGGCTGGGTAGGAACCAGGATCTCCCTCCCCGCTCCCTCGTCATCCTGTGCCTCTCCCTGCTCCACCTGCCACTTCCTGCCTTCCCCACCGTGCCCCTTGCAAACAGTTCCGTGGCCCTCTGGCCCTTTTATTGATTACCCTCCATCAGCCCATCATTCAGAGGGGCACAGTCTTTCATTCTCCGGAGCTTCCGCTGCACTCTAAATGAACAGGTTAGGCTTAGTGCTGCACACGGATCGTTAACCTCCCGGATCTTTCCCAGAGGAATGCCCTCACAGTTCAAAGAATCACTTGAGAAAGGTGAGCTGATGCCTCCTTTGGTCATTTCTCTGATTCAGTGTTGTTGACATGAAAGGTTCAGCCACATTCTCTGTTCAAGGTTGGATTTGGCACAGTTGCAGGCTTCATTTCTCCTCAAGCAGTTTTCTATGTTTCCCTTTAGCCAGAGTGGCCTGGCCCTGGCTATGGCTTCAGTTTCCTGGGCGAGCAGCCCTCCCGCTCTGCTAATGAGGCTTCTTGGTCCCTCAGAGGAGTGGGTTTTGTTTGTCCTTCAGCCTCAGGGCCTTCCAACCTCCACTCCCACGGTCTCCTCACCCGAGGGCTCAGCTTAACGTGGTTTCCTCCGATGCTGTCTTCTTCACATACCCTTCCCACTCGTTTCCCCCCAGGGTGTCATACTTTCCCCCGTAGTGTCAAAATCCCCCTCTCCTCTCCAGCACTGACTTCAATTTGTAATTCTCTATTTCTGTGCTCATTTTTTAAATATCTGCCTCCACCACTAGATTATAAAATCCCTGAAGAAGGGACAGCGTCTGTCAAGTTCACCACTATGTACACAGGGCCAGACACACAGCGTGGGCTCAGTGTTGGACCAAAGAGAAGAGGGGAGGAGAGAGGAGAGGAAGGCAGTGAAGGAGGCCATGGGACATAGGGGCATCTCCAGTTCCATAGCTAAGCCGACATGCATGGGAAGGTTCAATAGGCACTGAGACGCCTGGACATGGGGTGTGACTTAAATCTTCAGGGTGTCTTTCCCCTAGAAAACTGCTCCTTCTGTGTTTCTGATAGCTGGAGAACAAAGCATGTCAATCCACAGTGTGTTCCCGGGGAAAGAGCACGTGGAATCAATATCACCATCTCTCTCCTAATTTCTCTGCTCTCTGATTTCTATTCTAATTTCACTTCGCTCTCCCGGGTACCTGGGGCCTGGCCGGGTGTTAAGCAGACCCGTGTTGGCGGTAGTGTCTGCAGGAGCGGGGGAAGCGCTTCCTCATCCCAGGGCTGTGCTGGCTGTGCTCCCTGGGGAGCTCCAGTCTGCTTCCTTGTAATGCCGCTAAGGGCCAGGCATGCCCCTCTGCCTCCCGGAGAGAAGTCCCCCCCCCGCCACACACACACACACACCAGACAGAAACCCGCGGGAGACAGCGTTGCCTCAGCTCCGTGGGGCTTCCTGGCAGTCCCTTGCTGCCACTCAGAGTAGGAGGGATACAAAAGACAAAACGAAACCCCAAAAAAGCAAATACAAAAATCAGCCCCTCTTGGCACTTTAACCTTTCTGCACAGCCGGCCGCTCCTGGGCAGCCTTCTGCCCGGGCTCCAGCTGGGCACCTGCTATTGCCCGCTGCTCCTTCACACTGAGCCTTAGGGCTGCAGACTTCTATCCCCCTGCGACCTCCTGTGGCTTGGATCTCAGGGAACAGGGCGGATCTGGCAGGTCTGCAGGTGGGGGGCAGGGTGCTGCAGTGCACCTAAAGTGGAAGTCATGTAGGGAAGGAAGTCGGATCTCTTTTCTTCCCCAGGCGCACAGACCACCCCCGTGGGCTCTCTGCCCAGTGTCCTACCAGGGGCTGGAGCCTCTGCTGGGCGTGTGGGTCAGCGCCCTCTGCAGCCCAGGGCTTTGGTGCGGAGCCATTGTCCCTGGTGCTGAAACAGAGACTCTCTTTGCTGGAATGTTGCGGTTTTGTCTTCCAAAGTAGACCACATCTCCACTGCTTCCCCAGCGCCCGGTGTCACACGGGTTCCCGTCCCATCTCTGTTTTTCTGAGTGGGGGATCCCTGTGTAATCTCGGGGGCGAGGGGACCAGAGGCTCCGCTGCCACTTTATCTCTCCAGCTTCCAGACTGCACACCTGCCAGAGCTGACTCACCCTCTCCCCAGCTCCTCCTGCCTTCCTCTCGCCTCCCCAGCATTTTTCGTTAATATGAGATAATGCTCAAAAAAAATTACCAGGACCGTTTTTAACTTTCTGTCCTCTAGGTGTCACTTGTGTCTACAGGAAAAGAAAGGAAAAGAAAACTTCAAGTTGGAGATAATAATGTAGATACAGTAGTTGATTATACTGGGTACACAATTACCTACACCATTTTCTATGTTTATTTTAAACAGTTATTGCAGTTCACTCACATAATAAATTCAATATGATACATGTTGTTTTATTTGACACACTGACAAATAATATTTTAAATTCATAGTTAAACACTTTAAATTATTACCTAATGATGTGTTTGGTATCCACAAAGTTCCCAATGATAGAATTGGCCCCACTTTCTAACAGAACCCAAATTAGAGCAAACCCTCACTTCCTCAGGTTGTCCCAAACCACCTCACAAAAGGCCTAATTCTATAGCAGCTACTTGTTAAACACCCTGTTACTCCCACACCCTGTGGTCCCCAGAGGGGTGCGTTCTCTGTCAGTGCAACCAGTAATGAGCCAAAATTATTCAGTCACAGGCATGTTCCTGGGGGACTTGGACTCCATGGCTTTGACAAGTTGAATGTGCATATGGGCACAGGAGCCATGGAGTCAATGAGCAGTATTAGGGTACTCCCCCCCCCCCCATTTTCAAACTTTTTAAATAATAGGATATTTATGTTTTATGTCCAGAGAAAGAACTGATTACTGTAATTAAGGATACTAACTAATATAAATGTTGATTATACTAGATATAAGGATTTCAGAAATATAAAGGTCTAAGTATAGGATAATTGTATTTTAAAGCTATAGTCATAAATTTTAATTTATCACCATCAAATGTTTGTATATCTATGCATGCTTAACTCTATATAAAAACATATCAATATCAAAGGATATCCAAAGATATTTTACTACAATTTGTTACATAAGAAATGAGTCAAAGGAATATATTAGGATTTACACCTTTTACATAAAACTTAGAGTTATTTTATGCCCAAGTCAATTGAGATTTCTTTTGTCACCAAATTATTGTTAATTTTCAGTGTTTTTGCATGCCCTTCAACTATTTTTAAGATTCTCTTGGATAATCCTGACCTAAATTTATTTGCTCACATTTTCTTGTATTTTATTAATATATTTTTATTGATTTTCAGAGAAAGGAAGGGAGAGGAAAAGCTAGAAAACATTGATGAGAGAGAAACACTGCTTGGCTGCCTCCTGCATGACCCCTACTGGGAATCAGCCTGCAAACAGAGCATGTGCCCTGCTCAGGAATGGAACAAGCAGCCTCCTGACGCATGGGACCCGCTCACCCGACTGAGTCACAACAGCCTGGCTTGTTCTTATTTTAAAATGCCACCACAGACTTTAATTCACCCCAAAAACACTGACTACCTCACCAGCAGGTGGAGACGCCAACTGCTTATGTTCGGGGCTGCGCATAGTTCACCTGTGGACTTGGCCAGTGCAAGCACACATTGTCGAAGGAAACATGGTTGAAGTCCCATGTTTATTTGAGCACCTACCTGCCCTCCTGTGGTTCTTTCTTTTGAGAAAAGATATGGGGGATGCAACAGATCTCTTTGGGAACCCCCATCCTCACCCAACCTGGGGCTGCCTTGAGTACAACTATTTAGCTGCCAAGACACCTGGAATAAATCCAAGCATGGCCAGTAGTCAGACAGGGAGCTTTTATCCAAAGGACAGTAGTATTCAGCCGGGTCCAGACAGTTTCAGCAGAATTTTACCAGCCCCAGTGACCCCTGACTGCCACAGGTTATGTGTAGAGTGTCCAGTGGCCGGGGCTCCTCTCTACAAACATTGTCAAGAGTGGCATGCTACCTCCCTGTGAGCATGCATTGAGGAGCAGTGGGAGGGTGATCTATGCCAAAAGGACACTGGGTAGTGTAAAACCTGCAGTCCGTCACCAGGTCATGGGTAAAGGAGGTAAGATCTGTTGCAACTCTCTCCTTTCAGGAATGTGCAGGAGGCAGGGTGGGGACCCCAGGTACACCACAGGGTCCAACCACGTGTCCTTATAAGAAACATTCACCCTTGGAAAATAAGGAGAAAATGTGTAGGACCAAGAAAGGATACAGATTTGAAAGCCAATGGTAGTTCGGATGCCAGACATTCAAGGGTTTCTGAAAATTTTGTGAATTTTAGTTTTATTTACTTATTTATTTATTCATGTATTTATTTTTCCATTACATTCCTCTTCCCAAGATATAGGTATAGTTCTCCAGCAAGGAAACACTTCAATGTGCCCTGAGAATAATTACACCATAAATTTAACATGTTTTTAATTCAATGCAAAATGTATTTGAATAGTTTGTTTGGAGGTGTTTAAAGAGCCCTAGGGAACAAGACAAGAATGCCCACACTCACCACTTTTATTCAACATAGTTCTGGAAGTCCTAGCCAGAGCAATAATCCAAGAGAAAGAAATAAAAGACATCCAAATTGGGAAGAAAGAAGTAAAAGTGTCACTTTTTGCAGGTGACATGATTCTGTACATAGAAAACCCTAAAGACTCCACCAAAAAATATTAGAAACAATAAACCAATACAGTAAAGTTGCAGGAATCAAAATAAATATACAAAATTTCACTGCCTTGCTGTATACTAACAACAAAATTTCAGAAAAATGCATGAGAAAAAAAATTTTTTTGTTTGCAATTGCAACCAAAAGAATAAAATACCTAGGAACAAACTTAGCAAAAAACATGAAAGACCTATATACTAAAAACTCTAAAGTATTATTAAAAGAGATAGAAAAAGATACAACAAAATGGAAAAATATCCCATGTTCATGGATTGGAAGAATTGACATAGTTAAAATGGCCACATTATCCAAAGAAATATACAGATATAATATAATCCCCATCAAAATCCCAGTGTCATTCTTTAAATAAATAGAACAAAAAAAATTATCAGATTTGTATGGATCCACAAAAGACCCCTGAATAGCCAAAGCAATCCTGAGAAAAAAGAATGAAGCCTGACTTCAAAGCTACAATAATTAAAACAGCAGGGTAGGGCTTTCAGTCAAGATGGTGAATATGTAAATGCAGTAGTTTCCTCCCACAACCACATAAAAATTCAAATAAACTACAGAATAACCGTCATTCATAACCACCTGAAATTTGGTTGAATGGAAGTCCTTCCACTGAAGTCCCTTCAATGAGGTGATTAAAGAAGAAGCCACATGGAAACTGGTAGGAGGGGCAGAGGCCCAGAAAAGCTGGTCCCACACCCATGTGTGGCAGTATTTAATCAGGAGAAATATCTCGGCTATAGAGTTTCCCCCTGAGAAATGAGGGGTTGCAGCCCCTCACCCAACCTTTCAGTTCAGGGTTCCATTGCTTGGAAGAAAAGTGCCTGTATATTCAGGCTGTAAAAACAAGTGGGTGAGTGATACAAAGGCTGCTGGAGTTCAAGTTGGTTCCTCTTAAAGGGCCAGTGCATGGACTTACTCAGACTCACTCACTCTGAGCTAGAGTAATGGGGCAGAAGCTTGAAAGGAACCAGGGACATACAGGGAAGAACTAAATTGTCTTGCATAAGGGCAAGAGCTGAGGGATGGATAACAGACAAAAGTGCTGGCAGAGGCCATTGTTCATTTCCTGAGCCCTCCCTGCTACAGAGCTGGTAAGCAAGCACTATATCTGAGTCTCCATTACTGGCTCACCCTATTTGTTTCATCCTGGTGACTCCTTGAGACCCTGCCCCACCCAACCTGTGGGCTCCTCTGAGCCATTTCCAGTGGCTTGTCCATATAACTGGCCTCTCTGGCCTCATGCGTTGGACTTCTCTAAAATCTCTCAAACAAGCAGCAGCTGGCCTCAGCATGCCCTGTGCCTCTCAATAACTAGCCCCAGACTTGGAACTAGCCACAGCTTAGCCACTCCTGGACACCTCCAAGCCCAATATAAATAGCAGCCACCTACAAATCACTCTGTAGCTCATGCCCGGGGCCCCAAGCAGGACACAGGCAGTGGCTGAATTTGCACCTCCTGGGTGCTCAGCTTTAGACCATGTCAGATTACAATCCTACCACCTCCACGAATAACACACTCAAGAGGTGGACTCAGTGAGCATCAAACCCCCAACTAAAGCAAGTCCTGCTCCATAGGATTGGATCCTGCACAGCAGCTTTTCTGCTGTAGTCTCAGCTAGTCCTCACAGCTGATTGGCTTTGAGGTTAATCCCTCCTAGTGATGTCAACAACAATCAAGGCTCAACTACAAAAGGATAGTGCACACAGCCCACACAAGGGAACATTTGGAGTTCCCACCTCAGGTGACTGGAGAGGCTGAATCACTTGGCTCTATAGCACATGTGTCAAACACAAGGCCCGCGGGCCAAATCCAGCCTGCCAGGCCTTGCAATGTGGCCCGCACCGCGCTGTCATCACTGCACTCCGCTGTCAGTTTATGACATTGTCAGTTTATGACTATTCAGTAAACCATTCGGCCCGCGATTTAGGCTGGATTTTAGATTTTGGCCCCTTCTCTGATTGAGTTCGACACCCCTACTCTATAGGATACCTGCAACACAAAGTCACTCTACCAAAACTGGGAAACATAGAAACAAACACAGGGAAGCAGCCACAATGTGGCTCACAAACGAAAGAATAGAAAAAATCTCCAGAAAAAGAATGAAATGAAATGGAAGCAAGCAAACTACCAGATACCAAGTTTAAAACAATGGTTATAAGGATGCTTAAGAAACTTAGTGAGAACTTCAAGAATATAAAAAAGGACCAGTCAGAAATGAAGGATACATTAACTTAAATGAAGAATAATTTACAGGGAATCAATGGTACAATAGAGGATGCTGAGAATTGAATCAGTGACTTGGGATATGAGGAAGTAAAAAACACCCACTCAAAACAGCAAAATAAAAAAATAATCCAAAAGAGTGAGGATAGAGTAAGGAGCCTCTGGGACAACTTCAAGTGTACCAACATTCATATCATGAAGGTACCAGAAAGAGAAGAGAGAGAGAGCAAAAAGTTGAAAACCCATTTTTAAAAATGACAGAAAACATCCCTTACCTGGTGAAAGAA
Organism: Pipistrellus hanaki; assembly: GCF_964339955.1. Lineage (NCBI taxonomy): Eukaryota > Metazoa > Chordata > Mammalia > Chiroptera > Vespertilionidae > Pipistrellus > Pipistrellus hanaki. The sequence continues at coordinate 12,081,399 of NC_140515.1, forward strand.
ATAGACATACAAATCCAGGAAGTGCAAAGAGGATGAATCCAAACAGGATGAATCCAAAGAGGCCTACATCAAGACACACCATAATTAAAATACAAAGATTAAAGACACAGAAAGAATCTTAAAGCAACAAGAGAAAAGCAGTTAGTTACCTACAAGAGGGTGCCCATAGAATGTCAGCTAATTTCCCAACAGAAACTTTGCAAGCCAGAAGGAAGTGGCAAGAAACAATCAGAGTGGTGAAAAGCAAGGACTTACAATCAAGATTACTCTACTCAGCAAAACTCTCATTTAGAATTGAAAATAAGATAAAGAGTTTCCCAGACAAGAAAAATCTAAAAGAGTTCATTACCACCATACCAGTATTACATAAAATGCTAAAGGATCTTCAAAGAAGAAGGAGGAGAAGGAGAGGAGGAGGAGGAGGAGGAGGAGGAGGAGGAGGAGGAGGAGGAGGAGGAGGAGGAGGAGGAAGAGAAATAAAAAATATGGGCAATAAAATGTCAATAAATATATAGCTATCAACAATTGAATTTAAAAAATAAATGAGCAAGCAGAACAGAAACAGACTCATAGATTCAGAGAAAATTTTGATGGTTGCCAGATAGGAGGGGGTTGAAAAATGAGTGGAAAAGGTGAAGAGATTTAGAAGTACAAATTACAAATTATGGATGTGTAAAGTACAGCACAAGGAATATAATCAATAATATTCTAATAACTATGTATGCTCTTATATGGGTATGAGAATTTTGGGGATGATCACATAAGTTTTATAATATTCAATCACTGGAGTGAATACCTGAAACTAATATAATAATGCTTGTCAACTGTAATTGAAAAATAAAAAATGATTTTTAAAAAACACAGCATGGTATTGGTAGAAAAACAGACACATAAATCAATGGAAAATAATTTAGAGCCTAGATATAAAACTATTTGTATGTGGACTGATAATGTTAAACAAAAGAGACAGAAACACACAATTGAATTAAAAAAGCCTCTTCAATCATTGTCGCTGGGAAAATTGGAAAGACACTTACAAAAGAATGAAACTGGATTATAATTTGTCCTCATGTACAAAAATTAACTCAAAATGGAACAAAACGCCTAAATGTAAGATCAGAAACGATAAATTACATATAAGAAAGCATAGGTACTAAACTTGTGAACCTTTGTTCACACTCCAAAGGCAAAGGAAATAAAGGCAAAATTGAATGGGACTATATCACACTAAAAAGCTTCTGCACAGCAAGAGAAACTGATAACAAAGCAGAGCCAGCCAACCAAATGGGAGATCATATTTGCAAACAATAGCTCCAATAAGTTTTAATATCCAAAATATATAAAGAGCTCATAAAACTAAGCACCTAATAAGCAGCCCAATTAAAACATGGACAGGGAATTGGAACAGACACCCCTCCCAAGAAGACATGCAAACAGCCAACAGATCTCTGAAAAGATGTTCAACCTCACTAGCAATTAGGGAAATCAAAATTACAATGAGATACCATCTCACATCTGTTAGAATGGCCATTATCAACTAAATAAGTAATAACAATGTTGGACAGGTTGTGGAGAAAAGGAAACCTTCATTCACTGCTGATGGGAATGTTAGACTGGTATAGCCACTATGGAAAAGTCTGGCCCGGCCCGCATGGCTCAGTGGTTGAGTGTCAATCTATGAACCAGAAGATGAAGGTTCAATTCCTGGTCAGGGCACATGCCCGAGTTTTGGGCTTGATCCCCTGTATGGAGCGTGCAGGAGGCAGTCAAACAATGATTTTTCTCTCATCATTAATGTTTCTCTCTCTCTTTCTCCCTTCCTCTCTGAAATCAATAAAAATATTTAAAAACACAAAACAGGCTGGCGATTCCTCAAAAAATTAAGAATAGAGCTACCATATAACCCAGCAATTCCTCTCTGAAAAACTTGAAAGCATGTATTCACAAAGGTATATACATCCCTATATTCATGGCAGCATTATTCATGGTGACAAAGACATGGAGACAACCAATATGTCATTCAATAGAGAATTGGATAAAGAAGATGTGATACATATACACAATGGAATACTACTCAGCCATAGTAAAGATAAAATACTACCATTTATCACAGCATGAATGGACCTTGAGAATATTACGCTAAGTGAAATAAGTCAGGCAAAAAAATGCTAAGAACTATGATTTCACTCACATATGAGATATAAAACTAAGACTCATGGATACAAACAGCAATGTGGTGGCTGCCAGAGGGAAGGAGTTGAGGCTGTGAGGGTTAAAGGGGGCCTAATATATGGTGATGGTGATGGAAAATGATGTGACTTTAGGTGGTGAGGACACTATGTAATATCCAGATCTTGTAACAGAAATCCACACCTGAAACGTATATAATCCTATTAACCAATGTCACCCTTTTAAATGTAATATTAAAAAATAAAAAGGAGCACTAGCCATTTTTGCTCAATGGGTAGAGCATTGTCCTGTGGATTAAAGGGTCCCAGGTTCAATTTTGGTCAAGGGCACATGCCCGGGTTGTGTGCTCAATCCCCAGTTGGTCGGAGTGCAGGAGGCAGCCAATCAATGATTCTCTCTCATCATTGATGTTTCTATTTCTCCCTCTTCCTTCCTCTGGGAAATCAATAATAATATTTTTAAAAATAAATAAATAAAAGAGAAAGCTAAAACCAAACAAAATCCCTAGGGCTCTTGGTTCCCATCTATGACCCACTTTGACCATTTTAGCAGTATTGTGTGCTTGGCAGATAAGGCTTGCTTGGAAAACATTCTTGGCATGTACATTTAAAATTAGGCCACCACCAGTGTTGGTTTAATATTGTTACTAGTTTATCTTTGCTTCGTGGCTAAATGAAGAATTTTTGTTAAAATAATTTTAGAGATGTGTTTCTGACAGTTAATAACAGCCTCTTTGAATTTCTCTAAGACTTTCCTCATCTGTGTAATTCTAAGAGTATTTATCTAAGACTAAGTTAACATGGTTTGTTTAACATAGCCAAAGCATTACTTTGAGATTCTAGGTCAAAGAACTTTTATTTTTATTATAGCTACTAGAGGCCCGGTGCACAAAATTTGTGCATGGAGTGGGGGTTACCCCAGCTCTGCCTGCACCCTCTGCAGTTTGGGTGGGTTTCCTCGTATTCCCTACCCCTTTTTCTTACCTAGCTGACCTCTTCACATTAAAAAGAAATTAACTGAAATATCACCTACTCTAGGAAATCCTCTTTGAACAAATGTCTACAATCTGTATTAAGTATTTTCATAGTATACCATATTTTTCTTTAACAGCTACTTAGAGTAGATACAATGTGGTTTTCATTCTTGCATCTGAATTTTTTTCTTCGTGCTCTTGTAATAGCAAAGCTTATCCAGTTTACATTTTCCCTTCAAGGGCTTATATTTGGTTCAGTTTCTAGTTGGCTCCCTGCTTTTTTCAAGCAATAAATTTGGCTTGTGATAGTGTGAGGTGAACGTGATAGCCACTACACTACGGAAACTGCTTTGGCTTGTGATAGTAAGCCTCACTTGTAACCAAACCTGTAGGTCTCTACACCTATCACTTTAGCATACCAGAGATTGTGTTCATTTATAGAAAATAACGATAAATGTCACCTGATCATTTGATCTTCTAGTAATATTTTATAGCAAGTTATATTATTCTAGTAATTTAACTATTAAAAAACCGAGGCATACAGAAATAAATTACGTTGAACAATAAAGAATGATTCAAATATCAAATCATAGTACTTAGGACCTCCCTTGTCCTGTGCCTCAGATACCATAGCATAGTACACATGGAACTCAGCTTCCTTTAAATAGGAAAGGATGCCATACTCATGTAGCAGCTGATTTTTATTTAAGGGCCTCACTTGTTTCCTCAAATTCCCTCAGCCCCTACTCACCTTTACAGAGGGGTGAGTAGGGGCTGAGAGAATTTGAGAAAACCCAGATAGAATCCTCCTCCTAAAAGATTTTGCTAAGCTGGCCACCGGACCGCCAGGCATTTGTCCAATTAAAACCCGGACACACAGCAATAACAAAGGCAATGGTCTCCTACGGCTAATGCACAAGAATCAAACCCCAGCCTGCAGGAACTCACCCCCTCAGTCAGGACCAGGCCGCTGGGTAGACCTGGGCTGGTACTCCTAACTCTGGGGAGAGGGAGACTTCCCGTGGCTGCAGGCTAGACTGGGAACAGGTCCATAGCGCAGGCTGGTCAGCAGAGCGGCTTCTTCGCCTGGGATTGCAGGGCAGCTTGGCCAGGCTCTGCCTGGCCTATTCACTCCATGATCCCAGGTCAGCTCGGCCTGGCCTGTTCACCTAGTGGATGCAGGTCCCATTGGCCTGGCCTGTTCTGTTCTCCCCATGATCATGGGTCAGCTCAGCCTGGCCTGTTCGCCCCGTGATCACAGGGTGGTTTGGACCCAGGCTCTTAGCTTCCTAATCATGGAGCGGCTTGGACCTGGGCTCTTCGCGGCGTGATTGTGGGGCGGCTCTGCTTGGCCTGTTTGCCCCGTGGTCACAGGACAGCTTGGACCCAGGCTCTTCACCCGGGGATCGCAGGGTGGCTTGGACCGGTCCAAACCGCCTGATGCTGCTTGCCTGGGTCTCCATCTCAGCTGGGAACCACCGGTGGCTTCAGGTGCTGCCCCCCGCTGCCTGCCCATGTCCCCAACTCCATCTGCCCGCATAGGGCCTCTGCCTCCCCATGCCTGCATATGCAAATTTACCTGCCATCTTTTTTTTTAATAATATATTTTTATTGATTTTTTACAGAGAGGAGGAGAGAGGGATAGAGAGCTAGAAACATCGATGAGAAACATCTACCAGCTGCCTCTTGCACACCCCCTACCGGGGATGTGCCTGCAACCAAGGTACATGCCCTTGACCGGAATCGAACCTGGGACCTTTCAGTCCGCAGACCGTCACTCTACCACTGAGCCAGACCCGTTTCGGCTTACCTGCCATCTTTGCTGGGTTAATTTGCATATCACTCCTGATTGGCTGTGGGAGTAGCAAAGGTATGGTCAATTAGTATTTTTCTCTTTTATTAGTGTAGATGTTCTTAGGTTATAGCAAAACATCTAAAACTTCTTTAATGTGCCCTCGCTGGTTTGGCTCAGTGGATAGAGTGTTGGCCTGCAGACTGAAAAGTCCAGGTTCAATTCCAGCCAAGGGCACATGCCCAGATTATGGGCTCAATCCCCAGTAAAGGGGTGTGCAGGAGGCAGCCAATCAACAATTCTCTTATCATTGATTCCTCTCTCTCTCCTTTCCTCTCTGAAATCAATAAAAATATTTTTTAAAAATAAAACTTATTTAATGTGCTGTCTAGTTTGTATAGATTGTTCAAATGATTCTAAATGATTCTGAATTTGTGGACTACTCTCAAAGCACATTTACTATCGGTATAAATATTTGCACTTATTTTTTTTATTAGTTGACCAACATGTATGAGGACAATTACGCTACTCACCTGACTGATTTAATTTCTGGAAGTTGTCTATGTCTAAAGTGTGAATTTAACTTGGTGGTAGCATTTTTTACACTAAACAAAAATTAGGTCAAGGCTATCCTTGGAATAACTAAGAATATGGTTGAATAGTATGCAAAAAGCATAAGCATTTATAGTTAACCAACTGTTAACTGTGACAAAAAGGAACTTCTATTGACCTGGGTATAAAATAATAAGTCATTTTACACAAATGGCCCCAATTCTAATTTTAAATCCTAATTTAACTCTTTTGGTATATATGTAACAAATTGTGATGAAGGATATATACGGTTTTATAGCTATAAAAGATTTAAACTATAGCTTTAAAATACAGTTGTCAGTATACTAAATAAAACAATAGATCATCTAAAATTTATTATGTGAATGAACTGTATTACTTTTATAAATAAACAAACAAAATCATATCTCTGTATCTCTCTGCAATGCTTATAATAAACTACCTGCACCTAATACTATCTTTAATTTTTTCTCTAGATATAACAGACACCTATATGACAGAAAGTTAAAAACTGCCCAGTTAATATCTTATGAGCATTTATCTCATATTAATTAAAGTTTTTATCAGGCAAATACAAACATGTATGTATTACTATCCAAAGATATTTGCATATTTTGTTAACTCAAGAACATGTATGGTTAAGGGTCAAAAAACATCTAAAACTTCTTATTGTGCCCTAGCTGGTTTGGCTCATGGTGAGAATAAGGGTGAAGTTTAGGGAGAGGGTCATGATCAGAGTCAACATATGAGTCAGGCAAGTAAGGTAAGGTCAAGTTACAGTTAGAGAGAGGTAAGTGGTAAAGGTGAAGGCTAGTTTGATAGCCAAGGTCAATGTCAGTTTGAGGGACATAATGATAGGATAAAGATTGGGATAAGGTAAGATTCAGGGACCACGCTAAGGATGGGTGTCAGTGTGAGAGTAGTGTCTGGGTCAGGGTTTGGGTCAGCATCAGAGTCAAGATTTTCAAGGTAAGGTTATAATCAGAGTCAGGTTAAAGGTAAGGGCAAGTTGAGAATCAAGTTCAGGTAAGGCTCGTGAGTGGGAAAGTCAATGCCAATGTTAGGGTGATATCACAATCAGTTTGGGGAGATGGTCATGGAGAATGTGAGAGTCATGATATGGATCAGGTTGAGGGACAGTGTCAGAACAGCTCTTGGGACAAGGTCAATGTGAGGCTCAGGATTAGAGTGAGAGTAAGAGTCAGGTTCAGTATGCATTCAGAAAAGGATCAGGGTGGGGTCATGGTGCTGGCAATATAAGAGTAAGGAATAGGGTACAGGTCAGTCAAGTTATGTGAAAGGATGAAGGTTGGTGACAGCGTCATTGTTACAGTTAGGGTCAAAACCAGGGACATGGTGAAATATAGAGTCTATGCATGGCTAGTGTAATGGTAATGGTTAGAGTCAGGGTCATTTCAGGTGAAGGATCAGTTTAAGTATCAGGTTGATGAGGTGAAGATAGTGTCAAGTAAGTATCAGGATCTGAGTCAGTATCAGGGTTATTGTGTGGGTGAGAATCAGAATCAGTGTTAAGATAAGCATCAGGGTCAGAGTCATGGATGAGGTTATTGTGAGAGTCATAGTTATATTCGATGTGAGGATCAGGGTCGGCCTTGGATTCAGAGTCAGGTTTAGGGTTAGAGTGAGTGTCACTGTCAGGTGAATGTGAAGTTGAAAGTCATGTTCAGGTTAAGGATCAAGTTGGGGTCAAGTTCAGGGTGGGGCTCTTAAGAGGGTCAAAGTAAAAGACCTGTTCAAGTTTAGGCATAGTGTAAAGGTAAACTTGAAGGTCTAAGTCATGGTAAGAGGCAGGTAAAAGTCATGGTGAATGTAAGGGTATGTGTGAGATTCAGAGACAGGCTCAGTGTGAGGTTAATAGTCAGGCTCTGGATACAGTTTATGGACATGGTGTAGGTCAATAACATTGTCATAGTTAGAGTCAGTGTGATGGGCAGATTTAAGGTGAAATTCAGTCTAAGGACCCGGTTGAGGGTTAGTTTAAAGTAAAGATAAAGACATGAGATGATAAAAAGGTTCATGTTTAGGGTAAATGTAGAATTAGTTGATGGTCACCATGAAATGCCAGGGCCTTTGTCATCGTCAGGGTCATGGTAAGGGTGAAGATCAGAACCAGAATAAGGATGGGTGTCAATACTGAGCAGAGGTTCAGGGGTGAATCTGAGGTTCAGGCCATTGTAATAGGGTGATGGTCAGGATTACAATTGAGTTGTGTTCATGTTAGGATGATGTCAGGGATAGAGTCTCCATCATATATTTATTAGGGTAATGGTCAAGATCATGGTCAGGGTGGAATAATGTACATGACAGAGTTAGGGTAAGGTTAAGGTGAGGTTGTCCGGGTCAAGCTTAAGTCTCAGGGACAAATTCAAAATGAGAGTAAGAGTCAAGGTAAGTATCAGAGTTGTGGTGAGAGTGAGGATGAGGGCTGAATTCAGTATGACCATTAGATTCAGTGTTTTAGTCATGGCTAGAGTGTGGTTCAGAGTCTTGTGAAGGGTAAAGTTCAGGATCAATGTTAGGGTCAGAGTGTGGGTAAGATCCAGGGTCAGGTTCAAGGTCAGTGAGAAAGTTAGAATGAGGGTCATGATAAGGGTATGGGTCAAAATGAAGGACAAGGTGAAGATGAAGGTCAGTGTCAGAGTTAAGGTGAGTGTAAGGATTTGAGTCATGATAAGAGTTGAGGCAGGACATGGGTAAGGGTTAGGATCCAAATAAAGGGCAGGGTCAAGGTTAGATTAGTGTGGGATTCAAAGTAAGGTTCAGGGTCTGAGTGAAGGTAAGGGTCAGATAAAGGTCAGGGTAAGAGTCAGGATGAAGGTAGGGTCAGGGTGAGAATGAGGGTCAGGGTGAGGAGCTTATTCAGTGTTGAGTTCAGGGTCAGACTGAGCATTATGGTGAGAGTCAGTGTGCGGTTCAAGGTAAGGGTCAGAGTTCAGTCAAGAAGAGAGTCATGCCAAGACCGGTTTGGCTCAGTGGTAGAGCGTCGGTCTGCGGACTGAAAGGTCCCAGGTTCGATTCCGGTCAAGGGCATGTACCTTGGTTGCAGGCACATCCCCAGTAGGGGGTGTGCAAGAGGCAGCTGATCGGTGACTCTCATCGATGTTTCTAACTCTCTATCCCTCTCTCTTCCCCTCTGTAAAAAATCAATAAAATATATTAAAAAAAAAAAAAAGAAAAAAAAAAGAAGAGAGTCATGTTGAGTGTCTGGGTCAAGATGAGGATCAGGATCTTGGGAAGGGGCAGATTCAGAATAGAGTCTTTGTGAGCATCAGGGAGGATTAGCATCAGATTCGGACCTATCAGAAGAACCGTGGACTCTTAGGTCACCTGTAATAGCAGGAGGAGTCTACTTTTGTGCTCCTGCAGCTCTCCCAGTCTCTCGCTTCAGGCCTGTTGAACCAGGTCCTGGGACTGGTCACAGCCTCTTAAAGACTCCTTTTATTCTCTAACTGTGCCAGGCACATCCAGCTCTAACCATTATGCTCACACAGTGCAGTGAATTCTCTCTGTGTGTCACTTACCTCACAGGGCAGTTGGATTTTTAAAAATATATATTTCATTGATTTCAGAGAGGAAGGGAGAGGGAGAAATAAATAGAAACATCAATGATAAGAGAAAATCATTGATTGGCTGCCCTAATGCACATCTCCCAATGGGGATGGTGACCACAACCAGGGCATGCACTGACTGGGAATTGAACCATGACCTCCTGGTTCATAGGTAGATGCTCAACCACTGGGCCACACTGGCTGGGTAGGGCAGTTGGATTTATTGGTCTTTTCAAGTGCTGTGGGAACCTTTCTGGTATTCATGCTTTCAACTGTTAGGTCCTGATTCTCATGCAAGTTACAGAATAGTGTTTCTCAGCTTTTAAAATTCGTGTCCCAAGTGGCCCAAAATGCAGGTATGATCTCACCTCACAATTCAGAATGCACCTCCTGTTCCATTGGAACCCACTTCAACTCCTCCACAGCTTCTAGAGTCAAGGGAATTCCACAGGGCTTTAATTTCTGTGGTTTGTACTCTGAGAATAGAAGAGACTTTTGACATTTTCCCAAATATAAAAGTTGTAATGTCTGCTTTTTCCAACCCCCTACCACTCACTCCCTAGAAGAGCCCAGCCAGCTCTCCGCTGTCACTTCAGCTCGCCTCGCACCTCTCTTCTGAGAGTCTCTGCTCTCGCATCATTTAAAGATATCGATTATTTACCCCACCACTGACCCTCGTCTCTTTCTTTTTGCTCTGTTTGCCTGTGGTTGTTGCCAGTTTTCAGATGAGAAAGACAGTTGCTGTTAAGGCTCTATTTATAATATGTCATTGAAAGCAGAATGCTGACTTCTTGAGCTAAAGAAACTGGAAGGTAAGGAGAAGAAACACAAGGCAGAGGGTCATCCTCAGTGGGAGGGACCCGGCACCAGACTCATGAGTGTGGGCACACAGGAACGTGCACACACACGCACACACATGCAGGCACGCACATACATAGCATCCAAGTCAAAACAAATAAAACAAAATAAAAAGAAACCAGAGGTCCAGGGAAAAGAACATGATAGAAGCTTGACACAGGTTTGGTGAAGAAGAAAAAAAAAGAAGACAGGAAGGGAGAGAATGATGGGGAAAGCACTGGACTTGGAGTCAGGGACCTTCATTCTGAGCCTGACTCTGCTTGATTTATTTGATTTAAAGAAATTTGAGCGTGGGCAAGTTTTCTTGGCCTCTATGGATTTTGGTTTCTTCTTCCCTTGAGTGGGTGTAAATATTCCTTCCCAACTAATCTCATAAGATGGTTATACAAATCAAGTGAAATGATGGTTGTGGAAGTGCTTTGTAAACTTAAAATACTCAGCAGTGAGGCCCAGCATCCCTGTGAGAGCTAGCCTTTTGTGGAGTGCTGCTTACCAGCCACCATGACGTTTTCTGCCCACATCCAAGCATTCATTCTCACAACAATCTTGGGGATATAAACTATTATTCCTGTTGTCTGGATGAAGAAACATACAGGGGTGGGCAAAGTAGGTTTACAGTTGTGAGTACCTAAAACAGAATTTCTTTTTCTTTATTATTATTGATTAATTTTTGTATTATTTTTCATATGAACAACTGTAAACCTACTTTGTCCACCCCTCTATAGAGGTTTGGTAATTTGAGGCAGGTCACACAGCTAGTAAGTGGTCAATTTGGACTTGAGCAAAGCTTGCTGGAGTCTAATAGCCATTTCCTTAGCCACTCTGAATATGTGTCCAGTGCCTTTACAAATATGCTTTATTTGTAATCTTCCTCCCAGTGTTAAACAACATTCTCCCAGTCGCTTGGGCTACCATAACAGAACACTGCAGCCTTAAATAGCAGACATTTATTTTCTCACAGTTCTCGGGGCTAGAAGTTTGAGGTCCAGGTGCCCACAGGCTTGGTTTCTGGTGAAGACTGTCTTCCTGGCTAACAGATGGCTGACTTCTCGCTGTGACCTCACAAGGCTCTTTCTCTGCACACATGTACTCCTGATGTCTCTTCCTCTTCTTAAAGAACACAAATCCAGTCGGATTAGGGCCCCACTCTTATGACCTCGTTTAACCTCAGCTACTTCCTTCATGGCCCTACCCCAAATACATCACATCAGGATTGGGATTTCAACATATGAATTGAGGGAGGGAGGGGCACAATTCAGTTCATAATAGACATGTAATAAACACATATTCCAAAAAATAAGAAGTTTGTCTACTCTCCCTCCCCCCAAAAGAGGGTTTTCTAATGTCCAATCAGCTTAACAGCAGCCGCTGCAGCAAAATCCCTCAGCTCTGAAACCTGTCCAGATAACTGCTCTCCATTCATGCAAAGTCCAAAGGAATGAGCATTCTCTCCCCGTGCTTGAGAGCATTCTGAGGAAGGGAAAAGCCTGTCCCTTCTCCCCCTCTGGCCACGCATTCCTATTACAGTTTCTGGCACTTTGGGGTCTGAGGTCTCAAGAGTTCTCAAATCACTTCCAGGGCTTTGCAGCATGCTTTCCCAACCCCCAGACCCTCCCAGCCATTAGAAATGTTATTCCTGCTTCCCATGGGGTGGGAGTGGGGAGAGAAGGGAAACAGAGAAAGATTTTCAGCATACAAAGCTGCAGGGTTTTTTTTTTTGTTTTTTTTTAAATCCTTGGAGGAAAATAAATTGTAGTGTTTTCTGCTGAGATCTGCCCTCCGATCTGCTCCTGAAAATTTAGCCAAAAAGTTTCATAGTGACCTTCATCCTTGAACCCTACTTCACAGAGGCGCTGATTAGTCCAAGGGCAAGGCGAGAAAGGCCAGGAAGGTTTGTTGCCTGTGTGCCAGAAACCATGAAAGGGTTTCACAATTCATCTCTCTAGTCCTAGCAACACATGACAAATTGCCAGCATCAATCTATCTAGCAGGATCAGGCTTCAGAGCTTGGGAGCCATATGTTCACGACATTGCTTGGTGCACAAAGACACTCTAAGTATGCATCGATCTGGCAAACTTCACGAGCATTTATCACAATGTTCTTTTGTCTCCCAACATACAGACTAATAAAAATAATACTGAATAATACCAAGTTGCAGCCATGCACAAGATTCCAAACTGTAGGTTCAGTTTGCAAAGTTAATAAAGGCTATTTGTAATCATAATAAGAAAAAAGAAACTAGCCCAGTAACCAAAAGTTCTAAGGAAGATTGAATAAAGCTTGTATTATAGTTTTTATAGGGAGATGGTGGAGGAAAGACAAAAATATGGTTGAACTTGATTTATTTCCAGTAAAAGTTCTGGATTGAGTGTTCAGCCTTGTGGGGTAAGAACAAACATTCTTCAAGGTGTGACTTGACTGTGTGACTGTGTGATTGTGAAATAAATCACAGCCCATATTTATTCATAGTGCTTATTTCACATTTTCTGGAAAAGAAATTAACATATATTTTTAAAATTTATTTTTATTAATTTCACAGAGGAAGGGAGAGGGAGAGAGAGATAGAAACATCAATGATGAGAGAGAATCATTGACCAGCTGCCTTCAGCATGCCCCCTACTAAGGTTCGAACCCACAACCTGGGCATGAGTCCTGACCTGGGATATGTCGGTGCTCAACCACTGAGCCACAACTGAAGTTCTGAGCTTCTAAAGACAGCAAGATCAAGAGTTAAATTTCAATTCAATAAATACTAAGGAAGCCCTAGCCGGTTTGGCTCAGTGGATAGTATAGATCTATGGACCAAAGGATCCTGGGTTTGATTCCGGTCAAGGGCAGGTACCTTGGTTGCAGGCTCCTCTCTGGCCTGGGCCCTGGTCAGGGTGCATGCAGGAGACAACCAATCGATGTGTTTCTCTCACATTGATATTTCTCTCTCTCTCTTTCCCTCTCTCTTCCACTCTCTCTAAAAAATCAATGGAAAAATATTCTCAGGTGAGGATTAAAAAAATATTACAGTAGAAAAAAACAGTTGGAGGGTTTTACATTAAACTGGTGATGTGGGTTATTGCTGGGCTGAATTTGTATAGGTCATCATAATTCCTTTTCAAAGCTTAACAGAGAAAAATATAGCAAATGCATGCATCCTTGGCAACCAAAAGGAACACATGTTAACATTTAGTCAACTTTTCCTCAAATCCTTTCTATCAAATACATGACAAAAGTTGAGGATAAATTTGAAATTGCCTTTCTATCCCTTGCAAGCCCCATTTTCCCGTCTGCTCCCCCCATGCCACATGGGTGACTACTGCTGGGAACTTGGAATGTATCCTTCAGCCACAAATGTATGTAGCTATCAATTATATAAAGGTGTTGCTCTGAATGTCTTTAAACAGGTATATAAACATCTTAAGGTATCATTCTTCAACTTAAGTTTTTCATTCTCATTTCATGCTTCCTTGAAGGCTTTCCCCTATGTTACTTGCCGGCATTTTAAAAATGTATTAGTTTTTAACAATTTTCATGACTTTAATAAGTCAAAGTCATTGAGAGACACCTATAATCCCGACACCTTACAGATTATTATCAGAGAAAGCCACCCTGTTGATGTCTCAGTGTGGAACCAGCCAACCGTCTTTCCACTCAACCAGGGGCATTTCCTTTGGTTAAACATGCCAGGCTCCCAACGCCCGAGCTGAGCAGAGAACTGATTGGATAGCGCTGGCCATACCTCACTGTTGACTTAGCGTGATCCTTAACTACTTTAATAACCAGAGAGAGACTATATTCTTGGAATTCCAAAATTATAGGACTAGAAAGAGGTATAAGAAGATCAGTTATCATCAGGATAATAGGCCCAATTATCTGGTACAAAAGGGGCAGACACCTCTAAGCTTTCATGTTTTATGGGCAGGGAGTGAACTTCTCAGCATCGTTCCCCTCTCTCCACTTGCCACTTACTCCTTCCACAATGAAGGTGACCACAAAGAAAACCCTCCTCAGATCCTACAGAATGAGGAAGGGTTCCTTCAGAAAAAAACACACAATATAAAATGCCTTTGAGTTCTGTCTGCCATAATACCATTTGTTTCATTTACATAGAATCTGATGACATTAGACTTCAAGTAAATACAGAAGCCTGAGATCTTTTCAACTTTAACACTCTGCTTTTGGTTGGCAATTTTGCCTCAATATACTCTAAAATTTCAGGTAATAGTCTATAACTATAAGTAGGTTTCAGGAGAAGACTGATTTGATTTTTTTATTTATCAGTAAGATTCTAATATACTTTTGATTTACTAGGTTCCAAGGCATCCCTTGGATTATATTAGAGCAGCGTGTCACAGGAAGCAAGGACTGTCACAGGGTGCCACCGTCTGCCGACTCCCTCCATGTCCCTCCTCTGGCTGCAAAAATGTCCGCCATTCCTAGTTGGTTATGCTCATATATCATCTCAACACTTTTCTCAGGCTCGATGGAAGATGCCAGAATATTTGCTCATTTTTTCCTGAAAATACTTTGTACTATGGCTTTCCAACACAATCATGCAGAGGTGTGATTCAGTCTTACACAACAATAAACACACGATGAAACAACTTCTTTTGCAACTTGATCAGTGTCTCTCTCAAGATGAAAAATATATCCAGGTGTGGTTTGTCAAAGATTCCATTTATCTAAACACCATGTTCAAGCAAAAGGATCAAGGGCACTCATGTTTTTCTGATTATTCAAGATCAAAGGTGTGTGTGTGTGTGTGTGTGTGTGTGTGTGTGTGTGTGTGTATGTGTGTGTGTGTTCAACTTTGCAACGGCTGCCATTTTGCTAAGTGCTGTCTATAGATAGGTTCTAAACCATATAAGGTCATAGATTAATTTACGTAATCCTCAAAACTACTTTATGAGCCAGGTTCATTTATTTCTATGCTAGAGGCTCCAGGGGGAGAGGGGGTAGGTGGTGTCCCTCAGCCCAGCCTGCACCCTCTCCAATCTGAGAGCCCTTGAGGGATGTCCAACTGCCCTCCCTTGCTTACCTGATCACCCACAACTGCCCTCCCTTGCAGGCCTGGTCCCTTCCAACTGCCCTCCCCTGCTGGCCATCTTGTGGTGGCCATCTTGTGTCCACATGGTGGCAGGATCTTTGACCACATGGGGGCAGCCATCTTTTGTGTTGGAGTGATGGTCAATCTGCATATTACTCTTTTATTATTTAGGATTATATTGTAGATGAGGAAACTGATGCTGGGAGCAGTACAGTTACCTATCCAGGGAGTGAAAGGGGCTTGAGCTTGGATCAGAACCAAGTCTATTCTGCTGCTTCAAAAGGCTTACAAGTAATGTTTGTGCCCAGTGTATCATCTGTGCTTCATTAACATATGAGCCCAATGCAAATCCCCTCCCTCTCTGGGTTACTACAGTGTGATGGGAGGCAGACCAAAATGTACCAGTGCATCTTTAAAGCTCGAAGTGCCATCCTCTGCATAGCAATACTTAGTGACTTTTCATAATGCATTTTCATAAGCCTGACATTATCTCATTTTGGTCTTCATTTAGAAGTAATGATGAATATTAATAAGTGCCCAAGGCTCTCTGAGAGCCTTGTCACTTGAAGGAGTGAGCTCCTAGAAAATCTGGCTGGAAGTGGAAATGTGGGTATAAATGCTATAGTGGAGAGATGTGGGTACTCAGGGGCCTGACACTTAAGTACACCTTCCCAAACTACTGCTTATCTTTAATGAGACTTTTGAGAGACTTGGAATTTGCTGGGGAGAGCCATTTCTCACTCAGGAGCTTCCTATCATAGAAGGACTAAATGTCTCCTTTGTGACCAGCCGCATCCTATCTGTTCTCTGCTACCTAATATGAAAGCCTATTTATCCCAGGAAATGCCAAAGATGGCCGGCAAACCAGCAGAAGCCAGGAGAGAGGCAGAAACAGATTCTCCCTCAGCTCAGCGGCACCGAACCTGCCCACACCTTGATCTTGGACTGCCAGCCTGCTGTCTAAGCTCTCTGCGGTGCTGTGCTATGGCGCACACACACAGAGCCACTGACCAGTCCTGCCTGGAGTTGCCTCAGCCTAGAATTTTCAGTTTCCTGAACCAATACTTTTTTTTCCCTGTTACTTAATTCAATTTGATTGAGTTTCTAGTGCTTGCTATGTAACATTTCTCATGGATACTTGATTAATTCACGGAGCATCAGATGAGAGGCCCAAAATGGTGATGGAATGAAGCTGTGCACCTAGGAGAGGGTGAGGGAGCTGGGACACTTAGCCAGCTGCACGGCAGCTCACAGGAAGGAGGCAGAGAGGGTGAGGCTATTTTCATAAGAACTCCATGCCAGCAGGAGCATGTCTATGTGGCTCCCTGCTGTGTGTCCCGTGCCTAGCATGTGGTAGCTGCTCTGTAAATATCTGAGAAGCAAACAAAATGAAAACCTCAGAGTCCTTAATTGCAAGTAATAGAGCGTGTTCAACAAAAATGTGGGGGTGTATTAAAAAAATGTTGGCTAAACCAGATAATTGCAGAGGTGACTAGAGAACTTGACTAGGACATACAGCCAGAACCATCATCAAAATCACAACAGGATCCCAAGAAATCAGAAACACCAATCGTAAAGAATATATGTACCCCTATGTTTATAGCAGCACAATTCACCATAGCTAAGCTTTGGAAACAGCCTAAGTGCCCATCAGCAGATGAATGGATTAAAAACTGTGGTACATCTACACCATGGAATACTATGCTGCTATAAAAAAGAAAGAACTCTTACCATTTGCAACAGCAGGGCTGGACCTGGAGAGCATTGTGCTAAGCAAAATAAGCTAGTCGGAGAAAGATAAATATCACATGATCTCACTCATATGTGGAATATAATGAATAACATAAACTTATGAACAAAAGTAGATCCAGCAACATAGAAGCTTTGAACAGACAGTCAAACTTCAGAGAAAGGTGAGGGGAGGGTGATGGTAGAAGTGAGAGATCAACCATAGGACTTGTATGCATGCATAGAAGACTAACCAATGGATACATACAGTAGCGGGGTGAGGCATGTGCCGGGCAGGGTGGTGGGAGAGGCCACGAAGTGGTCAATGATGGGTGGGGGAGGAGACATATATAATACTTTTAACAATAAAGAATTTAAATTAATTTTTTTTTTAATTTCACTTCAGGAAACCAGTGGTGAGGACTCTACACCACTGCCTCCAACATGGAAATTATAGTGTGGGCTGCATTTGCCAATGTCACCGAGACAGAGAAATGTTTTACAAACACTTTGTAGACCAAGCTAGGTTTACTCATCACAACATTCTGGCACAAAAATGAATCATTCACATCTTCAAGGATTAGGCCACATTGGGGGTAGCTCTGCCACCAACTGTTCCGACATGAGGATTCTATTGTGTCCCTGCATTAATGTATGTGAAGTGGCTAGGACGGTGCTCCACGCTCAGTGCCAATGCCCCTCACCCAGTCCTCCAGGCCAGTGCCCCCTGGGCAGTGCTGGGGCGGTGAGCACAGCCAGTGCTTGGCACGGAAGTCGGGCCTGTATGTGAGCAGGAATTCATCTGACTCCAGAGCCTGGAGTCTCAGACACCTCAAGGTTGGTGACCTGTGTTGAAACGCTGCAGTCACACCTGAGGGTAAAACCACGGACAACCTAGGCAATGGACTACCAAAGTTTACAGTCTTTTTTCTGCTCTGTTTTTGTATATCCTTACTCAGATGTCTCAGGAACTTCCGTAGTTTTAAAAATCTCTTTCCTATATGATCAATTACAAAAACCATAAAGCCCAATAAAAGCACTTGCTTGGCACCTTGTTCAGAACCCGGATGCAGGTGCCCGGGCAAAGAGGGGAAGTGTGGTTGCCGGGTGTGTACTTCAGAGCAGCGGAGTCGGCCTCGGCCAGTGCTGCCCATCCCACTGGGAACATTAGTGAGGAATATTACTGCCCTTTCCCCAGAAAAATATGCACAAAATTCCAGAGGCTTCATGGGCTTCTGGAACTAGTGTATGAACTTCCGGTGAAGAGCCTTCTCCTTGATGAATGACTGGAACCTTTGGAAAGACTGCTCCCAGGTTTTAGTGCTGCAAAAGCACTACCATCACCGACACTGGTGCTCCCAGTGGCCAGGAGGAATCTGTTATGGGCAGGCCAGTGTGTACCAGGACCTGGAGACTCGGTTCTTTTCATCCAGCAAATTTATATTGCGTGTCCACTACCCATGTGGTGTAGTTTCAAGAAGCTGGTGCTATAGATGTGAATGAGGTAAACAAGGCTGTTCTCCTGGAGTGGAAATTCCAGGGGCAAGACTGATAACTAACCACAAAAAGCAATGGCAAAACAAAATAGGACACGGTGACCAAGAGTGGCTGGCTGGAGGCTCTGTCAGGGAGGTGGGTAGGGCAAGCCTCCCTGAGGAGTCATTTGAGCTGAGACCTAGGAGGCAGCATGGAGCCAAATGTGTGAAGAAATAAGAAAATGCATTCTGAGGTAGAGGAAGCAGCACGTGCAAAGGCCTCATGCAGGAAATGAACTGGGTCTCCCTGAGGAAGAGACAGGACCTGCCTAGCTGGCATGTGGGAAATCAATACCGAACATGAAGCCTCCGTAGCTCTAATCACACACTAAGTTTAGTTTCTGGACATCACATTTGAATTAGCTTTAAAACTACTTAGTAACTATTTAATAGGCTTTTAGAAATAGATTCTGTATATCATGGAAAATTAGGACACCAAAAATCCTTGGAAAAAATAAAGAAAGGATCAGCACTTTTTCATTTATTAGACCTATGGACTATAGATCAATTTTTTAGGAATTGCTGAGCTAAAAGGCTTTTTGTTAAAAATCCTCAGGACAGGATATGTTTTTATTGATTTTAGAAATAGAGAAAGGGAGAGAGAAACATTGATGTGAGAGAGAAATATTGATCAGTTGCCTCCCCCATGTGCCCCAATAGGGGATTGAACACTAAACCTTCTGTATATGGGACGATTGTCCAACCAACCGAGCCAGGTGGCCTTTTGATGGCTCAAAACCACCTTTGTTGGCTCAGGTCCACCAAGCTTTTCCATCCCCCTTCAGCCCCTGCTTTCACTTTAACATCAGATCCTCAACATCTCTACAGTGTATTCCACCCACGTGCCTACTTTGGGAGGAAAAGCAAAATCCTGTGTTTCCAGCAGAGACATTTCAAGTTTGAGGGGAAAAAATAAGACTAATAACAGTTTTAACTATAAGTCACAGCTCCAAAAAGACTTCCTAAAAATGCTTCAAAAAGGTAAGGTTTTCTAAAGGAACCTCCCCCACCCCCGAAAAAAGAGAGAAATAGAAAAAAAAAATGACTTGACAAAACATCTGCAAATGTTTTTGCCTGCCTCAGAATTTCAGGAATGTCACTGTAATGGATTCATCTTAGTGCAGATAAAATCAGGGGCAGTGCATGTTGAGCGAGTGTCTAACACCCCAAACTGCAGACCTTAAGGTTCCTGTTATGCAGTAATGGAGAAAGCTGGTCATACTTAACTTCGAGTAGTGATGCATTTTAACCCATACTGAAAGAACACAGAGCTCTTTTGGGGTATTATTTATTTCACCGAGAAATTTAATGAATGAAACACGTTAGCTTAACATCAAAGGAAGAAAAATTGAAGGTTTTTTCCATCATCAAAGCTGCAATTGAGAACTGAATGGAATAATTTAGTGACATATGGAGAGTTTATTTATTTATTTATTTTTTTTTTTTAAATATATTTTATTCATTTTTTACAGAGAGGAAGGGAGAGAGATAGAGAGCTAGAAACGTCAATGAGACCAGCTGCCTCCTGCACACCCCCTACCGGGGATGTGCCCGCAACCTAGGTACATGCCCTTGACCGGAATCGAACCTGGGACCTTTCAGTCCACAGACCAACACTCTATCCTCCGAGCCAAACCGGTTTCGTCAAAATTTAAATTTTTTAAATTTAAATTTTTTAAATTTCAATATTATTATTTTTTTAAATTGATTTTCAAGAGAGGGAAAGAGACACCCAGAGAGACACATTGACTTGTAGTTCCTTATACACTCACTGGTTGATTCTTATATGTGCCCTGACTACGATCAAACCTGAAACCTTGGCATATTGGGATGACACTCTAGCCAACTGAACTACCCAGTTAGGGGGTAGTGCAGCTTTTTATATTGACTGTTTGTCAAAGGACTTTCAAATATTTTACTCAGACCTCATAACAGCTCTTATAGTTATCACTAGTAGCCCTGGGCACCAATCCGTGTGCCAGTAGCTCTCTGCTGCCCTCCTGTAGTTCTCCACCCACTGCCCTGACCTCCTGTAGCTTCCCCCCGCCCCAGCTCCCCATAGCTTGCTGCCCTGCCCCCTCCTGTAGCTCTCAGCTACCCACTTGTAGCCAGTAGCTCAGTGACACCCTCCTGTAGCTCTCAGCCCACTGCCCCCCTGCTCCTGTAGCTCCCTTGCCGCCCTACCCCCATCATAGTTTGCTGCCCTGCCCCCTTCTGTAGCTTTTTGCCACCCACTTGTAATTTGCTGCTCCACCCTTCCGCAGATCTGTGATCCGTTACATAGTCAGTAGTTATGCCTCACGTCATAATGGATAATTAGTATATTCCTCTTTTATTATATAGGATGTTAATCAGGAGTCTCTGAGTTGTAAATGTAAGATATGAAACATGTCTTAAGCATGCATAACCACAAAAAGGAATGTGTTGGCTTATATAAAACTAGAGGCCTGATGCATGAAGATTCATGCAAGAAAGGACCTTTCTTCCCCTGGCTGCTGGCACCACCTTCACCATGGCCAGAGCTGCCTTTTCGCTCCACCTGGAGCCACTTTTCCACTCCAGCCCGGAGCTGCTTTTCTGCCTTCCCATGCTGCCCAGAGGCCTGGAGCAGCTGGGGTGGTGCAGAATGCCTGCATCGTCACCATGGCGATGACGAAAGTGTCCCGCCCTACTCCTGGCCACTTGGGGCCTATATATGCAAATTAACCCATCATCTTCGTTGGGTTAATTTGCATACTCACTCCTGATTGGCTGGTGGGCATTGTGGAGGTATAGTCAGTTAGCATGTTACTCTTTTATTAGTGTAGATGTGCTACATTCAGGCCTGGCTAGATTCAGAGGCTACCTCTATACCTCATCCTCTCTTATTCTGTCTTTCTCCTACCTTCTCTGTATCTTGGCTTCATATTTTTATTACATGTTAGTGTCATCTTTTCTGATTGTACATGGCTTGTAGATTTCATGTCCAGATGAAGTGGAAATCAGGTTGTATGGAGAGATTCTAATGGCTCTATTGGCCGTGCACCCATTCCTTGAACCAATCTCTGTGAACAATGGAACAACTTAACCTCACTGACAAGGTAGGGAATGTTATGGACAGCCCAAGCCCAGCCACATGGAATTCGAGCAATGGAAAGAGAGGTGCTGAGTGACAAAAGCTGAAATAGGCAATGCCAATATGATTAGTCCCATTTTTCAGGTGAAGAACTTTTAACAGCAGACTTGACCAAATTAAAAAATGTTAGCTAATGATGGCCTCAGATTTCTTTAACAAAAGATGAAACATCCCATCCCCTACGATAGACGAGGTTTAAAGTCCATAGTAACCCAATGAAGTGAACTCACATCAAGGTAACAACCTCTGCTATAAGGTCCTCCTCTGGAAGTCGGCCTGGTTCAGGGACACGAGTGCAGTGTATGTAAAGCAGGAAGGAGGTAAGCAGCAAGGAGGGTACTTTGGACCCTTGCCATTCCCCTATAGACTGCAGAGTTTTTAAAGAAAGAAGCTGTGACTTCCCTCCTTATCCCCGGCAGAGCTTGGCAGGGAGACCAAGCAGCAGCAAATGGGAGCCGAGCAGAGAGAAGTCTGTGAGCCCCATGCTTGTCCTCTTTTCCTTGGTCATTGGGTGGAGCTCAGCATATCACCCTCGGTGCTGTGTCCCGTGATGGACAAGGCTGGCTTCTGCACTGGCAGAAGCTGAAGGTGTTTGTCAGGGATTTGAGAGCAGCGCAGATAAGCTGGAGTCACGGATTTACAGATCAGAGCTGAGTTTTAAATAGCATGTGCTTCCGCTCCTCTAATTTTATATATTGGAGTATGGGTGCCAGAAAATGCATATCAAGCCCCACGTGTTTTCTGTGGGCGGAAATGGTAGAGGTATGAAGGCTACTGTCCTTGGTTCTGAACCACTCGCCATCCGAGTTGCTTTTTCTGATATCAGATACTTGTGCTCCTGCCCAGCCTCTCCTGGAGCAATGGCTTTTCCTGCATTTTGTTTTCAAGATGAATGGGGTTGGCGGTGGGGTGGTATACGTTATTTACTACCTCTGAGGAAAGAGAACTGAGCCTTGTATCGTGATATATAGGTTATTTCTCAAACTTTTGATAGCGCCTGCACTTTTCTGACAATTATTCAGTCTCTTCTTCCCAGGATTTGCTGATGCCATCCAAAGATGCCCCGAGTTCACAAATGAACTAGAGGCCCCAAGATTCCTGAACCCTCTGTTGGGTTACCTCCCACTCACTGCCACTGTCTCATTAACATCTGAAAAGTCCATTCCAAAAGTCTTCTTAGACACCTGTACTAGTTGCCTATGGCTGCATACTACATCACCCCAAAACTAAGGGACTTAAGACAGCCAGTGTGTATAATATCATAGTTCCTGTAGGTCAGCAACTTGAGGCTAGTTGAGATGTTCAGGCGGAGGGTCTCTCATGAGGCTGCAGCCAAGATAAGAGGACGAGCTTCTGTGAGCTGAAGGCTTGGTGTGGGGCTGGGCAAGCTGCTTCCTCAGTGGTTCATTTTCTTGGCTGGCGAGCTGGTGGGTGGAAAGCACCAGCTGCTCACAGTGTGAGCCTCTCAACCACTTTTGAGTGTTATCCAATGGAGCGGCTGGCTTCCTCCAGAATGGGCAGCACTCAAGTGACTGAGGTGGAAGTGACCATGTCTGCTATGTCCTAGCCTGTAAAGTCATATACTGTCACTTCCACTAGCCCAACAAGCTAACCCGATACAGAGCATGAACCCAGCAGGAAGGGGTCATTCGGGGCCCACCTGAAGGCTGGCCACCACTGCCTCTCTCATGCATTTTTATCACGTATCCCACTGTATTGTGATTACCTTTCCCTTGCACACCTTTTTGTGGCTGACTCAGTTGTCTGCCTACCAACAACCATTCTCCCCATTCTCCTTGGTAACAGAACCTGGCTTTGTTCAGGTATTGATAGTGCTTTTTTCCAGGGATCAGCAAATTATGCCCATGGCCTGTTTTTAGTACAACCCATGAGCTAAGTCTAGTTTTAACATTTTTAAAGGCTGTAAAAATTAGAAGGATAGTAATGTGAAACACAGACCATAGAGTGCACATAAAGCCTAGAATATTAGCTGCATGTCCCTTTATAGACAAAATATGCTCATTCCTGATCTAAGTCACTGATGACAATGCCATCCCCAACTTTCCCTGAAGGATTTAAGAATAGACAGGTGTTCTGATTTTGGCATAAAGGATGTCAGAGAAAGCCTACTGGACACTGAGGAGCTCCTATAGAGGGATTTTCTAACCCATTAAACATTGGATATGGCAGAGGCTAATCCTTAGGCCTCTCACCCATCCCCCATGGGGGTTGCTGGTGGGACTGGAACTGTGGCAGCTGCTTTGCATCCATGAGGGGAAAGCCAACTATACTCTGGAGAAGCAGCCCCAGATACCTGACATTAACTTGCTCAGTTAACTAATCCTAAAACAACCCACTTCTAGATTTCTGTTATATGAAAAAATTAAAACTATCTTTAAGCCATTATATGGAAACTAGAGGCCAGATGCATGAAATTTGTGCATGGGGGGAGGGGGAATATCAGCCTGGCCTGCACCCTCTCCAATCTGGGACCACTCGGGGAATGTCAGACTGCTGGTTTAGGCCTAATCCCACAGCAATCCCTATGAGACAGGACCCAAACTAACAGTCGGACATTCCTCTCCCAATTCGGGATCACTGGCTCCTAACTGGTTACTCACCTGCCTGCCTGATCACCCCAAACCACTTTGCCTGCCTACCTGCCTGGTTATCCCTAATTACTCTCCCCTGCTGGCCTGATCCCCCTAACTGCTCTCCCCTGCCAGCCTGATAACCCTAACTGCTCTCCCCTGATGGCCTGATCTCCCTAACTGCTCTCCCCTGTCAGCCTGATTGCCCCTAACCTCCTCTGCCTCAACCCTGCCCTAAGGCTTTGTCTGGAAGGACGTCTGGAAGGTTGTCCAAAAGATGTCTAGTCTAATTAGTATATTAGACTAGACATCTATTTTATTAGTATAGATCTTGTTACTTGCAACTTAAAATGCTCTAAATGATATATACCCCCTTGTAGACAGTTAACTTAACTTTAGAGGGTAAATATGTATTTTATCATAGAACCCCTTATTCCTACAATAAGGTCTGGCATAGAATAAGGTGTTAAATATTAGTTGTCTGAATCGTGGTTTCTCCACCTCAGCACTATTGACATCTGGGGCTGGATAATTCTCAGTGTGGGCTGTCCTGTGCTCCTGTGCATTGTAGATGCAGCAGCTTCTCTGGCTCCATGACCAGGTGCTATGAACACCTCTTCCCCAAGTCGTAACAAACAAAAATGTTCCCAGACATTTCCAATGTCCCTGAGATGGGCCAGTGAGCCAGGAGAAGTAGAGTAGGAAAACTGAGGCAGACAGCTGAACAAACTGACCGAGCAATTTACAGGCCTCAGCTGTATTTCAGCTCCAGTCGCAGAAAAGCAGCAAAACCAGGTAGGCAACCAGCTGCAGTGACTAAAGACCCTCTGCCCTGACACTGACCAAGACCCTGAAATAGCCCTCCTGGAAAATGGATCAATATTCTGCTGAAACCCTCCCCAGAGACCTCCCATAAGAGTCCTGCCTGCAAGAAAGAGATAAAAGCCTCAAGACAAAGGACCCAGCTCGCCCTCTCTCTCTGGGGAACATCCTACAACATTTCTTTTTTCCTCTTCTCCCTCCTCCCTTTCCCCTCAGGCCTTCATCTCCTAAACTGTAATGGTCCCACAAGACGTGCAACCAGGGGAGCAATGGGCAGCAGCCACTCATCCCAGGCTAGTCCCCTGAACTGTCCCCAAGGCCCCATTTCTCTGACTTCCCAGTGAGATAAGGCAGCCCAGCCTAGGCTCTCCCGTTGCTTCTTCTATGCTAGGCCCTTCCTTGTTTCACTGTCCTTGACTTTAAAAAACGTTTCCTTATAGTCACCTGGACCTGTGTTGTGAAATTTTTCCTACGTGAAGTAAAAAACCCACACCCTATGGGCTGGCTCAGGCAGACCCCCTCAGGGCTCGGGCCCCTGTCCAGTAACATCCTCTAGGGGTGCGGGAATTGTTCCTGGTTGAGAACCACTGGTCTAAATGAATGATTCTTAGGATATTAATTTCTAGCATAAATTATTATGCAAAACTTCAGATTGAACACGGGTTGTAATCAGACTCCACTGAAGGCATACAGGCCTTGGAGACAGGGCTATAGTGGAGAGGGCTCTTTGAGATCCTGGAGACCCAGGAAGGGTGGGAGGGGCACATAGACATCTCAGCTGTGTCTTCGTTGGCAGGGCTCTCTTCTGGTCCTTTCTGGAGGGTGGCAGGTTCTGGAGCATCATGAGAAATGTTTCTTGGTCCATCTCTTAGATAAGTGAGTCCTGAGGACCACAAAGGCCAGGTGAAAAGTAAGAGATGTGATCTTACCATAAGGTACCCAGAGAGTTCAGGAAGGCTGTGGCCCTTTGGGGCAAAGGCTTTGATAAAGGATGGGTGAGGCAGAGGAAGATTAAAAGGCAGTACACAAAAATGGTTGGAAAAACACAACCCAATAATGAGAAAGATATAGCAATGTATCAGTGTGGTTCCCTGCAATATGTCTGTCTCTTCTGAAAATACAACAGAAAAAGTTTCCATCAAACTGTTTTCTGTCAATTCTGGCCCCTGACAGATTGTGGCATATGGAGTGTGGTTTATCTCGTAAGTCATACTCAGCTTCACCAAATGGTGGCTGTAATTACGGCAGTAAATGCCTCTCAAACAACAGCTTTTTTTTTTTCCACCTTAAAGGAGTGAACATTTTAACAAGGAACAGACCACCAAGGAGCAAGTGCTGCCGGGCTTCTTGGGAGAGAAGTCAGAGGATGCAGCTCGCCCTTTAGGAGGCTGGTGTTCTAGAAAGAGCCTGGGGCAGAGATGTTGGAGTCCTGATCCAGAGCCCCCGAATCCCTCCCCTAGTCAGAGCGTTGTTGTTCTCATCTGTGAACTGGGAGCACTGAACAAGAACGTTTACCTGGAGGAGCTTTCTGAACTTCACCCACAAATGCAAGGAGGCCCAATGCTTCATCACATCCACACCTTCCCTCCATGAAAGGCAAACAGTGTCCTGCCTGCTTATGCAAGGCTCATGCTGTGTGTTCACGAACCATCAGCAGCCTTTACATAGTGTGTAAATATACATCTAATCCTCAGTCTCTTACTAAAAATTCTTCCTTGTGCCCCATTGGCCCCCTCTTAATTTGGATGGCAAGGGCCTCCACAATCCAGCCCTGCTCCTGCTCCAGCCTCAGATCTTGCTGCTTTCCAAGTCACATCTAGGCTCTCACCCTCCCAAAGTGCTTGCACTTTCCTGCAGGGGCCACGTCCTCTTCCTTCTAGGCTTTGATGCAGGTGCCTTTGGCACAGAATGTTCTCCCTTGTCAACCTAAAATTATCCGGAGGCAGTAATCTAGCAGAAGTGTTTACTTGGGAATTAGAATTGCAATTTTGGGGAGACGCGAAAATGGTAGCAGAATAGATAGACGGGTCCCGAGCCTTGTCCCGGAGCAGAAAGAAAGAACAGCTGAGGGTCGCACGGGGAGTGTTTGTTAGCAAGCTAAGGGACAGCTAAACTCCAGGAGAAGGTGGGGGACTGCTGGACGGGGATCCCCTGACCTGGCAGCCCTCCCTGCAGCTAGGTCCCTTCCTGGAGCCACTGGCTTGGACATGGAAACTGAGCCAGCCATCTTAAAAGGGAAAGAGGATCTTATCGGAAGCCTGAAAACCCACAACTGCCGTGATCACTGAACAGCTGGGAGCTGTGGTACATTTATCCGATGGGATACCATGTGGCTGTGAAAAAGAGGGCTCTCTTACCCTTTGAGGCAACATGGATGGAACTGGAGACTCTTATGGCAAGCAAAATAATCCAGTTAGAGAAAAGCAAATATGACACGAACTCACTTGTTTCTGTAATCTAACCAACAAAATAAACTGACCAACAAAATATGTCCGGAGGTATGGATGCATGGAACAGAATAGCAGACCTCACTGGGGAGGTAGGGGTGAGAGGGGACAGGAAGAGATTAACCAAGGAACATATACACATAACCCATGGACACAGATAATAATATGAATAAGGCCTGGGGTGGGGTGGGGGTTGGGTGGAGTGAAGCAAAATGGACAACATCTGTAATACTGTCAACAATTAAAACGTTGTTTTGTGTTTTTGTGTGTGTGTGTTTTGTTTTTGTTTGTTTGTTTGTTTGGGCATAACTTTATTTTATTTTAATGGAATTGATCAGTCAAACTGACAGTATTTTTGCTCCAAGCACCTTGGCTTTTTGGGGTGTGGTGAAATGGGAGACAGACTGATTTGATAAATCAGTTCCATACAGCACCTTTATGAGTTTCATCAGTAATATTTAATAAATGCAGCACAGGACTGTGTAGAGTTGAGAGAATCAGCATCAAGGCTCAATTTTTGCCACTACGAGCCTTTTCTAGCCTCAGTTTCCCCATGAGTTCAAATTAGGCTTCATGACACTCACCTCATCCTACATTTCTGAGCTGTGGAGAGTCTAAATGGGATCGTGGAAGGGCTTCTAGTGTTTAAAGCATACAAAACTTTAAGACCCTACAGGCTTCCTTGTTTACCAAAAGGTATCATTAAATTTAAGACAGTAAAGGACCCAGAAGCCTCTTAGAATAAATGTCTGGAACCAGATTCTTCTAGGATTTACCAACCCTGGCTGATAAAGGAGAAATTAAACCCCCGTTACCCCAGGAAGGGCTCCAGTGAACATGGAGGCTCTTTCCCAGAATGCTGATTAGGAATCAGGTGATTTGTTAGGAGGCTCAGGCAGGGCATGCTTTATTGCTTCATCAGTAAGGCACTCATGCTAATGGACTGACATAAACCTTCCTCCGAGGAATCAGCCCTGGCTTCTACTCTAGAGAACATAAACTCAAAATAATTTACACAGCACAAAACCCATTTCTTCCAGTCTGTAAAAAAGTAATGAGAAACACCAGGCTGGGTAGAAAAATGGGGATTGGAACGGGGCGCAGGATTACAAGGGCCTCTGAGGTTTCTGTATATGCAGGGACAACTCAAGGAGTTCTCATCTAGTGAGGAAGACAGACATGCACAATTGAAAGATCATCATTATGCAATAAGGTGGTCCTATAGGAGTCCTGGCCAGGTGGCTCACTTGGTTGGAGAGTCATGCCTACACCAAAAGGTAACGGGTTTGATTCCCCATCAGGGCACATACCTAGGTTGTGGGTTCAAGGCACTGTCCCAAATATGCCCCAATTAATTGATTATCTGTCTAGACTTAGTGGGACAAATGCAGGTGACCAGGAGTCAGGAATAACGGCCTATCCCCTGGTGTTTCAATGTCTAGAGAGCTGAGCCGAACCAGAACACATGACACACAGACAGAACACATGACACACAGACAGAATGCAATCACACAGGGTTTATTTACCTATTCCTAGTGGGTCCTAGGCTCCAGCAAAGGCCACCTGACAATGCACACTGAAGGACAGATGATGAAAACAGAGACAGGCAGGCGGCAACTGAAAATAACCTTCCCACCCCTTATCCCATCATCCTGCATCATGTTGCCATTTCTCTGTGCACTTGCCCCTACCTGAAATTACCTCCCTCTTGTTCTTGTTTGCTGTAATGTAGAGTTGTTGGCATTGCTGATCGAGGGCTCTAGGGGGGCATGGCTCTGAGCTAGCCCAGCATCTAGAGCAGTGCCTGGCACAAAGCAGGCATCCAGTGAATATTTCCTGAATGAATGGAATGGGACTCACCCCAATCTGTGCTCTAGACAGGCCTCTACCAATGATCACCTCTCAGAACCTCCCCGTCCCATCCATCTCTTTGAGCCTCTGCACTTCAGAGGGCAGGTCAGAAGCTCTCCCACACATACCACAGCCTAATGACATGACAACTCATTGGACCTGCAGTGGATTCCTTCCCTAAACTAAACTATAATTTCTTTCTTGGAAGTTTAGGTTTGGCACTCAGAGAATGTGGTTAATAAGAACCAATGCTTAAAATAGGTTATGGTGGTCTGGTCTCAAGCCTGAGCAAAGCAGAAAGAGCCAGTATGCAGCTAAAGAGAGTAAAAGTAATTGCAAAGAGGAAGTGAGGAGATGAGAGAGGAAGGAGGAGGAGAGAGGGAGACAGAGTCGGCCAAGCTTTCAGTCCTTCACCTAGTCTCTCAAGAGCTGGCTGTGCCTCCAGCCTCCCTCATTTCTGCCAGTTCACATTTGTTTGCTGAAGTTTCTATTTCTACAAATCTCTGGCACACAGGAGGCATCCACAAAACCTTCATTGACTTGAATTCATTTTTCATTCATTAATTTGTTCGCTTATTCAGCAAATATTTAGTGTGCTGGGCACTGAGCAAGAAAGTAGAGGTGAACAGGTATGCACAAAGTAGACACCATCCCTGCCCTTGTGGCATTCTGGCAGGGAGGTAGTCATTAATCAAATAAAGACAAGAACAGGTAGAGTGCATTTAGCTTTGCATCCCACACTGCCTGCTGTGTTCCAAGAATGGTGGTGGGCTATGCACAGACATCTAACTCATTCATCATCAATATTAAGGTGGCCACGGTCTGCTCAGATTGGGGAACCCTTATGTTGTTCTTTACTGATACATATTTTGTCTGATTTTCCCATCAGAATGATTCCATGAGATTGGTCCTAGAAGATGCCATTGTATAGGCAAGTTGTTAATACTGAGCCTCACATGGGTTAAGTGACTTATCTACAGTCATTGAGGCTGGTCAGAGGCAGATCCAGAACTTAGCTGCTATCTCCAATCTCCAAAACCCAGTTTTTCACTTTACTCCTCCTACAAAAATGTTGCCTCTTCAAAATGTAATTTAAAACCATGACAAGCTGCCACTTCACATCTGTCAGAATGGCTATCATCAATAAATCAACAAACAACAAATGCTGGTGGAGATGTGGAGAAATGGGAACCTCAGTGCACCGCTGGTGGGAATGCAGACTGGTGCAGCCACTGTGGAAGGCAGTATGAAGGTATGTCAAAAAATTTAAAAATGGAACTGCCTTATGGCCCAGCAATTCCAGTTCTGGGGATTTATCCCAAGAAACCCAAAACACTCATTCAAAAGAATGTATGCACCCCTATGTTCATTACAGGGCTATTTACAGTAGCCAAGATTTGGAATCAGCCCATGTGCCCATCGGTAGATGAGTGGATAAAAAAGCTGTGGCACATTTACACAATGGAATACTACTCAGCCATAAAATAGAAGGAGATCTTACCTTTTGCCAAAGCATGAATGGACCTGGGGAGTATTCTGGTAAGTGAAATAAGCCAGTCAAAGAGAGACAAATACCATATGATTTTATGTATATGTGAACTCTAATGAATAAAATAAAATAGAAACAGACTCATAGCTGTCAGAGGAGAAGGGGGAAGGGAGACTGGGTGAAAAAGATGAAGGGATTAAGCAAAAACAAACAAACAAACAAAAAGTCCAATACTAACCCGACCAAACAAAAACATAGACAACAATATGGGCATTACCAGAGGGAAATGAGGTTGGGTGGAGGCAAGAGAATGTAAAGTGGTGTGAACATTCAACACGATATACAGATGATATATTATAGAATTTTCAGCTTAAATCTGTATAATTTTATTAACCAATGTCACCCCAAAAAATTTAATTCTTAAAAGTGTTGCCTCTTCTGTGAGACTTCAAGTATGCAAAATCTATGCGCACTGCACAACCTTGCAGAACCCCAGCCAGAGGCACCCAGGCAGGACTGTGCTATTTTTAGGATAAACTCTGTCTAAATAATGCAAGCAGCAAAGGGAAGAGACACTCAGTGCTCAGCGCAGCCTCAGCAGGTCTCTGCAGCTTTGACCAAGGCCCAGGGTCTCCCGGGGGCGGGGCCTGAAGTTTGCCAGGCTGCCACCCTTTCCTCAAATCTCCCAGGAAGCCAGGCTCTGGGACCCGGGTTGCACACTCAGGCACCACAGTGAAATAGTAAACAACCTGATCGCAGAGCCTCCAAGAGGCTCACAGCAGGCTCATCACGATTGCGTTACAATGCTCCACAAGATTGTGCACTCCTGGGAGATCTCATTTTCCTCCCTGCTTATCTCACTTTACGGACAAAAAGCATAAAAATAACCTCCTCAGAGCTATAAAAACGAGTGTCGATAAAACCCCCAGAGCTCAGTCAGTGCATTGGAAGCAGTAGCCCTGTCCTCAGACAATCTTTCCTGAGAGGAAGATGGTATCATGAACTAGCTGGGTTTTCATGTGACTTGAAAAGAAGAATGAGAGCTGCTGCTGGGAGCTTCCCAAGACCTCCCATCCGCCCTGTGCCTGAACTCTCACCAGGAGGTGCATTCAGCCCCCAATGCCACCTTTTTAAACATTTAAATCATTTTTATTTTCAATTACAGTTGACATACAATACTACATTAGTTTCAGATGTACACCTAAAAGTTATATAATGTCCAGTGATTGGACGTTATAAAACTTAGTAAGTGATCATCTCGATAAATCTAGTACCCATCTGATGCCATGCAGTTATTAGAATAGTATTGACTATATTCCTTATGCTATACTTTATATCCCTAACTATCAATTTGTACTTCTAATGCCTTCACTTTTTTCACACATCGTCTCACACCCTTCCCATCTAGGAACCATCAAAATGTTCTCTGTATCTATGAGTTTGATTCTGTTCTGCTTTTTTGTTTATTTTGTGTGTTTTTTAAAAATTCATTTGTTGATAGATGTGTGTTTATTGCCATTTTATTGTTTATATTTATTTATTTCTTCTTCTCAAAGAAGACCATTTAACATTTTATGTAATACTAGTTTGATGGTGCTGAACTCCTTTAGATTTTTCTTGTCTGGGAAGCTATTTATATGTCCGTCCATTCTAAATGATAGCTTTTTTTTTTTTTTTTTTTTTAATATATTTTATTGATTTTGTACAGAGAGGAAGGGAGACAGATAGAGAGTTAGAAACATCGATGGGAGAGAGTCATCGATCAGCTGCCTCTTGCACACTCCCTACTGGGGATAGCTTTGTTGGGTAGTATAATCTTGGTTATAGGTCCTTGCTTTGCATAACTTTGAATATTTCTTGCCCATCCCTTCTGGCCTGCAACATTTCTATTGAGAAATTGGCTGACAGTCTTATGGGAACTCCCTTGCAGGTCAATAACTGCTTTTTTCTTGCTGCTTTTAAGATTCTCTCTTTGTCTTTAACCTTTGACATCTTATTATGATGTGTCTTGGGGTGGGACTCTTTAGGTTCATTTTGTTTGGGAATCTCTGCACTTCCTGGACTTGTAGTCTATTTCCTTCATCAGGTTAGGGAAGTTTTCTATCATTATTTTCTCAAATAGGTTTTCAATTTCTTGCTGTCTCTCTTCTCCTTCTGGTGTCCCCATGATATGAATGTTGGTACATTTGAAGTTGTGCCAAAGGCTACTTAAATTGTCTTCTTCTTTTTTTTTTTTGGATTCTTTTTTCTTTTTGCTCTTCTGATTTGTTGTTTCTTGCTTCCTTATGTGGATGAAAAGGGATCATATACTAAACCTGGCAAATTCAGAAAATGCCTGCATGGCAGCCTTACAAAGATAAAGACCTAAAATAACCACATAAGATGATCTAAAATAGAAACTTTTTGACTAAAAGCAGTTCATGTCAGGTAGTTCTATCCTAAAGCAATATTTTTCCCCAACAAAAAATAAATATTTATTTTAATTAAGCCTGTCTATTGTGTTTTTGCATCTATCATAACACACCTTTGGAATGTCAAAGTAATTTCCCTTTTTCTGGATCCCTCAAAGCATAGCACTCTGGAGTAACAAATCTCATCATCATTATCGTTATCATATTAATTGTTGACTGTTAACTATCCTGTATTTATCTGTGTAAAAGAAGTATGTGAATATCATTTTACCTTTTATCCTATCCTAGTGATTTACCCACTTTGTTTTCTCCTGGCTCCCTAATCTATCACCAGTGGATTTCATGTAATCCACTTACATAGTCTCTTTTGATTGTAATGTATAAAAAAGGTGTACAGCTGCCATTCTCTGGAGCATAATCTCAATCTGTTGAGGTTTTGCTTCCCAGCAATTGTCAGTTTGGCTCGAGTAAAATCATAAAAATTCTCTACAGGTTTCAATGTTCCTTATGTTGATATTTATATTTCAAATCACTGATTTGATTCCCAGTTTCACCTACTCTATTGCTGATTCCCTCTAAATTATTCTTCATTTCAGTTAATATATCCTTCATTTCTAACTGGCTGGTTCTTTTTTTATGGTTTCCGTGTCCTTTTTAAAAATATTGTTTCTTTTTAAAAATTATTTTACTTATTGATTTTAGAGATGTAAGGAGAAAGAGAAACATTGAATTTGTTATTCAGCCCATTTATGCCTTCATTGGTTGATTCTTGTATATGCACTGGCGAGGGCTCAAACCTGTAATTTTGGTGTTTGGGGATGATGCTCTAACTAACTGAGCTACCCAGCTAGGGCTTCATGTCTTTTCTTATGTTGTTGAAGTTCTCTCTAAGTTCAACTACTCTTCCCCTGTGTTCATTGATCATCCTTATAATTAGGTTTTGAACTCTGCATTTAGTAGATTGTTTGTCTCTGTTTTGTTTAGTTCTTTTTCTGGAGTTTTGTCCTCTACTTTCACTTGGGACATGTTTATTTCTCTCCTTATTTTGGTAGCCTCCCTGTGTTTGTTTTTAAGTATTAGGTAGAGCTGCTACATCTTCCAGGCTTGGTAGAGTGGCCTGATGTAGTTGGTGTCCTGTAGGGTCCAGTGGCACAGCCTCCCTGATCACTAAGGCTGGACACTCCAGTTGTTCCCCCTGCCTCCCGCAATGTGAGCTGTGTACATTCTCCTATTGTAGTTAAGCTTTGGTTACTGTTGGCATATAATGGGAGAGATTTACCCCAAGGAGGATCTGCTGCAAGGACTGGATACAACTATCAACCACCTTGAAGGATCAGTTGTTGTGTGGTAGTCCCGACAAGGCAGGACTTACTTCAGCAGGGCTCAGATGCCTGCTGAATCCATGCCTTGAGTGTGTCACAGGTAAGTGGTTAGGTGGAGTTTTGATGCTGTATGAAGCTGTCCACTAGGTGTGCTGGCTCTGGGGCCTCCAAGAAGTACAGGCCAAGGACATCCACCACCTATTTTCTGCCATGGCCACCTGGTTTGAGCTACAAAGCAATCTGTAGCCAGCTGCCACTTATGCTGGGCTTGAAGGTGCCCTGGAAAGGCCAAGCTATCAGCCACAGCCAGATGCTGTGAGTGCTGGGCTTGGAGCCACCTAATGAGAGGAACAGGGCCTGCTGAGGCCAGATGCTGCTTGTTTGAGAGATTTTAGGAAAGTCTGATGTCCGAGCCAAGACATGCCATTCTTCTAAAAAAGACACAGAAACAGCTTGGGTGAGCCCACAAGTTTGGTGGGGCAAGGTCTCAGGGAAATCACCAAGGTGGGGCATATAGTGTTAGCCAGGTTGATGGAGATTGAGAAATGGCATCCACCTGTTGGCTTTAGATGGGGGAGGAACAATGGCCTCTGCCAGCACTTTCGTCAGAAAAAATGCTGCTCCCTCCCTCACCCCCTAGCTTTCCTCTGATACCAGACTCTTCAGTTCATCCCTGTATGTCCCTGGAGCCTTTTGAGCTGCTGTTCCAGCGCTGGAGCTCAGGGCCAGTGAGTTTGAGTACGTCTGCATGGGCCCTTAAAGAGCAACACCTGGGTTTTCAGCAGCCCCCCATCTCAATCTCCACTGGTTTTTATAGTCAGAAATTATAGGGACTTCTCTTCCTGGGACTGGAACCTTGTGTGGGGCTGACCTGACTCCTCGGGGTGGACGTCTGCAGCTAAAGTATCCCTCCCTATTTCTGTCTGCCACACATGTGTGTGAGACCAGCTCGTTCAGCACCTCCACCCCTCCTATCAGTCTCAATGTGGCTCTTCTGGGCTCAGCCTGGGCTTGTCCCTGAGAGTTCCCTGTGAAATGTAAGTTATAATCTGTAACTGGTTCTCAGTGTGTAGTCTGTGGAATACCTGCATCCATGTCAACTTTATTAGAATAAATGTTACAATGATTGGATAAATCAATATTTCAGGGCATAGGCCCCAGTGACCTTCATTTTAAACACACACACTCCTGCTAATTCTTAAGTACAACAAAGCTTGAAATATACTACTCTGCACTATATGTTCCCCTACCAGTGTGCCAGAATATGCCACAAAAAAAGCATTGGCTCTAACATCTGTCCCTAGGTCAATGGTTCTCCACGTTGATACTGTCAACATTTGGTTCAGGTGATTTTTGTTTGGGGGAGGTGGGGCTGTCCTGTGCATAAGATGTTTAGTGCCATCCCACAATACACCAGTAGTAACTCCCTTTTAGTTATGACAACTGAAAATGGCTCCAAACAATGACAAATGTCCCCTGGGAGCAAATTACCCGCTGCTCCCCGTGGAGAAGCACTACTCTAGGTAAGCAGTTTCCAACCCTGACTGCGCATTAGAATCACTCAGGAATATTTGTAAAATTTGGATTATTGGACCTTATCCCAAGAAACTCTTATTTGTTTAAGTACAGAAGCCAGGCACCTGTATTTGCCAGAGTTGAGAACCACTTCTCTAGGTCAACACTTGGAGGCAAGGATCTATGTATGTTTGTGACTTCACGGAAAGTGAAACTCTCAAACCACGTAAATGGAATCATTTGAACACCTATGTACCATCAGGACCAGGTGTGTAAATAGGACAATATTAGCCACCTCTTCTGATGCTAGCAAATGGACAACTTTAGCCAAAGACATTATAAATTCCTCCCTCCTAACTCCGCATATAAATGAACTTGGTCAAAATAGAGTCAAAAATAGAATTTGTCTTGATGTTGGAAAAATAGCCTCTTTTCTACTAGATGGTACAGAAAAGAGATATGGCAGCTGAAAAGGCTGCCGTCATTTTCCCACCATCAAGGAAGGCAGCCAAAGGATGGAAAGGGCACTTGGAGGAGGGCAGCACTAACAGTCACAGGGGAAAAGAGTTGGAGCATTGGTCCTCTTGTGCCTGAATTGTATCCTGTCACCGGCCTCTTGGTTACATGACAAAATCAATCATCTTTATTTTTCAAATAAGCCAGTTTCAGTTGGGTTTTCTGTTACAACCAAAGCATCCTAACTGGTGCACCATTCTAAAACAATACCCTCTTGCAACGTGATATTGCTGAGAGCCTTGCTACTCAACGTGTGGCCCTTGCTAGCAATGCAGAATCCCAGGCTCCTCTCCAGATCTACTGAATCAGTCGCTGCACGGTAACAAGATGCCTGAGTGACTCGTGTGAACATTAAAGTTTTAGAAGCAGCGGCTTTGATAGCCTTGGTCTCAAGCACT
The DNA here is from genome assembly GCF_964339955.1 of Pipistrellus hanaki. Lineage (NCBI taxonomy): Eukaryota > Metazoa > Chordata > Mammalia > Chiroptera > Vespertilionidae > Pipistrellus > Pipistrellus hanaki. The sequence goes on from NC_140515.1 coordinate 12,118,130, forward strand.
CAGCCAGGTGATCAGGAGACAATGATAAGCAAAAACAGACGTGATTGCTTGGCTTCTCTCACTTGATTAGATATCCCATTTTATACTTGGCAACACCTCATCTTCATCAATTCATTCATTCTTCTACTTATTCAACAAGTATGTAAATTAGTATTACATTATAAATTTAATAAAAATAATGAAAAGTAAGCAAAAAGAATCAGGGAGCAGGGTCTGCCTTTAAGAAGCTCACTCTCGCCGAAACCGGTTTGGCTCAGTGGTAGAGCGTCGTCTGCGGACTGAAGGGTCCCAGGTTCGATTCCGGTCAGGGACATGTATGTTGGTTGCGGGCACATCCCCGGTGGGGGGTGTGCAAGAGGCAGCTGGTTGGTGTTCCTCTCTCATCGACGTTTCTAGCTCTCTATCTCTCTCCCTTCCTCTCTGTAAAAAATCAATTTAAAAAAATTATATATATATATATATATATATATATATATATATATATATATATATATATATATATAAAAGAAGCTCACTCTCCAATTGAAAAAACAAATAGTACTTAATCACAAACAAATGTCAAGGTGTCAATTATATAAGTGCTACTGGGAGAGGTATATGGGACCAGGGGGAGATTTTATCTGATCAGGGTCAGACAAGGTTGCTCCAATGAGATCTGAAGGGCAAGTAGCGAATGCTAAGACAGGGGAGAGAACACCCAAGGCAGAAGGAAAGGACAACACATACACCCTTCCCATTGGGGGAAACGTAGGGTGAACTCAGAGAGCTGCTAGTTGCGAGCTGAGCTGCCAGAGGACAGGTAGTTCTGGATGCAGAGAGCTGGGTTGGGGGTGGGGAGGTTCCTGATGCGTTTGGAGGAGTGGTCAAGGTCCAGGCTTTTTAACACTTTAAAATCCATGGTAGGAGGTTTCCCCCTTTTAATCCCTGAACTATCAGGAAGCTACTGATTCATTTTATTTTAAATTGTATTTTATTGAGGTCAGAACACAGTATCATCACGCCAAAACCAGTTTGGCTCAGTGGATAGAGCATTGGCCTGCGGACTGAAAGGTCCCGGGTTTGATTCCGGTCAAGGGCATGTACATTGGTTGCAGGCACATCCCCGGTGGGGGGGGGGGGTGGTGGTGCAAGAGGCAGCTGATCGATGATTCTCTCTCATCGATGTTTCTAACTCTCTGTCCCTCTCCATTCCTCTCTGTAAAAAAATCAATAAAATATATATTTTTTTAAAAAAAGAACAAAAAAAAGAACACAGCATCAGATCTACTCTCTCCATAAATGTTGTAGTGTAAAAAGTACTACTGTTGACTCTAGATTGACGTTGTACAATGGATCTGTAGAGCTTATTCAACTTGATGGAAACTTCCTGCCTATTGAATACTAATTCCCCATTTCCCTTCCGAAGCTCCTAGTAACCACCATTCCACTCTATGATTCTATGAGTTTGACTATTGAGACACCTATCCACATCTCAGTTTCTCAGGGAGCACGAGTTAAGGTAGAACAAAAGATAGATGAGCCTCAGTTGGCCTGGGACAGTCCTGATTGGTGTGTATTCTTCGACAACACTATAAATGTGTCCTAGCCTAGCAGGTAAATTACATATTTATTTTATAAGAACACTAGAGGCACCAGTAGGGTCCCTTGGCCTCATCTGCAACAATTGGGCCAAAACCGGCTCCCCAACATCCCCTGAGGGGTCCTAGATTACAAGAGGGCACAGGACAGGCCAAGAGACCCCACAAGTGCACAATTATGGTGGAGAGCGTATGTGGGAATGCTCCAGGGCTCCAGGGAAGGTCCAACCCATCTAGCCAGTCCCCATCCCCATCGGCTGGACCCCAGCAGCAAGCTAACCTACTGATCGGAGCATTTTTCCCTGGTGGTCAGTGCACGTCATAGCGACTGGTCGAATGAATGGTTGGACACTTAGCATTTTGGGCTTTTATTATATAAAAGGATAGGTTTTGCAGTTGAGCCACCCAAGGTTTGTGGGATTTTTTTTCTTTATTGATTAAGGTATTACATATGTGTCCTTATCCCCCATTGCTGCTCCCCCTTCCCAAATCATGCCCTCACCCTCCCTGGTGTCTGTGTCTGTTGGTTAGGCTTATATACATGCATACAAGTCCTTTGGTTGATAAAGCATCCAAGATTTGAATGGAATTTAGTCCCTTGTGTTGTTAACAAGTTATTTAACATCTTTTTGTTTAGCTGGAAAATGTCAATAATAATATTTTCCTCAAGGGGTTATTAATGAGTAAATGAAAACAAGATGGGTAAGAGAACAGTGAATGGTAGTTGTTGCCACTCTCATCCTCCTATTGGAGATGCTATTATTGAAGACACTTTCAGCTTAAGTGTGAGAAATACACCTCAAAGTCACATACACGGAAAAGACACTTAAACACAAAGCTGAGAAGGCCAGGGCTTTTCAGACTGTAGGTGTTGTGGGGCTCAGGTGCTAAGTGATGTCAACAGGATCTTGAGTTCTTCCTCCATCATTTAGTTCTCCTTTCCTACATGTTGGTGGCCTTCGCCAAAGGTTTGCAAAGTGATGAAGAAGGTAGCCTCGGAGAGCTCCTGGATTAGTGTTCAGAGTTCCTGATTTTAGAAGGAGGAACAGCCTTTATTTACCAAGGTCCATACCAGACTTGGAAAAGGGCTCTGTGTGCCCCGATGGGGTCCTGTATTCACTTAACCCCACATCCAGGGGCACAGAGCATGCTGATTGGTCAGCCTGGGTCATGTGCCACCACATGGCAAAAGAAACAGATACCCTTGATTAATTCTTCCATCATGCAGAATTGGGGAGAAAATGTTCCCTAGGAGGAATGAAAGAGAGAAAAAAACCAACCTGACAGAGGACTGTTAAATTGCACTTATCCCCTAATGCTCCTATGTTGAGAGAATGGTCTCTGATATATATATATTGATTTCAATTTCTGAAGAGCCAAAAGGAGGAAAATGTGTATTTTTTTAAAAAAAAATAGTTTCTTTTTTCAAAATGGTGGAAACACACATGATGTGTGGCCCATAATAGATAATGTATCTGATAACACGGTTGTTCTTGCTTCTACTTCTCCATTTGCCAAGTACACCCACTCTCCCATGCTCTCTGCCTGGTTCTGTGTTGAGACCAACCTCTCAGGAGTGCCTAACCCAGCTCCCACTGCGTTCAGAGCAGGGGCAAGAAAGCGAGGCTAGGTCATGTCTCCGCATGCTCAGTCTGAAGATCTCTCGAGACTCTGGAATCACGTCTCAGCCCCTCTGGCCTTTTGTGAGAGTGGTAACAGCTTCCCCCTGTGCTTGGGTACTTCCTTCATCACGCCCTGCTGGTTCCGTAACCCTGACTGCTCCTCTCCACAGCGGTTACCTCAGTTCCACTCTCCTTGCTTAAACTCTTGAATATGCCATCTGTGTACGGCCAAGATTCAGACCCATAGTTTGCCTACATTACTTTTCTCCCTTTTCTCCCTATTATACAAATAATACATAGCATGAAAAATAGAAAAAATGGATGAAAAATTATACCTAATCTTATCCGTAGATGTGATGAATACTTACATTTTGGACTATAGCTTTCCATATTTTATTCTTTATATATAAATATATACAGGGTGGGGCAAAAGTAGGTTTACAGTTATGAGTATAAGAAACAGCTTATTCTTATATTACTATTTATTAATTATTGTATTATTTTACATACAAACAACTGGAAACCTACTTTTGCCCACCATCATACAGGTTTATTTAAAGAACAAACATGGAATAGTTTATATTTTAAAATGAAAAGTTCTCTTCTGTCAAACATCAGAGGGAAGGCAGGGGAGGTATGTAAGAGATCAACCAAAGGACTTGTATGCATGCATAAACACATAACTCATGGACACAGACAGTAGGGGGATGAGGGCACGAGCTAGGGGGCAGGAGTGAGCGGGGACCGGCCCATGGGGGAAAAAGGAGACATATGTAATATTTTCAACAATAAAGAATTTAAATTTTTAAAAAGTTCTCAAAGGAAAAAAAGTATAAAAATAGTCTAACTTCCTGTTCAAAAAGGTAATAGGAAGCTAATGTTTTCAGATTCAACTTCAATCATATAAAATAACCTTTATGTTTGTAGAACATTATTATTAGAATTATTATAACTTTGCCTTTTTCAAAACAATTATTTTCCATGTTCTCTCATAAAGAAGTGACTTACCTTTCAAATTTTACTTAGATCAGAAAAAATAAATGTGGGGAATATTTTTTACTTGACTGACTTTCTTGAACTTCTATTATCATAGTAGAGAAGGGGGAAAAAGGAATAGAAATAAGATGGAACATTTTTGTTCCAGAATTTGACTATGTAGCACCCCGATGGAGGTTTGTCACAGCAGCCCCAAGGTACTAAGACAGTGTCCTTTAAAATGAACGTGACCACATTTACAGGTCCAAGTTAGTTAGGGTGATCAAAGATAACAAAGATTTACTGGGAAAGATTTACTCATGAAAAGCTGTGGAGCATTCAGACTCCCACTCAATCATTTCTGTGATCCCTTATCTTCACTCTCTTCTTTCAGATAATATTCATTGCTCCTCTCTCATAGTTTCTAATACTGCCTAAGGGAGACATGGAAAATATATATTCCCCCACCCTCCTTACTGTCTCCAGCTCCTTTAGTTCAGTTTTCTAAACCATTGATTTTATAGTAATTCCTAAGAGATCCTTCTGGATTACATCATCTCTCTGGCTCATCCACCTCTGAACTCATGGCCCCAGAAAAATCTTGGCCTGGGTGTAAACCCCACTACTTGGACTGGACCTTGCCCTGTTGCAAAGAGAATTGCTAGGTCAGCCAGATATCTTGTCAGTGTTGTCTGAAACCATGTTTTCCACATTGTCTGGTTCCCAGAACTTTATGACTAGCAGAGCTTTGGAAGGAATGCTAAAAGAGATGGAAAGACATTGAAGCATCGGCAGTGATTGCAGCACAGTGTCCACTCCACCTTAACAATGCCTGGTGTTATCTGTGAGAGTGTGTATAGGTAAATGTGGCAGCATAGGTAAATGCAGTACTTGCCTCCTTCCCACAATCACATCAAAATTACAACTAAACTACAGAACAACCATCATTGAGAAACTGCCTGAAATCTGGCTAAATGGAAGTCCTACAACTAGTGAATTAAAGAAGCCACATTGAAACTAGTAGGAGGGGTAGAGACACGAGACAGCCTGCTCCCATACCCAAGTGTGGAGAATAAAAATTGGGAGGAATATTTCAGCTGCAGAAGCCCATAGGAGGAGTAAAAGATCCCAGCCCCACACCAGGTCCCCCAATCCAGGGTTCCAGAGCCAGGAAGAGAAGTCCCCATTACTTCTAGCTCTAAAAATGAGCAGGAAACACATAAAACCATAGGACATTGAAAAAGAAATAGAGGGAGATACAAACAAGTGGGAAGCACATACCATGTTTATGGATTGGAAGAGTTAACATCATTAAAATGTCCATCTATCCACTCCCACCCACTGTTGGTGCCAGAGCTGCTGCTCACACCCACTGCCAGCATCTGGCGCTGCTCCTTATCACTTGGCGCCACCAGTGGGTGTGAGCATCAGCTGCCAGCCCAAATGGCCCTTGAGGGCTTTCCCACCTCCCCCTGCTCCTGAGGGGCAATTGGGGTAGCAGCTGCTGCTCTCAACTACTGCTTGCACCTGCTGACAGTGCCAGCCCCACTTGCACCTGCTAATGGCACCAGCCCCAATCACTTCATGCCATCAGCAGGTGCGAGTGAGGCCATCAGTGCATAGCAGTAGTGGTAGCAGGGGCGGCAGAAGCAGGGCTTCCAGCAGAGAGGGGACTGAGGGTCACAGAGGTAGGGGCCAGGCTGGGGCTTGCTGACAACACCCACCATGTTCTATGCACGCCCACCATGGTCAGCACACATCATAGCGACCAGTTGTTTGGTTGTTCCACCGTTCAGTCTATTTGCATATTAGGGTTTTATATATATAGATATGCATAGCCCATTCACACAGACAATAGTGTGGTGAAGGCCAGGGGTGGGATAGGAATGGTTTGAAAAGGGGCAAAAGGGAGGAAATGGGGGGCATCTGTAATACTGTCAACAATAAAAATATATTTATTAAAAAAAAGAAAATGCCAGTTTTGCAAATGGGTTATACATATTTATATTTCTTCCAATAATATAAAAGAGTTTTGGTAATTCCACATCCTCTCCAACTTGTAATTTTCACTTCCTCTTCTCATATATTAGTATCTCATGATGGATTTAATTTTCATTTTAATGATAACTGATTTAGAGCACTTTTTCATGTGCTTATCATACCCTTATATAGCTTCTTTATGAAGTGTTCATTTAAATAGTGTTGGGGTTTTTTTCTTTTTAATATGGATTTGTAAGTGTTCTTTATATGAATGCAGTCCTTTGCCAGATATATATGCACAGAATTTTTCTCCCAATTGTCTTAACTATTTATGTTTCCAATTACATATTTTGATGAACTGAAAATGTCATTATATGGTACATTGTCTCAATTTTTCCTTTAAGAAATATTGGCCAACCAAAATAAATAAACAAGCAAACAAACAGCAGAGATTGAGGCTGAGGGAGATTGAAAGCTTCTGGAGTCCCAGGTGTTCCTTTTAAAGGGCCAGTGCTTGAACTTACTCAGACTCACTCCCTCTGAGCTCCAGCACTGGAGCAGCAGCTTGAAAAGAACCAGGGACTTATGGGGAGGAACTGAATTGTCCAGCATCAGAGAGAGAACTGGGGACAGCTTTCTCCCAGACAAAAGTGCTGGCAGAGACCATTGCTCCTTTTCTGAGACCTTCCCCCACAGAGCCAGCAGGTGGGTGTCATATCTGAGACTACATCAACCTGGCTAACACTGTTCACATTGCCCTGGTGATTCCATGAGACCCTTTCCCGCCATACTTAAAGGCCCACCCAAGCTGTTTCCAGTGGCTTTTCCATAATAATGGCCTGTCTTGGCTCATGATTAAGATACCAGTTTCCCCGAAAATAAGACAGTGTCTTATATTAATTTTTGCTCCCAAAGATGCGCTAGGTCTTATTTTCGGAGGATGTCTTATTTTCAGGGAAACACAGGTAGTCCTAAACTCTCTCAAACAAGCAGCAACTGGCTTCAGCATGTCCCATGCCTCTCACTAATTGGCCCTAGCCCTCACACTAGAAGCATCTGGTCTTGATTTGCAGCTTGGCGTTGCCTAGGCACCTTCAATCACAGCACAAATAGCAGACATGGGCATATTGCTTTGTAGCTCATGCATGCGGCCCCAGGCTAAAAACAGGCAGTGGCTGACCTTGGCCTGCACTTCCCAGAGCAAGAAAACATGGTAGACAGCTTCAGATCATGTTGAAGCACCACTACTCAAGCACCTCCATACTCAAGGGGCAGATTTAGCAGGCACCAGAGCCTACTGAAGTAAGTCCTGCTCTATGGGGTAGGCCCCTGCACAGCTGATCCTTCACAATGGTTGGAGATTGGAGGTTGAAGGTCAGAGGTTGGTGGTCTGTAGTAGAAGCCAGTCCTTGCAGCTGAATGGCCTTGGGGTGAATCTTGCCTATTGATGTTCCAACAGCAATCAAGGCTCAACTACAACAAAGAGTGTACAAAGCCCACATAGGGGTCATACCTCAAGTGCCCAGCTCCAGTTATTGGGGAGGCTGTGCCACCAGACACCTACTACTTAAGGCCACTCTACCAAACCTGGGAAATGTAGAAGCTCTACCTAATGCATAGAAACAAACACAGGGAGGCTGCCAAAATTAGGAAAGAAATAAACATGCCCTCCCCCCAAAAAAACAAACAAAACACCACAAAAAATAAAATAAGATAAAAAAGAACTAAATTGAAAAACAACTAAACAAAATGGAGACAAGCAACCTACTAGATGAAGAGTTCAAAACACTAGTTATAATGATGTTCAATGAAATTAGAGAGAACCTCAACAACATAAAAAAAGGACCAGTCAGAAATGAAGGATATACTAACTTAAATGAAGCATAATTTACAGGAAATCAACAGTAGAGTAGATGAAGACAAGAATCACATTAACAATTTGGAATATAAGGAAGCAAAAACAAACAAACAAACAAAAACAACCAATCAGAACAGCAAAAAGAAAAAAAATCCCCCCCAAATGAGGAAAGTTTAAGTAGCCTTTGGCACAACTTCAAGTATACCAACATTCACATTACAAGGGTGCCAAAAGGAGAAGAGAGAGAGCAAGAAACTGAAAACCTATTTGAAAAAATAATGACAGAAAACTTCCGTAACCTGGTGAAGGAAATAGACAAGTCCAGGAAGTACAGAAAGTCCCAAACAAGATGAACCTAAAGAGACCCACACCAAGACACATCATAATTAAAAGGCAAAGGTTAAAGACAAAGAGAAAAATCTTAAAAGCAGCAAGAGAAAAGCAGTTAGTTATCTACAAGGGAGTTCCCATAAAAATGTCAGCTGATTTTTCGATAGAAACTTTGCAGACCAAAAGGGTTATGCAAGAAATATTCAAAATGATGGAAACCAACCAAGATTATGCTATCAATAAAGCTATCATTTAGAATTGAAAGACATATACAATACATAGCTTCTCAGACAAGAAAAACCTAAAGGATTCATCACTATCAAACCAGTGTTACATGAAATGTTAAAGGATCTTCTTTAAGAAGATAAAAAATATAAACAATAAAATGTCAATATATCAACCATTGAATCTAAAATCAAGCAGAACAGAAACAGACTCATAGATACAGAGAATGTTTTGATGGTTGCCAGTGGTGAGGGGGTTAAGGACATGAGTGAAAAAGGTAAAGGGATTAAGAAGTACAAATTGGTTGTTACAGATTAGTCATGGGGATGTGAAACACGGCATAGGAAATATAGACAATAATCTCTATATATAAAAAGCTAAGTGTCTGTCTGTCTGACTGGTAGCTATGACATGCACTGACCACCAGGGGGGCAGATGCTCAACTCTGGAGCTGCCATGATGCACACTGGCCATCTAAATATAACCGGCACCACGGACCTGGTGCCAACAAACCAACAGTCGGCTTCCCCCAAGTGGGACTCAGGCCCCATCATCACCCCAGAGCAACACCCACCAAATCGTAGCCAATGCTGCTGAGACCCTATGGCACAAAATGCGGCCCACAGCCCAGGCCAGCCCAGAAAATGTCGCTTTGGATGCCGGGTAATGACGTCATGTAGTAATGCCCAGCTTCCTCTCCCTAGCAACTAGCCTCCTTGTAGTTTCTTCAGCCCAGGAACATGACTAGCTTTAAAGCTAGGTACAAACATTTTACACTTTAACCATTTTACACATTTTCCTGTGCTTCATCTCATTTGATCCTCACAGAATTCCTGGAGTAGGTAGATGGGAAACTCGGTAGAATCCTGTTTTCTTTTCATTAGCCAGAAAATAGAAATTTAGGAAGTTTAGAAACTTGACCTGACTGAAAAGAAGTAAGAAATGGTGGACCCTGAAAATGATTTCAGGTTTTCTCACTGCACAGAATATAGTCAAACACTATTCTCCCTGAGTGATCTACAATAATAATCTACTTCATATTGGTATTTACTACTGTTTCTGATAATTACCTGAAAGAGAAGTTGGGGTGCTTCGCTGGGCTGGAAAAAGTTTAGGTAAATCAGAAAGCAGGTCTAATTAAGCCAGCTTATTCTATATATATAAAAGGTTAAGTTGGCTTGTGCATGCATAATACATATAAAGCTCTTGCTGGTGCCAATCGCATGTGTGTGTTTCAATCTGTCATTGTCAATCGTGAATTTGGTTGAACTTCTATTATAGAGAAAGAGTGAATAGAGATATTAAAATATTTTTTTCTAATTAATTTCCATTCAATGTGCACAAATTTGTGCACCAGGACATGAGTATTCTAATAACTGTGTATGGTGTGAGATGGGTGTGAGATTTATTGGTACAACCACTTAGTAAATGATATAGTATCTAATCACAGGGCTGTACACCTGAAATTAATGTAATAATGTATGTCAACTGCAATTGAAAAATAAAATTTATTTTAAAATGAAGAGAGAGAGAGAGAAAGAGAGAGAGAGAGAGAGAGAGAGAGAGAGAGAGAGAGAGAGAGAGAGAGAGAGACCAAAACTTACTCTGTTCTCTTGGCCTCAGTTCAGCCCCCTTTACTTCAGTGCTTCCAGAAACCCACATTCTCCCTACATCCCAGTAGACCGCCTTTGTCACTGTGCTGACATCATAGTGTCCTTCTTAGCATTTACCAGCATCTCATATTGTACTTCACACACACCTCTAGCCATCCCTCAGCTGAGCTTTGCTAAGATACTAGGCATTCTCAGTTGAAGCAGAATACATTTTGCACATTAAGCAAAATGTAGGACCTATGTGGAAAGAACCTGGCAGGAGGCTGCTTACTGGCTATAGGTATTACTTTTGGGTGATGAGAATTGTTGCACCTGGATAGAGATGGTGGTTGTGCAACATTCTGAATGTACTAAATGCTGCCGAATTGTCTACTTTAAGTGGTTAATGCTACGTTGCAAAATAATTAATTTTATGTTATGTGAACTTTGCCTCAACTTTTTTTAAAATATATTTTTTATTGATTTCAGAGAGGAAGAGAGAGATAGAAACATCAATGATGAGAGAGTCTTTGATCAACTGCTTCCTGCACAACCCCTACTGAGGACAGAACCCTCAACCCAGCCATGTGCCCTGAACGGGAATTGAACTGTGACTTGGTTCATAGGTCAATGCTCAACCACTGAACCACACCAGCCAGGCTTACCTCAACTTTTAAAAAATAAACGTGTTGAATGAATACTTAATTAGACCTTGTTTCAGAACTCTTCCCACAGCCAAGTGCAGACTGCTCTTCACCCAGCCTAGCACTCCAACAACTTCAGTCCAAAGTTTCCGAATCTGCGTAAAGATGAGAGCACATTCAACCATTATTTGGAAAAATATTTCAAATATTTGCCTCCATCAAGATTACACAGGACATTGTTATCAGCATAAGGCCAACTCTACAACTAAGTTTTTGTTTATTTGTCTTAGGCTATTTTACAATAAAATTTGAGATTATTTAGATCAGTGGTTCTCAACCTTTCTAATGCGAGACCCTTTAATACAGTTCCTCATGTTGTGTTGACCCCCAACCATAAAATTATGAAGACCATAGGAAAACACAGATATTTACATTCAAAAATAGCAAAATTACAATTATAAAGTAGCAAAGAATCCCTTTCACTGGGATAATGTGTAGACAGAGCAGCGGCATTAGGAAGGTTGAGAACCACTGGTTTAGATGCATATGCAGTTTAAAAAGTTATAGAGAGATTCTGTGTCCCCTTCACTCAACCATCACAATGGTTACATCTTGAAAAACTATAGAATAATATCTTAGCCAGGAAATTGACATTGATATCATCAGCTATCTCATTCAGAGGTTTTATATGTACTAATGTGTGTGTGTGTGTGTGTGTGTTTGTGTGTGTGTGTGTGTGTTGAAGTGTAACAACAATTCCTTTTAGTACATAACATCATCTGTTGACTAGTGAGAAATTTCAGAGGGATGAGGGATGGTGGCACCACCAGAGTACCCACAGTAAATGGTCCCAGTGCAGCTTGAAAGAGAGACATTTCTAAAGTTGTGAGCGGGGCTTAGCATCCTGGAACCTGTTAGTTAACCTTTCCTTTTACGTTCACTTGACCCTTTCAGTGTGGCGTTCTCAGGTTGGCTGCCATGCCTTTTGTTTAATACAACACACTGAAGGGTTGGTACAGTGAGACTTTCTTCCATCATTTGAGAAAATGGGAAACTTGCAGTTTGGTAGCACTGAAAGGTACCTGTGAGGTTTGTGCTTACTTACAAAGAACACTTGCTAGTCCAGCCTCCTAATACATTTAGCCTCAGGGGAAGAAACAGATGTGAGGACCTTGTCCAGGGTTTAGTGGGGTCCATCCTATATGTTAAGTGAATTCATCTGAAGGTGTGAGGGACTGCTCTTTTCTACACTGCAGTCACTGAAGGATTAAGCATCTCTTACCTATTTGTCCTGCATCCCACCATCTGCTGCGAATAGCATGTAGATTTTAGTCTTAGTCTAGCTGTTTCAGTAGAGCTATCCACAACCCCTCTCCTCTTCCCCCACCCACCCCCACACAGAATTGGACATGATTCAATCAACACCTTCCATTCTTCTAGACTAGTGGTCGGCAGACTCATTAGTCAACAGAGCCAAATATCAACAGGACAACGATTGAAATTTCTTTTGAGAGCCAATTTTTTAAGACTTAAACTTCTTCTAATGCCACTTCTTCAAAATAGACTCACCCAGGCCATGGTTACTTTGTGGAAGAGCCACACTCAAGGGGCCAAAGAACGGCATGTGGCTTGCCAGCCGCAGTTTGCCGACCACTGTTCTAGACACAATGATTAGTTCAGAAAATGCTCATGTCTGAAGTGGGCCAAAGAGATGTAATTCCTGATCTTTCAGTAGAATGCTAAGGACAAAGAATCTCTTTCACTGGGATAATGTGTAGGCAGAGCACCAGTGAGCACCGGCGGAGACAGTGTGCTGCCAATGAAGCGAGCAAGGACGAAAGAGACGTGCCAACCCTACCTGAGTATTGTTGAAAAAAACACGACGCCAAAAATGGAGTCATGGGAACTAAGCTCATGTCATCAAACCAAGACTTACTACTAGCTAACCCAACTGCAGTTCTAGCCCTCCTAGAAATGTCAGCTGCAGCCGGTCAAGCTGGAATCACCTGGTCAGCACTGGAGAGGTAATCGGCCTATGGGCCCCTGCCTGAAACAGCCCACCGTTGCCTGGGAACTCCCTTTTCCTCCCTCTTTCATTGCGTACATGTCCCGGGAGCTCTTTCTTACTGCTGAAGGGGCTGCTGCTGCGCAATGTGGGATAAAGCCCAGTTGAATTCTATTTGTTTGTTTAACACAGTGGTTCTCAACCTTCCTAATGCTGCAACCCTTTAATATAGTTCCTCATGTTGTGGTGACCCCTAACCACAAAATTATTTTCATTGCTGCTTCATAGCTGTAATTTTGCTGTTGTTATGAATCGTAATGTAAATATCTGTGTTTTCGGATGGTCTCAGGCTCTACAGCAGCAGTGCTCAACCTGTCATGACCACAGATTGAGAATTGCTAGCAGGGTCCCCTAAGACCATCCGAAAACACAGATATTTACATTACGATTCATTAACAGTAGCAAAATTACAGTTATGAAGTAGCAACGAAAATAATTTCATGGTTGGGGGTCACCACAACATGAGGAACTGTATTAAAGGGTCGCAGCATTAGGAAGGTTGAGAACCACTGGCTTAACCGCTTCTAGAACCAGCTATACCTGAAGCTCTGAACTTTTGTTACACGAACCAATAAGATAATCTACTTTTTTGTGTGTGCTTAAATACACATTAATTGATTTTATTACTATTTTTTTTATCACTAGCAACTCAGTGAGAAGGATCAGTGGCAAATAACATTAATTAGGTTGAGCTTGGGGCCATCCATTCTTAATTTAGTATTTGTCCTCTCATCATTCAACAATCCCCTTATCTTGTCACCTGTCTGCGTTACCGCCCGCAATAGTTTGCCTGACCCACAGCTTTGGTGCGTGGTGAGAAAGAAGTAAACAAGTGGCACCCGGGTACATTAGCGCTTCTGACCCTACACTGTGGCTTTTTAAACAGATTATGCATGGGTGGCATGGCAGCTGACCATCTGGCCTGCTTATGTAAGATCTGTTCTGAAATGGCCCAGGCCTCGTGGTTTATTTATGTGATGCAGGTGGCCTCTCTCTGAATCCTAATTCAATCCTTATTCAATCTGTCTTGTAGGCTAGGAGCACTAATGACTGCAAGAGAAATGTGTGCTGCTTCGGAGGGCACTATTAAAGGAAAATGGTTCTCAAAGAAATCTCCTGGTGCAGGGAGCCACGTCACTATCAACGATGGGAAAGGAAATTACAAACGTGTCTTGTTTTCTCCTTATTGGAGGCATTGTTTCATCACAGCTGTCACGTCAAGCGCACACCTATTTTGAAAAGCTCTTCACGGCTTTGAATTAAGTACAAATGGAGAAATAAGAGGCTGCATAATTACAGGAGCTAATGGGGCTCTGTTTTGCAAGGCAAAGGCAGGGTTTTGCTGTTACTTTTTATTCACAAGTGGCACCGGCAAGGGGGTGAGGCGTGGCAGAGACATTAGAAAAGAAGAGAAAAGCAACAGCAAGATGCAGTTAAGAGAAACAACCAACGAAATCAGCAGAGGCCTGGCAGGAGACTAAGAATCTTGAAAAGGAAAGCTGAGACCTTTCTAATAGTTGTGGTCCCCGGAGCAGAGGAAAAGAGAAAGGGACAGGGAAGGGGAGGGGGCCTCAGATTCTAACTTGTTTCAACTGAATAAGACATGAGAGTTGATGTAATCTTTGATGTTAAAAAATTTCATTAAGCTGGTTGTTTGCTCTCCATCACAGGTGATTTCAATGGCCTGGGCTCCTGCTTAGTCATGGCTCCTGTCCATCGCCCAGTGGATGTGTGTGAGAGGCCAGCAGAGGGAGCCCGAGATTAATGGGTGGGTTCCAAGTGTAGCCGAGGCAACCATCTTCCCTGTTCAGCTTGTGACCAGGAAGCTCTTTCCACCTGCCTCCTTCTCTTCCCACCTCTCTTCATCTCCCTCTCTTTCCCTAGCTTCTCTCCAAAACAGCCATGATCCCTAAATCCAAATAGTCTGAGTGCTCCCACCTTTTACCAAAGAGGTCACAGGTTGACATTCTGATGGTAGGTCCCATGATGGATGGTAAAGAAAGGCCCCAGTGTGGGTCTAACATTAAAAATCATGTTGAGCCAAAACCGGTTTGCCTCAATGGATAAAGAGTAGGCCTTCGGACTGTAAGGTCCCGGGTTCGATTCCGGTTAAGGCCATGTACCTTGCTTGCAGGCACATCCTCAGTGGGGGGTGTGCAGGAGGCAGCTGATCGATGTTTCTCTCATCGATGTTCCTAACTTTCTATCCGTCTCTCTTCCTGTCTGTAAAAAATCAATAATATATATATATATATATTTTTAAATCATGTTGAATGAAAGAATGTTAAATGTCAAATCAAAAAGCCTATGATCTGCTCTGGCCAGTGTGGCTCAGTTGGTTGAGCGTCCTCCTGTGTACCAAGAGGTTGCAAGTTTGATTCCTGGTCAGGACACATGCCCCAGTTGTGTTACAGGCTCCATTCCCAGTAGGGGGTGTGCAGGAGGCAGCCAATCTATGTTTCTCTTCTCTCTCACATTGATGTGTCCCCCCCCCCCCCTTTCTCTCTCTCTCAAATCCATTTTTAAAAAATCTTTTTAAACAATACCTATTATCTACTATTAAGTGAAAATTACAGGTTACAAAACTGGCAATGATAGCAACTCAGTTGTGTAATTATTTTTTTATTATTATAGAACAAAATAGAAGTTTGTCAAATTAAGAGTGGTTGATTTTGAGGTGTGATGTGTGTATGGGGAGTATTTCAGGAATTTTTTTTTCTTGCTTCATTGTGTATTTATAACTTTCATATGTACAGTGTTATGCAGTCAATGTATACAGCTTTGGTTATCACAGGGAAAAAATACAAGATTATACATGCTTGTGTATGTTTCATGTGTTCTTATACAACACTCTCTGCTTTCTAACACTGTAGGAATGTTCATGTGACCATACTAAGGAGCAACACAGAAGGAAAGAAAGAAAATGAGCTCCTATCTGTCCAGTGTGCTACGGACTGTATTAGAAGCTGAGAAGTGGGAAGATTGATCAGTTACACTCCATGGCCTCAGAAACCTATAGTCACCTACAACGTCTCATTGCCTTGTCACTGGCTCTGAAATGGCACCGTTATGCAGTGCTAACGATGGGATTCGGCCTGCATTCTTAGACACTTTTGTTTCATGTGAACAGCTCAGGGTCCACTTCCAGAAACCTAAATGGGATAGCCCACTATTCTGATCGTACAGGCTGCCCTTTGGCATGGCTGGTGGAGCAGAGGGCTGTCTACACCAGCATCACCACGGGCACGTGGGCAATGCCTCGCGCTGTGGCTACTATGCCCCTGGTGGAAGGAATTTTTCAGCTGCGTTACCATCTTATGGGACCATTGTCATGTATACAGTTCCTCATGGCCCACAATGTCATCATGTGGTGCTGACTACAGTAGCCTGTTTGACAGGCAGGTTCCTATAAGCAAGTGACCCAGGGCCACCTAACTATTCCATGGCTGACTGGATCTTCACCTTCCCATAAGAATCATAATTTCTGCCACTTCCTAGCTTATAACTATTACCTGAATTATTTAATTGTTTTTTATTTCAAAGTATTTTAACAAAAATTATTTTAAAGGAGTTTTATACTACTAATGTAAATGCAAAACAGAATATGTTCCATAAATAAAAGATAGCTATTACAATAAGAACAAATAAAAACTGTACACTGACCCTTCTGGGAGGCTCTGAAGCTCTCTCTTTTTAAAACATATATTTTATTGATTTCAGAGAGGAAGGGAGAGAGATAGAAACATTGATGATGAGAGAGAATCCTGTAACTCAGGCATGCACCCTTGACCAGAATTAAACAGAGGACCCTTCAGTAGGGAGGCCGACGCTCTATCCACCGAGCCAAACCAGCCAGGGTGGAAGCTCTCTCTTTGCCATAAAGAAGAGAGTAGCAGGGAGAATCCAAGATGGCTGCTCCAGGTAGACACCTAACCGCAGCAGCACACAACAATTTCAATGGAATACAACTAAAATGTAGAGTGGACATCGCCCAGAGCTACAGGTAGTCGACTGACTGAAAATTCTACAACAAGAAGGAAAGAGAAAACCAGAAGGAAAATCAGAGGAGCTGAAAAAAAGCCTAAGGTACGGAGACATGCTGCGCGCTCGCACGCACGAGCGCGGAGAGGTCGCAGCCAGAGAGGAGAAGAGGGCTGGGTGCTGCCCGGTGTTCCTTGCAGGAAGGAAATAAAACCCCCAGCCTGGGCTGAACCCCCGAACTGGCAGCGCTGAGCCCCAAGTTATGGGCCAGACCCTGGGGACCCAGGCTCCGGCAGGGGGAGACGGGGCTGTGAGGTGTAATCCCAGGCGAGCAGCGAAAAGCAGGGCCCCTGGAGTCACGCGCACATTGTGCGCAGAGGACTGAATGTTGACTCTGATGCTGGATTACCCTAGCCGGAAGGAACAGGGCCTCCGGCGGCGCTGAGCCTCAGTCCAGACTGCTCTGAACCCCAGTTCTGGGCCAATCCCTGGGGACCCAGGCTCAAGTAGAGGGAGACGGGGCTGTGAGGTGGAGTCCTGGGAGAGCGACGAAAGGCCGAGCCCCGGAGTCGTGCACATTGCTTGCAAGGGAAGGAATGTTGACTCTGATGCGGGATTGCCCTGGAGGGAAGGAAACGGGAGCCCCGGCTGTGTTGGGCCCCAGTTTCGACTGCTCTGAACCCCAGTCCTGGACCAGACCCTGAGGACCCAGGCTCGAGCAGGGGGAGACGGGGCTGTGAGGCGGAATCCCAGGGGAGTGGCGAAAAGCGGAGCCCCCAGAGTCGCGCACATTGCGCGCAGAGGACAGTCTGTTGACTCTGATCCTAGACTCCCCTAACGGGAAAGAGAAAAAAAAAGCTCCAGACTGGAGGAATGCGACAGGGAGCAGGAGCCCCTGCTGGATACCGGCCAACCGGTGACAGGGCCCCCAAGGGGGGGGGGGGGGGGGGTGCCCCTGAGCCTTTGACCTCTGAGCGCGGGCAACAGAGCCAAGGCCTTGGGCTGCTTCCTGGGCGGCGCCGACCCCGGCAACAGGCTGGAGCAGCGCGGGAGCCCGCGGAGAACAAAGGGGTGCCACAGGCCAACCTGCTGAGCTCCCAGGACAAGGAGGAAGAAACCAAAGAAGTTCTCAATGTGAAGAAATCAAGTGAGAGCAAAAGATAGTAAAATTACTTAAGAAAGAATACAAAGAAGATCTTGAAAAATCAAAGACTAAGTCAGAACTCAACTCACCAGCCAACATTGCAACATATATGTGTTTAAAAAAAAAAGAAAAAGGACAGAATGTTGGAACAGCGGCGGCCAGGCCTAGAGTACCCAGGCACAAGGCAGTGGCAACCGGGCCCGGAGCAGCAACGGCCAGGCCCCAGAGCAGCAGCAGCCAGAACCAGAGCAACAACAGCCAGCACTGGAGCAGCCAGACCTGGGGCAGTGGCAGCCAGGCCTGAGGCGGAGGCAGCCAAGCCCAGGGTGGCCAGTCCAGGAACACCCAGACCCGGAGTGGCCGGGCCCGGAGAAGCCAGGACCAGAGCAGCCGGGTTGGGAGCAGCCAGGCCCAGAACAGCAGTAGCCAAGCCCGGAGCATCCAGGCTGGGAGTATCCAGGCTGGGAGTGGCCAGACTCGGAGCAGCCGGGCCCGGGGCAGCCGGGCCCAGAGCAGCCGGGTCGGGTGCGGCCAGGCCCAGAGCAGCAGCTGCCAGGCTGGGAGCGGCCACGCCCGGAGCAGCCAGGTCTGGTGCGGCCAGGCCCGAAGCAGCAGCTGCCAGGCTGGGAGCGGCCAGGCCTGGAGCAGCCGGGTCTGGTGCGGCCAGGCCCGGAGCAGCAGCTGCCAGGCTGGGAGCGGCCACGCCCGGAGCAGCCAGGTCTGGTGCGGCCAGGCCCGAAGCAGCGGCTGCCAGGCTGGGAGCGGCCAGGCCCGGAGCAGCCAGGTCTGGTGTGGCCAGGCCCGGAGCAGCGGCTGCCAGGCTGGGAGTGGCCAGGCCCGGAGCAAGCGGGTCGGGTGCGGCCAGGCCCGGAGCAGCGGCTGCAAGGCTGGGAGCGGCCAGGCTCGGAGCAGCCTGGTCGGGTGCGGCCAGGCCTGAAGCAACGGTTGCCAGGCTGGGAGCAGCCAGGCCTGGAGCAGCCAGGTCTGGTACGGCCAGGCCTGGAGCAGCAGCTGCCAGGCTGGGAGCGGCCAGGCCCGGAGCAGCGGCTGCAAGGCTGGGAGCGGCCAGGCTTGGAGCAGCCGGGTCGGGTGCGGCCAGGCCCGGAGCAGTGGCTGCAAGGCTGGGAGCGGCCAGGCTTGGAGCAGCCGGGTTGGGTGCGGCCAGGCCTGAAGCAACGGTTGCCAGGCTGGGAGCAGCCAGGCCTGGAGCAGCCAGGTCTGGTACGGCCAGGCCTGGAGCAGCAGCTGCCAGGCTGGGAGCGGCCAGGCCCGGAGCAGCGGCTGCAAGGCTGGGAGTGGCCAGGCCCGGAGCAGCCGGGTCGGGTGCAGCCAGGCCCGGAGCAGCAGCTGCCAGGCTGGGAGCAACCAGGCCCGGAGCGGCCAGGCCCGGAGCAGCTGGGCCCAGAGCAGCCGGGTCGGGTGTGGCTAGGCTCGGAGCAGCAGCAGCCAAGTCCAGAGCATCTAGGTCAGGAGCGGCAGTGACCAGACCTGGAGCAGCTGGTTTTGGAACGAACCAGAGCAACAGAGGCCAGGCCTGGAGCAGCCAGGCCCGGAACAGCTCGCTCCTCGCCTGCCCCTGCCCCACGGCTGCCTCTCAGACATGGCTGGAAACTTCTGTGGGAACTTGAGGATCTGCTGAATCAAGTGATGAAGGCTTAGATCTGGATGTGCTGGGTTAGTATAGGGCTGGGGTGTTGATCTGTGAGTGCCTTGGGTGGGGCCTGGATGAGGCTGGTTGACCTATTTGGAAATGTCTTTTGTGTGAAATGTATCATTGGGCATGTGGAGGTATTATTGATATGAGAAAATGCTAAGTAACTGATTTACTATCTGAAAAGGGATTTACTATCGGGGAAAGGGAGGGAGGAAGAGACTGAACATAAACTGCACCTATGGATGAGGACAATGGGGGATGGGGAGGGGGCGGAGGGTGGGGTGGGAACCTGGTGGAGGGGGGAAGAAATGAGGAACCTTTGTAATAATATGAACAATAAAGATTGATTTAAAAAATAAATAAATAAATAAAAAGAAGAAGAGAGTAGCAAGTTTGAGAGATGGTCAAGACACACTGCCCCGCACTGAGGCTTTCTCCTGGACATTGCCAGCAGGTCAGAACAAGTGCTGAGAGGGAGTAGCTTTGTATGCAGCTTGTTGCAGGTCTTCACTGATACCAACGTGGCTTTGAGAAATATGGCATTTGATGCAAAGCCAAGAAAAATATCCCAGCCAGAGCAGAACAGAGAAACCTAGCCATTAGAAAGACAAGACTGAGTTTAAAGACAGTGTAAATCAAATTTTACTACCATGAGTCTCCAGATTATGGCAGGATCTTTTTTTTTTAATAATAAATAAATACCTTGAAACATCAGCATTAAATGGAACATGAAACTAAAAGCAGTTTTTGAAAGAATAAAAATGTATGTCTCATGTTTGAGAGGGTATTCCATGAGAAGACAGTGCAATTGAGATCGGGAGAACATACATTTAGGAACTGAATAGATGTGTATTCAGATCCACTCAGCAATTTATTACACATACACCTGCGCTTCTCTGAGCATTTTGTTCCCATCTATAAGCCTGGGAGAAGGGTGGTTTTCTCAGAGAGACATAGATCACCTGCCTCTTGCACACCCCCTACTGGGGATATGCCCGCAACCAAGGTACATGCCCTTGACCGGAATCGAACCCAGATCCCTTCAGTCCCCAAGCCGACACTCTATCCATTGAGCCAAACTGGTTTCGGCTCAAGTTAACTTTCATTTCAATCTTGTGAAGAGCTTAGTGAGAGGCTAAGATTGTATTAGAATTACATGCCCCCCAGAGACCTGTGCTCCAATGAAAAACATCCAGTCATCCCTTTTCTTTTTTTCCAAAGCCTTATTGTTCCTTGAATTTATATCAAGACCTGATCGGCAGAAGACACTATTTTTGAAAATAACAGATTTATAATACAAAGCAAATCAACTAGAAAAAAACTGTTTTCCTTTAAAATCACCAGTGCTGATGATCCTATAGTGTGATCAGCTTTACTAGTAGAAAAGGTGGGACAGGAAGGCCCCTTCCATCTAAAAGCAAAGGATTCTATCATCTAGCCCACTGGTTGGCACACTACAGCTCTCAAGCCACACGTGGCTCTCGAGTCGCGGTTTGCCGCTCTGTTGGCTAATGAGTTTATCGACCACTGTGTAAGGCATTACCCTTAACCAGAAGTTTTGACTTTAGGTTAAAGACATTAGTACATTATTAAAATGTTTTTTAAGTGTTTTTCCCTAAGGCAGTGGTTGGCAAACTCATTAGTCAACAGAGCCGCAGTTTGCCAACCTCTGATCAGGCAGATTACAACGCTTTATTTCTATTTTACTAAATCTAAGTTTCAAAAGGTTAGGGGTAAATTAAAAACCAGCCTGTAATAAAAAAAATAAATAATTTCTGAAATTAAAGCGTAAATTAAGAGAAAAAAAAAGAGTCAATAATAGAAAAAAATTAAACCAATTTGCAGTAAAATTTGAATTATATAATCCCAGGTTTTCCTTATTTAAGAAATACTGACAAAGAATGACACTTTTGAAGATGAGTGATGACAAAAGCTCGAACTCGATGTCCTGATCAATTCAGAAATTTACGGTAAAGCAATTTCCAGGACTTTCAAAGTGGCCTCCATAATGATGTTTAACTCACTCCTTTGCAAGTTCTCAAACAAAGAATGTCACTTTATACAGTAAAGAAGGCAACTCAAAGTGCATTTTCTAAGCAATGAAGGAAGCTTGTGAGTGTTTGGAAGTTGATTTAATTTCATTAATTTCTTCATTTCCTTTTGCACTCAGATTTCGAACTCTCTAATCCTCTCAACATGTCTGCACTGCCCCTGCACTGGCTGGTTCGCATTGTCCCTGGAGGGCCTTCTCAGTGACAGACCAGCAACTCAGTGATTCTCCACCATTTAAGCTGTCCAAGCCTCCAATAAACTTAGCAAACAAAGCAAAGGAATCCAAATACCATCTCCTTCAATTCACAGAAACTTCAGCTTTTATGTGCGGGAATTAATGCCACTGTTTAAAGGAATGACTTTTAAAAAATGGGGCAGTTGTGCCAAAACCGGTTTGGCTCAGTGGTAGAGTGTCGGTCTGCGGACTGAAAGGTCCCGGGTTCGATTCCGGTCAAGGGTATGTACCTTGGTTGCGGGCTCCGGTAGGGGGTGTGCAAGAGGCAGCTGGTCGATGTTTCTCTCTCATCGACGTTTCTAGCTCTCCATCTCTCTCCCTTCCTCTCTGTAAAAAATCAATAAAATATATATATTTTTTTAAATGGAGCAGTTGTTATTTACCATCGCCGTGTAATAAGGTGTCAAAGGTTATCACAACAGGATATCTGTGTTTAAGTGGGAAGAGACACAGAGACAAAGTCAAGCTAGCTGTCCCTGTTTGGTTTCCCAGCGGGAGGCAAGGCTGCTAACACAGACTGAGTACCTACAGCAGCAATGGCCACAGTGGTCCTTCCCAGTTCCCAGACCTGACTTCCATTCTATTGTGGGTGACAGAAGCAAACAGTAGAATAGAACCATTCTAACTGAGTACCTGCGATGTGTAATATGTTACTGGCATCTTCTCTGGGTCATGCTACATGTATGCATTTTCTTCCCCGTCGTGTAGAAAGAGGGTAGCCAGCTTCTAGAAGTGATCTCTCTGGCACAGGAGAGATGAGCCTGCGCTGATGGTTGTTTGGGAGCGTGAATGTCCTCAGGGCCTCCCTTTGACCACCATCTCTACGTGTCCCATCTCATGATCTTGCTTCCTCCCACATTCCTCCAGTACGTTCTCGCTATGACTAACACTGTCATTCTGTGGTAGGCAGTTAGAAGTGAGCAGAGCAAACACAACGGGGCAGGTACAGAAGGTCCCCAGGCTGGAAAGACCCAGGGGCCTAGCAATGGACAATCAACTGCAGGGTGGGACCGCGCCCCAGGCAGACTTTTCCTCCCCTAGCATGGGCTGGCCACGTGGTTTGCACCCCTCACCTTTCCTCCCTGGCGGTAACATCTAGGCCTCAGTTGTATTTCAGCTCCAGGCCCAAATAAGCAACAAAACCAGCCACGGCTGACCTGACCTCAGGACGTATGACCCCTTGCCCTGGTGCCAACCAACCATGCACATTACAATGGACACACCTGGAAAGCTGACACACCTGGAAAGCTCTGAATGTTCTATAAGGATCTTTGCCTGGAACCGCCCCTAAAATTCCCGCCCTTAAACCACTTAGGAAGGAGGACCCAGTGCGCTCTCTCCTGGGAGCCTTTCCCTTTCCTCTCTTCCTCCCCCCCTACCCTCTCTGTCTCTCTCCCCCTCCTCCTCTGCCTCTCTTCCCTCCCTCCCCAAACCCCCACCCCCACTCCCTCTTCTTCTCTCCTCCTCCCGCTCTGCCTCTCTCTCCCTCCCAGCCCCAGGCACATTACGTTAGCTTCCGCGCTTCCAAATTCCAAAGGCCCTTCCTTTGCCTCCATAACAGTAACTTGTTTCCTAAGCCCATTCCTTCTAGGAATGACTGTTCTACCTCTGTAATTGACCGAGTAAATGTTCTCTTACAGTTTGGGTCTTGGCTCTGTTTTCTCTCCTGGCAGGGACCCTAGTACTGAGGTTGCTGAGCCCAGGTTTGGTCTGACACCACCTGTCAGGCACCTGGTGCCGTTCCGCTGCCTACAACAATTTCAAACCTCTGTCTCTGTATTTGTTGGAAAAGGCCTGGCTGTAGAGACCCACCCACTCGCCCCTGGCTCTGGGCTTACTGGTGAAAGACATTGAGGCTTAGCGCAGGTTAGGTTGCACATGTACTAAATGGTCCATACATTTTTTTTTTTAAATGGTTGTGCCTTACCTGATAAACAGTGATACATATTTATTTTTTATTTTTTATTTTTTTTATACTTTATTGATTTTTTACAGAGAGGAAGGGAGAGGGATAGAGAGCTAGAAACATCTATGAGAGAAAAACATCGACCAGCCGCCTCCTGCACACCCCCCCACCTGGGATGTGCCCGCAACCAATGCACATGCCCTCGACCGGAATTGAACCTGGGACCTTCCAGTCCACTGAGCCAAACCGGTTTCGGCAAGGTCCATACATTTTAACCCAGGTTTTTCCATTCCCACGCCAGTGTTCTTTCTTCTCATGTGTGGTCCCCTCACTGCAAGTACATTTGTATTCCTTTAAAACTGGTTTTCCATGCTCATTGTAACAATAATGCAAACTATTAAGGAAAACGCAAAATAAAATTAAAATTACTCAAATTCCCACCAAACAATAATGGATACTTAGAGGTATTATTTTCCAGTTGTTTTAATGCATCTTACAAAATTGGAATGATCCAGTAATTACATTAGTCTATATCTTTTTTATTTTTAATCAACATATTAACACCATTTTCTTACTTAAAAATATTTTAAGAACATGGTCGCTAACCATTGCAAATGATTTCTTCATATTAATGTACCAGTTTATTTCAACCATTCCGGTGACATTTTAAAACAATCTTGGTTATCAACTCTTTCATCTTAGATGTTTATTCCATAAGTGGAATGATTACATGAACAAGGTATGGAATTCAAATTAAGGACATTGGCTTTTATTATCAACAGTTGCAGATGGAACAGGATAAGTAGCAGGGGCACCCTATACAGAGAAGATAATTACAAAAAAGCCATGTGAGCATGTCTGAGTCCGTTCTAAGACAGGTTTCTCACAATTAAAAAGAAACACTTTCCGCGGAGGCAGCATTTGCACAGCACCGGGCATTCAGATCAAGAACAAAAAGTGGTCCCACTGCGCGTGGCAGTCTGTCGAGCACTGAGTCATCTGTGTGAGCTCCGGTGGCCTTCGGGCTCATAGAGCACTGCATCAAAAACTATATATATATATATATATGTATGTATGTATATGTATATATGTATATATACATATGTGTGTGTATATGTGTGTGTGTGTGTGTATATATATATATATATATATATATATATATATATATATATATTTTTTTTTTTTTATTGAGTTTGGAGAAAGGGGAAGGGAGGAGAGGGAGATAGAAACATCGATGAGAGAGAGACTATGGGCTGCCTCCTGCATGCCCCCCACAGGGGACTGAGCCCTCATGTGCCCTATGGGGAATCAAGCAGGCCACATCGTGGTGCATGGGATGAGGCCCAACCCATTGAGCCACACTGGCCAGGGCCAGAGCACTGCATTTTTCAAGTGAGAAGGGAAAACAGTCCGACAACACTGCCACCTGACAGTGCTGTGTGATGGACGATGTCTTAAGCGTTTCTATGGGAAGCACGAAAGGCCACTGTAACGGACAAGAGGCAGCACGTGATGGACACATGACACCCACAGCGTTCTCTGACATCTCCCGCCCTCCTCCCTGTGGACTCCGAGAACGTGGGCTTGACCTCATCGCTGATTCGGGTCTAACCAGGATTTCGAGGAGCCACAGCTGCCGGCTTGCACAGAGGTGTTTCTGCCTGTGGCACATTTCAGACCCGGGAACTCAATTGTGGCCGAAAAGCAGCAGGAGGAGGCCTGGCAGCACGTGCTCGGCCCCGTCTCCAGAGAATCCGGTGGCCTCTGACCCTTGCTTGATGCGGCCAGCAAACCTTCTAGATGTAACAGTCACATTTCCCCACAACAACTGCTCACCACCCACCAGCCCCCGAGAGCCACGCTGAGACCGTTGTGAGCTACAACGTGGCCACAGACCACTGTCGCCCAGGGCCTCAGCCTCCTGAAGCCCAAGCACTGAGCACTCACTGCGCATCTTCAATGAGACCTACACTCCCCAGACTGGCTTAGGGAGGAACAGAATCCCCCTAGAGCTTCTCCTGCTGTTATAAATGGCCCTCACCTGGCTACTTCCCTGGACTATTTCCTCTGGCGTTAGGCTTTTCCAAGCTTTAGAAAACCCCAACGCCCTGCCCTCCCATCCTTCCAGCCCATGGTCATCTCATTACTGCCAAGGAACAATGTCAACTTCTGCTCTGAGTGAGGGAGAGAGAAAAGATAGACAGATGATAGATGATAGATAGATAGATGATAGGGAGATGATGATGATGATGATATAGATAGGTAGATGATAGATAGATAGATAGATAGATAGGTAGATGATAGATGATAGATAGATAGATAGATAGATAGATGATAGGGAGATGATGATGATGATATAGATAGATAGATAGATAGATAGATAGATAGATAGATGATAGATAGATGATAGATAGATACATGATAGATATAGATGATAGATAGATAAGCATTAGAAGGAAAAAGACCCCATCACAACTCTGAGAGAATGCTTAGGAAAGACAAGGGTGATTTATTCCACCTTTGGAAGCTGGATTTTATAGAGCGAGGCAGACACGCTTACACTGCTTTCTTGTCCCGGATTAAGTGACAAACAGCTAAAGATCCATAAACTCGCGATTGCCCTGGGCACGGTGGCCTGTTTCTTCTCCAGAACACAGCGCCGGTGCCCCTTCCTCACAGGCGGCCTCCGACTTGCAGGCAGAATGTGGAAGAGTTACTCTCACCGCTGCCCTCCTCGCACGGCCTCGCCCCGCTCCGTGGCCCTGCCTCACACAGCTCCGTGGCCCTGGGCGCTGGTTCAGGCGGGGCTGCATGTGCGGGGCGGCTGCCTGCACCAGGGACAGCTGCCAGCGAGCAGGCTCCTAACTCACGTGGCTCGCTCGGGGTGCGTGGAACTGCGCTCTCCTTCCACCACAGAGAACAAACCCATCACAGAGACGCTCCTCTGCTGAGCTCCCCGCTGCCAGGTGGCCAGGAGATGGTAAGAAGGTCCAAGCAGGCCTGCTGGGTGCAATTTTCAGGAAAGCAGATCAGAGGGTGAGGAATCTTCTGGAACACGCATTTCCCCTTCCCGCCTGGAACGCAGACGCCACTGGAGTGGGAGCAGTGAGCCTGGGACCCCAAGGAGAAGGCAGAAGCAGGCAGAGTCCCCGAAGGCCCCCGGGAGTCACTGTGTGCACAGGGCAGCCTGCGCCCAGACTTCCCGTTACATGAGAAAAATTAAAGAAACCCTCACGTGGTTTAAGTGTTCTGGTGTTTCTGTCACTTGCTGCCCCGTCATTTGTAGCCGATCGAGGGGCAGCCTTCCCAGCACTCTGAGCAGAGCCTGGCGCGCAGCAGAGTCAGCACTGATGGAGCAGAAGGAGAAGCGTGGAAGGCTTTCAGAATCAGGTCCCGTAGGTAAGTGCTGGTGTTCACAGACGCCAATCATATTTTTTATCTCTAAGATTATAAATCAATTGACAAAAACACAGGAGAAAACTAGAAAGGTCTATTTTTTAAATACGCTTTGAGCCATGCATTTAATATTTACTGACCTCCTCCCATGCACACACACCACGCCACGTGGTGGAGGGAAAGCAGCACCCATGCAGGCCAGGATCCCTGCGCTCACGACGCCTCTGTTCCTGGGGAGGAAGGCGATGAACGGGGTTCCGTGGGTTAGAAGGCCCGCGGCTTTGAAAGAAGGTGCTCTGAGGAGCCCGCTGAGCCAGAGCTGAGAGGGTGACGTGCGAGCAACACAGGGAAGAGTGTTCTAGGCAGAGGGACCAGCAAATGCGCCGGCCTGCGCCTGGCTGGCAGCTCAGTTGGTTGGAGCATCATCCTGTTCACCAAAAGGCGGCAGGTTTGTTTCCAGGTCAGGGCACATACCTAGGTTATGGGTTCGATCCCCGGTCGGGACACATATAGGAGGCAACCGATCTGTGTTTCTCTCTCTCTCTCAAAATAAATTTTTAAAAACACATGGCCTTGCAGTGAACACTCTCGTGGTCTTGCCCACGAGCCTCAGTGACCACTCTAAGGACAGCCTGAAGTCAAAGTGTCAGCATCCACATCCTTTTTGCCTCTCTTCCCAGGGTCCCAGGACACATCCTTCGCCTTCCAAACAAATGATTTACACTCAGCTGCTTGTCTCCAAGTCTGCTCCTGAGCGAACAAACCGAGAACCGAGAACCCCCAAGTTTGGACATGTAAAGAGGCTAGCATTGCTGTAGGGGGGGGGGAGGATGGTAAGAGAGGAAGTCAGAGAGGATCTAGGGCACAGGACACAGCCCTGCGCGAGGCTCAGATTGGGCACCAGGTGGGATGGAAGCGAGTGCAGGTTTGCAGTGACACGTTCTGACCTACGTGGTAAAGGCTCACTCTCGCTGCTCTGTTGGGAACAGTTTGAAAAGGGTGGTGAGCCGAAACCGGTTTGGCTCAATGGATAGAGCATCAGCCTGCGGACTGAAAGGTCTCAGGTTCGATTCTGGTCAAGGGCATGTATCTTGGTTGTGGGCACATCCCCAGTAGGGGGTGTGCAGGAGGCAGCTGATCAATATTTCTAACTCTCTAGCTCTCTCCCTTCCTCTCTGTAAAAAATCAATAATATATATATATATATATATATATATATATATATATATATATATAATTTTTTTTTTTTAAAGAAAAGGGTGGTGGTGCTGGGAGCAGGGAGACTTCTAAGGGAATTACAAGCTTGCGCCAGAGGGATAGCCTATGGCTGCTGAAGCCACAGAGATCGCCCTGTCCCTCCTCACCGCAGGTGAGTTTATCCTCCATGGAGAGCAGCCGAATCGTGGTGCATTCTTTTGTAAAGTATATTAAATGTCAGTCAAATGCAGTATGTATTGTTCCAACAACATGCAGAAGGTGGTTGGAGCGACAGTTCTGAACAGAGATGACCATGTAAACAGTTTTCAAGGCAAAGCAGCTACACTGTGTGCCATCAGGAGGCGTGCTCGTGTGTGCCAAGTGCGCACTGAAATGTTCACAGGGCTCCAAACTGGACTTTCATATGCCCCTCAGCGGCGGGATGGGTAATGTTTATATGTGCAAACCACAGAATACATGGAAGTGAGATTGACTAGACCATAAGCAATAACATATATAAACTCACGGACAACGTACAGGAAAAGAAGCCAGAGACAAAACATAATTCTACTTACAGGACCTTCAAGACCCAGCAAACCTCATCTGTGCTGTTCTGTCAGGAGACTTCTCTCCTGGATGGGGCAGGGTAACTGGATCTGAGCAGAGGGGAGTGCCCAGGTGCTGGGTACCTCCCATTTCTCGGGAGAAGTGCAGAGTACCGGGGTACAGACATTTCATAAAAATGAAAATTCACTGAGCTGTACACTTTTGAGTTGTGCAATTTTCTGCAATATAGGATATATCAAAAAAGTTTAAAATTCTGAAGCTCTAGAACATTTACACACACATAAGTGTGCATATATAAATGCAAAACTGATCTTTGGTATTAGGCAAAAAAATGCTGGATTTATCACAAAATTTTGTCTGTTAAAACTTTATGCCAAGCAAAACAATAAACAGGTGATTTGTTCTTTGCCTTCTGTGTGTAGTTGCAATCAGAAATAACATTAAGTAAGAAACAATTATTTTATCTTCATTTTCTTTCAAGGTTAATTAATTCCCATTAAACCTGCCCTCACCTGAAAACAGGCCCACTGTGGAAGTGTGCTCCTCAGACAGAGCGGCTGCTGTGGCACGAAAAGGGCAGGAGGAACAGTCACTCTGCCCGGGAAGCCTGGCCAGTTCCCTGTGAAGTGGGGAGCGGAGGTTCCAGCGCCAGGACCAGAGTCCAGGTGGAATGGAGTGATGAGCTACACTCTACCTGCTGGAGGAGCCCAGGCCCTGGTGGCATTCTGGTGCCTCTGAACACCGGTACAGTTGTCTCCTCTTATTTATGTGGCCATTTGCCAAACACCTGGTCATTTCCCAGCTCCGTAACAGCCCTAGGGGCTGAGAGGACTGAAATCTCCAGGAATGCCAGCCCTCTCTTCCTGCACCACATAGTAACCTCTTTTCTTTTTTTTGAATATATGTTTATTGATCTCAGAGATGAAGGGAGATGGAGAGAAATAGAAACATCAATGATGACAGAGAATCATTAACCAGCTGCTGCCTCCTTCACGCCCCACACTGGGGTATTAAGTTCCATGCTTTTTTTTTTTTTTTTTTTTTTTGGGGGGGGGGGGTGAGCATCTTAAATCTTACCTGTTTCAAATGGTAATAGTTCCCCAGTATCATGAAATTTCATTCATTCATTTGCTTAGCAAGGTCCGTTAGGAAACACAGGCATTTCTCTAATATAATATGTAATAATCAATTAACATGCTACAAATATTTCCAAGATCATTGTTGCAATGATCCTCACAAATGCTCTGTGAGGGAGGTATGATTACTCTCATTTTACAGATCAGGGAATAAGGCTCAAAAGATAGGTGACTATGCCGAGGTCACATAATGCTGGACACGCCACCCAAATCATCTGACCCCACTAACTACCAGAGTTTCTGCCAGGAGCTGTAATAGATTGGTGAGCAAGTCAAAAGAGGTTCTTACCATCATGGGCCATATATTCTAGATGAAAATCTATTTGAGGAATTGTAAGGAGACCAGTGTGGTTGGACTGGAGGGAGGGAGAGGAACTGAGTCAAGAGGAGGCATCAGAGATGTAATTTGGTCATTTGTCCACAACTGCTTACTTCTCAAACCTCATCTTCCTCCTTTTCTTCCCCATGATCTTTTGCACAGAACTCTGGTTTCACTTTTGTCTTTTTTGAGTCAAGAGCGAGAAGGGTTAAATCCAATGATGCTAACTCTGGATCCCAGTAGTTTTATAACAGCAGGCGTGTTGGAGAAATGGTAAAGGAGATTCTATGGATGGATCTTCCTAACACTGTTTTCTTTTTTCCTTCTCATTTGGAAGTCAGTTGACGGGATGAATCATTGTCTTTGCAGTGAGGAATTGCTGAGTCAAGAAAATACGCTGCTTTCCTCGGTGGGACACCCACTCGTTCAGTAACACATCTGTCCTGAAGTGGGGGGCAGCGGTGTGTTTAAAAGCTGTGGCAGTGAGCTGTGCTCCAAAATTTGAAGGGAGAGCCCTGATATTCTTAGTTCCACAGCTGCAGAATTTATGGGATAAGCCTTGGGTTTTGGCTTCTGTTAGAACGAACAGACTTTGTATCTGACAAATCCCCTAGGCCCAATGTAAACAAATAGATTAATGATGTCTTCCAGCAATTAGCAATCCCACAGGATTATTGTCCCGACAAACTCTGTTACCACGAGGAGGGAGGTTTCTTTATTTGTTTGTTTTTGTTTTAAGTAAAGTGAGGAGTGGAATTTGAATGTTAGATGTAATCCTTTTGAACCAGAGCATCAGAAAGTTTCAGTGGACAAGGAATATTTCCATGTGCAGGTGAGACCTAGAGTCCAACAACCCCAAGCACTATTCATAAGGCCTCCTAACAGGACACTGGTACACCTGAGGCAACCACATTTGCCCTTTGCTGTAAGAGCCAAGGTGACACTTAAAGGAAGTGGCAAACCAAGGACTAAAGGGTTGACAGGGCAAGCACCACCCTTGACAGACCTCATACCTTATACTGCCATTATCCCTTTGCTGAAATGCAGGGTCACTAAAACCCCCACATGTCAACAATATGGAACAATATGTCAACAAGTGGAACAAGAGTGGACCATATAATAAGATAGCAATGATAAAGACAACAACAGATAGCTTCTGCCACTTAGTGAGCATATTATGAGCCAGGAGCTTGACATTTTTTATCTAATTTCACTCTCGCATCATCCCTGTGAGGTAGATACTAGTATAATAACAGATGCTTCCAGAATACTAGATGCTGCTATAATCCCCATCACACAGAAAACAAAACTCAGAGTCTAAGTCATAGGTAACATGCCCAAGGTCACTGGGAGACTGAATTTTAGAACTTCAAATTCTAGAAATGAGCTTAAGCACTAAGCATTATGCCCCGTTCAGAGCATTTGTGTAAATCTGATCATATTTCTGTTTTTAAAGACTCTTTGAAAGCAGAGTTAGATGTTTTGAAATCCACTGAGCCTGTTTTTCATTGGAGATAAGTCTTT
Organism: Pipistrellus hanaki; assembly: GCF_964339955.1. Classification (NCBI taxonomy): domain Eukaryota; kingdom Metazoa; phylum Chordata; class Mammalia; order Chiroptera; family Vespertilionidae; genus Pipistrellus; species Pipistrellus hanaki. The sequence goes on from NC_140515.1 coordinate 12,150,109, forward strand.
TAGTTATGCTTTGATTTGGTTGTATTTCTAAGTTCACAGATTCATAGTAAACAAACATGTCAAGCTCAGTCAAAGACAATCTAAATTATGTATTAACTAGAGGCCTAGTGCACAGATTCTTCTGGCCTGCGCCATATCCCAATCTGAGACCCCTTAGGGAATGTCTGACTGCCAGTTTCAGCCCAATCCCCGAATTCCTGCAGGCCATCCTGGCCTGAGGGTGTTGGCCAAAATGGTCAGGACTGGGCACATCTCTGCTGCCATTCATCCAGGCCCTGCTGTGTTTGTTGCTGCCCAGTAATATTACCAGAGAGGCAGGAGAGGCTCCTGCCCCCACAGCTGCACTCGCCAGCTGTGAGCCCGGCTTCTGGCTGAGCATCACTCCTGCTGTGAGAGCACACTGATCACCAGGGGGCAGCTCCTGCTTTGTATCCTGGTGGTCAGTGCACAGCATAGCAACTGGTCAACTAGTCGTTCTGGTTGTTCGGTCGTAACTGTCACTTAGACTTTTATGTACATATAGATTTGGTTGCCTAGCTGTCCATATTCTATGCCATTTGAAACAGTCAATTTGTATATAGCTTGTTTGTTTGAGTTTTAAATGCCATGACAGAGTTCACCCTTTTTAACAAAACAAAAATAAATCACACATAAATCTCCTTTTGGATGGATAAAAGAGAAGAAGGGAGGGAAAGATGGGGAGTGGAAGGGAGGAGGAAGGCTGATGAACAGGAGAAAGAACAACCTCTCATAGCATCCTAACTGACATCCAGTGAGGAGAGAGCAGGGAGAGGAAACCACCCTTTAGGTTTCTGAGATGCCTGACAAAGCATCCTTACGTTAGGAGAGTTCTTGGCCACAGGTAATGAGAGGCTTCCTTTCCCCTACCAGCTTCTGATCAAATAGCTCATTTTGTAAGGTACCAAGCAACAGGCTCAGAACTTGGAGAGACAGACTTTGGTTAGAGTAGTTAACAACAAGATCTCTTGTATTTTCTTCTCAAAATTGCATTAAGTAATATATTAAAACATAGGTCTTATACACCTTCTCAGATTATCCTAACGGCCCTTGCTTTCTCCTGGCAAGTGCCTCATTCATACAAGGTCGATCTTTCACTTCCAGAGAGGGGATTGCTTCTGAGAAGATGCCAAGGGGGTGGATTATAGAAAAGGTGAGAGGAGAATTCGGTCCCCATGAGGGTAAACCTTGGCCAGAGGGAAATGGGGCTGGGCGGGAAGAGGAACACAACTTCCCCTTCCTTTCCCTCATCCGTGACTGATTCCAGGCACATTGCCTCCTGTACTTCCTCCAGGAAAGTACTGTGTGCAAAGCCAACAAGCCTGGTACGTGGTTTACATGGCTCTTCATAATGCAAAGCATCCCAGTCCTTCTTTCCTTCCTTGCCTGGTTTTCCCCCTCACCACACCCTCCTAAAAGAATGTTTTAGTGCCTTACACATGGCTGCACAGCTAGAGGCCAAGCCCTGGGAGAGGGGTGCAGCTATTCCACTACATTCTTGCCAATGGGATGTGAGCAGACGTGATATATACAAACTCCAAGGTCTTTTCCTTAAAAAAACAATTTAGTGTACGCCTCCATCTCACCCTCCTGATGCCCTTCTTTTCTCTCTCCATCACCCCACTCTCCACTGGCTGGGAAGTAGTAGCAAGTCAAACAATTTGGGAGTCTACAAATCACTGATGGATGAACTGCCATGCCAGTACTGGACCATTCATCTTGGGTTCTTAAGTGAGGGGGAAATAAACTTATGTATTTAAAATGAAAATGTATTAGGTGCCTCAATCTTTTCTTCTTTCTAAAGAATTCAAGCCAAGTCCAGTAATAATCAGGTATCACCTGCATTTTGTTTGTGAGCTTTCTTCTGGTGAACATTCTTCCCTTGAGTGATACTAAGTGCTCTGGCTTAAGGGAAGGGGCTATCTCACTTAGAAGGGCAGATAACACTGAAAACCAGTGTTTCTCTGGTCAGGTTACAGTGGTGACTCCGCTCAGCTTTCCCCTTCCCTTATATCTGAGACAACCCACAGATGACATCCAAATGCAAGCATTGATTTCTGAAGCCCTGCGGAGGTGATTTTCTTTATTTTCAAATAAAACTATGAGAAAGATAGGATGCATGTTCAAATTCTCATGTTAGAGAGAACACAGAGTTAAGAAGCTCTCAGGCATCCGTCCACTTCCCTTATTAAAGTGACTAAATGAACTCTTGGGAATGGACTAGCCTTGGTCTTTTGTGCTCAACTCAATATGAAAGAAAAACTACCACAAGGCCAATGGCCGCGGCCGAGGCCTGCTGAGCAGGGTCAACCAAAAGTCCTCTGGCAAAATACTGAATCTAAAGACAATGTGACTGGGAGTGAGATGAGAGGGATTATAGAGATAATACAAGACAGGAAAAAATTTAAGTATCCCCATCTGATTAGCAATTCTGCTGCTAGGCTTTTACCTTGGGGAAATTACTGAAGAGTCAGGTTTACTAGAAAGTGATATTATGGCAGGATTATTCATATTAATGTAATAACACAAACCCCCAAAGTAATAGAAGTTCTACTGTTAGTAATATGTTTTGCAAATTCTGGTATATTCACACAATATAATACTAAGTAGTCACTCAAAATGATGATAAAGATTTGTGTTTTGGGTTGGCATTAGGGGTATCAGTAGGAAACCATGATGTGCATTAAACTTACACACACACACACACACACACACACAAACAGCCATACACACAGATAGATGTAGATGTCTGTTAGTATACACAAATCTATTTCCTAGTGTTTTGCTCAGAGGATCCAGAGTGAAGAAAGCAATGACAAAAAAACAGGGAATACAGTCAATATAATAATAAAAGCATAATATGCTAATTAGACCAGATGTCCTTCCGGATGTCCTTCTGGATGACCTTCTGGATGAAGCCGGGGCTGCTCAGGATGAGGCAAGCTACCGTGCACGAGCCTCTTGCACGAATTTCATGCATTGGGCCTCTAGTATTGTAATAACGATGCACATATTAGGTGGCTACTAGAGTTATCAGGGGGAACACTTTTTAAGTTATACAAATTGTCTAATCACTATGCTATACACCTGGAACTAATACAATATTGTCAGTAATTGTAATTTTAAAAAAAGAGAAACAGTGGTATGCCCATGGTCACAAGAGTATATAACTCCTCAATAAAGAACCAGGACTTCTTGAAGAAATGGTTGATTCCAAGGCTGATGCTGGTAAGCACAGGATGAGCTTGAACTTCTTATGGTTCCAGAAAGTAAGAAACTGCTCACAAAGGTGAGCAGGTCTGTTCGAAGGACACAGGAGCCAGCGCAAAGGCATTCCAATGGCCAAGCGGGGACAGTTTGATTAGTAAAAGAAACACCAGTAGTCAAGCATTGTAGCACATGGAATAGAGTAAGTCTCCATGAGTATACAGGCTGATATTAATAGTTCATAAAGAAATAAATGGACCCCTCTTCCTTATAGCAGCATTCCAATTCTTAATGTAGAAGGGATGATAAAAATAGAAAACCACCTTTGTCATGCGATAACAATAGATGCTAAAATAAGCGGGAAAACACACGATGAGTAACACGATATTGGCATGGTCTCAAAACATCTTTTAACAAGATATTTATTAATTATAAGGGAGAAAATAATAGCAATTACAATTGAGGTAATTTGGCAGACGGCCTTTCATCATGTGCTCAAGGTTAATGCCACTAATTACCACGTGTTTGAGGATAGGTAGCACAAAGAAGGACATAAGATCATTCCGTGGCATTCTTGTCAAAAATGCATGACCTTGTCAAAAATCGTGAGGGAGCATCACACCACCTAAATTGAGGAATGTTATTCACAACAATGGACCAGTCTCTTAAAATGTCTTGGGGGACAGGAAAGACAGAGGGACTGTCCCAGGTGGAGGAAGACTGAAGAGATACGACAACAGGATACAGCATGTGAACATGGCTTGGATCCTGAGCCAGAAAAAGAACATTGGTGAATAACTGAGATAAGGTCTGTAGAAGAGTTAATAGTATTCTATCAATGTTCGTTTCCGGGTTTTGACAATTGTTCTGTGATGAGAAGATACGTTAACACTTAGGAAAAGTGGGTGAACTTGGTAATCAAGAATTCTTTGTTCAACTTTTTCATTTTTTTGGTGAGGCTGATGTTATTTAAAAATGGAAAGTGACAAAAAACAGAAAAGAATATTGGTTCCCCTTGGGTACCAGCTGGGAGGGGTGTGAAGAAACCTGGAAAATAGTCTCCATCTTGATCTAGCTTGGGGTACATGGCTAAATTTCACTGAGCATTATAGTTAAGGTTATGCACTTTGCTGTAAGCATACCATTCCTCAATTTTTTAAAAAAATATTTATTTAAATACGTTTTTATTGATTTTTTTAGAGAGAGAAGGGGAAAGAGAATGAGAGAGAGAAATGTCAATGAGAGAGAAACATCAATTAACTGCCTCCTGCATACCCCCTACTGGGGATCCAGCCCACAACCTGGCATGTGCCCCTCCTGGGAATTGAACTGGTGCTAGCCTCCAGCATAATATGTATATGTAACCAGAGTCCTCTCAGTGCGTGGGACAACGCTCAATCAATGGAGCCACACGGGCCAGGGCTCCTCAATTTTTAAAAAGTGCTTTAAAAAAGAACCAAATCAACTTTGACCAAGAAAAACTAATGAACAAGCTCAGTGATTTGCATTGGCTAGGCTCCTAATATATGCCCAGAAACGTACTATGTATCATCATGGTGCTATCAGGAATATTGCAGTTCCCCAGCCTGAGTCAGCTTTTCAACGGTGCCTGTAACGAGCAGACACTGTGCGAAGTGATTTTTCCTTTGTTCATGACCGAACAGTGGAGGAGATTTTAGTACCCACCTACCCCCCTCCCCCTTTTGTTTAAGTTGAGGAAACCAAGCTCAGAGACGTGCGGAGACATTGACTATCCAGGCAGGAAGAGGCAAAGCCAGCATTTCGAAGCCAGATGTATCTGCTTCTAGGTCCCAGACGTCTCCTGCTACCCAACACTGCCTCCAACAGGAGGATTTTGACTTGTATTTTTTTAAAAATGAATTTCAAATAATTTTATGGTTATAGTTGTTCAGCCTGTCCTATGGTCATGATTTCATAATTTTTATCTGCACTATTTCCCCCAAATTAACGAATTAAAGAAAAGTTTTGGGCACTTGGCTCTTTATAAAGAAATGTGATCTCAAATGTTTGGAAAAAGTCTTTAAGTTTAGCTTTCTACCAGCTTGATTTATTCTTCTTCCTTTGCTAACTATTAAACTTCACTTCATTAATTTCCCTTTGCATTTGAGTTGAATGCCTATCACTAATCATAATAAAATAAATGAGCAAGTTCCGACAGACTCACTGTCAAGTCAATGGGTGATGACAAAGTCATTCCTTTGCAGAGTGCTGCTTTGTATTTCTTTGTCACACATATTAAAGACTGGGTTACTGCACCTCAAACATCTCTTATTTTAATTAGTCCAGGAATCCTGAAATCACCTCAATCTATCCACCTCGTTTAGCAGGGTCCTTTGTGGGCAATACAGTCTGGTGTTTAAGACTACAGACCCTAAAATCTGATACACCTGGGTCAGTCAAGTCCTGGTTTTACCATTCTTTCAGTGGTATGACCTTGAGTGAGCTATTTAAGTTCCCTGAAGTCTAGTTTTCTTCTCATTAAAATGCTACTGCTGCTACTCCCACTAGTACTGCTAATTCTACCACTCATACTGCTTCTGCTACTCCCACTAGTACTATTACCGCTACCACTAATACAACTACTACTACCACTATTACTGCTACTACCACAGATACTGCTACTGCTGCTACCCCCACTAGTGCTGTTACTATCACTAGTACTGCTACTGCTCTACCACTGGTGCTAGTAGTACTACTACCACTAATACTTCCACTAGTACTGCTATTATCTCTAGTACTGCTACCACTAACTGTAACCCATCCCACTTTTCTTTTGTCATTGTTTCTGTAAATGCCATCTCTGACTAATATGTAGCTTATAAATATTTAGATATGTAGATTATAAATTATAATTTAGATATATAGATTATAAATTATAATATGTAGATTATAAATATTTCTCTCTTTTCTGCGTCCAGCACAGCTAGAGAGCAAACCGGTTTCTGAGTAGGGGTGGCTGGGGATTGAACAAATGAAAGAGACAGACAGAGATAGAAGGAAAAAGCTGGGGCTGGGTGCGATAGTTGTCCTCTGATGGAAAGACAGTGACCCAGAGCTGATACAGCACATTTATTTTATACAGCAAAATACCAGGAAGTTTTACTGAAGTCCATGACAATGAAGATTATGTACATTCTTATGGTTTCATTGTAATCTTCACTTCTGGGTGGGCCCAAATAATCATGTTTTTTCCTGGTGCTTGGCTTGATTTAAATAACGAAACCCACCCCCCTGGTGCCTGAGATGAAGATCAGGCTGACAACACATCTGCCTCTGGCCAGGTATGTTTCCAGGGCATGGCTCTGCCGGACACTGATGGATGCAGATGACAATCAGCTCAGGGGTCTTTCCCAGGCACTCTCTACAGTAGATAAACAGCATGTTTGTATAAGAATCCTAAGAACTAACCCCGGAAAATGCAGGCTGTGACCTTCAGTCATCCCAGTTTCGGGAGATTTGCTGACCTTTAACCACAGAATCAGGATAATGAAGACCATGATGGCTCATACCATACCATCACTTGACCAATTTAGAAGTTCTTATTGGAATGGACTGAGTTGGTCTGCACGTAAATAGCTTTTCAACCCTCTCCCCTACATCTCTTTGTTCTGGTCTTCTTCTACCTCCTTGTTAAAGCTCTGCCTGCACTGAGAGGGGAGATTGGCTTTGCAACAAAAATCTCCCATCTTCTCAGGTAACCAGCACTTGAATAAACCTCTTTCCTTTTTCACCAGCATCTGTCTCAGGAGTTTGGCTTTCATGGTACCAGGCAGGCAAACCTTGGTTTTGGTTGCACTACCACTAGAACTGCTATCACTAGTACTGCTACAATTAGTAATAGTACTGTTACTACTAGTAGTATTCTATTTATATAAAACCCTAATGCAAATCGACCAAATGGTGGAACACCAGGGAGCAGACGCTCAACACAGTAGCTTCCCCAGCCTGCAGGCCCCGACCAGCAGTGGTGATGGGGGGTGGGACCAGTGAGCAGGTGGCACTAAGCCAGCCAAGGTGGGTGCAAGGGGGCCCTGATCACCTCGCCAGTCACCCCACAGAGGGAGGTGACTGGCAGCAGTGGCGGAGGCAAGGCCAGTGAGCGGGTGGCACTAGGCCAACCAAGACAGGTGGGAGTGGGGCCCCTGATTGCCCCTCTGGTCCCCCCACAGATTGGCCCTGATCCAGGGACCCTACCTGTGCACGAATCTCATGCACCAGACCTCTAGTATTGCTATAAACTATTATCCTTGAATTGTAGAAGGGTAAATGAGGTAAAACATGTAAAACACTTTGCATATTTGTTATCATGTAATTATAGTTAATTATTATTTTTTCCTGGCACTAATCCAAGCTGACTGATGTTCTGCTCATTGTTCCAGTGTTCACCAGGTATTTGTATTGAGAATCTACTGTGCACAGAGCACTCTGGAGGATACAGAGTTAATCCTTTCAGTATGTCCATGTGAAATGACTTTACTCTGGAATTCATTCTAAAAACTCTTGATGTGCATCTCAACATGCTAGCCCTTATATCTGGATTGAGGGAAATGGTAGCAAATAAAACAAAGTCTCTGAACTCCTGAAGCTTATATTCTATTGAAGGAAACAGACAATAAGCAAGTAAACAGAGACACAAGGAGATTGCAGTGACCATAGAAGGTAAAGCAGGTTTGTATAAGAATCTGAGGGAGCCACAGGTTGATTTGGCAAAGCCTTCTGCTCCTCACCCTTTCTGCCAGACCATTCTAATTGCTTACCTGCCACAGAGCCAGAGTAGCCACTTTGGACAAAAAGTGCATTTGAGAGGTGCAGGATGGAAGGGGCCTCCATCCAGGCACCATGCTGCCCAGCTTCTCTGGTCTAAGCCACTGTTATCTTGGGTTTTTGTCACTCAGAGCAAAGCTCAACAGTGCCCAAAACAATTACGTATTCTCATCAGAGGACTTCTCTGCTTCCAACCTTATCAAACACGGAAGCCTAGGAGGAAAACTCATAACAGTAGAGAGAATGCCAGAGACTACTAACTAGTAGTAACAATTTAAACTTATTTGTTATGTTTTTTAGTACTTACTGAATAGTAACTTGTGAAGCTTCATTCCTATTCATACACATCACAATAACTTTAAGGAATATCCACCTCAAGCCTCATTCAAAGGATGAACAAGCACAATCCCAGTAGTCAAGCAGCTTCTTCAATAAGTGGTTGAGCCAAGATTTAACCCAGGTGTGAATGAGCCCTGAGCCCACTCTTCCCCCAGTGTCTTCAGGGTCAGCAGGAAGGTTGAGAAAATGAACTGAAAAGATCAGAGACCCATGACACACGATAGGAAAAGTATTACATAAATAGCTTATGACTAAAAGGAGACAAGCCCTGGCCAGTTTCTCAGTGGTTACAGCATCGGCCTGTGGACTGAGGGCCATGGGTTTGATTCCTGAGGGCACATACCTGTCAGGGCTCCTGTGGGAGGCAGCCAATCGATGTGTCCCTCTTGCGTCAGTGTTCCTCTCTCTTTCTCTGTTCTTCCTCCTCCCTCCCCACTCCCTTCCACTCTATCTGAAAATCGATGGAAAAATATCCTTAGGTGAAGATTTTTAAAATGATAATAATAACTAGAAGAAGATAAGAGTAAAAAGAATGATGAAATAAAGAACTGAAGGGAGACCCACCCCCTGGTCCTTTGGTGGTGTCTAGCTCTGTTTTTGTGGCTGGAGGCAACCATATTTGGAAATTTGTATAGAGGGCACTGCCCAGAGCAGGATTTCCTACCTCATGAGGAAAGCACTCATGCTTTGCTGCATGGCTCTGGCCATATCCTGTCCACTGCCTGTTATTTTTTCAAATAAAGTTTTATTGGCACAAAGCCATTCCCATTCTTTTATGTGTTGGCTCTGTCTGCTTTTGCACTAGGATCGATGGCAGGGGTGAATACTTGTGACAAAAATCTTAAAGCCGTGTTATTGGCTATCTGCCCTTTACAGAAAAGTTTGAGACGCTCTGCTCTGTGGTGTGGCTACAGCTCCAAAAGGTTCCTGGTTAGACGCACCAGCTCACCTCTGCCGTTAATGCTGAAAATCTATTTCCAGGGGTTTTCCTACCTCTGAACATATACTACATCCAAGGGACATGCCGAACCTCCGTGTCCTAATAAAAACTTTACTTAAATGCTCAGCAACACCAGGCCTGTCCGCACTCCCCTCCTGGGCGTGATTAGGAGGCACCAAACAATCATGTTAGCACATGCTTCTGAACACACCAGCTACCTTGCTTGCTTTACTACCTTACTGAGTCACAATAAACTAACGTGAAAGAAAATGGGAGCCCTGCAGCGAGGAAGACGGCTTTTAGAAACAACTGGTGCAAAGCGTGAGAAGGGTATCTTGGCTATGCTTCTGAACTGGCAGGAAACTGCAGCGGTTCCATTACTCGGGGAGTCTGTTCTCACACTCGCTGAGGGGAAACCCAGGGACTGAATCATCCGGTAATGCACATGCGTCGAATCTTGCAGATTTGTCAAACACCAAAAATGAGCCACAGATTTATCTCTTTTTCTCTTTGGGTCCAGCTCTATTTTTCATCCACAGCACAAGCAACTTCAAACAGGGATGACAGCTGAGAGGGGCGGATGATCCTTTCCAAGAGCTCCAAGTGCAGGCCATGCTGTTTGAGGAAGAACCAGGTGAGACGGCAGGAGCAGAAGGAGCAGCAATATTTAATGTTTTCCTGGGCTCCTAACGGGAAGCCACTATGGGGTAAAGTTTGGTTCTGTGTTGGCTCACGGCGGCCACACACACTCTTTGATGCCTGACTCAGTGGAGTCCCTTTCCTGTGTAATTTCAGCCACTTGTCATTTCTGTTTCCTCGTGGCTTCAGCGGCACGGGGGGAGTTTTCTTGGGGGATGTACAATCAATCTCCTGTGGATTATTCCCGGGTGGATTAGGCAAGGCATGTTTCTAATCTCAGCGGGGCGTCCGCATGCCACCCAGCTTGATATCAGCAAAACCCTGCTCTGTCATATTTGCTGGGGATATGAAAGCCACTCTGCATTCCTCCATCCTGGTCTCTGCCTCAGAAAAACAGTGATGTTGGGTGATTAAGAAGAAAGGCATTAGGAATAAGTCAACCTTGCATAACATCAGTTTTGCCTCTTACTGGCCGTGTGGCTTATAATCAGTTACCTAACTGCTTTGAATCTCAGTTTTCTCATTGTTAAAAGGGGTGTCCATACCCAACTCTAGGCTTGCTGTAAGGTTTAAACCAGTGTTTCCCAAACTTCTCTCATGATGAGAATCACCTGGTGGAGTTGTTAAACTACAGATTCCTGAATCCCAATTAAGACGTGCTAAACTAGAATTTTTGGGAACATATAGGTAAAATATGGTAAGCTTAGAGCACTAGTTAAGTATACAATTTTATCTATATGTTCCCAAAAATTCTAGTTTAGCACTTCTTAGTTGGGATTCAGGAATCTGTATTTTAACAACTCCACCAGGTGATTCTCATCATGAGAGAAGTTTGGGAAACACTGGTTTAAACAAATGCACATATAAAAAGGACTTAGCTCAGGTCCTTAGAATAAATGTTCATGAATGAGAGTAACTGTGTAGGAAATAATATCAAAAAAGCAATAGAAATATAATCAAGAAACAGTAACAGGTCACAGAAAAATAAGTAGGTCTCTACCCATATGAAAAGATGTTTGAGCTCACATATAATAAGAACTAGGGGCTCAGCACACGGAATCATGTGAGATCCAGGACCCAGAGTCCCATGGCTCAGCAGGACCCAGAAAGAGTCCCATGGTTGCTGCTGCCACCACCACTGCAGGAGGCGGGACCCAGAAACCCACCTGTGCCTCTGGTCAAGTCCTCCAGAGTCAAGTCCCCGCCCACCCTTGTGTGCCTCTCTGTGCACGAAACCCCGCCCACCCCGGACACACAGCCTCCTGCCGATTGGTTGTTATGGTGTGATGGCATGATGACCACAGGCTTTTTATATAATAGACTAGAGGCCCAGTGCATGAAAATCATGCATGGGGAAGCAAGGTCCCCTCAGCCCAGCCTGCACCCTCTCCAATCCAGGACCCCTCAGGGATATCTGACTGCTGGTTTAGGTCCAATCGGCAGTCAAACATCCCTCTCACAATTCAAGACTGCTGGCTCCTAACTGCTCACCTGCCTGCCAGCCTGGTCACCCCATCTCTCTCCCCTTCCCCCCCCCCTCGCCCTCTGCTGGCCTGGTCGCCCCACCCTAACCCCCTCCCAACCTTGTCACCCCATGCAGCCTGTGTTTTGTCATTCATCCAGTTGTTTCAGTCAAGACAGCCCTTGGCCTTTTATATATTAGGATAATGCAAGTCAAAACTATACAAGAATATAATTTTCACCTATCAAGTTGGCAAAAATCCAGTCCAAAAATTTTACAACATGTTCTGTAATAAATAGCGGAAGTAAGCTCTTTCATGCATTGCTGCCAAGAAAGCAAAACGGTACGATCCTTTGGGGAGCTAGTTGGCTAATCCTATCAAAATTAAAAATGCATTTACTTTTTTACTCAGCAATTTCACCCCTGAGAATTTTTTTACAGCTACACTTAAACCAGCATGAAGTCAAGTGGCAGGTAAATCCCATTACTGTTTTCAGAGTGGTGTGCAAGTGTGAGTGAGAGGCCAGAAACACCCATGTCCATGTGAATGGGCAGGTAAATAAACCATGGCGTATTTGCATAATATTACACAGCTGTGACAAAAAGGATGCAGTTCTCCATGCCCTGTGAAAAGATCTCAGGACAACTAGCACATGAAAATGGCAGGATGCAAAAATAATCTGTACAGTACCCCAATTTCTATGTAAAAGGGGGGGGGGAGATAAGAATATATTTATGATGGGAAAAAAGTATGAAGTTTGCTAAAAAAAAAATTAAAAATGGAACTCTCTTGTGACCCAGTGATCCCACTTCTAGGAATGTATCCTAAGAAACCCAAAACACCATTCAGAAAGGATATATGCACCCCTATCTTCATAGCACAATTTACAATAGCTAATATTTGGAAACAGCCTAAGTGCCCATCAGCAGATGAGTAAATGAAAAAGCTGTAGTATATCTACACAATGGAATACTACAAGGAGTTACAAAGGTGGGTGGGGACTTATCATTTGCAACAGCAAGGATGGATTGCCCTGGTGAGTATTATGCTAAGTGAAATAAGCCAGTTGGAGAAAATAAAGTATTACATAATCTCACTCATATGTGGAATCTAATGAGCCAAATAAACTGATGATCAGATATAGACCCAGAATCACAGAAGCATGAACAGAATGTTGAACCTCAGAGGGAAGGCAAGGGAAGGTGGGTAGGAAGTTATCAACCAATGAACTTGTATAATCCATGGACATGGACAATAGGGTGGTGAGGGCCTGGGGGGTGGGGCAGTAGGGGACAGGAGTGGCTGGAAGAGGTTAATGGGAGAAAAGAAGGACCCATGTAATACTTTCAACAATAACGATTTTTGTAATTTAAAAAGGGGATATATTTATGTTTGTTTATATATGCACAAAAATTAATGCTAGAAGGCTATACAAACAACAAGAGTGGTTTATGTATAAGAGGCTGAAGGTGGGAAATTGGGTAGGTAGGGTCAGGAGTTAGAATAAAACTTTTATCATTTCTGAATCATGTGAATATATGACCAACTCAAATACCACAATCAAAATAAAAAGAATATTAGCATTGTCTAAAATGCATGAATCTCAGAGCAGGATGCCAGGCCCTGTGGCTTGGAGCGCCCCTCCATCCCCTTGTCTCTGGGCTCTGGAGCAGGAGGCACCAACAGCTTGCCCTCCAGATGCTGTGCATGGTGAGCTGGACCATTACTGTGGTCCAGCGCCCTCAGCAAGCACTGGTATACGAGGAGCCAATGCTGTACTGCCAGGCCACGGCACACATTTTGGACATGCTGGGTGTGGCCATCGGGACAGCAAGGTGACCAGGGACAGAGCCCAGCCTACACCTCCTATTTCAGCTTCAGCCGCAAGTGTAGCAGCTATTGGGGTATAGCCACCTTGGGTAAGGGCAGCACAACTACCACCATGGCTGCTGAATTAGGCCTGAGTGCCTACTTGCCACTCAGAATGGGGATGTGGGTTGCTATGGATACTGAGGGTTGGGCCGTCCTCATGCCGCACAAGATCTGCACATGGGAAGGAAAGGTGATCTTGACCCTAGTCCACGTGTGCTGTTCCCACCCTGGATCCTGGGAAGCCTGAGCGCTGGCCTTTAAGGTGTGCGTCCATCCCATGCTGCAATTCTGGCCAGAGCCCTTCAGCAGCTTGCAGCCATGTAATCATTCTGGGGACCCAAACACAGCCCCATGTGATCATTCTGTGTGACCCGAACACAGCCCCATGTGATCATTCTGTGTGACCCAAAAACAGCCCCATGTGATCATTCTGTGTGACCCAAACACAGCCCCATGTGATCATTCTGTGTGACCCAAACACAGCCCATGTGATCATTCTGGGGACCTGAACACAGCCCCATGTGATCATTCTATGTGATCCGAACACAGCCCCATGTGATCATTCTGGGGACCTGAACACAGCCCCATGTGATCATTCTATGTGACCTGAACACAGCCCCATGTGATCATTCTGTGTGACCCAAACACAGCCCCCATGTGATCATTCTCTGTGACCCAAACACAGCCCCCATGTGATCATTCTGGGGACCTGAACACAGCCCCATGTGATCATTCTGTATGACCCAAACACAGCCCCCATGTGATCATTCTGGGGACTTGAACACAGCCCCATGTGATCATTCTGTGTGACCCAAACACAGCCCCCATGTGATCATTCTGGGGACTCAAACACAGTCCCATGTGATCATTCTGGGGACCCAAACACAGCCCCATGTGATCATTCTGGGGACCTGAACACAGCCCCGCTCCACTGACCACTGGGATACAGGCGACCTGGCAAGGCTCCGCTAGGCCCCTTAACTCACTCCTGACTGTGGTTGGGTTCAGCTACCCAACCAGTGCTGTTTTGTTGTTTTGTTTGTTTGTTTGCCCAGGGGAAGCTTCCTTCATGGAGAAACAGAACTTAGTAGGAAATAAAAAGCCCTGAGGACTGATTATTCATTCAATAGACATCACTGTCCCTACCTTTGGCCTGGCCCTGTGTCACAGACTGGGGACCAGTCACCACCCAGTTCTGGCTCTGGGCCCCTCAGAGCTCTCTGCGTGGTGGGCTACGGACACATGATAGCCCCTCACAGAACAGTGTCTTCAGGGCTGAGGCAGAGGTGGCAGCCCTGGCAGCTGGGGAGTCAGAAGTGGCACTCCTGGACCCTGCTGGACTTTGGAGAGGCATCTGGAATGTGTGAATCTTCAAAGGTGAGTGGAGTAGAGCTTCAGGGCGAGAGGAAGGAAAGCACTCTAGCATGAGAAAAGGCTGCGGGTGGAGAGGTCGCCTGATGTGCTTAGGTGAGCTGCAAGACCTGTTCTTATTAGGGGTGGCCTGGGAACGGGGGTGAGGGGTAGGGGAGGGCTGCTTTGGGAGCCAGATTTCAAGGGCCTTGAACATCGCATTGCCTTGATCACTTCCTAACACACTATGTCTCCTGCTCACGGACCTTCAATGCCTCCCTCTTACCTCTGGCTTTCCAGACCTTTCAAGGCTCTTTCTGGTCTGTGCCCAGGCTCTGTTTTAGTCCTCAGTCCCCCTACACACTCTTGCCAGGTCATCTTCTCGCTGCCATTGAAAAATAATTCTGATGTTGGCTTTTCTCACTGTACCCAGAATTGGTGGACACCCCCTCCCTTCTGCCTTTTTTCTTGCATGAACCTCTCATTGCTGAGTCTTTCTAGGCCAATGGCTCTCAAAACCCAATGGCACATTAGAACAGGGAGCTTTTGCAAAAATATCAATACCTTGACCAATTAAATCAGAAACCATGGGTGTGGGCCAGGGTAGCAGTACATTTCAAAAGCTCCCAGGCTGATTTTATTGTATAGTCAGGTTTGAAAGCCGCTGCCCTGCAGGGCAGGCCCCTCCTGGGGGTGGGAGGCGTGGAGGTGGAGAAGAGTCACTAACTTATGCTGGCACAGCTCAACACTGGGTTTGGCTCAAGAAGAGCCTCTATGAAGATCCCTTGATGAGTTTGCAGAAGACCCACATAAACACGAAAGCTCCCACCTAGAAAATGAGCAGAAAGGATATAACTGTGGTGGGGAAGAGGGTGTACACTGCAAAGTATGAGCCTTCTGTCCCTCCTGACCTTGTTCCTTGGTAGACATTCATTCAGACTGTCCTTTCTGCTTCCGGTGACAGTGTCATGTACCTTTATGCCTTCTCCTCTAGGTTCAGCGCTATCCTAGATCTAAGTGCACCTCCTGCCTTCTTTCTTCCAGGAAAAGAGAACTGATAGTACCTGGTCACATGACAAACACTGTCCAAAGGAGCAGGATGTGCTCACTTCCCACAAGACCAATTTTCTAGTCTTCTCGTCTCCCAATATGGCACCATCATCCTCCGGGTTGCTCTTCCCAGAAACTAGAAATAGTTTGTATTGTCCCTGTTCCCTTCCCACCCTTCCCCACATTCAATTGCTCAGGAAGTCCTATAGATTCTAGCTCCACATCACCTCTCCATTCCATTTGTCTCTGTCTCCTCTGGTACTCCCCTAGCCTACGCGGCCGTCATCTCCTTGCATGAACTACAGTGGTCACCTCCTGCTGCTACGCTGGCCCCCAATTTGGCCTCCCCGCAGGGCTCCCGACCTCCACAGGCCCATCACAGCCTCTGCCTGGGTTCCTGCTGCTCAGCCTTTACTTTCCAGCTCCAGATCACTTCCTAAAAGTCTCATTGATCCCAAGAATGAGCTCAGGTCCCCACGTTGTCCCTAGCATCCTATCTGGCATGTCACCAGTGTTCTTTGGACATTCATTGCATTGGATGAGTGGAATGGTCAGTGAGGGCTTTGACACAAGATAAGCCAAAGAGCCAGCAATCTTACTAACCCTAGGCCCAGCCCTGCTTTCTAGAGGCAACCACCTTCAGCTTCCTATTGCACATTCTTTTGGTGAGCAATTCTAAGAACTGCTTTGATTACGCAAACAACAAAGCAGGAAGGGTGGACTTGAAATCCCAGCTCTGCCAGAGCTGGGCTGTGTGACCTTGAACATTAGTTTTTGGAGCAAACACATGTTCTTGTCTAAAATGAAGTAGCTGGTCTAAATCCCTTCCTGTTTCAGGCTTCTAGCTCTGCCTCTCCCTTCACCACCACCCCAGGAATGCTTTCAAGAGGACCCAGGATGCAAGTGGATGACGGCCTGCTCAGGAACCTGGATTGCCAGGCTGGGTCCCACACAGGCCTCTAGTGAGACCTATGGCTGCTTTCGCTCACAGCAGGCGGGATCTTCCCCGTTGGCACCTGCCATCTGAACTATGGCTCCCAGATTACCTGTGCTGGGGACAGGACCCTGGTCCTAGACACCTCCCAGTCCTTCTTCCTGCTGCCAAAGGTGATGGGCTCTGACCATTGATTGACCTGGGGGAGCAGTCTTGAGTGTGTCGACACCTCTGTGCCAGCAAACAGTGCCTATCTCTCTTTGCCCCCACTTTTTCCCTGAGTTGTCAGGCACCCAGCTCAAGGTCCTGCACTTCCAGTTCATTTCCAACAAGAATCTTTGTCCGAGCAGTCAGTGCTGGGCTCAGCAATAAATCCAGGGACAGAAGTGCCAAAACAAAGCCTGTGTGCGCTCAGCCAGGCCTCCGCCCAGTCGGGCTGGCTCCAGCAGAGGCCAAACACCAGATGAGCTACTTTCTAGCCATCCCCAAGCTTCTCCCGATTCGGAGCTTCCTAACCTGTGTGCCCTTGTCACTCCAAAGACCCCAGAAGAGGAGGTGGTGGGCAAAGAGGCGGAGGGGCAGGCCAAGGCTTCAGAGCCCCAGGGTGAGAAGGAGGTAGGATCTCACTCTGGAAGTCTGTGCTGGGGGCCCCTTTCCCATGACCCTCTGCAGGGGCCACAGGGAGCCAGGTGTGATATGAACTATGAAGAAGCCAGGACCCAACCAAGGCCGCCACTTGTACATGTGTTCCAGGCCCGGGGTCCTTCCACAGACCCCTCGTCCCACGACAACTTTCTCCTCTGGAGCAGGCCCAGCTGGGCCCACCAGTGCAGGGAGGTCTGCCTGGTCAGCCCTGTATGCGAGCTGAGGCCAGCACCTCCCTACACTGCCACGTTCTCTCAAGCCTTGTTCGTCCCAAGGCTTCCTTCCCCTCCCCACCCTTTCTCCTCCTTCCCCTTCCTCAGGACCCTCTGTTTCCTCCTCTTCCTCCTCTAAGGCCTCTCTTCCCTCTCTTCCTGCCTGGCTCCTGGTTGGGGAGCTGCTTCTGCCTTAGCACTGCAGCCAGTCCCACCCACTCCCCACCTTCCTGTGAGCAGCACACAGGAACCAGTTGCTCCAGGCACTGCAAACCCTTTCCTTCCTTGCTGGGAAGTGTATCTGTGCCTCAGTGAAGTCTGTGTTTTTGTTTTAGTGCAAAATAAAAGAATGAAAAAACCTCTTTCATTTTGTACATATTTCTGGTGTCATGCTGGGTTATAAACCTCGAGGACAGGGCACTGTAACCAGGGAGCCAAGCGTGTGTCCTACCTCAACCAGGGAATTAAATGCATCTTTTTTACTGAACCAACAAGTAAAGGGATGAGCTTGTTGCTTTCAAGTACAAAGGGAATGATCATTAGCTGACGATCAAAAACTATCGAAGAACCAAGCGATGATGAAACAGTGACATTTTCCTTTTTAAAATGGGAAATAGGAAGTTGACCACTGAAGTAAGAGCTCAGTGACCTAACAGGGGAAAAGGAAAGCTGAATGTATTCCTTCAGTGAACTCTACAGGATGCTTTAGTCCAGCTTCCTTTGAGGGATTCACATGTGAAACTGAAGCCCTGTGGTGCTCCCTCAGTGGGCTGAGAAGGAGCCACTCCCGCATCCCATCAAACCAGTTTTCTCCACAGCATGGTCCATTCTTTCCTCATGACCACGCTATCCCTGGAGAATGGGGGACATCACCAGACAGATGACTGGTGAAATGACTTCTATGCCAAGAAGCGAATAACCATGTGTTCATCCACAATATCACTTCCCGGATCCACAACAATTTACACAAAAATGCCATCGTCCTCATGGCAGCGGGCAGGATGTAGAGACTGGCATCTGTTTCAGATAAAGGGTCCGAGTGGAACAGCCATCTATGTTCTGGCCAAACAGAGGAATCTTTTAATAAATCACTGTCAGCCTGTCAGGCATCTCACATGGCATTTCTTTTAAATGCAGGCAGTTCTCTTTTCCTCGGAGCTTGTCCTGCATGTTGTTATTGAGACCACGAAAATAAACGCATACTTCAAGCTTTTAAAAGTCTCCAAAATAGCAATAGTAATCAGTCTTTTCCTCTCTCATTTTACCCTATAATAAGACCCTTTAGCCCTGGCCAGCGTGGCTCAGTTGGCTGGAGCATCGTCCCATACGCATACGGGAGCACTGATGATGTTTCTCTTTCACATCGTCATGTCTCCCTCTCTTTCTTCCTCTTTCTAAAATCAATGTTACAAATGTTTTCAGGAGGAAATACTTAATAGCCAATGTCCTCAGAGAGCCTTTAGCTCAGGAATTTGCCAACGAATGGAACTGGCGTGGTCACTCCCTGTTCACTTGCCCAGAGCAATTACTCACTGACCAGTTCCTTCCCACTGAGCTTGCGTGGGTTCCCGTTGTTTGTCTCAGCCCGCGTCCCAGGTGAGCTCTAAAAGGAGCAGCAATGGACAGGCAGGGTGGCAGAGCCCGATCCGATCACAAGAGGTGTCGACACACTTAAGACAACAGAGCTGAGCCGCAGCGGGAAAGAGACGTGGCCGGGGTCACAGGGCGACAGGGATGCTCTGATCATATCCCCAAGCCTGATCCTCAGTCCTGTCCTTTCTCTCCACCAGCACATGGCTTGCTTTCAGAAGGCCAAGTATGAGCTGTTGACTATGTGTGGTTTTTCTTGTGTTCTTCCCCCCCAACAGTTATTTCGTTTTCCTTAAAAAAAGAAAAACACAAAACCCTTGTATACCAAAATAATCCCAATAAACTGTTTTTCAAATAAAGAATTTACTAATCATTCCAATATAAATGATTCAGAAGATCCTAGCAGCCCGCTGCTCTAAATATCATTTTGTTTTAGTAAGAATCTCCTTTTTCCACAAAATAGGCATCCTCCTGTGTGAAGAAGGGGTAACTGTTATTAAGCAGGAAATTACTTGGCATCTGGGCTGACACAGGGCTGTGGGATGAGCCTGGATGCACAGACAATACCCTCCCCCAGGCTGCACAAGGGCCTGGGAAAGCCGCCGTGGCACTTGAATCAATTCATTACCGTGTTCATTCAATTTCAACTGGGCTTTATTTTTCCTATTGCTTCAGCAAAGTTTCTGAGAATTATAGGACGTCAGGACCAGATGGACCCTTCCTTTCATCCCGATAGACAAGTATGAGGAAGCAGAGGAGTCCTGGGCATGATTTGCCCAGGGTAACACAGCGAGGGCACAGCTCTCATAATGCTCCATCCAACTCTGCACCCACAACCCCAACACCAAAATGAGCAATCCATAACCTCCTGAGCTCAGTAATCAATGCTCCACACACCTTTATGTGCATGTGAATCAACCTGGGGTCCCATGAAAACAGACACACATGACGAAGGTCTGGGGGTGGGGGATGCGGGGACCTGCAATGCTGCATCTCTAACTGCTCCCTGGAGGTGCAGGCGCTGATGCCTGGCCGGTGTGTTTGGTGCAGAGAGCCAGCTGCGTCTAGTAGAGACTCTTCCCTGGACCCCAGACGAACCAGCCGCACGAGGTTATGGTGTGAGATAAGGAAGACTTACACTCACGGGAGAATGATATTAATAATTGATGAGATACAGGAGGAAGCAAATTCATCTCCCACTGCTGTCTTTAGATCTTCTCTCCTGTTTTCTTTCCTGCCCAGGTCAATGCAGAGGGTTGATCCCATGGCGTGTTCGGGAACATTCCAGTATTCACAATCTCATTTGGAGGTACTGAAATAGCCAGTGCAGTTTTAATGCCAGAACTTCCTCCGTTTCTCATCCAATTCCAGCGTTTCTCCCCAGGAGTGTAGACATAACCTCAGGTGGGAAAGCAGAGTGATTTTATTTCTTTCCTTGCCGGGCGTCCAGTTCTAACAGGTCTTGGCTACTTCTGGGCGGCACAGAGTTGGGGCAGGGAGAAGGAGAGCGTACGGAGGGGACCATGGCCAGTAAACTGGTGACACAAAATCTCCAACACTGGCTCCTTCACTTCGGGGACAGTTTATGTTCTTTAGAGCCTCTTCCTCCCTCACCCCCCAGAGGCGGGTTCTTTAAAGAGGTTCAGACAAGGCTGTCAGTGCCAGTGGCACCACGAGGTGACTCACATTCCACTCTATATCTTTGCAGCAGGGACGGCCTCTCACCTTAGGGCTCTTCCCTGCCCTGCCCCCCGACTCCAGGAAGAACCAGTGAAACCCTTTCAAAAACATTTTCATTATGCTCCACTAGGTGACATTTTACCTTCTAAAAAATCTCATGGCCCTGGCCAGTTTGGCTCAGCAGATAGCATGTCGGCATGCGGACTGATGGGTCCTGGGTTCAATTCCAGTCAGGGCACATGCCTGGGTTGTGGGCTCGATCCCCAGTAGAGGGCCTGCAGAAGGCAGCTGATCAATGATTCTCTCTCATCATTGATGTTTCTATCTCCTTCTCCCTTCCTCTCTGATACCAATAAAAGTATATATTTTTAAAAATTTCATGAAGAACTGTATACTATAGAATATTAATCGATTGGTCTTAAATCCCTAGAGGTGTATATTTTAGGCAAAGCATGTTTCCTGGGGACAGAATGGTTATATGTATATTTCTAATAAATGGCTGCTAATCCTCCTGGCATAAAGGTTGGATAGATAGAATTGAATGTTACTTCAACTCAGTTCATTATAGCAATTGAGCACCTGCCAATTTCTAGACAGATTGCTTGAAGAATTAACACCCTAAAATTCCCATGAATTAGTGATAAAAGCACTATTGGAATCTCAGTAACATTTTAATTTTTTTCCATGAAAAAATGTATTATATAGAACATTAATCTCATGGTCCATTCATGTTGTATTATACTGACTTATGTATTATTATAGAAAGAAGTCTGTAATACATTTAGCAAAGAAAGTTTGTAGAACAGACTTTATGTATGTATATACAGTATGTATATATATCATTTGTAAGAGTATAAGCTATAATGTCAAAAATAATGATTCTGATTATGAAAGAGTTTTGATTACTGATTTATTCTTTCTGTATTCCTGATTTTAAAAAAAAAAACACTATATAATACATTTATAATCAGAAAAAAATGTTAAGAAACAAATAATGATACCCTGGAATTAAACCCCCAGATTTTTCCTTCATGGGTCTCTTTGTGACAACCTGAAGCTACACTAGCCTCCCCAACGGAAATCATATATGAGTTGCAGGTAAAATTTTATTAGAGTGATAATATTTTACTCAATCTTTTACATCCAAAAGATTATCATTTACATTCTTTCCCCTCCCCCGAGTCTTTGAAATCCTCTGTGTATTTTACACAACACATATCAATGTAGCTACTGGCTAGTGTAGTGGACAGTATGGTTTTACATATGCACTTGCTCTTGTTCTGTTAAAGAAGAGGATAGCCAATTCTGGTTTGGTTGCCTTTCTATTTGCTTCTATAGTTCAAGCAATAGTGAAATCACTAAAACAAAAACAAAATAGAAAGAAAGACATGCCCAAGAGTTAACAGCATATATTTTTGGAGAGCCTTTTGTTTACTGGATTTTATTTCTAAAGTTGTTTGATTCTATTCTTGAAAAGACGGTTGTTGGGTTTTTGTTTTTGTTTTTTAAGACACTGTGGTTCTAAGGGTTCCTTTCCCTAAAATAACACACTTTGGGTGGACCCTACCTCTTACCCTTATCTCTACTTTCATTCAGTGTTGACAGGAGGGGTCAAAGTCAGCACCTCCGGGAATTACAGTCTGGCTGTTCCTGGAAGGACGGGCACTGAGGCTGCAATAAAAGGTCACAGGTATCAGAGCTCAAGGACTGCACCCTACAACTATGACCAGGATTATTATCAAGCTTCTCTGAATAATCAGCCTCAGATCTCAAATGTCTAATTCATCCTAAAGAGCTACTTATTTATTTATTTTCCTCTGGTAGTACCACACAGGAGACAGTTTTATTAACTGACCAACAGCTAGCGGGACAGACTACATGGCAGATCTCACAGCACAGTGTAACAAGTGAGCCTGGGTTCCAGTCTCTGGGCTTCCATTTCCTCAGCTGTAAGAGATAATAATATAAAACTTACTTCATAAGATTGTATCATCCTATGTCATCAAAGCCAAATATGCAAATCGACCAGTCACTCTGATGCACATTGACCACCAGGGGGCAGATGCTCAATGCAGGAGCTGCCCCCAGCCCTTAGGCCCCAGGCCAGCCAAAGCAGGTACCAGGAGAGGGTTCTCACCCCTCTCCCCCTGATTGCCCTGCTGGTCGCCCCGCAGAGAGAGGCAACTGGTGGTGGGAGCAGGGGACAGGGCTGGCAAGCAGGCAGCGCCAGACCAGCCAAGGTAGGTGCCAGTGGAGGCCCCCCTAGTCACCTCATTGGTTGCCCCACAGATCAGCCCTGATCACTGTCCAGGCCTGGGGGCCCTACCCATGCACAAATTTCGTGCACTGGGCCTCTCGTAATTTTATAAATACATTGTATTATTGTATTGCTGTTTTGTATCAAGTATCCTATACACAGAGAAAAGTGCACCCATCCTAAGTGCAAAGCACAGTAAATCTCCACAAATTAAAAACATGCTCCTGTGACATCACCTAGATCAGGAAACAGCACTTCAGGGTGCCCGCCCCCTCCGGTCTCTGCCCCTTGTATTAGTTGTCTCTGCTGTATTACTAACAATCTGAGTGGCCTGAAACAGCACAGATTTGTTATCTCAGTTTCCACAGGTCCGGATCCTGGCCCTGGCTTACCCGGATCCTCTGCTCAGGTCTCAGAAGATGGCAACCAAGGTGTCAGCCAAGGCTCGGGTCTCCTCTGAGGCTAGAGCTCATTCGGGTTGCGGACAGGATTCAACCCCCTACGTCTGTGTAACTAAGTAAAACCCATCTTCTTGCTGCCCATTGGCTGGAGACTGCGCTCAGTCCCCTCAGGCTGCCTGCAGTGCTTGCCACGTGACCTCGCACTCAGTTCACACTGCAGCTTCCTCCCAGGCCAGCAGTAGCTTGTCTCTCTGGCTTCTATTTTTGGTTTTAAATGTTCTTTTAAGAACCTGCCTAATTAGGTCAGGCCCACTGAGGACAACCTCCTAGGACGATAAGGGATCTTAATTAACAGAGTGACGTCCCATCGAACCACAGGTTCCACCTGTGCACAAGGGGCAGGGATGATAGCCGTGGGTAACCCTGCTGGCCACCTTAGGATGCGGCCTAACATTCCTCCCTCTAGAGCAGGGGTGGGAACTTCCTACTGCCAGGGGCCATTCGGATATTTGTAACCTCATTCGAGGCCACACAAAATTATCCGCTTAAAAATTAGCCTGCTATGTTTGGTCAACATTTAATTATCTTGCCCCTAATGCCTGGGCAGGGCAGGACCAAATGATTTCTTGGGTCTTATTTTGGCTCTCAGGCCAGACTTCCCCACCCCTGCCTAAAGTTAACCACTCTCTGATGGCTAACACAGGAGTTTTACCTATTTTTGAACTTTATAAAAATGGAATTGAAAGGTTAACATGGTCGTATGCAGGCAGGCTAAATAGCCATCTCATACAGAGGATAAAGAAAATTTGAATTTATTTAAGGGAAGGAGATGGGGGGTGGGATATCCAAAGGGAAGGGCTGCCCAGCCCCGAGCCAAGGGGACACTGGGCGATGCTGGCAGCCCAGGAGCTGGGGTTTCACCCTCATGTGCAGTCACTGGGGGAAGCTCTTGTCCTCAGTGGTTTGGGCTGAGCTGGGCTTGAAACCAGGAGGAATGCAGGTGTGCGATCAGGGGTCTTCAGGACAGTTCCCATTCCTCGTACGGCCTGAGCCTGGTGGCCAGAGAGCTTGTCCTGGCCTCTGTCCTCCTATGGTGGGAAGCTTGCAGATGGCCATTAGGGATTGCATGGCTCTAGCCTCTAGGGCCTAGAGTCCGAACAGGAATTACGCAGTTTGCCTCTTGCATCTGGTTCAGCAATACACATGTTTATGAAATGTACTCATTCTTCCGTACTGCGGACGCTGCACTTGTAAACATGACACAATTTACTTACTCATATAAAAGGTGGTAGTTCCTACCACTGCCACGCTGCTGATGTTTTGGCAAACACATGCACACATCTCTGCTGGGTGCACATGAAGGTGTGGAATTGCTGGGTCATAAGCCATGCACATGTGCAGCTTGGAAACTGCCAAACAGTTTTCCAAAGTGGATTTACCAAGCTGTACCTCCACCAACAGTGTTAGCATATTCCATGAGGCTGTTTTGAGGCCTGTAAAATAAGATCATGATAAAGAACACAGGACAGGACCCAGGATAGAGTCTGCAAGTAAGAGTTCGCCTTCTCAATGCAAATGGCTTGATGCTGAGGGTTCTCTTCCGTTATACTGTTCAAGTCTTTGCGTTGTGTGTGTCCAGCGTGCTTAGCCAAATGTAGTAAATAGCCAAAGGAACACATCGATGCTGAGTAGCTTCCTGATCAAGAACAACTTTTTAAGGGAGATATAGGAGAGATAAGAGATCAACCGAAGGACTTGTATGCATGCATATAAGCATAACCAATGGACGCAAAACTTTAGGGGGTGAGGGCATGAATGGGGGTGGGGGGGAGGCAATGGTAAGATATGTACACATATAATACCTTAATTAAAAAATTAAAATAAAATAAAAAGAACAACTTCTTCAGACTTGCATTCTCTTTCCATTTCCCTGGCCCTGCACTGAGGCACGTGATAGCAAGGCACTGAGGATCCCCATTGCTCGGAACTCACTGAGGCTAGATCAGCCTCACTGAGGAGCTGGCTTCTTCTACAAGCAAGCTAGCCAGATTAAAACAAAGCACCACGTGCTGTTGCACACAGTAGCTATTTCTAAAACAAAAGCACTCGGGTCGTATCTGTGGCAGGAGATTTAATGACAGGTAATTCAGTTGGTAGGATCATCAGATCACATGAAATGCTTTGCTTTAAAACCTTGCCTACAATAAGGTTTTCACAATTAAGACATTAACTCAGGCCACTTAGAAGCAAGGCTCATCTTTTCTGTATTTGATTTTTCTAATCATTATTAGTTTATCTTTGATTAAATGCAATATTAATGTGCATAACATACCAAATGTCAGTGGATAAATACATAAAAGCATGCTTAGATGGATTTTTTTTAATGTAGAAAGAAGCACTGCAAGAAAGCCAACCAGCCTGATTACTGTGGCTCGGTGGTTGAGTGTTGACCCATAAACCAGGAGGTCATTGGTTTGATTCCTGGTCAAGGGCACATTCCCAGGTTTCAACTCAATCCCCAGTAGGGCGGGTGTACGGGGCAGCTGATCAATGATTCTCTCTCATCAACGTTCCTATCTCTATTTCCCTCTCCTTTCCTTTCTCTGAAATTAATAAAAAACAGATTTTTTAAGTGTTTTTTGTTGTTGTTTTGCTTCATTTTTATATTTGTTTTTTAAGGAAAATGGTTTGTGTGTGTGTGTGTGTGTGTGTGTGTGTGTGTGTGTGTGTGTTTTGTTTTTTTTTGTACTTGGTTATCTTTTTATCCAAGGCCTTGTGCATGCAAATTAACTTTAATAGTTTGTCATCTCTCCTAATATGGGTGACAAGTCACCAGGTTCAGCTACTTGCTGCAAGTTCTACAGAGGCCACGTCAAACCAAGGGGAGCATAATGGGGAGCTCCGTCAAGCCATCCATTTAGCAAACCCAGGTTTGCTCTTCAGAAATTGGCCAGACTTTACTCCAGGGTCACTTAAGCCCCTCTAAACTTCCAGGTTCTCCTTTGTAAAACAGGATAAATAAAGGCATGTATCTTAGAGGTATTAACATTCACTGATTTAACAAATATTTAATTCCATTATCTGCCGGGCTCTGTGTCAGACAATTAACAAATACTTATTACATGTTAACCATGTTCCAGCTAATGTTATTCTCAACACTTAACACATTGTGAACCAGTAGTTGTATTGTTAGCTTTACTCAGTGGCCAGATACTCGTTTCTATTGAACGAGTACAAAAAACGTTTTACATAAATGTTAAAGGCATGCTTAAAATTAAATGTCCATTGCATTTGAAGTTATTTGTATCATGTTCTTATGAGCTAATATCTTTTTAAAGTTTGATACTTTGTAAAACACTGTTTAATATGAAGAGAGAATTCTCGTGATCCGTCTGCAACGTTTTAATTGTTTGCATATCAACAATCTACTTTGTGGGAAAATATTTGAAAGGTGTAGTCTTAGGCTGGCTTCATATTTCCCCTCTCAATCTCATACCCACCTATACCCATAGTCATATGCCTTCTGCCTATCTCATATGCAGCCAACTGCTCAGGCCTGTGTTCTCATTATTGTAGTCAGAGAATGCAAACTATTATAATTTTACAATTAGTCCAAGTCCTTCATAATTAGAAGGCAAATATGTCTCATTTCAAAATCAGAGGAATATTTTGGGGTTAACTGTCATTTTGATGATCTGCCCTGCATCTCCCCTTCCATTACCTCAGACGTCAGGGGCTCTGGCCAGTGTGGCTCAGGAGCATAGTCCTCTGCACCGGAGGGTCTCGGGGTTAAATTCCTGGTCAGTGCACAAGCCTTGGTTGTGGGTTCGGTCTCACTCAGGGCTGATGCAGGAGGGGGCCGATGGATGTTTCTCTCTCTTCTCTGTCCTCTCTTTTTCTTTCTCTCTCCCTCCCTTCACTTTCTCCCGTCCTCCCTCTCTAAAATCAATTTAAAAATGAGAACATTAGGGGGAAGGTCACTAGACAGATTCATTTTTATAGCCGAGTCTCTCTTTCCCTTCTATTTTCCTACTCCCCCTACCTTCTGCCCCCGCCCACCCCCAGTCCCTAGGATCCAATGAAGCTGTCATGAGGAAACCTCCCAGAATGCCTCCTGCCTTTGATGGAGAAGTCTTCACATTCGCTTTCACCCTCATTCATGTGGCTAAGGAGCAGCTATTAGATCAGCATCGACAGAGGAACAACGGAAAGTCACAGGAGCAAGAGAAGGTCCTGAACAGAGTATTCCTCCTGGAGCCGGAGCACGTAGGTCCAGGCTCTGACAGCTCCGTTTGAGAGTCGCCTGATAAAACGCAGACACCCAGTTCAAGCTGAATTTCATGTGAACCACAAGTACATTTGGAACAGAAATATACCCCAAATCTGCATATGAGATATTGGGTCGGCAACTAAGTAATTGCGGATTTTTTAAAGAAAATCAAAGACAATTTTTTCATGGAACTAAATAACTTTATTCTGTAATGTATTGCCCATTTTGATCAATGACCTTTTGCCATCTTTCAGGCAGCATCATAATCCCACGTTCAAAAAACTTCTGGTTTTTATTAGCAAAAAACTGAATCAGGTACGATTTGACATCATCATCATTATTGAAATTTTTACCATTCAAGGAGTTTTGTAAAGATCGAAACAAAAAGTAATCAGATGGTGCAAGGTCAGGACTATATGGTGGATGTGGCAAAACATCCCAACCAAGCTCCATTAATTTTTGCCGAGTGACCAAAGATGTGTGTGGCCTTGCATTGTCATGATGGAATACAACACCTTTTCGATTTGTCAATTCGGGCCACTTTTCTTCAACTGCATTGTTTAATTTCGTTAGTTGTTCAATGTAGACATCAGAATTGATCGTTCGGTTGGGTGGTAAGAGTTCAAAGTAGACAATTCCTTTGTAATCCCACCAAACTGATAACAAAACCTTCTTTTGATGAATATCAGCTTTTGATGTTGTTTGAGTTGGTTCACCTGGCCTGCTCCACGATCTTTTCCGCTTGATATTGTTGTAAACAACCCATATTTCATCGCCAGTTATCAGTCGTTTTAAAAATGGATCATTTTCATTACGTTTCTTTAGCAAATCGCAGCTGCTAATGCGTTGCGTTAACTGTGATTCTTTCAGTTCGTGAGGAACCCATGTATCGAGTTTTTGAACATAGCCAAGTTGTTTTAAGTGATTTTCAATGCATGTATGTGATACATGAAGCTTCTCTGCAATCTCACATGTTGTACTGTGACAGTCTGAATTGATTATTGCTTTGATTAGGGCGTCATCAACTTCAACTGGACGACCAGAGCGTTTTTCATCTTTGAGTGAAAAATCACCAGAACGAAATTTGGCAAACCAATTTTGACACTGCCGTTCTTTTAAGGCTTCGTCACCATAAACAGCACATAACTTTTTATGAGCTTGCGATGCGTTTTCCCTTTGCGGAAATAAAAAAGCAAAATATGACGAAAATGTTCCTTTTGATTTTCCATTTTTCAACGAACGCCAAACGAAAACTACAAAACAGATCAAAAAACTTTTTTTACTGATTAACAGCTGAGTAGCCAACTATCAAATAACAAAATGTGTTTTACATTTGTACTACGTCTGCAAACCTAAAAATTCAACTGAAGCCATATATGTGTGAAACCCGCAATTACTTAGCTGCCGACCCAATATATTTATATTGAAAATTGCTTCGTTGTTTATCGGAAACTCAAATTTCACTGGGTGTTCTGCATTTTTATTTGCTAAAATCTTGTAACCTTCTTCCATTTGCTAGTTTTGTGACCTTGAGCAAGTTACATAAACTCTGTGTTTAAGTTCCCTCATCTGTAAAGAGATAAACGAATGAATAAAAAAGGAATAGTAAAAGAACATTCTTCATAGGACAGAGTATTAGTCATCTGCACTGTTCAGTAAAATGTCTGTCTGTCTTCCTTCCACCAACCCGGTCCTGTAGCCCTTCCTTGTCCTCCTGCAGTGAGTGAGGCCTGTGACTTGCTTCAGCCGATGGAAATGGAGGGGGAATGTGTCCCTTCCAGGTAAATGTGCTGCAGAACTGTCACCGTGTGCTGCTCTCCCTGCCCCTGCTGCAGTGGCCTGTGTGGTCAGAGTGCCTGAGAGTAGACAACATGGAGAGGAAGCCCCCATCTCACACACACACACACACACACACACACACAATCACACACACCAAAGGAAGACATAAGTGTGAAGGAGAACTTTTAAACACTGAAATTTGGGGATTGTTTCTTACTGCAGCACAACTTAACCTACCTTGATTGAGAGTTGTTATAAAGATTTCATGAGCCAATGCTTGCTTTTCTTTTAAGGTTAGAGAAACTTGTTATTAAATTAAATTTTCTTTAAACACATACTTTCCCCTATTCTCACCCACTCTGGGGAGTAAGGTAACTCCCCACTGCCCCACCCCCTATGGAAACCCTGAGATGGTGAGGGTGAAGTATAAAAACACTGCCATACCCTTCAGACCCCCATCCCAGGCCTCCTTTACTCCTTTAGAAAAAGCCCCTGGAGATCCACTTGAGTGTAAAACAGCCCTTCCTCTGGAAGGGCACTCAGACACCACATGGAGCAGGATGCTCTGAGATGAACTGAGGGAGAGTGAATGGACAGGACCTCCGACCCCACTGGGGAGGGCATAGCCCACAGGACCCCTAGCAGCCAGCCTCTGTTTCCATAGGACCCATGTAAACATTGGTGTTGCTTGTGCATGTCTCTGCTCTTCCTAATCGCCTCCCTAGCCTCCCTCATCTCACCAGATGCCTTGGCTCCTGGGTCCCTCCTTCCTTCCCTCCCTCCTACAGGAGTGGGAAGGGGGCCAGAGCCCACCTCACCCCTTCTTCCAGGCATGAGCCAGCGGGTGTTAAGCGTGGAGAACATGCCTGACACGTAGTAGGCACAACGTAAGTACTTACTATGTAAGAAAAAGTCAGCAACACCCTTGGTACTAAAAAGGGATCAAGACAGGCCTTGCTTGCTGTCCAAGTGATGGTAATAAACATTTATTGTCCAGCCCTCCTTCTCCCGGCCTGAGAATTCAGATCTCCCCCTTCTCCTCCGCAGCACTGTGTAATAAACTCTGTAACGTCAGCAGCATTTAGCTCAGGGAGTTTCTTTAATCATTAAACAAGATTTTTATGTCCAAAACACTCTTATATGGGTCTGCTCCATCTGCAGTGTGGGCTGGGAGGGAGCGGGAGGGGGTCGGGCAGCTGACCGGCTGCACCCTGTGGGGGCCAGCTCTGTGCATAGATTCAGAGAGGGCCAAGGAGCCCGGCCCATGGAGGCTCCGGCTAATGAGAATCAGATGCCTGTCACTCAGGCCGCAGTGCTCGTCCTGCTCTCTGGGTACCGACTCCATCCTTAAACAGCCCAGGCCTGACTGTATGCAGCCTTCCTTCCCCGAAGGAATTCCAAAGCGTCCCGGCAGTGCTCTCCCTGCCGCCTGGCGATGGGAGACAGACAGGGGAAGGTCGGTGCAGAGCTCAGGTCCGGAGCTCCCCTGCAACCTGCCGCCCAGAAAGGGCCTCTGGCCAGGAATGCCAGGTGATCTCTCCTGCTACAAACATACCATTGCTTTCCCTTTCATGCTCATAAAAGAAATTCGAACACGCACTAGCGAGGCTTTCAAACTCCCTCTCAAAAGGAAGGACAGAGTTCATTCATGTCAGACGCAGAACATTGCCATCGATGTGTACGTGCACGTACAG
The DNA here is from genome assembly GCF_964339955.1 of Pipistrellus hanaki. NCBI lineage: Eukaryota > Metazoa > Chordata > Mammalia > Chiroptera > Vespertilionidae > Pipistrellus > Pipistrellus hanaki. The sequence goes on from NC_140515.1 coordinate 12,181,234, forward strand.
TTACTTTCATATACAACTGAAACAAAACTTCACCAACTGTCACTTACCCTCATCTACTCAATGCCACTGGTTGTAAAAAGCTGATCACTATCCAAATGCAGATCTTACAACCAATGTATGTGTAGGGTGTTACATGTTGAGCCACAGCTCACTCCCAGACAGTGAGCGGGAGGAAGGCCTCAGACCCAGGGCACTGGGATTAGACCTCACCTGACGGCCCTGGGACAGCTCTTCACCTTTCCAGGCCACAGGATGTTAACGTTGGGTACTTGTGTGCAGGTGAACAAAGAGATGCCGAAGCCGCCCTCACATGCTGAGACTTTGGCAGTTCCTCTGAGTCTGTTGATTCAGAGTTGGGATTAAAGGTAGGGAGAGAGTCCATGTTCCTTCAGTAAACACAGCTTTGCGTGGATCCTAAACCACTCAGATTTTTATTTTACTGTGTGTAACAGAACTCTCCCTACACTAAGGTGACCAGGTGTCCTGCTTTTGGCGGGACAGTCCTGATTTTTAACAATTTGTCCCTCGCCCCATGGCATTTTTAAAAAGTCCAAAAGATTTAAAAGATTCTTTCCAAAAATTGAGACTTTTTTAAAATGCCGTGGGACACGGGACAAATTGTTCCGCCAAAAGCGGGACGTCTGGCCACCTTACCCTACACACACACACACACACACACACACACACACACACACACACACAAGAAATTACTGGTCCAAGCAGTGGGCGGGCCCACGGGCGTGCTGGGCTGTGCATAGTTGGCTCAGAATGCTGGGGTGAAGCCAGGGTAACTGTCTTCTCCCACCGCCGGGCTCCACTCTCCTCTCCCACGGCTGCATTCTCTTCCGTCATAGACAGGACCCTCCTGCTGGCCAGAGAAGATGCTCAGCAGCAGCTCTCAGCTCACATGCGTCCAGCCTGACCGCCCAGGAGGGTAAGGCACCTCTCCTGATGTTTCAGCAGGAACTCCAGGCTTCTTGCTATCCCAGCGCAGATCACTTCCTGAAACAGTCACAGTGACCAGGGAAGGACACCGCCCCGCTGCTGAAGTGTGGGTTCCATGCCAAGCCCTGGGACACAGTGATCATCTTAGGTCCACTAAACTGCATGAACTTGAGAACGGGATTGAGTCACAAAGGAAAATCAAGGGGCCATTTCCAAAAGTTAGGGCCAAGAACGTTAAGCAGATACTTTTTTTAAATGGCCACTGCTGACCTCTGTCTACAGCCTGAAAGCAGAGACAGAAAGTGGGCCTTTTACCTCTTGGAGAGGACTTTTCATCACGAGAAATCCTGACACGTTCTCTCTCCAATCTCTGTCAGAAGTTAGACGCTGTGGCAAGAGATTCGCTTAGCTTTGAAATGGAAAACTTAATGTGCCATGAACATCTGGCCGTTGGCCTAAGAGGTAAACACTCTCTTCGGGGCCTTTTGGAAATCCTCTCTCCCGCGTTATGCCCGTGGTTTTTAACGTCAGAATTGCCTTCATGGTTGCATCACCACGGCCTTCGCAAACGAAGTGTAAACCTGCAGGTCACCTTGGGCTAACCGGTGACTTGTACGCTCACCTGATTGGCTGAGCTGCTGGAGCAGGAACCTTGCACTGCCAAGCGTGCATAAGGGAAAGCGTGGGCACACGAGGTGACGCTGACAGGATCTGACAAAGGGAGGAAGCACACTGGAGAAAGACGGCTCCGGGATGGATTTTTTCTGTGTTTCGCTGAATACCGTTTGTCTCCTGGGAAGCAATGCCAACAGGGTTGTGGCTTCTGGATTCTGCAAATATCATCACTGTGCATGCCAGGAGATTACCTTGCTGAAACACAGGGAGAGATAAACTGAGGAGGAGCATACACTCTTTCTTTGCCACGTTCCCTTCCAGGCCAGATCACCGGGCCCAGGGTTTGGGCTCTTGTTTGCTTGCTTGCTTTGTTTTCAGTTAGTGGGGGTGTGGTTATGGGTTGTTTTGTTCCTAGTGATTTCTCAGAGACTAATTCAATTCCAACTGAGAAAAGGCAACTTGCTGTGGTGCAGGCACATTTATCACCTTCAGGAAATTGACAGTTTTGATGTGATAATTTTATTTTGCCTTGGAGTTAAGAGACAAAGGATAGTAATTATTACTTTCCAGGTGCCACATATGAAGCAGAAACCTGGGGCTTTTTCCACTGCGAGGACATTGCCCCTCCCACTCTGGTGGCTCTTCCTTTTTCAGCTTTCAGATCTTGGCTTATACGCCAGGCCATAGCTTCTTAGAAGTTGCAAACCCAGGTTGTTGCCCATGCTTCTTACTGGCCAGCTGTAAGTCAACTTCCCGCATCCTCCTCTTTGTCTGATTAATTTGTTGGAGCGGCTCACAGAACTCAGAGAAACGTGTGACTCACTAGAACACTGGTTTGTTATAAGAGGATGTCACTCAAGAGCACCCAGGTGGACAAGATGCACAGGGCAAGCCATGGGGAAAGAAGGCCTGGTGCTCCCAGGTCTTCTCCAGGCGGTCCCTCTCACAATACCCTCATGTTTTACCAACCTGGAGGCTCTCCAGAGCCTGTCTTTATGTGTGTTGTTGTTGTTGTTGTTGTTGTTGTTTCCAATGGAAGCTCCCTTCACAGGCGTGGTTGATTAAATCACTGGCCGATGGCAAACATTTCACCTCCAGCCCCTAGCCCTCTGCCCTCCCCAGAGGCCAGGAGTGGGACTGAAAGTTCTACCTTTCTAATCTCATGGTTGGTTCCACTCCCAACCAGCCTCCATCCTTAGGTGAAGCCTCCAAATCGCCTTATTAACAGAACAAGTGAAACCTTTGTTGCTTCATCACTAAGCAAATTTCAAAAGTCTTAGAAGTTCTGTGCCAGAAGGAAGAACTAAGACTAAATATGCGTTTCATACCATATCAGAGAAAAACCCAAAACTACCCTCTGATCCTACAAACTACCTTCTCCCCCATGTCTCAATCACATCAACCACCAAGGCCTGACCGTCTCCATCCCCCTTCCTCTAAGGTCACCCTCAGCATTCTAGTCCAAGCTGCCATCACCCCTTACCTGGACAGGTAACAGGTGAAGGAATTACACCTGTAACTGTTCCTTCTCTGGTTTCCTGAATCCATTCAATGACCTCACAATTCACCCTTCTGACAACTGCCAGTGAGGTTTATCCAAACAGCCTAGACCTTCTAAAGTCAGATTGAATGGGCCCGTTAGCTGTGGGGGCTTTCACTCAGCCATAGTCTACTGTCTTTGCGTACAAAACCCATAGTGACAGCCACTGCCTCTGAGGTTTCAGGTGAGGGTTACGCGAAAGTGAAGTGCTTCCCTTGGTGTCAGCAAATAGCAGCTGCTCAGTAAATATTAGGTGTGGTTATTATTATCACTTGGCTTGTCTGTCGGCCGGTGAATTAGGACACTCTAACCCCAGCGATGATAAATATGCACATGTTTAGTGTGCAACACTCATTCATCTGTTTATATAGGTAAAGTGCAAAGGGAGGGTCATGTCTTCTTTTCTTTCCCATAATTTTTAAGGCCAGCACAATTATGAGAAAATGCCTCTAACCTAGATGAAGCCAAGAATACTACAAACAATCCAAATCACACATTTACAAGGAGCATTTACAATATGGGTAGATGAACCATTTCAAAATTCTTTCTTTAAGGAAGTTAATGAAATTCCTCTCATACATCCAACATGCTCTTCCCAGTTATTCCTCTATGGTGCCTAGTAAGAAAACAAACAAACAAAAATATTTAAAGAAATAAATATTCAACTGTGCATAGAGTGGGCTATTAAGTATTCAGAAGAGCCTTTTACCAGAATGTGAAGAATGTAATCCTTAGCTGACCAGATGTAAACAATGAAAAGGCAAAGAGTAATGCAATCCTGAAATGCACCCTGTAACTCTCTGTAAACACAGATGTATGTGCTTTCTATTAGAGGAGGCCTTTAATTAAGAGCTGTCCTAATTGCTCAAAATGTGCTTCAAGTCGGGTAACTCAAAAGCAAGTCTCTCACAACTACGTCTTGCAGGAAAAGCTTATTAATTTCATGTGAGGGAAGTTTTCTCCAAAGTAAAGAATATTTTTTAATTACATGCCTTTTCGTTACTTTAAAAGGACCCAGGGCTAGAGGTAGAACGTTAAAAACCTCAAATGGCCCTGGCCAGTGTGGCTCAGTTGGGAGTCGTCCTGTGCACCAAAATATTATAGGTTCCATTTCCAGTATGGATACATGCCTGGGCTCTGGGCTTGTTCCCCAGGAGGGAGCATGCAGGAGGCAGCTGATGGATTTTCTCTCTCTCCCTTTCCCTTCCTCTCTCTCTAAAAAAGAAATCAATTACAGAGACCAATATGGCAGCATAGGTAAACTACAATTAAAATATAGAACAACCATCACTCAGAACCACCTGAAATCTGGCTGAACAGAAGTCCTACAATTAGAGATATAAAGAAGAAAGCACAATGAGACTGGTAGTGGGGGTGGAGGCATGGGACAGGCTCCTCTGGTACCCACATGTGGAGTGTTTTCAATAGGGAGGGACATCTAGGCTGGAAGCCTCCCATGAGGAGCAAGGGGTCCCCCACACCAGACCACTCAGCTCAGGCTTCCAATGCTTGGAATATAAGTCCTCATAACTTCCCATTTACTGTGTTGCTAATGGCAATCAAGGCTCAACTACAACAAGATGGTGCACACAACCCACAAAGAGGCACAACTAGAATAAGTACCCAGCTCAGGTGCCTGGAGAGGCTGAGCCACTGGGCTGTACACAAGGCCACTCTACCAATTCCAGGAAACATAGCAACTCTACAGCTATTACACAAGGCCACTCTACCAATTCCAGGAAACATAGCAACTCTACCTAATGCATAGTAACAAACACAAGGAAGCAGCCAAAATGCAGAGACAAAGAAACATATGAAATGTGTCCTTTCACAAATGAAATAACAAAAGAAATCTCCAGAAAAAGAATTTAATGAAATGGAAGCAAGCAAACAACTAGATACAAAGTTCAAAATCATGATTATAAGGTTGCTCAAGGAACTTAATGAAAGCTTCAAGGGACTTAGTGAGACTTTCAAGGATCTTAATGAGAACATTAAAGACATGGAAAAGGACCAGTCAGAAATGAAGGATACACTAACTAAGAATGAATAATAATTTATAGGGAATCAACAGTAAAGTAGAGGACACCAAGAATCAAATCAGCAATCTGGAATATAAGGAAGCAAAAAGCACCCAATCAGAAGAGCAAAAAGAATCCAAAAATATGAAGATAGTGTAAGGGGCCTCTGAGATAACTTCAAGCATATTGACATTCACATTCTGGGAAAGCCCAAAGGAGAAGAAAGAGAGCAATATAATGAAAACCTATTTGAATAAATAATGACAGAAAACTTTCCCTATTTGGTGAGAGAAATAGACATATAAATTCAGGAAGTGCAGAGATTCCCAAACAAGTGAACCCAAAGAGGCCCACACCAAGACACATCATAATTAAAATGCAAAGATAAAGACAAAGAGAGGATCTTAAAAGCAGCAAGAGAAAAGCAGTTAGTTGCCTACAAGGGAGTTCCTATAAGACTGTCAGCTGATTTCTAAATAGAAACATTGCAGGCCAGAAGGGATGGATAAGAAATATGCAAAGTGATGAACAGCAAGGACCTACAACCAAAATTGCTCTACCCAGAAAAGCTATCATTTAGAATTGAAGGTCAGATAAAGAGCTTCACAGATAAGAAAAAAGCTAAATGAGTTCATCATCACCAAACCAGTATTACATAAAATGTAAAGGTTTTTTTTAGGAGGAGGAGGAGGAAGAGAAGGAGGAGAAAGAGAAAGAGGAGGAGGAGGAGGAGATATGAACAATAATATGACAATTAATACATAGCTACTAACAATTGAATCTAAAAATCAAAATAAAGTAACAAGAAATCTAATGAACAACCTAAACTGATGAATAAAAATAGAACCAGAGGCAAGGAGACATGGAACAGACTGACAAATCTCAGAGGGAAGGGTAGGGTGGAGAGAAATTAACCAAAGAACATATGCATATATGCATTACCTATGGACACAAACAATAGGGTGGTGAAGGCCTAGGGCAGGGTGGGAACCGGATGGAAGAGGGTAGTGGGGGGCGGGGAGAGTGACATCTGTAATACTCTCAATACTAAAGATATAAAAAAATATATATAAATAAAATTTCAAAAGACTTTTTAAAAAAAAACTCAGAGAAATGACTTTAAACTATTCCAAGGGGCCCTGGAATACCTCAAAGATTCATTCTCCTACATTTCTAAACTAATTAGGCCTATTTAATATGCTTGGAAAATTACATGGGAAGCTTTGACAAATAAGAATACACTGAGCCTGGTGTGGCTCAGTGGTTGAGCATCGAGCTATGAACCAGGAAGTCATGGTTCAATTCTCAGTCAGTTTCAGGCTTGATCTCCAGTGGAGAGCATGCAGGAGGCAGATGATCGATGATTCTCTCTCATCATTGATGTTTCTATATCTCCCTTCCTCTCCATTCTTCTTTGAAATCACTAAAAATATATTTTAAAAAAGAATACCATTATTTTTAATAAAGAGCCAAATTAAAACCAGTTATTTACTGTATTAAGTTTAGGTTTAATTTGTTCTGATTATTTGCATGAATACAATAAAGGTAACAATCTATTATTTAAACTTTTTCAAAGCCTGCTATGCTGGAATGTTGTATTTCCCTGCCAGCAGCATCAGGGAGCGGGGAGGCCTTGCCTTAGGATGACTGACAGGAGATAGAGACCTTCTCCCTGGTTCCATAAGAATAATTAATGCTGAAACCGGTTTGGCTCAGTGGATAGAGCGTCAGCCTGCAGACTGAAAGGTCCCAGGTTCGATTCTGGTCAAGGGCATGTACTTTGGTTGCGGGCACATCCCCGGTAGGGGGTGTGCAAGAGGCAGCTGATAGATGATTCTATCTCATCGATGTTTCGTAACTCTCTATCCCTCTCTCTTCCTCTCTATAAAAAAATCAATAAAATATATTTTAATAAAAAAAATAATTACTAACAACTAGAAAGAGGAGGAAAATGTTAGCACTCTAGGGCCACGCAATCCTTAACTGCCATCTGCAAGCTTCCCGCCACAGGGGAACTGAGGCCAGGACAAGCTCTCTGGCCACCAGGCTCAGGCCGTACGAGGAATGGGAACTGTCCTGAAGACCCCTGATCGCACACCTGCATTCCTCCTGGTTTCAAGCCCAGCTCAGCCCAAACCACTAAGGACAAGAGCTTCCCACCAGTGACTGCACCTGCACATGAGGGTGAAACCCCAGCTCCTGGGGCTGCCAGCATCGCCCAGTGTCCCCTTCCCTTGGGGTATTCTACCCCCACCCCCTTTCTTTAAACAAATTCAATTTTCCCTAAACAAATAAAAAAATTAAAAAACATAAATATAAAATCTTAAAAAGGGCTCAAAGCCTACTTCCCATACTCCATCTTGTATTTCAAAATAAAAACAAGTAAAGTAAAAGAAATAAGTAAAAAGAAGAACGAAGTTCTACTTTTCCCATAAATGCTACATTATTGATTTTCTTTTTCAAATAGTATACATTTAATTATTTTTCAAGAAAGATTTTTAGTGAAACTGCTTTGCTAGTGTCCGAGCACCTGTGCCCTGCCTACCAGGGATTCACAGATATCGGGAGCTCCACCACTCAACAGGTCTGTCCCAGGCGAGGGCAGCTAGCTGGGCATGTAGAGACCTGGATTCAAATCCCAGCTAAGGCACTTGCTCGCTGTGTGGTTCTGGCCTACTTCCTAATCTCTGGATGTCAATCACCTTATCTGTGGCTGAAATGTGTTGTGTGGGGATTAGAGTGAGTAATCAGAAATATAGTAAGTGTCCCCCAAATTTGGGACATATACAAATGTTCACAATTAATCCATCACCTGTATGCAAATGGTGCCTAAGCAAAGTACTGTTGTTATCTTAAGCAGACGAAACAGGCACCTTACAGCTGTTTATTTTGCAAATGTGTGCTTAGCATGTTCTGTTGACAGAGAGAGTTTCAAAAACTCCACAAATTTCAATTCAGCAGAATTTGTGGTAACAAGTGTTTGGTATCTTGAAGTGAGGAGAGGAGGAATGTATAAAGAAGAAACTTCTATATGACACAGTTAGAGATCATGGAACATCACACCATGTCAGTGGACTTTCAGCATTTGGGAAATAAGCATATTCTTTCCAGGAGTATGCTTGGAAACCCTTCTTCCCTGAGAAGATGAGCTGTCAACTTCGAAACCTGCTCAGTAACTTCCTGCCTTGCCATTATAGCAAGGTGATTAAAAGAAAACAAAGGAAATGCTGCCATTTAACACACCTGAGTACACGTCCTCTCCCCCGTGGTAGTCATTGACTTAACAAACTTCACTCATCTACTGCATACCAGTCCATTGTGTTAGATCAGTGGTCGGCAAACTGCGGCTCTCGAGTCACATGCAGCTCTTGTGCCGCTTGAGTGTGTCTCTTCCACAAAAACACCACGGCCAGGGCGAGTCTATTTTGAAGACGTGGCGTTAGAAGAAGTTTAAGTTTAAAAAATTTGGCTCTCAAAAGAAATTTCAATTGTTGTCCTGTTGATATTTGGCTCTGTTGACTAATGAGTTTGCCGATCATTGTGTTAGATGATGAGGATAAAATGACCAAGACCCTTCCATGGCCCACACTCACGTGGCACCAGGTATGCTTGGAGGGGCAGAGCGGTCCTTCTGAGGTCATTTCCTGGGCAGCAGCTAGGTCCAGCGCTGCTTTCACACACATTACATGGCTGAATTAGATGCCATGCTGTTCTCATTTCTCCTTTACCCCCTTTACTAACAAAAATTGTTCATTGCAAAACAATAACAACAACCATAAGGCCTACATTTCTCAAAAAAAATGTTATCTATGTAACCTATTTAAACACAAACCTGTGTTCACCCAAAGTGTCATTGTCATGAAAGATGGAAAGGCTGAAGGACTGATCAAAATTAAAGGAGACATAATAACAAAATGTAATATGCAATCTTGGTCTGAATCCCAGACTGGATGAAAAAAAAAAAATGGCAATAAAGGTCCTTTTTGGATCAGTCAACAAAACTGGAATACAGACAACAGATTGAATTCAAGTATTGATCAATGTTTAATGACTTGAAGTAGGTGACTGTGCAGCAATCCTGTGAGAGAATCTCCTGGTTTTTAGGGGATACACACTGAAGAATTCAAGGGTAGGGTGGCATGAACTTAATTGCAAAATGGTTTGGGGGAAATTTTTATGAAACAGGCAAGATGTTAGCAATTGGTGAATTAGATAAGGGTTGTATGGAGCTTTTGGTACTTCCCTTGTGCTTTTCTTGATACTTGTAATGTTTTATGAATAAAAGTTACATTTTGTAAATCTAAAATGTAGGGTCCCTTACAGCACAAAGGGAGGGCTGAAAATTCCAAGCACACACTCTGCAGCTGGGTATCATTAAGAATGATGTCCTGTTGTGACCAGATATTAAAAGTTTGCTCTGCCATGGCGCATTTCTATGGATTTGGGCAATAAAAGGAAACATTCTTCCAGTCTTGGATTTTATTATCATTCCTCTGAGAATGTATGCTTGGTCAGATATTCTTTATTTTGGCTCCAGGTCACCTGTAATTTCAGAATGCATTTTGAAGTCAATTCATCTCTTAGCCCATCCAAATATTGAAAATGTCATTAAATTATGAAGTAGAACTGAAAAGATTTTTGTCTGGAAATTCTTTTAGTCCATTCCCATTTTCATTCATCACCGGGCAATTTTTACTTGAAATCTGAAGTCCCTAATGAGCTTAGTCTCTTGATAGCTCAAACATGACTGCCCTGATTTAAAGATTTTTCTTTAACGATGTGATTTATGTGCTAACTTACACATATCTCAGCAGGTAGGGAATTCAGAGAACATTCATGACTTGGGGCTTTGGGAGAAATTATTTTATGTAGGCTCCGTTATAAGTGGGGAAAATAAGTCTTACCTCAGAGGGGATGATGTAAGAGATAGTTATCATTTGTGAAACGCCTCAAGGTCTTGAGATGAAAAGAGCCCTTTTGATGCATCAGACTGCCATTTGTATTATGGGCTTACATTTCTTTTACAGTATGTAGAGCACAGTCATTTTATTTTATTGATTGGGCTTGAGAGATAGAGATAGAGATAGAGATAGACACAGGGGGGAAGAGAGAGAGAGAGAGAGAGAGAGAGAGAGAGAGAGAGAGAGAGAGAGAGAGAGAGGGAGAGAGAGGAGAGGGAAATATAGTAAGAAATATCAATCTGTTTTCCCACTCATTCATGCAGTCATGCATTGGTTGATTTCTGTATGTGCCCTAGCCGGGGATCAAACCCCCAAACTTGTGCATCAGAATGATGCTCTAACAACCGAGCTTTCTGGCTAGGGATCATTTTCACAGATTAAACAAATTCACTTGCCTTTGGTCAGTGGTAGTGTTTCCATCCGTAGAAGGAAGACATTGTTAGCCATGTTGCTTCTCCTTTATACTCCCTGGCTGACTAAATGAGCTATTTTATTTTCACTTTATTACTTTACTTCTATATTCATGTTATTATTTTAATTTTATTATACAAACTACTCTTGCCTTAGTACATCTTATATAATCAAAACCCAGAGATCAGAATGACCAGAGACCAGAACCACCTTGGCACCTCTCGGGGCTGGCCCCATCCCCAGCAAGTGGTTAGGGATCATCAGGTAGGCAGGCCAGCGGTTAGGGGTGATCAGGTAGGCAGGCCAGAGGTTAGGGGTCATCAGGTAGGCAGGCCAGCGGTTAGGGGTGATCAGGTAGGCAGGCCAGAGGTTAGGGGGGATGAGACAGGCAGGCAGATCCCTGCAATCAGTTGCCTCAAAGAGGGAGACGTAGGCCACAGCCTGCGGGAGGGATGCTTGGCAGCTTCTATGGGAGGCACTGGTGGTGGTGGGCACTGCAGGATGGGGCTGGTGCCACGGAGGCTCCTGAGTGGGCATGGTGGCTGCAGCCTGGTCCAGGTCCCAGGGTGGCAGCCTCCCCTCGCAGCTTCTGCAGGGCTGGACTGCCACGCCTCCTGCCATGATGCCTGGGCAGATCCCAGACCCTTCCATGACTGCGGGCTCTCTGCAAGGCTCGGCTTCCTGACTGAACACCCAGCTGGGCCCTGACTGCAGAGGAGCTGAAATACGCTGATATCCTCAACATTGAGGCCATGATCGCCTCTTTGCACGTCCTGGAAGTGAAACTGGGCAAGAGGCCCCAACCTGTGAAAAGTGAGCTAGACGAGGAACAGGAGCGGAGGAAAGGCGCTGGGAAAAGAACAAAGCGGTGGCAGCCTGATGCCAGAACAAGAAGAAGGAGAGGAAGGAGTTCCTGCAGCGGGAATCTGAGTGGCTGGAGCTCATGAATGCGGAGCTGAAAACCCAGATGGAGGAGCTGAGGCAAGAACGGCAGCAGCTCATCCTGATGCTCAGCCAACATTGCCCCACCTCCGTCATCAGGACCAACAGCGTAAAGACTCCCGACTCAGAAGGCAGCCCACTGCTGCAGCAGCTGGAGAAGAAGTGACCATGGCCTGGGAGAAGAAAGAGGAGGAGAAGGAGATGAGGAGAGGGCAGAGGAGGAGGGTCCCAGAGGGCTCTTTCTTGCTGCATGCAAAACTCTTCAATGAGGCTCAGCACAGCCAGCATCAGCCAGGCTTTTTTGTGAAACTCAGATCAGCCACACCAGGGGAGGAACCAAGGCTGATGAAACCCAGGACCAAGCGCTGAGACCAAAGTAGTCCTGAGGATGGTGGGGATGGGGGGGGGGGGGTGTAGTGTTCTTCCTGGGGTCAGGCTTGCAGGAGGCAGGACAGAAGAGATACCCAACCAGGCAGCTGTGGGCACTTCTCTGGCCTCTTTGCCAGGGCATTCACCCAAAAGACATCCGAGCAGCCAGGAAAAGCCATGAGTTGCAACTAAGATTAGGCTGAGTATGGAACTCAGAATGAAATTGCAATCTGCCTGCCCCCAGCCCTGGCCCTGACCCTGATCCTGATGCAAGGCTGGAGAAGGGCACAGTGCCAGGCCCTGCTGTACCCATCCAGTGTAGTCCAGCTCAGTCCTGCCCGAGTGGCAGCCAGGGTGCACCCTCCCCTGCCCTGCTGGAGTTGCTGTGGGTACGAGGCATGGGCTCCTTCCAAAGCACATACTCACTGAATGTTCACAGAACTGGCTGTCCTGGCAGGGCTTTCAACTGCATGTGTTTTTTATACCTTATTTTATATTATATATAAAAATATATATTTTTAAAAAAACAAACAAAACAAGCAATATATAAGTTAGTTTCTATAATCACTCGATGGAATACCATATAAATATGCTATGGTTTGTTGTTACAAACAGATATTCAGCAGTTATGACCATTGTTTGTAACTTCTAAGTAATGTAGTCTCTGGGTGTTGAGGGTGGCAGGGGAGGGGGGACAGCACTGCACAGGTAGCAAGCAGTGGCAGCGGCAGGGGTGGGGCCAGCTGCCTGCAGCCAGGGGAAGGATAGTCCCCGAGTGCATGGATTTTCGTGCACGGGGCCTCTAGTTTTCATAATAAAGAGCATTGCCCAATAAATTCAATTACTCTGTCTTAGTTTGTTCAGGCTGCTGTAACAAAGTACCGTAGACTGAGTAAGCTTATAAACAACAGAAATGTATTTCTCACACTTCTGGAGCCTGAAAGTTTGAGACTGGGGTGCCAGCATAGCAAATTTCTAACAAAGTCATCCATCCCACAAACACCTTGGAATGAAGTAGAATGAAGACCCCTTCTTGAGCTGGGCCTGAAAACCTTGACTAAAGGGTTCAACAGTGACAGAACTCAGCTACTATTCCCCTTTGGTTTTGCTTCCTTAGCTAACATGCATTCTGCCAAATTAAAGAAAGAATATGATTGGTGCAATGTTGTTACCATCATTCTTGTTGGACAAAGCTCTGTAGACAGGCCTGCTCATAGGCCACTGACCAACCTATACAGTGGCTGCCCATAGGTACCATGCCCACTACTAGGGATCAAGCCTGCAACTGGGCATGTGCCCTTGACCAGAATCGAACCCAGGACACATCAGTCCACAGGCTGATATTCTATCCATGGAGCCAAACCCGCTAGTGTGGAATGGGAGGTTGTATTTAAAAAATTAAGAGGAGGTGGATCTTGGAGCAATTCAAACCACATTTTGGTTTTCTATACCAACTGCTGATAACGAATGATGTGGGGGAGTCCTCTTCCCCACAGGATACTGGGAGTGGGGTCCTCACAATATCCAGAGAAAAAGAATGGTCTGAGGCTCCCACGTGAGAACAGGTGATTTTTCATTTGCACAGAGTTAAGTCCCTGGGTTACCCAAGTCCCACTTCCTTTGTCAAGTCACGGAAAACGCGTAGCTGGGGTTCCAGTAGAGCTAAAACCAGAGCCAGTGTCCAGGTTTTCTTCTGTGTTGAGGCAGGGTCCATCCAGCATCGGGCTAGTTCCAGTCCAGTAGTCCATTGTGTGTGGGCAATGGGGGCAAATGCAGGGAAGCAGGAGCAAAAGATCCCTGCAAGCCCAGGGTCACAAGAATCCCGAGAGAGTCTTTAGTTAGGCTCGTTAGGGTGTTATGTATCCCAAATCTTGCAACCCTTGCAGTGTCCACGCCCATTCTGGCCAACCATCTGTGTCCCCAGGTGTAATTGACAGCAAGCACTTTCAGTAGCTCCTCACCTTTACCGGGCATGTGTCTATCTTCCCTATGTTGGACCTCTGGGGCAGGTAAAGTTGTAGCTTCCTGGTGAAGCTGCCCAAATGACATGCCTAGAATGTCTGGCCTTCCCTTTTCTCTTCCCCATTATTAATGCCTAATTACAATGGTGTCACTGTTGCATATTTATTTTTTTAATTCAGTGTACTGGGATGACCTGCTGTATTTATAGAGAACAGAACAGTGTTTCTGAATTGTCATCACCTTTACTGTCTATGGTGGTTTGACCAATTACAGAAAGCTCCATGTACACAATGAGCAGAATGTAGGGACTTATTAATAATGAAAGAGTCCAGTGCCCAGACAATGTGGTTCAGTGGTTGAGCATCGACCTATGAACAGGAGGCCATGGGCATTGACCTATCAACAGGAGGCCATGATTTGATTCTTAGCCAGGGTACATGCCTGTGTTGTGGGCTGGTTCCCCAGTGGGGGGCATGAAGGAGGCAATCAATCAATGATTCTTTCTCATCATTGATGTTTCTCTCTCTCTCTCTCTCTCTCTCTCTCTCTCTCTCTCTCTCTCTCTCTCTTTTCCTCTCTGAAATCAATAAAAAATATATATATTTTAAAAAACACTGCTTTAAAAAAAAATAAAGAGTCCAGAGCAGGGCTTGGTTCAAGTGTGATTTGATTCTGAGGTTCACAATGTTTTGGGGGTTTCACTGTTCTTTCCCTTCAATTCTTTCAACTCTGGTCTCTTTTATATTCGTACCGGCCCCGGGCTGGCCTCTGGCATAGGCAACCAAAATGGCCATCTCTGCTGCAGGCCCTGTAACTGCAGCCTCACCCAGTCCAGAATGAAGGCAGCATTTGTCCCAGCATTCCGAGTGCAATCACCAAGGCTCATGCCAATGAGCCAGCCTGGGTGACCCGGGCAGCGTTGAATCCGGGGCTGGGACCCGGTGAGTGAACAGTGTATCCGCTCACCTGGGAGACCTGCTCCTGCCCTGGGCAGGACAGACCGCTTCCCCAGAACCACTGGTGTCTTCACTGGGAGGCGAGGGCACTCAGCAGGAGGAGGGGGGAAGGGAGGTGTGAAAATAAGGATTAAGTCTGTTACCCCAGGCCCAACAGACACCGATGAGAAAGGGGGCCCAAAAGGCTGATATTCCGTCTTACGAAAAACGAGGACTTGGCTAGGGCTCTGCCTTCGTCCCGGAGTTCTGTTACACCTCCTTTCTCTCTCCCAGTGGGGGTGCCCTGGAAATCAGTCTGCTGGTGGACAGCAGGCCTCTTAGTCACACACAGGTGTTCCCAAAAGGAAAGAACTGTTTTCCTCTGACCGTCTCACTCCTCACCGCTGTGCCCGTGAGCACATCTCGCTCCTCACCACTGTGCCCGTGAGCACATCTCGCTCCTCACCGCTGTGCCTGTGAGCACCCGCCTCGCTCCTCACCGCTGTGCCCGTGAGCACATCTCGCTCCTCACCGCTGTGCCCGTGAGCACATCTCGCTCCTCACCGCTGTGCCTGTGAGCACCCGCCTCACTCCTCACCGCTGTGCCCGTGAGCACCCGCCTCACTCCTCACCGCAGTGCCCGTGAGCACCCGTCCACAAGGGCCCTGTGGCCAGGGGACGGGGAGAACCTGCTTCCAAGGTGCCATGTGGACTCTGCTTTCGTGGGAGGAGCTCCCCACGGTCACCGACAGCTTTCGTCTGTGGGGCTTTGAAGGAGAAATCACAGCTTTAAACACTGCCTAGTCTACTGGCCTTTTCCAAACCCAGAATTTGGCAGAGTCAGCCGGTCAGCTATTCACAAAACACAACTGGAAGCCTCCCTATTGGGCTGTCAGGTGGCTGTCAGATGCTTGTGTTGCTAGACAGTCCGCTGGCCAGCCGATAACTACGCCGATATTTGGCATCCTTGCTGCGGGCCTCGCTCTGGGCAGGAGCCAGGGGTGCAGCAGTGGCCCCTGCAGGGCCCCAGACCCCGGGGGCTGGCTCCAGCGAAGAAGACAGACTGGAGACACATTGACTTAAACCGTTATAATAGAAACTGCGCAGACCCGGTGGGATGTGTCCCTGCTCATAGCTCCCAGCTGATCAAGGATGCTTCCCCTCACTCTCTGCAAACAGGATGCCTGGACCTTCATTTCTTAGAACTGATGCTGTCCCCTTCCACCCCTTTGGACACACACTGTCCCCAAGACAGCAAATGCTCCCCAATACCCCCCGGTCTCATTCCCCTTCACCAGGTTAACCTCCCCTTCTTCTTTGGATTTCATTCTAAGCTGTTTCCTAAGATTCGACCTGGTATTCTTTTTGGAGCTTCAGCCCTATCTGTGTTTCTTTCCCTCTTGGCACCTGGCCCCCTCAGCACTAGCCATCTCCCAGGGAGATGCTTGGTTGCCATCTGAACGGTCTGTGAAGGAGACAGGCTTGTCTCTGGTTTCCAGCTCTGTGTTCCCATCGCACCAAGCACACTCTGACCTCAGGGCTCCGCCGTTGCCCTCCCCTCCGCCTGGAGCCCTGCCTCCCCGGGAGCCACTGGGTCCCGTCTCACTGCCTCAGGTCTCAGCTCAGACATGGCCTTCTTCATGAGGCTTTCCCTGACCTTACACATACAGCAAATCCTACCGTGGGCACCACAAGCCCCTGCTCCCCGCCATACCCCCTCTGCCCCTCCGAGACTCTATGTTCTTATTCCTGTATTACTCCACGAAAATGTGAGCTCTGTGAGAATGAAGCTCTCCGTTTATTAGACTGTGTTTCCCCCTTGTAGTTCAAATGCTTGGCAGGCATCGGAAGTTAAGCAAATTTTTATTCAATGAAAGGCGGAATCAGTATCTAGTGCTTAGCAAATGGTTAGCACACGGCAGGCACTCAGTGAATATTTCTGAATGATGAATGCCTGAACACAGCAGTACAGATACCACTGACAAACATAGGAGCTTACCCGAGCTGGCGGAGTCAGGAGAACAAGGGGATCTTAGCCCTCTGGTTGTGCTAATACAACAGGCCAGAAGTCGTTACAGCTGTGGTACGACTAGAATGTACAGTGGGGATGGGACCTTCTGTTACACCCTTCAGCCCAGACACCCCTCTGGCCCACTCTGCTGCTCTTCACACACACACCTAGTCACTCAGCGGCAGCTTTTGTCATCTTGCAGTTTTTTGCCAAGAATGGAGATTAAATGTGTCCCAGGTGCTGGCCCGGTAACTATAAGCGGTGCCCTTGCTGCGGGCCTCACTCTGGGGGCCTGCGGGGGTCACTGCTGTACCCCTCGCTCCTGCCCAGGATGAGGCCTGCGGCAAGGGCACCACTTGTAGTTGGTCAGAGTGTCGTCCTAAAATCTCCAAGGTTTCAGGTTCAAGCTCCGGTCAGGGGTCAGGGCACATACAAGAGGAAACCAATGAATGGGTAAGTAAGTACAACGCCGTCTCTCTCTCTCTCTCTCTCTCTCTCTCTCTCTCTCTCTCTCTCTCTCTCTCTCTCTCTCTCTCTCCTTCCTCTCTCTTTTTTAAAATCGGTTTTTAAAAAGTGTCCACGGAGAAATTAGGCCCCTGGAAACCAAACACTGAAGCTATTCCCAGCATCCCTCCCCTCCCAGGAGAGCAGAGCGGGGACAGGCAGAGGTAGAGGGTAGGGTTCTGGAAGCATGTTCTCCTTCTAAGGCTAACTCTGTGGGCGGAGGAACTGTGCATGGTACAAGCAGGGAGTCCTGTGGACCTTCTGGGAGATGAATTCCACCTGCCTCTCTAACCGTTGTTGCCTCTTAGTTGCTAATGCAGCTGCACAGATCCTTTTGGAGCTGTTTTAGGATTTGCTCCATAAGTTACCTGGGAGGGTGCCAAATGCAAATGCAAGGAGTACTAGCAGCCCTGATATCCATGGTGACAGCCTCGTTATCCTCCAGGGAAAGGGAAGAATAGGTATCTTTTCTCTTAATAAAGTCTTTCCTACCCACTCCTAGATTCCACAACTGCTCTTACTTGGGAACTAGTTGGAACCAGCCTAGACATTTCAGTAATAGCAGTGACACAAAGTTTATTATAAACTCCCCTTATAGGCATAGTGGATGGCTATTCTCCTGTGGAGACTATTTTAAAGACTTGTTCACAGTATCCTCCTCTTGGGATGTAGAAAGCCAAATATGGAGAGAAAAATCTGGTTATCTCCCTAAACCCAGATCACGTTGCTTTTATTGTTGTTGTTAATCCTCATCTGAGGATATATTCCCATTGTTTTTTTAGGGAAAGTGGAAGAGAGAGGGAAAGACAGAGAGAAACATCTATGTGAGAGAAACAGATTGATTGGTTGCCTCCTACATGAGCCCTGACTGGGGTGGAGCCTGGAATGATGGTATTTGTCCTTGACCAGAATAAGACCCGGGACCCTTTGGTCTGCATGCCAACGCCTATCCATTGAGCCAAACTGGCTAGGGCTGAACACCTATATTCAATGCTTATGGGTATATATCCAGGAATGGAACTGCTGGCTCATATAGCTATTCTATGTCTACTTATTGAGGAATTGCCAAACTGTTTTCTACAGAGACGGCATCATTTTAAAGTTCCACCAGCAATGTACAAGGGTTCTGATTTCTTCATATCTACACCAACACTTGTAAATTTCCATTAGAAAAATTATACCCATCCCAGTGGGTGTGAAGTGGTATCTTATTGTGGTTTTGATTTGTGTTTCCCTAATGGCTAATGACGTTAAACAGCTTTCCATGTGCTTCAGAGTGTTTTAGTTTTAGAATAGTTTTAGATGAACAGAAAACCAGCAAAGATTATATAACAACATCTTAAGAGCGTAATTTCTACATCAAATATAGTGGAAGGCATCCTCTACTACTTCCAAAGGTTTTGAAAATTTTGATAGAGAAATACGTCATTGGGGAACATTATAGTTATTGACAAAGGCTCTGATTCATTGTTTATTTTGCCTGCAAAATGGGGTAGATAGTATTACAGTGACATTAGAAATTAACAAAGGAAAGTACATAGTACAGTGATTAAGAACATGGTCTTAATCACACAAGTTTGAATTCTGACTTTGTCATCTCAGACAAGGTACTTTATATCTTTGACCCTCAGTCTCTTCTTCTGTAAAAAAAGATAGCATCTACCTCATAGTATCATTATGAGGATCAAGTGAGAAAACTTACCTGCAATATTTGGTACTCAATAAATGAGACATATACTTTGTTTGCTTGCTTTAAAAAATGTTTTTATTTATTTCAGAGAGAGGAAGGGATAGGGAGAGAGAGATAGAAACATCAATGATGAGAGACAGAATCACTGATCTGCTGCTTCCTGCACACCCCCTATCAGGGACAGCTCACAACCAGGACATGAACTCCGATGGGGAATTGAACCATGACCTCCTGGTTGGTGGGTTGATCCTCATCCACTAGCAACACAGGCTGGACTGCTTGTTTGCTTTTTAAAGCAAGAACAATCACCTAATTTGTCTGTGTTCCTGTGTTTGAGGAACCATTCATTCATGCATGTATTCATTCATTCTTCAATATGCACTGGGCCCATGGTATGTGTCAAGTGGTGGACAAGAGGCTACAAAGCTGAATAGTAATCAAAATCAGAGGTTTAAAAACGGAACCTAGGATCAAATCCCAACTGCCACTTCCTATGTGTGAGATCTGTCCAAGTTATATAGTCTTGTCAAGTCTCCACTTCCTCATCTGTAAAATCAGAAATACTAATGCTCCCAGCCTTATAGCGAGGATTAAATAAATGCATCATCTAAGTTTTAGATGCACCAAAGCATCTGGCACAATGACCACTCACCTAAAAAGTGTTAACCATCATTTCTATTATGATCACCATTTTGACTAAGACAAAGTTAAATTGTTGTGAAGATTTAATGAGACAATAACGGGAAGATTTAAGAGTGCATGAAATAACTGTAAATAAATGTTATAATATAAATATTATTCTTTTTTTTTATTTGTTTTCAACCATTTAAAAATGTTAAATGACTCAACTCACTGGTCATAAAGACAAAAGTTAAGGAATGGACTTGGCTGTGGGCCATAACCCTGGTGCAACGTATCCATGCAGACAAAAACAAGTATGATTCCATGAAACTTTCATTTCAATAATATGTATACACTAGAGGCCTGGTGCACGAAATTTGTGCATGGGCCAGGGGGTGGGGGGATATTCCCTCAGCCCAGCCTGCACCCTCCCCCAATCTGGGACCCCTTGGGGGATATCCAACTGCTGATTTAGGCCTGATCTTGCAGGGATTCCTGCGTGATCAGGCCTAACCTGCAGTCGGACATCCCTCTCGCAATCTGAGACTGTTGGCTCCTAACCCTTCACCTGCCTGCCTGCCTGATCACCCCTAACTGCCTCTGCCTACCTGATCACTCCTTATCACCTCTGCTTTGGCCTTCACCATGGCAGCTTTGTCCAGAAGGATGTACAGAATGATATCTGGAAGGTCGTTTGGGTGTCTGGTCTATTTAGCATATTACGTTTTCATTATTATAGATGTGTATGTGTGATGGGTAGAGAAACAAAATGCATTTCTTATTCTAACTGCAATAAAGTAAGTTTGAAAACAGTAACCTGGAGAAGGCTCTCACTACCTGGGAGCAGCCAGGAAATTCCCGCTGTGTTAGCAAGAGGAGTGCACAGCTTTGGCAGTTTCAGGCTTCAGTGGTGTCAGTTCAAAAGGGAAAGGCATAACAAGGCAATATGTTAACTCGAGGGGAAATTGAGTCTAGTCTAAAACAGAGTACTCTGGGATTTAAGTTAAAAAAAAAAAAAAAAGAAAAAAAAAGAATTGCTATCTTTCTAGATGTTTCTCCATCTCTCAGCTGTGAGTATTCCCAGCACTCTCAGGATTCTAGAGGAAAGGTCAAAGAACAAGGTCAAATATCTGAAAAATGCAGATGCTGTGAGTTTGGGAGCAGAAACATTCCCAAGCGTATGCCAGCTTGTGCATTCAATAAAGCAGAGGGCTAACTTAATAGTTAAAACTGCAGCGTCTTCCAGTATTTAGCTTAATTCGGCAGTTCCCTGCTGCACGTAAAACCCTTGGGGTCCCGAGACTCGCACGCTGAGTTTCTCAGCCGGAGTGTCTGGAGCGCAGAACACAAACACTGCATTTGGGCACTGACTCCCTCGGGGATGTTGCTCTTACCCACTCTGGGTTTGGCTGAGCCTCCCCTCACCTGGGCAAAGGTCCATAAAAATAAGTTTAAAATTCTAGGAACGTGCTGAATCTGGAAAGTGAATAATACATTTTTTTTCGGGGGGTGTGGGGGGGGTGTCCCTCATTCATCTGGCTACAAGATTTTATGGGGAACGATTTTCCAAAGATAGCACAGGTCAGGATGAAGGTTGCTCAGATTCCAGATTGCTTCATTATCCTGAGTCACTTTCCAAATGCACCTCGTGTCTGCTGGATCAGCTTTGCGGAAGACAGCGCTGTGCTTCACGGAGCCATATATTCCCACTGCGGTGGCTGTACCCATCCGAGAACTCCGTGACCGGCTCCCGGAAAACACACCTTTGAGTACCATAATGTGGTTGTAAAACCGGACTTTGTCTTTCACTTCTTAAAATCCTAGTAAAATAAATTAGAGTGGGCGGGCACAAGGCTTTCTCCTTACAGTGGCCCCTTTAGTTCCTGAGGCTCCGTTTACCGGCTGCCGCCTCCCTAATGAGCTGTCCCCCAGGAACCCCCGGCCCCCAGTTATTTAACTTACCGAACACAATTGTTTCCTTGTCTGAGGGTCCAATTAGGAGGTAAACTTCCTCCAGAAAAAAAGGAAAAGAAAGAAAAAGCGTTCCTCTTAGTTTTGTACTATCAGTGCCTAGTAGGAATGAACAAAATAAGCATTTAACCAACATTTGTTGAAGGAATGAAGGAATGAAAATAATGTACCAACTGTCACATGCCATCTTGGAACATTTAATTCTCTTCTGCAGTGTAGCCTCAGAGAGAGTGAGATTCATTTGGGGACATCTGAAATAGGCCGTATGTAATTTAACAAAGCGTCCGTATTCAAGACGTAAAACCCTTGACTGGCTTCCTTTGGAGAGGGTCCGATCCCGCACAGTTGCCAGCTTCAGCATTTCTTCAAACTGTCCACCAAAATGTGGGTCAGCGCTTACAGCTCTGATTGGAATCAAACTCGCACCACACTTGAATTCTCGGAACTCTTATCCACAGGAAAGGGGACCCCGATAAGAGCCTGCAGAGGACACACCTTGCTGAGGTCTCCCGGCATGACCCCAAGTCCACAAACTCTGCCAGGCTTCCCCCCCAGCTGACAGTGCTAGCGACCAGCTTGTGTTTATTGCCAAAGCCACCGAGGAGCAGGCAAATTCTACCTCTACTCTCAACAACTGAAACTGAAAGCAGTAATGCGGATGGGAATTTCTCAACTGCTTTTTCAAACCGCTAGTGAGAATCTCCTTTCTCCTGACATTGCTAATCCTGGATGAAGCCAGCTGCCCTGGCTGCCTTTCCTGGCTGCCTGGAGAAGGCCGATCTGGATGGAGTAGGAGAGGATGAGGGCGACAGAGCAAAGGAGAGCTGAGAGATGCCGAGAAAGTGGAGGACAGAGCCTGAACCTCTTCATCTGGTGATGAAGATTCCAGTCTTGCCAGACACATGGGGGAATACATTGCCTTTTTCGCTTAAGCTAAACTGGGCTTCTGTCACTGGCAACCAAAATATCCTAATGTAAATAATTACTTTAGCCCCATTCCAAATGATCATTCATAGGACCTTGGCTAAACACATTTTAAAACATTCAAAGAATGAAATATTGTTGAACTATTTTTTAAAAATATATTTTTATTGATTTCAGAGAAGAAGGGTGAAGGAGGTAGAAACATCAATGATGAGAGAGAATCATTGATGAGCTGCCTCCTGCAAACCCCCTACTGGGGATTGAGTCTGCAACCCAGGCATGTGCCTTGACTGGAATTGATCCTGGGATCCTTCAGTCCACAGGCCAACACTCTATCCACTGAGCCAAACCAGCTAGGGCTTGTTGAGCTATTGAAAGTGATAAACGTAGACCCATGCTTACAAATAGGAGACTAATGATATATTGGTGAGTGAAAAAGGATTAAAAAAGAGAGAGAGAAACTCTATGTGTACATATTTATATCGACCAAAATCCAAGAGATATACCCAAATGTAAAAAGTAGTTATTTCTAGGTAATAGAATTTTTAATATCTTATGATCCAAGAACATAGGTATTTTGAGCTTTATTTTTAATAATTTAATTCTGCCTTTTTACTTTAAAAAATGTTCAACAAAAACATCAGCAGGGTTATTTTAAAAAAATATTTTTATTGATTTCAGAGAGGAAGGGAGAGGGAGAGAATCATTGATTGGCTGCCTCTTGCACGCACCCTACTGGGGATCGAGCCTACAACCTGGGCATGTGCCCTGACCAGGAATTGAATGATGACCTCCAGGTTCATAGGTTGACGCTCCACCATTGAGCCACACCAACCAGGCAGTAGGAGTATTTTTAAAATATGGGTATCCACCCTTAACTTCAGTCTGAATCTTAATTATTCTTCTCTCATTAGGTTCTGTTTTGGTGGAGTAAATTGTTAAAGACACTCAGTGAGGAAGAAGGGAGGGAACACCTACAATAATAAAATCCTGTATTGTTTAAGCACCTGCCATGTTTAAGCACCTGCCATGTTCAAATTATTATATTATCATAGAGTTGCTGGGAGATGGAATAAAAGAGATACAAACGTCTATAATCAAGAAAAAAGCAAATGTCCTGTTCTTAAGAAAATTAACAATATCAAAAGACATATTTTCAGTAGAATTATGCAGGGTAAAATGCTAATTTGGGAAATGTAGTGTTTTATGCAGAAGAATCATTTGGGAAGTTTTAGGAGAGATTCTTATAATATGTCCGTGGGTTTCTGCAACTATCATCGAATCTCAAGTCTTCCAGTTGCCAATATTCATTTCTCCCATGGAAGTGAGCCAGCAGGCTTAAACTCTCTTCCCGGAGCCCCTTCTCTGGGGTATTAAAATAATAGTTTACACGTGATGCTGGAAAGGGCACCAGGACGAATACTTAATTTGCTCTTGCCTAGCAGAAAGTACCGGAAGGAGAAAGACTATGTCAGACAACGCTACCCCTCGGTCTCCCTGTGAGGAATCCAACAAGTGTCAAGTGCTCTGCCTGCCTGCCTTCACCTTGGCTCCCGCCACCAAATGTAACTAGCTCTGCATCGGGGCGATGGTATCAGCCTCCTCCTTTGCTCTCACTCACCAATTTGAAGTCAGTGCCGTACTAAATATGTACAATGTACTTACCATGAGTGGCCAGATGACGATGATCTCTGGCCACTCAGTGTGCTTCTCTTGAGTACCTCATTTATTTGATATCAACAATACTATAAATCGTGCACCTGATCAGTTTTCCCCTTTGCACTGGCTGATAGAAAACTCAGGGCAAATAGGTGGTTGATCTCCAGCCAAAGTCTGGAATACTTTTGGTACCCATTTGAGATACAAATACACGGAGTGGCCACATTATTATGCGTTCAGAGATCATAATAATCTGGCCACTCAGTGTATATTGATATCTATAATATATATGTCTGCTGACATTTTTCAAAAATTAAAAGCTAACCAATTTATATGTTTTTCTTAGCCCCACAGCTCACCAACTTATTTCCCATCCTCATATTTTCAGAAAAATGAAGTAAAATTGCACTTTAGACTGTAAGTATAAATTTGTTTGATCACATATGGAAAACTTTGGGAAGAAATACTTTTGGGAAAAAGAAAGGAAATGCACATTTAATAATTGTGGGTTTTTCCCTTCCCCTTAGTGGAGTTAGCTATATGAAAATAAGGTCTTAATCTCTGCAGCGTTATCCTTTGGTTCTCACCTGAGTCTGCTGTGCTTATTAAGAGTTCACTGTTGAAATGCTAATGCGATAGCAGTATAAGGATGTTTGGCATGTCATCTGCACCACAGCCCATAGATCTCCAAACACTTCAGAAATGTTTGCAAATTAATCCTCTTTACATTTCAGCAAATTATTCACTCTTCAGAGCCCCCAGATGGGGAACAGGAGACTGGATTCCTGAGTGGAACACTGTATTCGTTTGGATGAAAGGGAAGAGATAGGAGGGTGACTTAATTAGTGTGCACACACTTTGTGGTAGTAGATTCAAGAGCCAATAAAATGCTGCTAGCCAAACACGTTAAGTGGTAGGTGGCCACATCCGACACTCTCCTAGCACAGTGTTCTGAGCAGGGTCTGGGGCATGCCTCTGGGCTCACCCCTTAGCTGTGTTACTCCCAAGCTCATGAGCAAGTTTCTTTACTGCCTTAGCTTCACTTTCCTCAACTGTAAAATCAAGGTCATACATGCTTTACATGGTTGTTGCGACGATTAAACAAAATGATGCACATAATTATCCTGGCATCCAGGCCAAGCCTCAAAGTTAGGTATTTTATGGCATCATTTCCCCACTGGGATGCATTACCAAAGGCACAGCCTAAGTGAGAGAAGCCAGAACGCTAGGATCCCACTTTTATCTCTTCCAGAAAAATCAACTTCACAATGATATAACTACAAACTCTTTCACGAAAGCAGTCTATAAGTATCTTGGTTTTAGCCCCACACTAAGTAGGCTTTGTATCCAAGGTCCCATATTCTGCAGTTTAATGTCACACTTAAACCATGTCCTCATGTATTCATTCAGCCAATGTCCGTGGTGCACACTGCACGCAGGGGGCGGGTTTAGGTGCTGAGAATTCAAAGGTTGGATCAGATAGATAGTTCCTGAAGTTGCTTCCGGTCCAGGACACAGGAAGTGGACGAGGTGAAGGAGAGTAGACAGAAAGGGTCAGAGGAGGGGAGTTTTCAAAAATTTACTGCCTGAAAATTGGCAGTCTTACTTCTTGGAAGCTCAAAATACTTATGTTCTTGGATAATGTCTCTCTATACGTCTCTCCATCCTGCCCTCTGTATCCTCAGATATTCTTTCTTGGAGTTATGCCAAATTGAAAATCTGAAGTGTGGTAAGTTCCCCAGGCTTTACCCTTCTCAGCTGCAGGATACTTGGAATCCTAGAGAAGGAAGATGGCGTTGCTCACTAGGAAGAGTCACAAAACGCTTGGTCCCATCCATCCTTTGGACTCCTCCAGGTGAGCGTGAGAGTCAACTGGGAAACAGAGAGGAGATGCTGATTCTAGGCAGGCGGGGGAACCCTTGGCAAGCAACCACGACTACCAGAATATGAAGTGGAGAAGTAAGCTTTACCCGTAAGTTAAAGCTGACTAGTGATTTGTAGGGGAGTCTGTGACTCTAAGGTGGTATACAAAAATGTGCATTTTTGTGGAGGATCCATTCAATAAACTTGTGCATTAACTAGGAATCAGACACAGTTCCAGGAACTGGGAAAATGTTAGTAAACCATACTGCCAAAGTTCCCTGCCTTCCTGGACCTTACACTTCAGAGCAGTGGTTCCCAACTTTTTTGATCATGCCCTATCTAAGCAACTCTAAAATCCTGATGCCCCCCCTGTGACATATAATTCTTACTAGAGGCTTGGTGTATGAAATTCATGCATGGGTAAGGTCCCTAGGCCTGGGTGGCGATCAGGGCCAATCTGTGGGGCCACCAATGGGGTGGTGGGGGTAGGGTAGCTGGTCTGGTACCACCAGCTCCCCTGCCCCACTCTCCATCGCCATAGGTTAGGGCTTGAGGGCTGGGGGCAGCTCCTGCATTGAGCATCTGCCTCCTGGTGGTCAGTGTGCATCATAGCAACTGAACATTCTGCTGTTTGTTCAATTTGCATATTAGGGTTTTATTATATAGGATTATTCAAAAAGTGAACTCCTATTCACATGGAGGAAGCCTAAAAGGCTTGGTCTAAACAAGCTTCCAAAGAACATGGCATCCATGAAAGAGAAAAATAAAAGAATGAAAGGACAGTTGAAGTACTGAGGAAGAAACCACTAAGAAATTGTTAAAAAAAATAATAATATGAAGTGATATAAAAATAGAAAATCAAGTTTCAAAACATGTAATAGAGAACTGAAATGCACAAATATGTCACAATACATATTTAGATACCATATATTATGAGGCCTCTGGAACCATAAGAAATGCAAAAAATTCATTCAAAATAACTCATTCTTGATTGCCCCCTTTAAAAGTCAAAGTGCTCCTCTGTGGGGCATGCCCCACGCTGGGAACCACTGCTCTAGAAGAAGATGTGGGCCGCAGGATTATCCTCCAAAAGGGTCTTGATGCTCAGGAGTCAAGGTGCTAGCCCCGTGGTCCTTCCTCAGCCTGTGGATCAGCACCACTTAAGGGAAACCTTAAAGGTCCCGAGATTCTGATGGTCCGGCTGGCTGTTGTGTTTGGGAAGGACCGTTTTGAAGTTCCCACTCTTTGGATCCTGTCAAGTGCGAGCACTGATAGCTTCTGAGCAAAGAGCCTGGAGACCAAGTTCTCCTGGCCAAGATGAGCCGTGGCCACCTCCCTCTTTCACAGGTTCTACCAGGTCGTGGGCTTTCCAGTTCTGGATATCTCAAGATCTTCCCCGAGTTTTGTGAGCTTACATAGCACCCTCTAAGGAGTCTAAGCAGTGCTTAAAAACTAGTTAAATGTATTCCTATATCCTAGTTCAAGCTTCAGAGAAGAATATTATCATCAGCTAACTTGAAACCCCCAATTATTTCCTAATTCTCTTTCCACATACTATATGTTTTTATTATTCGCCACTTAAAAGTATTCCCTTTACAAGTGTTGGTCCTAAACATCTTGTGCAGCATTGTTATCCTCACTGATCAGGGGACAGCGGGAGACCCCAGGGGGTCACAGAGCTGGCTCAAGGTCACACGGATTTTGAGCCGCTGGGCGCCTACACCCAGATCTCAAGCCCGGCCCTTCCTCTCACCTCCCTTATTTAGCCCTTGGCCTCTCTCCTGTGACCAAAGAGGAACAAGCAAGTTATAAATCACGGAGGAAAACATTTGCCTGGGAGACTCCGCGGCCCAGGCCAATGTGGGGAGTGTGGGGAGGGAGGCCTTCCCGGCGGGCGCGGGGTGTTCTTTGTCCGCCGCTCCAGAGCTGGGACCTCGCTCGCCCCACCTCCACCTCCACCTCTTTCTCCACTTCCACCTCCACCTCTACCTCCTCCTCCACCGGCCCCGGCCCCGGGCGGCGGATTCCGCTGGGGCTGCCGCGCCGGTGCCCACGCCCCGCAGTGCGCATCCCAGCCCCAGGGGATCCTTCTCTCCCGGCGGCGTGGGTCCTCCGGCTTCCCGCCCAGCCGGGACCTGAGCGCGTGCAGATGCCTGACTCCGGACATCTTTGCAGGAAAGGCAGCTAAAAAGCCCCCAGCCTCCTCTGTCCACCGGCTCCTTCCCCTCGTCCATAGTTTCCCTGTGTCTTAAAGAAGTTGGCCCCAAACTTTAAGGGTTCGGGTCTCTGTGTGTGTGGGTGTGTGACATTCACAGGGCCCCCGTTTGGGGGTTCTGCGGGACCCTCTCCTCCCCAGTCTCTCTTAGCCAGGGACACTGGCCAGACCGGCTCCAGGACCCGGCCCCGCGCGGGTGCAGTGCGGGCGGGGGCAGCGCCCACCCGGGGTCCGGCGCCGGGGATCGGAGGGAGAAGTGGGGGGTGGGGTGCGTGGGGGCGGCGGACAAGCAGGCTGGGTGACCCACGGCGTGGCCAGCCGCCGGCCAAAGGCGATTAGAAGGCTCAGGCCCAGGCCGGCGTGAACGTGTGAGCGAGCGCGAGGGTGTGTACGAGCGCCCCCAACTCCCACCTGTTTGAAATGGTTTCAAAATGCCCCAAAGCCAGATGCACCGCGTTTCAAAAGTTGCAAACAGTTGGGAGTAAAACACGTGCGCGGTCCCCCTAGCTCCAAGGGGCTGTTGCTGCATCCGAGGCCGGGAAAGAAAAGGGGGACTAAGAAGAGTATAGGAAAGCGGGTAGTTTGCCTCCTCCCGGAAGGTCGGCTTTAGGACCCAAAGGGAAGCACGATGGAATCTCTCCCTTGGGGAGGGAGGGTCGGGGCGGGCGGGCGGCCGCGGGGCGCATGCGCGCGCGTCTCCTCTCCCCGGCGGCCGCGCTCGGCGGCGCAGCACAGAATGAACTGTAACAAAACAAGCCGAGCCTTTGTATCTGCTTAAAGGGGCCGCGGCCGCTTCCCTCCGGCGGCTCCCCCCGCCCGCCGGCGCCCAGCCCCCGCTCGGCGGCGACGGCGTCTGCTGGGCTCCCGGCAACTGGCCGGACGGGCTTCCCGCACCTTCAGGAGCTGCCCGCCGGCGGGGAAGAGGAGACGCCGCGTTTCCAAGAGGCGAGAAAGAAAGGAAGGAAGAAGGAAGGAAGGAAGGAGGAAGAAGGCAGAAATAAACGGCGCGGCGGAGTGGACTCTGTCCCGGAGCGCGGCCGGCGCCGGAGCGCGGACCGGGGCCGCCGGAATGCAAACAAAGCTCGCGGGCGCCGGAGCGGAGCTCGCCCGCGGGGCCGCCGGAAAGTTTGCTCCGTGATGGCTTGAGCCGGAGCGCGTGCGGGGAGCGGGGCTGCCGAGTGCTCTCCCGCGGGGAGCTCCGGAGGGGGATGTCCCTCCCGTGAGCCGCGGGGGCCGGGCCGCGCGGTGGGGGCACCTGTCCCTCACGTTGTTATTTTTGTGTTCTGTTTTGTTTTTTTGGGGGGTTTGGAGGGGTGCAACTCGTCATGTCGAAAGTGATCCAGAAGAAGAACCACTGGACGAGCAAGGTCCACGAATGCACCGTGCGGCGGGGGCCCCAGGGCGAGCTGGGGGTGACGGTGCTGGGGGGCGCGGAGCACGGCGAGTTCCCGTACGTGGGAGCGGCGGCGGCCGCAGCGGCGGAGCTCCCCGGCGGGGACGGCCCCGCGCTGGGCGCCGGGGAGCTGCTCCTGGAGGTGCAGGGGGTCCGCGTGGCCGGCCTGCCCCGCTACGACGTGCTGGGCGTCCTGGACAGCTGCCCGGAGGCCGTCACCTTCAAGGCCGTCAGACCAGGTAGGACGGGACGCGCCCCCGGGGGAGGCTTGCAGGGCGGGCAGCGGCCTGCGGAGCGCTCATCCCCCGCCCCGGGCATCTCGGTTTCCCGCTTCCACCCTCCGAGCGCAGCTCAGGGGGAACATGAGGCCGTGCGCCCTGTCCTGGAGAAATACACGAAGTTGTGTAGAGGAGGTTGCGGGCTGTTTGCTCACCTGCCTTGGGGAGAGGGGGCTGGATTTGCGCCTGTTTGCCAACCTGTTATCCTGGTCCTGAGTGCGGCGCAGTTTCGCCCGAGCCTGGGGGACAGTCAATTGCATGAGCCCGGGGGCAGTCGGGGAGCTGAGGCTGAGCCTGGGGGACAGTCGGGGTGCTGAGCCTGGGGGACTGTCGGGGAGCTGAGCCTGGAGGACAGTCGGGGAGCTGAGGCTGGGGGACAGTCGGGGAGCTGAGGCTTGGGGACAGTTGTGGAGCTGAGGCTGGGGGACAGTCGGGGAGCTGAGGCTGAGGCTGGGGGACAGTCGGGGAGTTGAATTTGGGGCAAAGTGGAGGCTCTCCTGGCTCCCTGGGGAAGCGTGGCCGCGGGCGCAGAGCTGCGTGCTTTTGCCACTTGTCTGTCGGGACCGGAGGATGGGTGTGAGCGAGGGCAGGGCCTGTTGGACCTTCTCCGTTAGGAAATCGTCTTTACCCCAGAACCTCCAGGTGGGTTGGGGAGCCCATGTTCCGGAGCCAGCCCCCTGAAGGTCCTGCATGCACTCCACAGCTGGGTGACGCACACGTGTCTCCTCCGGGTGGCTCAGCCCCAAGGCTTGCGGGGCGGGAGCTGGAGGAGGGAAAGGAGGGGTATTTCCCACTTAGGGCCAATCAAGCCCAAGTTGGTGCTGCCACTGCCATCACGCCCATCGCTGCCCCATCACTATCAGTGCGGATGATAAGGATAGCTATTACTTATTAACTTACTCTGTGCCGGACTCTGTAAAATGCTTGCCTTGCATTTTCTTGTTCTGAGTCAGAAGAATCCTTGTTAACCCCATGCTACAGATAAGGAAACTGGGATTGTCCTCCCTTCAGTTACTTGCCCAAGGTCCCACAGTTACCCAAGTGAGGGTCTGAGCCTTGGCTGGAGAGGTGGGCAGCTGACCCATGGGGAGGGGAGAAGCTGACTTATGAGGAGGGGTGGGAGCAAATCCCTCTCAGCATCCGGAGAGGAGTGATGTCCTGCTGGTGGTGGGGAGGGCGAGGGGTTGTCCAACGGAGAGATTCCCCAAGGCACCCTGGTACTACGTGCCTGAGACAGATTCTCTGCCAGGAAAGCGCTAGAAGAAGCGGCAGAGAAAATCCCCATGGGTGCCTGCTGCCTGGAGGGGCTGCAGCAGCCGGAGGAGCACGTCAAAGGAAGAAGGGTGCTGGTCCTGCCTGGTTAACAGGCCTGTTCCAGATGAGACAGGAGGGGTCAGGGGGAGTAGACAGGCCTTTTAGCATTGGGAGCTGAGGGTCCTGGGATGTGCCTTCTGTTATGCCCCCTCCTTCTGGGACACCTTCTCCAAGAAGCCCTAGGACAACCATCCTGGATGAATTGATCCTTCTCCCTCTGAGGTCCCAAGCCTGTACTTCCTAGTTTGTTCTAAAGCTGAGTTAGATCTCTTGCCTCATTTCCATACAAGGTAGTAAGTGCATTAAAGGGGAGAGTGCTTCTTTCATTGCTTATCACCCCGGTCTTTGCCTGAGGGCCCATTCCTGGCCTCACCAAAGAATGTGTCCTTATCTGTAAGCCGGCTTTTTTGAGGGTGTTCCCAAAGCTAAGAAGCAAAAAGTATGCAGAACAGTGCTTTGCACATTGTAAGTGCTCAGTAAAAATGAGCTGTTATTGTTACATGTAATGGAATTTGAGCGGCTGTTTATTTCTAAGTTTAGCTGCTAAAGTCAGTCACCTGGATGGTGCGTGTCGTGGTAGAACTGGAGAGGAAATACTGTGAGAAAGCATGTGATGGGAGCAGCTGCAGCCTCAGTTCAGGGGCCTTTGGGGAAAGGGGAGCCATCTCTCTAGTTGGGGACCTGCAGGTGTCCGTTGGGTTCTGTACGGGAGCTGTTTTCTGTATTAAGATGCTGTGTGTGGCTGAAGCTCTTTCAGGAGTTATCAGAGATCCCGTGGGCATTGTCCCAGGGCTGACTCCTCATGAAACTCAGGAAGGGTCGGTCGGATAATCCAGTGTGTTTGGGTCAGACATCTCTGGGTGGGAAGAAGGTGGTAGGGTCTCCAAGTGTTATGTTATTCCCTTCCCCCAGAACCATCCCATGCGCAGCGCAGGCATGCCCACAGCAGGGGTGTGTGTACATCTACTGTCCTCCTCGTGGTGGGATAGAGTAAGGATGTGGACGGGGACCCTCGAATGGCCTGGAATCCGCTATGAAATGAAAGCTGCTTCATGTGAAAATTACACGGGCGTAATTAGCTCTTTAACACCTTCATTACAGAAACATGGCACTGGAGAGCATTTCCCTGGTCTTCCGATCCTTCCTTTATATTGAGAATATGATTGAAATCATGCCAGGATTGCTCTTACTGGGCCTTTATTACTGCGTTTCAATCATGGTAGGAAGGCTCACCAGTTGGTACATGGAAAGGAAAATGTTACTTTTGTGTTGACTGCGCCCTGAGCTGGCCTCTCCCAGGGACATGGGCCCATGTGGGTGCTGTCTGTGTGGAAACGTCACAGTCTTCTTGTGGAAGGAAATGCTGCTGCTGCTATTTCATGGCAGGTCTCTGGAAACATGCACAGACCAAAATAGGCTGTGGCAAATGGTATTATATGAAGCAGGACTGGGTTGTGAAGGAATCACTCTAAATGGATCTACCAGGTGGGAGTTAATTCATTTTAAAGAGAGAAATGCCTAAAAAATTTCATGTCTATATGCTATGTGAATGTTACTATTATTTTTAATGT
Organism: Pipistrellus hanaki; assembly: GCF_964339955.1. Taxonomy (NCBI): domain Eukaryota; kingdom Metazoa; phylum Chordata; class Mammalia; order Chiroptera; family Vespertilionidae; genus Pipistrellus; species Pipistrellus hanaki. The sequence continues at coordinate 12,213,949 of NC_140515.1, forward strand.
ATGTATGTATTTATGTTTTTATTGACTTCAGAGAGTGAGAGTGGAAGGGAGAGGAAAGGCAAAACAGCTCAGCTGCTTTCTGCATGCCCCTTACTGGGGATCTAGCCAGCAACCTGGGCATGTGCCCTGAATGGGAATCGAACCAGCAACCTCTCAGTGCATGGGACAGTGTTCAGCCAAATAAGCGACACTGGCCAGGGTTAAGTAAATGTTATTGTATATATATACTAATGACCTGGTGTGCGAAATCGTGCAAGTCCCGGAATCCCTCCCCTTGTGCGCCTCCCAGAGCATGAAGCCTTATCCTCCCACCCAGAGGCGGGACCCAGAAAGAGTCCTGTGGCCACTGCTGCCGCCACAGCGGGAGGCGGGACCCAGAAACCCACCTGCTGTGCCACGGGACCCAGTCTTCCAAAGTCAAGTCCCCACCCACCCTTGTGTACCCAGTGTGCATACAGTTTCCTGCTGATCAGTTGTTACAGTGAGAGGGCGTCATGGCCATTAGCATATTAGCTCTTTATTATATAGGATATACACTGAGTGGCCTGATTATTATATAAAATGTGTGTATATCTAATATATATTAGAGGCATGTTGCATGAATTCATGCATGGGTGGGGTCTGGCCAGCCTAGCAAGGGGGAGGGGAATTGAGTGATTGACTGGCCTGCCTGTTGGTCGAACTCCTGGTCGAGGGGACAGTTTGCATATTAGCCTTTTATTATATAGGTTATACACTGAGTGGCCAGATTATTATGCATGCTTTCAGAGATCATAATAATCTGGCCACTCAGTGTATATAATAAAGCATATATGAATACTTTATGAGTATATATTTGCCTATAGTAAAATGCATACTCTTAATTACATTGTTTGCTGAGTTCTGACCATTGTATATGCTCATGTTATCTTCACCCAGATCAAGATAGAGGACCCCAGAAATTTCTGTCATGTCTCCTTCCAGTCAGTTCCCCCCACCCTCCAGAGGCAAAGGCTGTTTGATTTCTTTCACCAGGAATTACTTTTGTCTATTATTCAAATTCACACAAGTGAAATAATGCAGTGTGTTCTCTTTGTCTGGATTTTTTCATGCAGCAAAATATTTTGGGGATTTTATATGGCTGTGTGCATCATTGTTCCTTTTTATTATTGAGTAGTATTTCATTGTATACACATACCAGGTTGTTTATATTTTTGTTTCTCTATGGACATTTGGACCATGTATCATTTTTTGACTACTGAATGATAGCAAATAAATAAAGCCGTTCTACATGTTCTAGTGGCTCCACATTTTTGCTAATCTTTGATCTTGTCTGTTTTTTGAAGTTTAGCCATTCTTATGTATGCGGAAAAAGAAAAAAAAAAACTACTAATTAAGGAAACTTTGCTGCTGGATGTAGCTGTCTTTATTAAGCTGGTCTTTATGAAGCACGGACATTGGAATGTGCCAGGCCCTTAGCTAAGCTAGTGCTTGATGGGCATTTTGTTTTTTATTCCTCGTAACTTAAATGTCAGAAACCGAGGGCCAGAGAGTTTGGGTGGCTTTTCCAAGGGTCATACAAGCGGCAGAAGTAGAGCTGGAACTCAGCTGTGTTGGGTTCCAAAACCTATTCCCCTAGTCCTGGGTGAGTGGGTCTCAGGAGGGACCCCTGACCAGTGGCATTGGTATCTCCCGGGAAACTGGTCAGATTGCACATCCCCATGCCCACTGATGCTGAAGCTCCTGGGGGTGCAGTCTGTGGGGTGTTTGCAGTAGCCCCCGTGATTCTGATGCCTGCTCAGTACGGAGCACCATTGCTCTAGGGGATGGGCCTACCGTGAGGAAATGGCAACAGGCGAGGCAGGTGACCTGGGCTCCAGGTCAGCCAGCCAGGCACCCTCTTTGGGCCCACGTTTCTTCTTGCCAGACAGGAGTGGGTGTGCCCCTGCAGGTCTTTCGTCTTCAAAGTGCGGCGATTCCACAAATACTGTAACTTTTAGACTTCAAAAGTTTAAAATGGTGTGATTGTAGTTTCCCAAACTGGTAATATTATAGGCTATGCGTACATATTTTTGTAGGTGAATTTTGTGGTTTTTGCAAATTACCCAGGAAGCAAAACAGTCTCTCTCCTTTTTGTCGGTGTTTTTTTTTTTTGAGACAAAATAGAGACAATAAATATGACACAATTTAGAAACCACAACACCACCACCTGGCCGGCCCTTCCTTCCCGGGAATGAGGGGGTTATGACCACAGGCAATTGAATGTAGCTCGCTGTGCCTTCCTTTGTTTTGTTTTGTTTATGTTATGTGTTTATTTTGAACAGTTGGAATATATTACAGTAGTTCTATAACAAAATTCTGTTCTCATCTTAAAGCACAGTGCCTCGTCTCTCTTGGTTTCCCACAAAGTCTGTTTCAGGGTCTCAGGGTTGCTTTTCCTTCCCCCGAAAGTCACAGGATTGACTCCTCCCGGTGTCTCTTCGGAGAGACCTTCTGCGAGCTCCTCACCTGTGCTGCTCCATGCCTGCACCCAGCTCCAGGAGCGGGAGGCCTGGTGTGTAGCATCAATGGAGATGGGAAGAGCTGCGTGTGGTCTGTTTTTCAGCATCAGTGTGAGCTGGCCTGGCACTCCACTGACCTGCGGAGGACAGCTCCTGGGCCACTCGTCACCCCTAATCTTGTTTGTGTCTTCATAGCGTTGTCCCATTTTCTTTTTAAATATATTTTATTGATTTTTTTACAGAGAGGAAAGGAGGAGAGGGATAGAGAGTTAGAAACATCCATGAGAGAGAATCATCAATCAGCTTCTTCCTGCACACCCCCTACTGAGGATGTGCCCGCAACTAAGGTACATGCCCTTGATCGGAATCGAACCCGGGACCTTTCAGTCCACAGGCCGACGGATGCTCTATCCACTGAGCCAAACTGGTCAGGGTAGCCTTGTCCCATTTTCATAGTCTCGTTTCTTCTTTATTGTCTGTCTCCCCTCCCACTGGGACGTAAGATCCATGAAAACAAAGTAGCTTTACTCACTTATTTGCCCCTCCATTTGTCAGGGCCTCAAGTAGTACCCGGCAAACCATAGGTGCTCACAAAAATATTTTGGATGCATGAATGAATTTTCCAGTGTTGCTTCTTACGTAAGTGCAGACTAGAACCACCTACAACGTATTTCTCTCTTATCTCCCTATTCATCTTTTATTTCTTCTCAGTTAGGATCATAATATGTTCACTTCCTCATCGCCAGATCTTTCATTTAGCTGGTTCCCTGTGTCTAATAATTTAGACCGTGCTATAAATACACAAGTGTCTGACAGATTTAATGAATTATATTTAAGCATTTCTGTCTGTTGACTCTTGTAGTTTGTGGAGTGAACATTCAGATGTTCAGCAGGCAGGACAATGGGGGGTTGTTCTGTTTTCCGTTAATGTGGGACTTGCTCCCTGTTGAGATCTATAAGAATGTCCCTTTACCTCCGTCTTCTTGTCGCATCGTGTCTCTGTACAATTTCCCCAACCTCTAGCAAATCGGATCTTTGCTACAGAAAGCCTGATTTTTGTTCTTTTTGGCTCTTAAATTGTGTTTTGTGTTTATATGTCTTTTTTCTTTTTTTAACTTAAACTTTCAAAAGTCAACCTGTTTTTGTTTTTTGGTGCCAAAAGACCACTCTCTGAAGCGTATTTTTAGTTTACACTGTGGAACATTCCATAGTTTTTACAAAAAATAATGCAAGGGCAGGCAACCCATCTCATGCCTCGTTTCCAGTGGCCATGCTTTGCCAATGGCCGTGGTAGTTAAAAATAGACGAACTTGACTTTAGGATGCAGTGCATGCAGTTGGCTCACTGCATTTGCTGGCATCCATCCCAAGGCTGGTTTTAGAGGGCCGAATTGATGATATCCACCGAAGGGAATTAAGTGGTTTATAAGCGAAAACATTCTGACATCTCCGTACCACAAGGGTTTATAGGAAGGATGTTGCTTTATAAACGATGGTTATTTAATGCAAAACACCCGTCTCTGATGTTAGTGGTCTCTTCCTTGAGTTTGTATATATGTGTAACAGGATATACTGATTTTGTGTACACTGAGAATAAGGGCTGTCAAATTTGTTAAGGACTGACATTCACATCCTAAGAAAGTGAGTTAGTGTGTTCCTGTCTGTCTTCGTGTGGCTCCTATGATGAGCTCCATAACCTTGGAAAGTCCCTAGTCAACACTGGAGCTTTGCTGTGTGCATCCCGATGGCCGTCGGCATCCCCATGTAGGATTTCTTATGGATTTGTATTGGTGTTTCCATAGCCACACCCCCATGATGTCAAGGGCATGCCTGTCATACTAACTAATGCTCCATGGTCAGCTGTCCCGGGGAGCGTCCTCTGGGTTCTGGATGTCGTCTTTCCAGAAGGCATGCTGCGAAATTAGAAAATGTAACTTGAACAGAGTCTTCTCTGATTAAATAAGCTTCTCTTTTTATAGCCAAGTAATTAAACAATGGAGTAACCCATTATCTATGATAATTTCCATAGTCTCCATCCCAGAGTGAAAGCCAGGTCCTCACAGTGACTGGCAGGACCGCCAGGATTTGGCCCAGGACATTCCTTCTTTGCTCTGACCATGGCCTGCTGGTCTCTACTTGGGCATCTGGAAGGATTGCCTCCTCATGAACTTCAAGTCTCTTCCAAATGTCACCTTCTCAATGACACCTCTTCTGACCTCATTATTCAAAACCATCACTCCACTGCCACTTGTCATTCCTTCTTCTCCTTCTCTGCTTTATTGTACTCTGTGGTGTGCAAATAATTTCAGAGTAAGTAATTCTCTTGTTTTGTCTCTTCTTTCTAGAACATAAACTCAGAGAGGGCAGGGATGTGTTGGATCCTGTTCCCTACTGCCTCCCCAGCCCTGAGAACAGTGCCTGGTACAGAGTAGTTGTTCAAGTATTTCTTGACACCCACTATCAAATTTAGAATAAATCCCTGTGGAGCTCAGTTGCCTCTAAAAATTCTGGTGCTTGAAAGTCTCTGGCAACTTAGGTATTTTGTGATGGATCAGGTTAAACTTGCTAAGGGCTTAACATTTTCAGTCTCTGGTTGGGGATAAGGAGAGCTTAGCTGATTGATGTAGGAATATTTTCAAAGACAGGAAGCACTGCCAGCCTGCTTCAGTTGGTCTTCATGTTACAGATTTAGGGCAGCACGTGCTGAGTGTCAGGGGACTTTGCAAACTCTCAGCCTCACATGGACTAGGAGAGGTTCTTGTGGGCACCGTCAGCTGTGTATATAGACTCTCTCTGTTACCATCTCCAGTGTCGGGAGAACGAGTTATGTAAGAGAATTACATTCTCACGGCTAAGGTGGCAACCCCAGCATTACTGCCTGCGGAGGCATTTGGTGGGCCATCAATGGTACACAGTGATGTCTTCCACAGCAAGGCTAATCTTTCAGCCTATTATGAGATAAGATTCCAAGCTCTCTTTATGGACAGTGGCTTGATGGTGCAATTAAAAGACAATTATGCCCTGATTGTAAGCCATGTTTCAAAATTATTGCACTATACAGTGTTAACAGGACTGCACACTGCTTGTAAAATTACCCTCAAATATCAGTTTCTCAGTGTTGTCCATTCTCAGGTTTGGACTCAGGCTGGCTGGGGTAGAAGGCAGGCTCTCCCATTCTTCAGCTGGGTGACCCAGGGCGAGAGACTTCACCTCTTCACGCCAGGATGTCTCCCTCGGAAAACAGGGATAGTGATGACACCTTCTTCTTAGGGCCGATGGAAGACAAACGTGAGATTTAAGGGCCACTGTTATTTGCATGTTCCCTGTCTGAATGCACTTGGAAGAGAAGAACCTCTTGCGAGGTGGAGATTGTGGTACACAGGTCCCTGGAGAGCTTTTCAAGTCTGAAAAAACAAAACAAAAACCCTTACTTTGCTGCATGATTCAGATGTTGCTTTTTAAAAAGGTTGGGATTAGTTCAGACAAATGGAAGGAAACCTTTGGATCTCACCAAGAGTCGGTGGAGGTCTAAGTTGCTTGAACTTCTCCCACGTCGTCACTGGTGACAGTTGATTCCAGTGATTGTCATCAGGCTGCAGGTTGCGGTAAGGCAGGAAGGAAGGCCACGTCCTCTCCTATTTCCTGGGCGTCCTGTCCTGGGCAGCAAGGATGAGCCCGAGAACACTAGCCTGAGGCCCTTCCATCTTCCCGGCCCCATCCCTGGGCTCCCAGATCAGGAGCGGCTGGGGAGAAGGTAGATGTTGGTGTTTTAAGGGTTTGCCGTCAGACTGGTTGTGTTCAAGTCCAGGCTCTGCCACTTCCCAGTTTTGCCACTGTGGACACATTAACTTCTCAGAACCCCGGTTGAAAATGAGAATAATACTTACTCATAGGGTGGTTGTGAGGATAAAATGAGAAAATGTATGCAGAGCACTCAGTCCTTTGCTTGGTACCTACGTAGTGCTTACCGAAATGGTAGCGGCTGGGATAATTTTCATGGAGAAATGGAGACTCCTCAGTGAGTTCCTCTAAAGGAGCGGTTCTTCTGGGGAAATGGGCCCCCAGGGGACTTCTGGCGATGTCTGGAAACATTTTGGTTAACAGCGGAGGGTAAGACGTGCTACTGGCATTTAGGGAGGAGAGGCCAGGGATGCTGCGGAACATGCTAAGCAGAGCCTTGCCCCAGAGAATTCAGAGCCCCAATAGCAGTGAGGCTGAGGGTGGGAACCCGCTGTCAGGACAAGCTTCATGGCTGAGACTGGGAATTGAATTCGGAGTGGTGAACTAATAATCATAACTATTATTGCTATATTTTTAATTTTTGTAATTAAAAAGAATTCTTTTCAATTACAGTTTACATTCAATATTATTTGGTATTGGTTTCAAGTGTATAGCATAGTGGTAAGACAACCATATAGAAAGTGTTCCCCCTGATGTTTCCAGTACTTACCTGAAATTATACATAGTTGTTATAACATTATTGACAATATTTCTTAGGTTGTAGTTTTACATCCCCGTGACTGTTTTGTAACCACCAATCTGTTCTTCTCAATCTCTTCACCTTTTTCACCCAGTCTCCCTCCCCTCCCCCTCTGGCCTCCTTCTGCCTGTTCTCTGTTGATCTTCTGACATGTCACTGACATAGGGTTGGGTTTCACCTGGGTAGATGATGTCATTCTATTTTAGCCATGAGAGAATTAGCGGGGGAGGTCAGGTAATTTATCCTGGCCCCCAGGCAGCTGACACGGATGAGATTTAAGCTAAGATCCTGGTTCCAACATTCTTATCCTTGGTTTTGTCCAGAAAAAGGGCCAGGTCTGAGCATCCAGTCTGAACCACCAGCAGCTGGGCTAGATGGGGAAGGCAAGCATGTCTGACATCCTGGGTTGGTGGGACTCTTCTGTATAATGAGTTTGGAGGAGGAAGGTGTAAATTGATTGGAAAGAATTTACATTGGCTGTAGATCCAGGGGTGGGAGAAGGTGAAGCCCAGAAAGTTCTGGGAAGAAGTATTTGATGCTTCTAGACTGGCTGTGGGTTAAAGTTGGGAAAGTTCATGCATAAGCAAGTCGTGGTGGCATCTGGTGGTCAGCTACCCATTAGGTAAGAACTGAAATAAGCTGCCTGGAGGTTGATTTGGTTTTGACACACAGTCAGGTACGTGAGCAGTATTTTGTTGGTTTTGGCCCATGGCTGATACTGATGAAGTCTCCCTGTCTCCTCTTCCCGCCTCTCCGATCTGCTGTAATTTAATATATTGTGAATTTTTCTTTTGTCAGTTTCTACATTAGAAAAGTCTTGACTCTAAGCCCTCCCTCTGTGGGAGTCAGTGTGGATGCACCTCTCAGAGGCTGTCCCTTTGCTGCCTGAGACCGCATGACAGGCCAGGATCCCCCCGCGCCCCGACCTCCCCTCCCCATCTTCCTCCCCCTCTCTCTGCCCTTCCCACAAGACAGTCCTAGAAATAAACCATTGACTCCAGTGTGTTTACCTGCCGAACACAGAGCGGGCTGCCATATTTCTCAAGCAGTTCTGCTCGTCCGCCTTCTGTGTCCTCTGACCTCCCTTACAACACTGCCGATTCCTTCCTCTCTGCTCTCCTCCTTCTCCCACGAACACCAGGGTTCCAGGAGTCACACAGTCTTGCCATTCCGATTTGCCACTCTGGGTTATGTACTTCCTGAATTTTTGGGCTTTTGGGGTTTTGTAATCTCTGTCTTCTGTCGGAGTTCAACGAATATTTGTCGCATTGAATTCTTTTGAGGGTAACGAGTAGGCATAACTTTTAAATATTAAAAAAAAATTCTGGCCTAAGATCTTGTTGGCTAGAAAACCCATGGCTTATTTTTAAGGCACATTAAATATACTTATCCATATGTCTGGCTTTTCCGTGATGATTTAACATGGTTGTCTGCCAGTTGTTGTAGCATTTTGAACTGTAGAGAAAATATTGAATTAATTGTGTTGAAGGTCGCAGAGGGCCTTTATTCTGACCAGATGTGTTCAGTGATTGAACCTATTGCTTATGTAATGCGGCCAGGGAAGGCATCGCTTGGGCTTGATTTAAATAGAGTTGTTTTTTTACCACCTGGATTCTTGGCCCAGCGTTAGAATTTACATCTGAGAGGGAGAGCCTGTTGGTTTCTTCCTCCAGCTACCACCAGCCTGCTGAAGTCTGTGCGACTTGGTTAGAAATTCAGAACTCAAGGTTAGGTTGTTAAGAAAGAACTTGGAGCACGTGTTTTTTTTATTTTTTATTTTTACTGATTTTTTTACTTTTAAAGCATAGGCATCTAGGTTTTGATTTCTGATCTTTTAAAAACTCAAGTAGTATTGTGACTGTGTATGGCTGTCAATCACTGCGCGTAGTTGGTCTGTGCTTTTACAGCTTGTTTTTCCTGGTGAAATTTAGTTTTGTCCCCGCATTTAAACAGCGTGTGCAATACAGAAAAATGTGAATATAAAAGAAAAATGTATCCACATTGCTCATTCACTGCAGAGAAACACACATTGTTAACACACACACACACACACACACACACACACACATATATATGTAAAATACACACAAACATATATGCTTTTTATAGACTTTTTAGGGTCTTTTTCGTATGAAAATTGGAACATACAATCCATACTTTGTGCCTAACAATATATCATGCATATTTTTTCTTCACTATCTATATATCTACTTTATCATTACATTTTTTTGGTTGTATTATAATGTATTAAGCCATGCTTTGGTTGTAATATAATATATTAAACCATTATAATCTATTTAATAAATTATATTAAAGGATGAACGGTTAGGCTGTTTTCAGTTTTCTGTTTTTCACACACATTGATGAATACTCTTATACATATATTTTAGTGAACTTCTTCAGATCGGTGTCTAGAATTCTTGGCAGACACGAATTTTATCTTTTTAAGGCTTAACAGCTATCACTGTGGTGCTCTTCAGAGAGCATGTCAACTTCTATCCGTGCAACTGAAATGTGAGAGTCTTTATTTCTTCTCTTTCCTCAGTTATAACAGATACTACCTAGCACTGGAATTGTTTGTTTATGATAGTCATCACAAACTCAGTACTGAGTAGGTATTTGTAAAGACATTAGGGAGCGGTGGGGACTGGGTGAATGGAAGAGCATATCTTGGTCAGAGGGAGCTTCAGCTTACGGCTGTCACATTGACCTTGTGTTGCCAGGTTGCACAAGTTTTCAAGAGAATTCAGAAGCTTGAATTTGTTAAAAAAAAAAAAAAGACACTCACCAACCTCGCCATTTTAAAAATGTTGGTTCAAAGTCATTTCAAAAGCATGGATGAACCAAACAGAACACATCTGTGAGCCATATTTGGTCCTCAGGCAACACGCTTGCAACTTCTAATTTATGCATTTGTCTCTCACTTGATGTCTCTCACACTTCATCTCTTCAATTAGAGTGATCACATTTCTTACCCCTGTCTGTATTCTCAGGACCCAGCGACTGACCAGTGCTAAGGGAGGGTCTGTAAGTGTGCATCAGAGTGAATAGTTAAGTTCTGGAAGTGTCTAGTTTGTCACGTTAGTCCATGTTAGTTCACTTGGGACCCACCTGGTGACAGCGCCTCCATTCTAATCGTGAGGAGCTGGGGAGAGGGCATATTTTGACAGCTGATCATAATTCATGGTTGTGGTCTGCTGACTCTTAGAACTGGGTGTAAGATAGCATCTTGATGATATTTATATGAATAAGTACTGGAAATATTATATATATATTCTCTGCTTTTAACTGATTATACTGTGAAATATGTGGCCTTACAAATAAAAGAATGAATGAGCTTTATGTAAATCTTTTAGGGAGGTTTGGTTTTATATATAGCTGGGAAGTTCCTAATACCTCCACTTGTTTGGGCATTCTACAGGTAAATAAGGACCCTAACCTTTATTCCAAGAGTGGATGCTTTCTGAACATGATTAACCTCTAAGACCAGTGGGCATCTGCTTTTCAGGGACAGTGTTAAAGGTAGTTTTGTTTTTTGAAAAAGCAATGCAGCCCTTTTGGCTTTCTTGCCGAGTCATGGATTGCTCTGCATATTCATGTTGGGCGCTGGGGCAGCAGCGGAGTGGGGGAAGGGACCCCGGTAATTCAGAGAAGAAGATAAGTCAGTGCAATTTTCTATCAAGGAGCCAGGCAAGGAAGGGCCTCAATAAAATGAAGACCATGCACTTGGCAGTAAAAGCTCAACATGGAGTTGATGTTTTGCTAGGTTTGGATTTGGGCTGTGTTTCTGTTGTCCTGAAGAACGTTTCAGTAGGCTGTGTAGGAACTCAGAGCTTAGATAGGACGTTCTGTATGTAATTAGGACTTTGGATGTAGGATAAGACTCAGGACAGTTTTCAAGTTTCGACAACTGTATGCCCTGATCCACTTCCTTCTTTATTGTAATCACTTCTGGGGCACCCACGATTCCCCTGGGTTGGCATGAACTTTGGCTTCTGTTTCTTTAAAATGCTTAAGGACACGATGTAGCAGGAAAAGCCTGTATTCCATGGTGTTTTAGAACGGGCGATCCTTGATAAGATTCCTGGGCTTTGGTGTTTGGTAAAGAGGAGAGTGCAGCCACAGTGGGCCATGCCGAGTGCGAAGCCTGGGCTAAGAATCTCCGTGGTGTGTATGAGAATTCTTTAGAAAGCACAGAGTGTTCTCTCTGCATTCACATAGTGTACATATCTCATTATCCAGAAGAGAGAAGGCAGAGAGAGAGGATGCCCAGCAAGGAAAAAATTCATGTAGCCGTTGTCTATTTTTGTCTCTCGAAGTCTGTGGGGAAACACTGCCATCAGTAAGAAAAGGCCTGGCTTTCCTAAGCAGTGTGACTCTTCCCGAGGTTCATTTTAGCTAAACGTGGGAGCTCGAGCAATTCTGTGCGAAATAATTATCTCATGGGAAGGTGACTGAGAGGCATTAATGGGAATGTGATAGCTGGTTACTAGTGGAGTCCTTTCTGGTGGAAGGAGCCTGTCTGGTTTAATAAAACATGGTGGGGGCCATCCTATCGCCAGAATTCCTGAGGGGCAGAGATGCTCTGAAAAGGCCCAGGACCTTTGGGGCCTGTGCACCTGTTACCAGGCACGTCCCCTCACCTGATGGCCGCTGGCAGCTTGCAGGCAGAGCCGCTCGGAGAAAACGATCGGCTTTGGAAATAGGGGGCCCCCAAATTAAATTTGCATAAAAGGAAAGTGCCTCAGAATTACCCGGGAGAATTTTCGAGGTGTGGGTGTCTGGGGGTGACATCATTAGTGGTGCTGACTCAGGTCTCCTTGCCCAGCACAGCCCGATGCCCCAACCCCAGAGAATGGTCCACAAACAGCCAGTGATTCAGAATCACCAAGGCATTAATGAAATATGGGGATCACCAGGCCCCAGTCCAGATCTCATGATCGGAATCCTGGGCGGTAGGCCCTGTGACCCCACCAATGTCTAAAGAAGTTCTGGCTGATTGTGGGGAGTCCTAAAATACTGGCCTTTTCAATTCTAGTTACCTAATTAAGGATGGTAACAGACCCCACTCTGTGTTTGAATGAACACTGATTGCAGGAGGGAGTACAGGACAAAAAGATTATCTGGGAATTGATTTGAGCTTCTTGTTCTAGGGCGGCAAATACTGGGTGTGTGTGTGTGTGCAGGTGGAAGGTCAGGCTCTTGCTTCCGGATCCTGGCATTGGGCTGGTAATCCTGAGGGACCGTAAGCACCGCACCTGTCTTTTTACAATAGCCAAGGAGCTCTGGGGGAAGGACAGTACTGTGTGACAGAGCATTCTGCAGTAACGGGAGTGTTCTTCAGCTACCCCGTTCACTATTTTATCCACTCGCTACGCGTGGAGACTGAGTGCTTCTATTGTGACCAGTGTGGCCACATTTTGTTAGCCACACTATGAAAACGAAAATTTTCCTTTTAGTTAGTTTTAATTTACATGTAACTCTTAAGTGGACACATCTATACCAGATTGAACAGCACAGGAGACAATGCCATTACACGTGGGAAGGACGGTCACAGTTCTTTGGTGTCACGTTTACCTGCTCCATGAACAAGAGGATGGAGTGCCACTTTGGGTTGACCCTTGTTAAATGTGAAAGCGTGGGATCAGTAGTTTTTAAGTGTCCTTTTTACCTTTTTTATTAATATGTTCCCTGGTGGCAGTTTTCTTAAAGAAGCTCAACGAATGGCAGTTGGCTGGTTCTCCCAAAACAGAGTAGTTTATATGGAACAGGTATGTTTCATGGGACTAGGCATGACGCTGTTCCTGTGGCTTGCTCTGTCTCCAGCAGCAGATATAATGGGTGACTGAATAAATGGTTTCACTTTGAATATTTTGTACAGAGAGGGAGAGTCTAAGTTACCTTTGTGTTGCACAAACTACCCTGTTTCCCCCAAAAATAAGACTGTGTCTTATATTAATTTTTTCTCCCAAAGTTGCTCTAGGTCTTATTTTCAGGGGATGTCTTATTTTCGGGGAAACACGGTATGTACCTTGATGTTTTTGGTTACAAGTAATAAAAAGCAACTTACATGGTTAAAACAACTAGGGATTCATTGATGCCTGAAACTAAGACTGTGAGAAGAAAGAGGGAGCTTCATATAGGTTTTGCTCAGGACACGGATTTGCTTCAGAACTGCTATTAGCCAGTATGATGTTCAAATCAGAAAGTATATATTTTCTGGGCAGACCAACCCAACAAGGCCTGGAGAGCAGAGCTGGGCAGGATTTTGGCTCATATTTGCCCCCTGTAAGAACATAACCTAGGGACAGTCTTGTTAGGGACAGTCTCAGTCCTCTCAGTGCCCCACTCTTCTTCACTTTGCTGGCTTTGGTCTCAGGATGGCTTCTGTTGTTTGCAGGTGGGTGACTGGCAAAAGGGGGGGAAGTGCCTGCTTATTCCACAGGGAGGCCTAGAAGAGGAATGTCTCAGGCTGTGCGCTGAGAGGCTTAGGCCTGCAGCCCCTAACCAATCAGGGAAGCTTATGCAAATCAGCACTCCCTTGCAGTTCTGGGGATTGTCGGGGGAGTCAGTCCTCATCTGGACCAGTCACTGTTACAGTGGGGGAGACGCCTTAGGGGGGAAGCCACGGGATGGATGCTAGTAAATGAGGCCTAATTCTTGCGCCTGCTCCCGTGTGATGGTGAATTTAGAGGGAGTCAGATTGGACAGAAGCCATGGGAATTTCAGTCGTGATTGAGTATAGATGAGGTCAGAACAGAGCCTTGGGCCTGAGTTTAGTAGTTGATGGATTCAAGAGCAGTAACAGCTCCATTTTCGGTCCCTTTGTTATTGTAGCCCGCTTGGGCTGCCAGAACAAAATGCCGCCGACTGAAACAACAGACGTTTTCACAGTTCCGGCCTAGAAGTTCATGATCCAGGTGATGGCAGATCTCAGGTTTTGGTGAGGGCTCTCTTTCTGGCTTGCAGATGGCTGCTTTTTTATCTTTGCGTTTCTTCTTATAAGTGTACTGATTTTACTTATTGGATTATGGCCCCTCCTAGGATCTCCTTTAAGGCCCCATCTCCAAACAGTAGCCACAATAGAGGTTACCTATTCAATATGTGGATTTGGTGGTGGTTGGAGGGGGGAGCACAAATATTCCGTCAATGACAACCACCATTATCTTGTTTTTCTTCACAGTGACTTTTGAAGTAGATACTATTTTACCTGTTTTACTGATGAAAAAACTGAAGCTTCGATTAAGTAATTTGCCCCTCAGAACAGCTAATAAGCAGTGGTTCTAACTCCAGAACCTGTGCTGCTAAACATCATTTAAGACCAGCTGAAACCAGTTTGGCTCAGTGGATAGTGCGTCGGCCTGTGGACTGCAAGGTCCCAGGTTGGATTCCGATCAAGGGCATGTACCTTGGTTGCAGGCACAACCCCAGTGGGGGGTGTGTAGGAGGCAGCTGGTCGATGTTTCGCTCTCATTGATGTTTCTAGCTCTCTATCCCTCTCTCCCTTCCTCTATGTAAAAAAAAAAAAAAAAAAAAAAAAAAAAAGACCAGAAGTTTCTAACCCAGGTGATTTTGCTCCCATTCTCCACCCGAATCAGGCAAGTCTGAAGACAGTGTTGGTTGCTACAGCTGGGGAGGGGCCACTAGCATCTAGGGGGCTGGGAAATATCTCACAATGCATAGGACAGTCCCCCATAACAAGGAATTATGTGGCCCCAGATGTCACTAGAACCAAGATTTCGAAACCCTGTTCTAGACTTGTGTTACCTTCTCATGGAACCACCTCCTCCAGTCACTCACCTCTCCTTTCATGTTAACATTCATCACCTGAATCTGAAGTTATTTGTTCTGTCCCGCTGGAGTGTAATTACCTTGAGGACAGGAACCTGAGTCCTTATACTTATTATTATTATTATTATTATTATTATTATTATGGCTAGGCAGTACCTGGTCCCTGGCAGTGAGCAGCATAAACATTTGTCAAATGAATGAATGAATGAATGAATGAGTCAACCAAGCCAAATGGCTTCCTTCTGGTGGTGGGTAGGTGCTACCATATACGGACCTGGCTCAGGGGAAGAAATGAGAATAGCTAGAAGCATTGAACGGTGCTGTTATCTATGGGGACCCACTGGGTCCCCAAAGGGCAGAGTGAGAGAAGAGCAGACAGCTTTTTGGTCTGCTGGCTGAACTCGACTAGCAGTGACTTGAAGAGGAGAAAGGGAGATAAGTCACCAGGACCAGCCTGTGTTGTGCAGAGTGAGGTGAGACTGAGCTTGAGTAGCTGATTAAGACCCTGAGCACTCGGGATGCAGGGGGATGCAAAGATCACCACCCCAGAGTGGCCACCAGAGGCTGTGCAGGTACATCTGGAAGCCTGGCCACAGTGAATCAGGAGAGCTAAGTGGTTACTGTGGGCTGCCCTCATTTTAGTTCCTGCACCACCCCCTGCCAGCTGTGTAACCTTGGCACTTAGCCTCTCTGTGCCTCCGTTTTTTCATCTCCAAGAAGGGATGATAGTAATAGTGTCTGACTGGAGGCCACACAGCTCTGTGCTTAAGAGTTTTAGAAATGCATTTTGGGTTCAGACCCTGACTAGAATACCCAGCTTGGGGTTTGGGGAGGGGTATGGATGTCATCTTTAGGGAAAGAGCCACATGCTGTTGCCCGGATATGTAGTCTATGGAGGAACATCGTCTGCTTTGGTACAGCCGTCATCACACGCATTCGCCAACACTTTTTCTTCATCCCAAATTCTCCACCCATTAAATACTCCTCCCCACCACCCTCCTCCCTGGAGACCAACATCTTCCTTCCTGCCTTGCCTGTAATTCAGACTCTAAGTGCCCATGTAAGCGGATCAGACAGTATTTGTCCTTTTCTGGCCATTATGTCACTTACTATAATGTCTTCAAGGCTCTTCCATGCTGTGGCACAGGTCAGATTTTCTTCCTTCTAAAGGCTGAACCGTATTTTGTTTATCCGTTCCTTCGCTGATGGACGTTTGGGTCTCCACCTTTTCTGTTTGAGTTTTGTCTTCCTTCTCCCTCAGAAGCAGGTGCAGTCAGTTTTCGTGCTGTCCTGGCCTCTCCCTTCACCGTTGCTGCTCATCTCGTTGCTTTGCCTGCCCTCCCCAGGTCTCCCAGGAGACCACCTGCCCAGTGTCGGTAACTCTGAGGATGGGAGATGTTTCCTCGTCATCTCTTTGGCGCTTCGAGCCATTGGCTCAGGGCGTGCATGTCAGTCATCTGGTCTTAGAGGCTTCCGTTGTACCATCAGCTTTGACCTGGCCAATATTCCATCTTTCTAGGTTCAAGGCCATATTATCAGTAGTTACGCTCACTGGCTTTGCATTTCAAGTAGTGAGGGCTCAAATCCAGTCCCACTGCTCACCTGCCCTGTGACCTTGGGTGGGCGACCTTCCTGCAACACAGTGATAAGAACATGCTCCTTGTATGGACTAAGGAAATGCTGCAGCGAGACTCTCAGCGTAGGGCATAGAGCAGAGGCCGTGTTGAATCACTGATGGCTATTGTTGCATTAGATTTGTCGGTTTTCCTCTTTGGAATCTGATAACTTTTGATTTTAGGTTAGTGGCGGAGCTGATTGGCTGTGTAAATGGCTCAAAACATTTCTGTGTAGTACTCTGGGTTTTATCTTCCATCCTGGCATTACCACTTTCTCTTAGATATTATGGAGTTGAATTTCTTGGACTAAATTATATGGGGCAGATTTGATAGAAACACATTCTAAGTATCTGTATCTGATCATGTTATTTTCGTTGGGATGTAGATCTCTTACTTGAGGTCCCAATTTAATCACCAGCGTGTAGGAAGCTATATAGACGTTTGCAGCATTTAGATGATGATAGCACAATTAGATGACTCTGGAGTCTGTGGAATTCTAGAATGATTGGTGTAAAGACAGGAGAGGCAAATGCACACAGGTATTCTGCAATAACCTCAGTGCCAGGACAGGTGCATGGCTGGTCAGCCTTTTTTCAATGGATTGTTCCAGCTGTGAGTGAGGTCAAAAAGGAGTGCTACACATTTACTGCGTATGAAAGTTATGTATGCTTTTCTCTCATTTACTTCTTCCTGTATGCGCTGCTTTGCTGAAAGTGCTCTATATTATCTCCTTTACTCCTCAAACAACTCTGGGAAGTGGAGCTGCTATTCTTTCCCATTTTGAAGAAGAAATTGAGGCTCAGAGAAGTTACTTCCTGCCCCTGCGGTTAACAGCAGAGCTGGGACACCAACAGGTGCTGCCAGCGCTGGGAGGGACTGGTGTGTCAGCACCTATTTTTTTTATTTAATATATTTTATTGATTTTGTACAGAGAGGAAGGGAGAGAGATAGTTAGAAACATCGATGAAAGTCATCGATCAGCCTCTTGCACACCCCCTACTGGGGATATGCCCGCAACCACCATACATGCCCTTGACAGGAATCGAACCGGGGACCTTTCAGTCCCCAAGCCGACGCTCTATCCATTGAGCCAAACCGGTTTCGGCTGTCAGCACCTATTGGTGAGCGAATGGCCATCCTGGGATCAGCAGAACCAGACCTCTGTGTCCAGGTCTTGGATGCCACGTCCCGCGCTGCTGGTGACTTACCAGGGCTGTCTTCATGTGCCAGTTAGTCCATGCCCACTACGTCTTCCTCTTACATATTCCCATGCCAGTTAGGAGAAGCTCTGCAAGTGATGAGACACAGCAGGGTGGCTGTCGTGGGGAGACATGATGCTTACTGGCAGTCCCATATGTTTAAAAATTTATTTTTACTTTAAAAAATATATTTTTATTGATTTCAGAGAGGAAGGGAGAGGGACAGAGAGATAGAAACACCAAGGATGAGAATCATGGATAGGCTGCCTCCTGCACTCCCCACACTGGGGATCAAGCCTACAACCCGGGCATGTGCCCTGACCGGGAATCGAACCATGACCTCCTGGTTCATAAGTGGAAACTCAACCACTGAGCCACGCCAGCTGGGCTGAGAGTCCCATTTTATTTTTTCTTTCAAGTCATCCAGGACTCCACCATTTTATGATGCCCGTGCCTCAGTTTCTCCCTCTGTAGAAAGAATGCTGTGCCATGTTTATGGATGGGAGACGAACTGTAGGAATGCAGTGAGATTGCTCATTGCCACCCTCTGAGGACGTGGTCTGTGCTGGCCGGGAGCCAGCCGTGTGCCCGGGGACCGAGTGTGCAGATGGCTGTGGGGCTGGAAGTTCCCGACTTGTGGGCATATGCAAGGCTCACTTTGAACCATTCCCCAAGTTGTCAGAGTGCCCAGTCGTGTTTCCTGTCTCGGGCAGCCTGCTGCTGTGGGACTGTGGGACTGTGATTTTGGCCCTGAAGGCTACAGTGTGGGTCAAGTACAGGATCCACTGGGCCGGAAGGCCCTTGGTGGAGCCGGCCTTGGGGACCTGGACCTGACCTCTATAGGATTGTTTCATCTGACTCTGCCCTTATATATGCATTATATTTTAAAAGTAAATACGGGGTGGGCAAAAATAGGTTACAATTCATATGGACAGTGATACAATAATAAATAAAAATACAAGAATAAAGTCTGTGTTTCACTTAACCACAAATACTCGGTTTCCTTGGTGGGAGCTGTGCGGGCGGGGTGATTGCATCCAGTGGCAGCATTTTCACCTCTGAGTGCCAGTCGGCACCCATATAAAGGCATTTGTATTTTTAAAAAGAGTCTGTATGTGAGTAAGACTAGGTCTGGGGACTCTGTCCACTTCTCTCTCCCACGTAGTATCTGATGCAGGGGAAGGCCCCGGCTCTGGAATGTGCTCCGCGTCAGGCAGGCGTGGACCTGGCCACCTCTGCACCCAGCAAACAAGAGCTGAGACCCAGAGGCGGGAGAATTGCTGGTACACCCACGGCCCAGCTGCATGGAGTTGAGGAGGGGACACGCAGGCAGGACTGGAATGAGACAGCACGCCCCTTTATCAGCCTGGCAGGAGCTCACAAGTGTTCATTACCTATCGGTCTTGATAAGGCTTGTAAAGCCTTTTTTGAGAGCATTTGGGAAGAATCCATCAAAAATGGTAACATTTTCGCCTGGCGTTCCCACCATTAGAAACCTATTCTCTGCAAATACTCCAGCCTGTACAAGATGGATGTAGAGCTGTGTTCTCCATAGCATTGCTCATAATGACAAAAATATAAACTTGACATATTGGCTATGGGTAGTGGAAAAATTACACTGGCACATTCTGCAGTCAGTCAGAAAGAATGAGGCTGATCACTCTGCCTTGACACGTAAGCATCTCATGAAACAGGTATTACATTAAAAAAGCGAGAGGCAGAACAGCAGCTGGATGCCGACCCAGGTGAGAGTGTGTGTGCGGTGGGGAATTGTTCCGCTCTGAGGAGGGTGCCCGGAGGTTGCAGTTTATTGGAGGAATACCTGGTCACACTAATAATTAATCGTACCCTGTTCAGGTTCTCGTGTCCTACTTTGGACGATGGATCGTGTGGTTCCCTCGCTGTCCTCTGAGGACTGGAATTGGGGCAAGAGTAACGGGAACCTGCTATTACACATGTGACTTGTGGGTGTCGCTTACAGCAGGTACACATTATTTCTACAAGGTAGATTGAGTATGAGAGCCCTCTACATTATGTAGTGGCTCACTGCTGGGTCACCCACATGGTCATGACAAAGGGAAGAAGTTATGTTTTTTGTTTTTTGGGGTCATATATCTAAGTATGTACTTAGTTCTACTTAAATAAGTCTTCACTGAACTCATTTATTAAGACACTTACTGCCTGAGGAAACTACTTCGCATTCAACGCTAACATGCCTTTTTAAAGATCTAGTGGGGATTTTTGTGTTTCCTTCTTTCGTTTGGCTCCCAGGTCACTGAATTGAAATTCCCCTTTAGAAAAACAACACACCTTTTAAAAAATGTAGGAATTATGGCCTGCCCCACCCCTGGTTCCTCAAACATAAATTTAGACACAATAGGAGACAAAATTATTAAGTGAGCTACATGCACACTGTTGACCTAGAGTGGGCTTTGGAGTTGGCTGGGTTCCTCTTTTCTTCACTTCCAGTGAGTCCTGGAGGAAATGGGGGTGGGGGAGGGGTGGGACACAGGGGCAGTTAAAAAATAGCGGTGATTCAGACTTACCAGACGTCACAGACACCTTTGCTGTGCCAGGCACTGCGTAGGTGATTTCTTCTCTGTCAGCTCATTTATTCTTAAACTCTTGAAGAGTATTATCAGTCCCATTTTACACATGTGGAAACCGAGGCTCAGCAAAGCTAAGTACCATCCCCAGGAACTTGGGATTCAAATCAAGTTTTTTTGATTTGGAATTTTAGTGCCCAATGCAGGCCACTGGTGTTTCTCAGGCTTACTTTGTGCTGGGTAATTCTTTTCTTTTTTTTTTTTTTAAGTATATTTTATTGATTTTGTACAGAGAAGAAGGGAGAGAGATAGAGAGCTAGAAACATCGATGAGAGAGAGTCATCGATCAGCTGCCTCTTGTACACCCCCTACTGGGGATATGCCCGCAGCCAAGGTACATGCCCTTGACTGAAATCGAACCCGGGACCCTTCAGTCCCCAAGCCGACGCTCTATCCATTAAGCCAAACCGGTCTCGGCGATGTGCTAGGTAATTCTTTATCGTTGGGACTGTGGTAGGTGTTGTATGATATTTGGTAACATCCTTGGCCTCTGCCCATTAGATGCCAGCCCTCATGCCCCCAAGTTATAACAGCCCAAAACTGTTTAGGCTTTGCTATGAGTCCCCAGGGCAGGGGGACAGACAGTCCCTGGTTAAAGATGGCTTTACCAAAATCGAGGAATATTGTAGAATCCAGGCAAGTCAAGATTTAAGAGTAGCTAGGCCAAGGCAGACAGACTCTTGAACCTGACAGCTTGTGTTTCCTTCCAGGTCTAATTTTCTTTGCTTTTCATTTTTGCTCATTACCTTGGGAAGTAGGAAAAAGCCATTGGAAATTCCATTAATTAATGGCTCTGGTCAAAATGTTGAAGAGGTTGAAAACATTGAACTGAGAGGGCACTTACTGGCTTGTTAACCTTGCCCACCCTGTGCCAGCCATGTTTCTCTTTGCCTTGGCCAGTCAGGGATGTGCTGTAACCATGAAGGCGTGTATTCCAAATCCATGTGATTCCATTCAGAGTTCTAGCTGGAGGCTTCAGAAGTGCTGCTTAGAGCATTTGGTGATACATTGAGTGGTATTTGGCCATTATCGTCTATTTCTCAGCCACTTCATGGCTCATTCCTGGGAAATCCTTTGTAAGTGAATTAAACTAGTTAACAGAGGCTCACCATCTGCTTTCTATCAGGCATCATTAGCTGGCTCTTACTGAGCCTTAATATCTTCTCTTTGTCTTTTGAGGAAAGGCTGGTGATAGGGGACTTCTGATACTATCTCTTCCCGTATTTATATTTGTGAGAACAACTTGGGACGATTGTTTCCAAGAGAAAGTATGGTGTGTGCTATTCAAATTGAGTGGATCAGGGTGTAAGTCTCTGCCCTCTGCTAAAAGATAGTTTCTCGTATATTACTTGATTACTTGTCCAAGAAAAGTTTCAGTTAAGTTTTTGAGAGATTACAGTCTGCATGCATTTTTAAGATGGATGTTTCATGTTAGCTGATTATAGATGGTTTCAGTAGCTGTCATCCTTTTTTTTTTTTTTTTTAATTTTAAAATAGGACTTTCAAACCCCCACTTTGCTCTTCATCCTAATGAAAACAAACAACAAACAAAAGCACATCCAGCGTAGGTCAGGCTGTGTGACGGAGGGAGACTTGGCGCCAAGCAGACAGGAAAGGTCCGGTGTCTGCTGGGTATCACATCAGCTCTTTGAAGAGTTGATGCAGGTCTTTTCAGTTTCTCACTTTATTTGACCTTGGAAACATGACAGGTCAATGGTACAGGGCTGTCTCTCCCAGTATTTTGGAGAAGTACATGGTTTGGCTGACGGGAAAACAGCCCGAGATGGAGATTTCCAGACAGGACATTTGTTAGGGAAGGCCTGGGAGCCAGCCCACAGGAGGGATGGAAGGAGTTGGGGGGGGGGGGGTGAGAGGGGGAAGGCGAGGGAGTCGCAGCCGAGGCCCAGGCTCGGAAGTTGAGATGTCTCTGCAGCGTTGTCCTGAGCTGAGACAAGATGACAGGCTTGTCACGTCAACTGGCCCTTGGGCGCGGGCCTTCTGGGAAACACAAGCTGTCAGGGTGTGACCCAGGGAAAGGAGCTCTCTTCGGTCACGACAGTCCCAGAGGGCAACCTGGTTAAGTAACACACCTGATGCAGGGGTGTGTGTGTGTGTTACTTAACTGACACTTTCTTCAGCACCTTGACCAAGAACACACATCTGGGAAGAGGATGTGTTTGGTTCTGAACTCACGTGTGACTAGTTCCTGAACCTCTACGTTTGCTGCTACACAACTACTGCCATGTTCGTTGCCACGGAGAAGAATACCCTGGGCAGGCCCTTTCTCTTCCCCATTCCCTGTCGCTGTAGGTCCCTGCAGTGCGGGGACACGCTGGACGTTTGCTGAATCGGCCTTCTCCAGTCTGCCCTTCGTCACAGGGCTCTGAAAGGAAAGGTAACATCCTTTGTCCTAAATGAATCATCCCCTGGAAGGAGAGTTTGAACTCCCCCAGCCAGGGTGACTGTGAGCAAAGGGATGTCCCTCCACTTCCCCGGGGAAGCACTTCCCCACAGCCTCTTATCGCTGAAACGCACAGGTAGCCCTCGGCTTCCTCTGGCCCGGCCTGCAAGCCGGGGCTGCGCGCACAGCTGCCCTGCTCTGCACGCCCCGCAGCCCTGGAGCGGGCCCAGCACAGCTGTTTCCTCTGTGCCTTCCTCGTCGCTGCCTGGAAGTCTCGAGGGCAGTGATGTTTTGTAAATACCAAGTTGGTGGTGGCCGTGGTGTGCAGACATTTGGGAATAAAAGCAGTTCGGTTCATGATTGAATAAATCAGGGATTCGGCTGTTCCTCCAGAGAGCCCAAACAGGAAATTTGGAAGAGGAAGCCACATTTTATCAAAACTCAGTCCGTGGGGGTTTAAGGCAGGTGGCCTGCGAAGGGCACTCCAGTCCAGCCAGCCAGCCAGCCTCTCTGCATTGCGGGTGTGCTCGGGGCACCTGCACGAAGTCCACCCGCTTTCAGCCTTTCTTACCCCCCACCTGCTTCTACCCCTGGTCTCGGGGTGGGCTCCTTCATTCAGGCTTGAACTCAGGGAGGACTGGAGTGCCCCAGGCCTTGTTGGGCCTCCGTGAACATCAGCATGGGATCCCCATGTTTCAAAGAGCTAGAAGGCGAGTGGGGAGCCCTCTGTGAATTGCCAGCCAGCTGCGTGGGGCCCAGAGGAGGCAGAGCCTGCTTAGAGCAGACTCCCACCCCAGGCCTGAGCGAGTACAGCACCTCCTGTGCTTTGTTGTGAGTTGGAGTTAACAGCAGCGCCCACTGCGAGGAGCTATTGTGAGGACTTAACAAAACGACATGAGGTGAGGGCTTAGTGTTGTTACAATAATTATTCTTTTTTTTTTTAATTAAAAAAAGTATATATTTTTAGCTCCAAGGGTTAATATGCTCATGAGGACAGGTTGAGAACTACAGTGTGTGTAAAGTTCATATGTCTTTTTATTGTAACATAATTACTTGCGTGACTTTATGAAAAGTTTTAAGACTTTAGAACTCCAGATAAAATCCTTGGCCACAGGGTATTAGCTTCATATCTGATAGTGATGGTGATCCTGGTTAATGATGGAACTCGAAACCCTGAAAAATGGGCCTGTTACATCCTAAAATAGAAGGAGAGGCTGGCACATGGTTTTCAGGCTGAAGAAGGAGAGGAAAGATGCTGACAATGAAGGCTTGGGCTGCTCAGTGTCCACCACCTCCTCTCCCCTTCCCTCCTGTCCCCGAGAGCAGGGCTGCTGTGAGATGCTGCATCATTGGAGTCTGAGGTGTCTCCTGAGCACGTCCAAAGAGCGTAGGTCACATCAGCTGTGACTTAACCCTAACCCCTGACTTCGCATGTGGGGCAGCTTTAGGAACAGCTGCTCTCCGTATTCCATTAAAAATAAAAAAATCTAGTTGATATGAGGAATTCATAGTTTCACAGATGTCATTTCAATGTCTTTGAGCTTTGGAATGATGAGCCAGCAGATGTTTTAATACTCGTGTGCACTTACATTAGCTGCAGCGGGGGACAGGAGGACTGGGCTGGAAGGAAACAGCAGAGGTATGCAAGTTGAGGGCTCTTTCAGTTGTTACCGGGCCGAGTGTTTATAATCATGGCTTCAGACGCAACCTGTTGGGCCGACTCCCATTTCTTTCGCTCTTGGCCATGACCATTCGCTGTTAAAGTGTTTGCAGTAGTCAGAGATGCCTGGGAGCCAGATTTCTGTACTCCTCTTGTTTGTGGGTTCTTTAGTCAGTGGCGGTGCAGCACGGCAGATGGCATTTCCCAGAGATGGCTGTGAGACTGCCCCCCATCCCACATGCTCATCTGACAACACGACCTTGACTGTCCTCCCCAGACATCTCTCCTCTTGAACCTGGGCAGACCTTTGTGATGGTCTCTACCCGCAGAGCATGACAAAGGTCAGTCACACCATATATATATATAACATTTGAGGCAAGACCGTAACAAAGCCAGGTGCGTCTGCTTTGCTGCCTTGGGTGCTGACTCCTGGAGCCCAGCCTCCGTGCTGTGAGGAGCCCTCACTTGCTGTGCAGAGACCATGTGTAGGTGTCCCAGGGACAGCCTGTTCCAGCCTCCAGACTGTGAGTCTGGACGCCTCCAGATATTCCACACCCTCAGGGCAATTCACCCCCAGCTGAGGCTGCAGACACTGGAGCCCAAGGATTTCCACCGGACTCCACCTGAGTTCCTGAACCCAGGACAACAAAATGCTGGCTTTATACCCCAAGGGCTGGGGTGGTTTGTTTTGGAGCATTAATAATGACGAGGGGGGGGGGGGCGGAGGGGAGAGAGAGACAGAGAGAGAGGGAGAGATAAGTGGGATCTCCCTCCACATTTGTTTTTTGGGAGCATGAAGCATGACCTTATGAGCTGTGTTAGCTTGTGTCCCAGGTAGGAAGGAAGTGGCACTGTCAGCGTAAGGAGAGGGTAGAGGAAGATTATTGTGTTGGACTTACCTTCTCTTGGTACTGAACTATTATTAGAAACAAACAAAAAAGTGAGAATTTGCTCCAGGCAGTTACCAGGCTAGCCTTAAACACAGACGGCATTTGGTTTCCTGACATCCCATAGACATGTGTGTGCCTGGTTCTTTCCTAGCTTCTACCCGCGGTGCAGTCTCTAAGCCTGATTTAATGTGTATTCAGTAACGAACACTTGCTGCTCAAGAGTCTTGGGCTGGAAGGGACCTTAGGGGTCTCCTCACCTGTTGGGTTTATCGTGCAGAACCAAGTGACTTGCTGAGCTCAGGCTGGACTCCGAATCCCGGCTCCTGGTTCCTGGCTCCGGGCTCCTGGCTTCCAGCCGGCGCTTTCCCGGCACCACACTGTCCTTCCGGAAGGCGTGGCCAAAGAGGGGCGTGTGACAGCAAAGGCTCTACCTCCACAGGACTCCTGGGAATGTGCATGCTCCTTTCTTTCCTAGCTCATTAAAAAGTTGTATCTGGCCGAAACCGGTTTGGCTCAGTGGATAGAGCGTCAGCCTGCGGACTGAAGGGTCCCGGGTTGGATTCCGATCAAGGGCATGTACCTTGGTTGCGGGCACATCCCCAGTAGGGGGTATGCAGGAGGTAGCTGGTCGATGACTCTTTCTCATCCATGTTTCTCTCTCCCTCTCCCTTCCTCTCTGTAAAAAATCAATAAAATATATTTAAAAAAAAAAAGTTGTAGCTGTCTGTGAGTGATAGAGACAAATACTCGGCAGTAGATTCCCCTTCTTCTGTAATCAAAGCTTTCTCCCATGCCTGCCCTTTAACCTTGGGAACCCACCGGGCAGACCTGCACTGCCCTCTCCGGCACACTGCGGCTGGATTGCCATTGCTGTCCTGTGTCCTGTGTTCAGCCACAGAGCAGGGAGGGTGGGGAGGGGAGGTAGGAAGGAAGAGATAGTGGAAGGGAGAGGGGGAGACAGAGAGAAACACTTATGTGTGTAACATTGATTGGTTACCTCCCATATGCCCTTGACCAGGGCTGGGAGCCTGCAACTGAGGCATGTGTCCTTGACCCGAATCGAACCCGGGATCCTTCAGACCACAGGCCTACGCTCTATCCACTGAGCCGAATCGCCTTTTGTTCTTACTCCTGAGCCCCTCCGGGTGACACAGGCGGCAGGCCTGGCAGGGCTTCCGAGGGCCGGGCGGGAGGACGCGCAGGCTGGAGGCAGGAAGCTGCTCAGCACCCTGAGCTTGCTGCTGGGAGAGCACAGAGGCTCAGGGGAGGCTCGGGCCCTCACAGCCCTCCTGAGCTAGCTCCTCGTTTCATATGCACGAGAGCCTCCGATGTCCATCTTCTTCTGTTGGCTTTCACAGCCTGGCCTGTGGGCAAGCAATTATTTTATTAAAATTGGCACCGATGTCCAGAGTTCCCCATCGTTCTGCAGACTCCTTGCTTTTGGTGAGCAGACACACTGGTGCGAACTGGGCAGGAGCAGAGGCGGAGGGGCAGGTCGGAGCAGCCCTGCAGGCGCTGATTAGAGAAGTGGCAGCGTCTCCAGCACCAGGGCGGGCCACCTTCATCGTGCCGCACGCAGGCTGCTGCAGCTCCCCAGCCTCGACCCCTCTGCCTCCGTGTCCCCGGGATGATGAAATGAAACGGTGGTGGGAAGCCCTTTAGGCAGGGCCAAGTGCGTACCGGATTCCCGTTGAGGCTGGTGGACGGAGAGAATAAAGAGCTGCTGACCTTTTATAACAGCCTCGTGTGAAAGGCTTAGCCCAGGAGACAGGTGTTGCCCGTCGCTGGCAGGGAATGAACGTTTACCAGGAGCCCTCCGCAGGCCCAGGCCCTGGTGCCGTCTTGTCCCCCTGAGGAGGCTGGCGGTGAGCCTGCGTCTGCCACCTGCCTCCTTACTGAGTGCGGCACTCCAGTGTGCACACCTTGTGTCTCATCTGGTGCCTTTGGATGGTCTTGGTTTTATTCCCCGCAAGGCCCATCCCGTGCTGTTATTAGAAGTCTCCTCGTGTGGGCACTGGGGTATTTTTGTCTCAGTCAGTTTAGATGGGCTTTATTTTTAACCTACTTTCATTGCAGTGAGAAAGTTTAGTCGGGGTAGGAAAAAGAAAAGGGGAAATAGGGATTAAAACAGAACATGACCGATACCCTCTCCCCCTCCCTCCCCTCTTCCCTGACTCTCCTTGGAGTCCTTAAAAGGCTCTGGGGAAGGAATCTCAAGCTGTTTTCATTACTAACTAAGAGCAGAGCCCACTGGACAAGAGCACATTGTCTGACGGTACGGTTCCCTAGGTTAACTAAGAAGTCAAGTTTCTTTTCTTTTAGATGGAATGATCGCAGCTCATTGGTTATGCTGGCTGTCTGGGGGCCAGACAAGTTACTCATTAGTTCAGCCGTCAGTGGGGGAGCGCAGGCCTGGGCTGCATTTGCAAAACATGATGCAATTAGTTCTTGACCTAAGAGGATTGTGGACCGCTGGCGTATGCTGTCACACCTTAAAGAGAAACTTAAAAACTTGGTCCTAAATAAGGGAATGAGCCGACATGACTGCATGCATCAAAAGTTGATTGGAGCTTTCTGACACAGAAAAAATGATGGCCTTTCCAGGTGGCCTGGAAAACATTTTGAATTAATCTGAATTTCAGGTCATTAAAAAATATGTTAAAATAGACTTGCTTTATTCACTGAATAGTTCACCATAAGGCTCTGGGTACTTTCATGTCTTCTCACACTTGGAGAAGGGAAAGGCATTGATAGATTTTAACCATCTGCCTATAGGAAATTTTGGTATTTCATATGCTTAGCACATTCAGATGAAGAATATCAATATGTTAGATGGGAAACATATTGCTCTTCGATGTATTGGTCCTACCCCTTCCCGTCTGCCTGTCAATCCACCCCTCTCCCAACTTGTAATTTCATTAAAAAGGGCGTCTTTTATAGCCATTACCTTGCGGGATAAAGGGTAAGAATGAAAAGATATTTATGAGCTGTAACTTGGTTTTACTCCATTTAGAAGTGATTGTGTTCTCCACTAAGAAATGAAGTAATTGTAAATACCATATGTAAGTGAGCTGTAGACCTACTTCCATTAAATGCTTCAAGTAATGGAAACACATCAACAGTAACCCTATAAAGCTACATGCCTTCCAAGCTTACAGCCTCCTTTTTATGAGCTTCAAGGTTTTTTGCTCTAGATTAAAAAAAGTTGGTATCGTATGAGTTTAAAACTTTCATCAGCATTTTAGGAAAGAAGAGGATAACAAGAACCAAACAAACCACCAATGGTTTGAGTATAAGCTACAAATGGAAGACGTCCTTATCGTTTGGCTTCAGTTAAAAACGGATCAGCTTTGGTCTCTTAAGTCTCAGTTTCTGAGTAACACAAAGGAGTGGATTCCAAAGCAAAACCAGGCTTAGCACTTGATATGTTACAGAATTGTCACAATTAATGGGTTTTGGAAGTACTAAGTATAGTGAAATTTTTTTCATTGTTAATTCCTTTGTTAATTGGTGAATGACAAGTGAATTTGTTTAATTTGTTAAACAGATATTTATTGAGGGCTGGCTGTAGGCTGTATCCATCATCTGTTGGCATAAGAATGCTTTGTAACAAATCACCTGAAACTCTGTGGCATTGAGCATTAAGTAGTTATTCTCACACTCCCCGGGTCTACAAATTCGTCGGGGAGCTATGTCCTGTCTCATTCTGGGTCCCAGGCTGAACCTGGGGCAGGTTCTTCTCCGGCCAAAATGTGAAGCTCCTAGAGGGGCAAGCAGGCACAAGTGTAGACCGTGAAGCTGGTCTGGGAGTGAATGTGACACTGCCATTTCAGCACATATCCAAAGCCCATCAGAGCTGCATATTCCTTCCGCAGAGGCTGGAGGAGGAAAAAGAAGAGGAGGAGGAAAAGGAAAAGGAGGAGGAGGAAGAGGAGGGAGAGAACATTTGCCAAAAATAATCAAGTCCACCATACTAGTATTTACCACTTCCTGGGAGACTAGAGTTATCGTGGTGAGCAAGATCAGTAAGTCCTTCCTCTCATTCTCTTTTGGAGGGTCGGGTGGAGGGAAAAGGTGACAGTAAGCACATTAGCAAAAGCAATCAGTTGAACAAGATAATTTCAGATAGTGGGCCGGGTGGTGTGGTAGAGCATGACTGGATGGGATGTAGTCATGTATGTCATATTTTGTCCTTTTTATTGAGTTCTTTAGGGCTGATGTTCTTTCCTTGCTAGTATAATATTGCTATAGTTACATATTATGCGCTGGCAGGTCTGAATTTCGGTCTGTGGATAGTTGGTGGAGGTTTTGGTGGTTTGGATCTTCTATGAAGTTTTTTTTAAATTTTTATTTTATTTTATTGATTTTACACAGAGAGGAATGGAGAGGGATAGAGTTAGAAACATCGATGAGAGAGAAACATTGACCAGCTGCCTCTTGCACACCCCCCACTGGGGATGTGCCCGCAACCAAGGCATGTGCCCTTGACCGGAATCGAACCCGGGACCTTTCAGTCCGCAGGCCGACGCTCTGTCCACTGAGCCAAACCGGTTTCGGCTTCTATGGAGTTTTAACACACCGTGGTTTGTGTAAGTGAGGACGTCTGATGTCCATCAAGCAGGAGGTCTGTGCAAATGCACATGTTTTAAGTGCCCCCTAGATCAGGCACTGCGACGTAGGGTGTGTGAAGTGCTGGCGGCTACATCCTCTGCAGAAGAAAATCTAAGGAAATCATTATACCCCAATTAAACTTCTGCCTCCACTGAGCCGATTGAGGAGCCAGTAGGCTGACGTGTTTCAAAGCTTCGAGAAATTGGGACTGGTACACCTAACAAGGTGTGTGCCGAGGATGACATCACTGGAGCTGTGTGTGTTAACACAGGAGCTGCTTGTTAAGATGTAGGCAAGCTGGGATGTGTAAACCTTTCCCCCTGGCAGGCTGGGGCCCCCTCCCCAAGTTCACGGTGCTGATGCCCTCGGAAATAACGCAGCAGGAGGGGGAGAACGCTTCCTGATTCCCAGCCCCCCGACGGTCCCAGGTGTCCGACCAAGCCGGAGCGGCTCCTGCTTTACCTGGCAGAGCGCTGCTGGCTCCAACTGGAGACGTGGGCGTTCTCCACCCAGCCTTGACGGCAGGAGGGGAAGCAGAGCCAGAGGAGGCTCACTCCGCGTTTGGTTTCCAGACTGTCAGACTGGGAGGCTAACTTTAAGTTGGGGAATGTTTTCCCTCTTCGTCTTTCATTTATAGTTATCACTAAATATATTCCAACGATGGAAAATTATGGCTCTTTACTTGCCATTTGGCAGCTGTGCCTGTATCTCTTTTTTAGCGTTTGGTGTATATTTTAAATTCAGTTAGATTTGAATGGAGGGAAATTATGAGCCTTAACGTTTGTCTCACTGTTAATTTGGGTTAGCTGCAGTATAAAAAGACGAGTTATAATAGTAGCTAGCAATTATTGGGCGCGTATTGGGTGCCTGGTCCCAGAGGAAGCGCCTGACAGATGTGGTATCTTTTTATTTCATTCTCCTAACCACCCGGTGAGGTGGTGCTATTATTATCCCATCATATAGACGAGAAAGCTGAGGCTCAGAGAAGTCCAACAGCTGCCCCAGGTTACCTTGGCAGGTCCTGGATTCCAGTCCACCCCTGCATGCTCCGGGGCCCAAATATGTAAGAGCTCTAGGTATTCACTTTAGTTTTCTAGAAAGAAGCAGAGCCTTTTGAATTGGTGCACAAACTTCTGTCTGAAAGAATCTGTTCCCAGGGTTCCCAGAGCAGGAGCTCAGGTAGACGCCGAGCGCCCTGGAAACAATCGCACCTGAGTAATTACAAACGGGACCAGCAGGCCCCACGGAGCCGTGCTCGCTCAGCTGGAAGAGATTATGGGAGGCTGTTAGGTTTGCAGTTTTAGGAATGTGCTTGCTGGTCTTTTATTTTCCCTCCTTCCCTGACTCTAGCCGGAGTCGGATTTGAATTAATTGTTTGGTGACTAACTTTGGATCCGATCCCATCTCTGAGGGACCTCAGGGAGGCTGTGAACCCCTCCGGGGACGGGGATGAAGAGATGTCTTCTTGTCCTATCAGTAGTTCTGTTTTAAAAGGTATTTTTAATTTCTAATTAACTTGAGCTTTCAGTGGGACCAGATCTGGTTTTTATTGTCTCGGCTGCTCTGCGTTGGGACAGCTCCAGCCACTTACCTACCAGCGACTCATTATAATTCCTGGCTCTCACTGGACCCCTCTGGACAGGCCCTGTCGGGTAGCCAGTCCGCCCAGAGTCTGTTATTTATGTGGCTGCTTATCTCCGGGCCTTTGTGAAATGTTGCCTGTCTGCTCTGCGGAGGAGCCAGAGCGCAGTGACTCAGCAGAGAGGCACGGGTCCTTCTGTGCTTGTCTGGGGCCTGCAGGAATATTGGGGATCCTTGAGGCAATATTCCTGCCCCCAGAAACTTACACAATAGTCCCTTTTTGTCCACGGGGATACACACCAAGACCTCCGTGGACGCTTGAAACAGAGCCCTGTATAATGTTTTCCCCTATCCATACAGACTGTTTTAAAGTTTAATTTGTAAGTTAGGCACAGTAAAAGATTAGCAACAATAATGACAAAACTCTTGTAGCAATTTACTGTCATAAAAGGTATATGAACGTGGTCTCTCAAACACCTTATGTGACTGCCTCAGGCTTCTTCTTGTGATGACGTGAGATGATACAATGCCTAGGTGATGAGAAGAAGTGAGAGACTAAAAAAAGGCACACAACTTAAAATGTATGAATTGTTGATTTCTGGAGTTTTCCATGGAATGTTTTCGGACCATAGTTGACCCCAAGTAGCTGAAATCGTGGATAAGTGGGTTGGCAAAGGAACTTCCCATCCAAGAACCGCATGCCCCTCACATGTAGCACTTGACTTTGTAAGCATTCCCGATCAGCTGTGAAGGCCTGGGAGTGGAGAGGCCTGGTGTTGGGTGCTGCAGCCCAGGCCGGTGCCATTGGGGTCAGGACAGCATCCTGCTGCGTCTGTCCAAATCCCGGATGGAGAATTGGGGGAAATAGTGAAGTGGTGGAGGTTCGTTCTCAGCCACCAAGCTTGGGTACTTTGGTATAAAAAAAGATAATAAAAATATAAATGCATCTGGGGCATGTTTAGGCAGCACCAAGTGGGCGACCACACTGTGCTGGTCTCTCTCGCAGGGATCTGAGTGTATGGATAGGAAGAAAGATATTGGATACATTTTTCAAAACTAAAAATACTTCTCACTGGATGCTGAGTTCTAGAGCATGTTGTGCTGAAAGCGTTGGTCTAACGGCCTCCCGGCTGAGGGCTGTTCTGTCTCTTTCCTGAGATGACGCACTGCTTCTGGATGGGCAGGGGACCACCTTTGTCCTGTGAGGAGGGGGCGGGACTGGGGACTGGGGACCGAGCACGGATCTTGCAGCCCGAGGGGATTTGGTTGGGGCTTACTAGCTGTGTGACTTAAGGGAATATTACTTGTCTACCTGAAGAGGGATGTGTGTGTGTGTGTGTGTGTGTGTGTGTGTGTGTGTGCCTGAGACTATGTGATCTCTCAGCTGCAGGTAACATTTACTTCCTGGAGTCTGAACATGATGTAAGATGATGCAGCACAGGATCTGATGAGATGACATTTGAACTTCCTAACTCACAGGCTTGCTGTGGTCAAATTTCTTCCAATGTGACCAGGATAGTGAGGTGTCTCCCAAGGGTGAAAGGGCTTCTGTGGTGAACAACTGCTTGGGTCCAAGTGTGCGTGGCGCCTGGCTAATGCCCGGCAAGCGTGTGTTGACTGAATGACTGATGTGTGGTCTGTTTGGACGTTTCTTGGCCAGGAGGTGTTCAGCAGGGCTTCCTGGTGCTCATTGCCTGTGGATTCCTCCAGTGACTCACCGGCCTCTAGCTGCCCGGGTTCTTGTTCTGTCAACGTGCGGCCACACCCTGTGGAATGGTGGGCGGAACTGTCAGTGGGGGAACTGGCATCAGATGGGCTGCTGGTAAAATCGTGTGAAGTAATAACCAGATTAGTAATGTGTGTCATTATGACCAACTCCATAGGGTCTGTTGTAGTTGTGCCCCATTAAATGGGATGTTTGGTGAGATGTTCATTTCCCTCTTGGAACATCTGGGATTAAAGCTGAGATGATGGCCAAATGCTTGGAAAGAGAAGGGAATTCGTGAAAAATGCTTGGAAAGAGAAGGGAGTTTGTGAAAAGCTGATAAGGGGGACTATGCCCTTCCTTCGGTCGGTCTACTCGCTGGCCTGGGATGTGTTAATGTTGTTTAGGGTTTTGCTACTTGAAATGTGGTCCATGGACTGACCAGCACTGGCACCTCCTGAGAGTTTATTAAATACAGAGTCTCCGTCCCTTTCTCAGACCTGCCAGGTGAGAATTTTCATTTTATCAAGGTCCCCGGTAACGCCTTGATGCAGTAACCTGCGCTTGGGAGGATGATTGGATAGCTATGGTTAGAATCTAGGGGTGTCGAACTCAATCAGAGAAGGGGCCAAAATCTAAAATCCAGCCTAAATCGCGGGCCGAATGGTTTACTGAACAGTCATAAACTGACAATGTCATAAACAGACAGCGGAGTGCAGTGATGACAGCGCGGTGCGGGCCACATTGCAAGGCCTGGCGGGCTGGATTTGGCCCGCGGGCCTTGTGTTTGACACATGTGGGTTAGATGGTCCTTGTATATTGAGGCGATGACTGTTAAAGGAGAAGTGTTACTTTTAGGCAGGCAAGACACAACTACTACACAATGAACTTTGATCACAAAGCTGCTCACTGCTCTGGCTCAGGTTTTCTTCAGGACTCAGTCCATGCTACTTCATTACAGATACTGAAAGATGGTACCCGAGGACCTGGGAAAGGAGAGCAGACACTTGTGCTAAGTTATTCATGGGGTGAATGTCTCCATCAGGATACTGGTGAGGCAGTGTTTGCTTTAAAATTTTTATTTTAATTGAATTTTAACTGCCTCCCAGCTGTGCGTTGTTCTCTCTTTCCTTAGAGGGGGGAAGGGAGAGGGAGAGAGAAGCATTGATGTGAGAACTTAACATCATTCAGCTGCCTCCTGCACTCGCCCTACCGGGATCAAGCTGAAACCTGGGCTGTGCTCTGACCAGGAATCGAACTGGAAACCCTTCGGTGCACCTGATGACACCCATCCAACGGAGACACACTGGCCAGGGTGAGGCAGTGTTTTCTTCACTGTGTCACTGGCTGTGTTATTCAAGAAATGGAAAGAACTGACCTTTACGAAGTGCCTATTATATGTCAGTTAGTGTATAAGGAAGGCACATCTGTAGGTTGTTTCCTTCAGTCCTCTCACACCTTCGTGAGGCTGTGGATCAAACACCACATCTCCATGGCATCTACCCCTACTGCCATCACTCTGCACACGTCTTCTTTCTCATAGCATTGGGATTGGTTTTTAAAACTGGTATCAACGTGCAATATAGGGAAGAATCCAACTAAGAGAAGAGTCTGCAACCAAACTCACATTGATTGGTAAGAGCAAAGTCTGAGAGGTAGTGGTTGGTAAATGTTTGAATTTTATTGCACCAGAAGCAGGCCCGGAGGCAGTCAGCTAGGATGAGCTCATCCAAGCTATTGCTTCATTTTCCGGGGAACGAGAGAAAGTGGTGTCTCATTCTGCGTTCTCAACACCTGCATTTCATAAATATGCCGGAGCCGCAGAGAAACACGTTCCTAATACCAGTGACACATGGCATCTCAGGCAGAGTCCTCCGTTGTGAGTCGCTTGTAAAGCACCTTCACCACTTTGCCACACTCATTATCACTCTGTATACCACCGACCTGTTTCCTATGGCTGATTTCACTTAAAAAGTTAAATGTATTTTACATCAAGTGGAAACCTGCACTATTTGCCATGATTATAATAACACATCATATGAATCCAGGCTTCTGAGCCTGAGTCCTGTCATCCCTTCCTTAAAGTGGACAGTTAAAGCAACCAGGGCTAGGTGGAAAAATCCTCCAGTTCCAACCTGCGACCTCAGATCCAAAATGGGAAGGGTTGAAAGAGAATTGCAAAGGAAGTAATTTTCTCAAAATGTAACTCACTGTTACTTATTTCTGCGTCTGTGTACCATCTTAGTCCCTCTGCACGTTGGCAGAAGGATGAAGAGAAGTACGTTTTCATAGTTGGAATTGTCTTTCCGGAGCCACCTCTGAGCAAGCTGTTGTTTCCAGCGCTGGGGCTCCAGGAGAGCTCACTGTGCTGAGCGTATGCTGCCCGGGCCTGTGGTGGAGGCAGACGGGCTCACGGAGCCCAGCATCCTAGCAGGCCGAGTCTGACGAGTGAAACCTGATGCACATGCCGAGAACGGCCTGACAATGACGCTCTTGGGGCTGAGAAGCTTCAGCTAAGTGAGGAGAGGCTTCCTTACCACGTGGCCTGTCTTTGCTGGGCGACCTAAGTAGGTGGCACCATTATCAAGAGATTTGTAGTTCTTTCTAAAGCAGGGTGGGAACCTCAGGCCCTCGGGCTGTATAAGGCCCGAGAAATCATTTGGTCTGGGCCTGCCAAGGCATCAGGGTGAGTTAATTAAATGTTAGAAATATGGCAGGCTAATTTTTAAGCGGATAATTTTGTGTGGCCCTCGAATGATGTTATAAAAATGCAAATGGTCCTTGGCAGAAAAAAGGATCCCCACTCTTGTTCTAAAGCCGTGTTTTCCCAAAGTGTGGTACGCGTACCCCCAGGGGTACGGGAAGAGTTTGGTGGGGGTACGCCTTGCACCGGAGTTTGGTGGGGATATGCACTGCACCGTGCTTAGCTGCACCTAATTCTACGTTCTCATGAGTACGAGGGGTACTCAGCGTTACGAAAATTATAGAAGGGGTACACATATGTCAAAAGTTTGGGAAACACTGTTCTAAAGGAACAAGCCTGAGCAGTTGACTTTGATGTTGGTCTTCCACCAGTAACCGCCTCAGTCTTTAACTTTTCTATTTCTGCCTGTGGTGCAGTGCCTATTGCCCGCTTACCAGGTGTTGATAGTACTTGGAGCAAAATGCAGAATTGGCTTTGTCACGGTTGGTTCTGGCTCGCTCTCCTCGTCCCTGCCTCACTCGGGTCACTGCAAGTCCTTCCTGCAGGGTCCTCCTCTGTGTCTGCTTCTTCCTCCCCACCCCGATCGGAGCGCCCCTGCAGTGTTCATCGTTAGGTAGCTAGACTTTGCTCATCCTTGAACTACCTTTATAATGCCTTCATATCTGTGAGCCACTGTCCTAGGTTTTACTTATATATATTTTTCAATCAAATTTTTTTTATACTTCATGTAAAAATATGTAAAACGATCAGATTTATATGATGGCTAACTTTTTGCAATTACTCATTAAAATGAACACACAACTGTTAGCATTTTAAAAATTGTATCTTGCCCATATGCTATTGGGACAACCTTTGACCCATAGCAGTGGTTCTCAGCTGAAGCATAACATTAGATTCTTTAAAAAAAAAAAAAAAAAGTATTTTATTGATTTTTTACAGAGAGGAAGGGAGAGGGATAGAGAGTTAGAAATATCGATGAGAGAGAAACATCGATCAGCTCTGCCTCCTGTACACTCCCCACTGGGGATGTGCCTGCAACCAAGGTACATACCTTTAACCGGAATCGAACCTGGAACCTTTCAGTCCACAGGCTGTTGCTCTATCCACTGAGCCAATATGGTTAGGGCTAACATTAGATTCTTGAAGGTGGGGGAGATAGTAAAAAAGCCCGATGTTCGAAGCTTCTCCAATTAGGTCAAAATTTCTGGGGGTGGGATACAGGCATAGAGAGTTTTTCTAAAAAGTTTCTTGAAAGAGTGTATTGTGCAGCCAAATGGAAATCATGGAACTCAGAATATGGCCAAGCTGTCCTATCTTTAGTCTCCCCCCATTTTAACCCATGCTTGACTCTGTTTCTATATTAGTCCTCTTAAAAGTGTCTTTTTCGAGACTTAATGATTAGACAGAAATCATCAGGGTGCTCTGAATATTGTGAGCATCCGGGACATTCTAGTTGCATAATTTTGTGATAGGGCATTGGATGGAAGTGAGCAGACTTGCCTTCTAGGCTCAGTTCTGCCTCACAGTGCCTTAAGAATTACAGGTAATGGACTACATCTTTCTGGGCCGTGGTTCAGTTTGTTGTCAAAAAAGAGACTAGCTCTAGGTGGTTTGGCTCAGTGGATAGAGCATTGGCCTGTGGACCAAAGGGTCCCAGGTTCAAAATCAGCAAAGGGCATGTACCTCGGTTGCAGGCTTCTCCCCAGCCTGGGCCCTAGACAGGGCTTGGGCAGGAGGCAACCAATCGATGTTTCTCTCACATCAATGTTTCTCTCTGTCTTTCCCTCTCTCTTCCACTCTCTCTAAAATCAATGGAAAATATTCTCTGATGGGAATTAAAAACAAACAAACAAACAAACAAAAAATGGAGAGACTAATGTCTACCATCGGTATTTCCCAGAGTTAAATTAGGGTTAAATGAGAAAATGTATTTTTAAAATTGTTGTCAACTTTCTGCAGGGTACCATAACATATAACTATTATTATTAAGTAAGTCTGGGAAGATTTAAAAATAGGGAAGAATTTGAGACTATTTCACATTAGCGGTGATGATTGAAACAAGGACTT
This sequence comes from Pipistrellus hanaki, assembly GCF_964339955.1. NCBI lineage: Eukaryota > Metazoa > Chordata > Mammalia > Chiroptera > Vespertilionidae > Pipistrellus > Pipistrellus hanaki. Next base: position 12,251,739 of record NC_140515.1, read on the forward strand.
CTTGCTAATGATAATTATGGAGCATCGCCCACAGTGCACTCTGGGCCTGCTCATCGTCCTCAGACCGGGGCAGCCGGGCTCGTCCTGATGTTTGCAGACAGCACCTGCCAGCTGCACCCTAGCAAAAGCAGTCTGATGGCGGTGTCTAGGTAGGTGGCCTGTCGCTGTCTCTCCGTGTGCTTTGGCCAGTGTGGGTTAGTCAGCTCTGGATTCGCTCTCGTTGGGGCGGAGTCCTTGGAGGTTGCACGTTTCCACATCATTGGTAGAAACCTTGCTTTGCAGCCAACACTGGCTCAGGAGTGGTGTCGGGGTGAGGGACATTGCACTCCCCATCTCCCACTAGAGTTGGGGGCTACCTGGATCTCCCCCCTTTATTACAGTCAGTTGCAAACATGGTCCAGAACATAATTATGCCTGATTTAACCTTCACCTCGAAACTAGCTGGGGACTCTGGCTTTTGGGAACCATAGGGATCTATCTCACAGACATAAACAAGTACCTTGGATTTGAAGACAAGCGTAGACTTGAGTGACTTGGATGTGTTCCTGAATGTTTCCATGACTTACCAACTTAGGATTTTTATTTGACTGGGATGTCATAAGTTCCCAGTAATAAACTGAAAAGTCAAGAAGTTATTTTCCTTTCAAACTTTAAAATAAGTGCTCAGATAAAAACGTACACCTGCCTTATGTCTTCAATGCATTTTCAGATCCATGATCTCATTTCATTATAACAATATGAGGTAATAGGGAAAGGAATTTTCCTCATTCGATACCAGTAAATGGTGACTGCAGCTAAGGTTTAGCTTTAGGGGAGTTGGGAGATTAATGTTTTGAGTCCTGGGTCCTATCACTTACCAGCTGTGTGACATGGGCAAATTACGTAGCTTCTCTGAGCCACAGTTCCATGGGCTGTAATAACACAGTTCGTGGGGACATGGAGAATAAAGGATAACGTGGGAGTCATGGGGACTTAGTGCAGAGTTGCTGACTCACAGCAGAGGTTCAGCCTGGCTCAGTGATGGTGAGAACTGGGCACTGAAGACAAGCAGGGGCCGGGGAGCCCCAGTGCTCCTTGCTTGCCCATCGTTGCTGGCCCTGCCAAGGAATACCGTGCGCTCTAAGCTCACCTTCTCTTATGTGTGTGGTACTGACGTGTAAATAATTACAATCCCATGAAATAAAATAATAAATTTAATTTCATAGTCGCGTTAGCCACCTTTCCAGAGCTCGGTGGCTGCATGTGGCTGGTGGCTAGCATTGGACAGCCCGTCTGGGAAATGCTCCGGGTGCTGCTGACAGTGCTGCCCGACGGGGCTGCTCTGGCAGGCAGGAGAGCCTTTTGGGGGCTTTGGTAAAATAGGCCAGGAAGAGGATGATCTTGGAGTTGTGCTCACTTCTGGCTCTAATCTCTACTTCTCCACTAATTATCTGATTGACATTGGTCAACTGATTTAGCCTCTTTAAGCTTCAAATAAAATTGGGATCGTCATAGCCCACTTACAAACTTGTAACTGTTATAAGAGACATGTCCTAAATCAGGGGTCCTCAAACTTTTTAAAGTGGGGGCCAGATCATGGTCCCTCAGAGAGCTGGAGGGCCGGACTATATGAACTACTAATTCCTACTGTAACACCTCGACTGTGCTCACTGCCCAAAAAACCTGGCGGGCCGGATCAGATTCCTCTGCGGGCCGCATGTGGCCCGCGGGCCGTAGTTTGAAGACCCCTGTCCTAAATGCTCAGAAGATGGGCTATGTCTTTTATGTGTAGCTTAGCACTTGCCCCAGTCTTGTAGGTGTGGCCTTTGCCTGCCTTAAGGGTCCAGGTCTTTAAACTCTACTGCATTGCAGCACCTCCTGACCTCCCAGGAACGGCGAGCTTGACCGTGGCGTTTGGAACAAGCAGCTCCAGGGCCATTTTCCTGCAGTGCCGCTTTGGCGGAGCTGTGTTTACTCTGCAGAGCAGTGCCTGCACCTCTTGGCCCAGGGCCCTGGGCACCTGGCCTTTCCCAGTGGCTCTGGGAAGAGGGCTTGACTTAGAGAAGGTCCCTGAGCGTTCAGCCTGAGACCAGCCTGCGGGTTCGCTCCCACCCTCTGCTTATCGCTAGGGCTACCCTTGGGCAAGCCCATGTTCCTGGTCTTGTGTGAGATTTCCTGTGCAAGGGGCAGCTTCAGAACCAAGGCAGGCTTCTGTTCTGTCACCTTCTCTTCCTTGCCAGTGAGAAAGATTGCGGGCAGAGTTTGAGGCGCTTGGGAGATTTCCATGGTGCATTCGTAAAGGGGAGAAATGCTGAAACACAGCTATAGAAAGTGATATTTTAAATGTTTATGCCTAATAAATTAATGCTTTCAATACATACATAATATGCCATGTGGAGTGGCCACCATTGTTGGATAGCCATGGTTTCATAAACAGTCTTCATTATCAATGTCGTGGAGCATGGGTGGTCGGGTAATGGGGCGCGGGTGTTAAGGTGTAGTGAGTGTAGTGTAACTTCAGTCTAGTCTGTAGGTTGTCGTCAGTGTATCTGAACTCAGAACAAGAATCTTCCAGAAGCCTGAGGTTGAAGCCCCGGGACTAAAAGCCCTCAGGATAGGCCCTGAGAGTGCAAGGTTTTTCATATAAATACGTTTTTAAAATTTTTATCAGCCAGGCACATGGGTATTTTAATGCATGGGGTTTTATAAAGAAGTGGAGAAATCAGGAAACAGCATAAGAAAAAGTTGCTTGCTTTCTCACACAAATACAGGTGGGCAGAAGGAAGCTACAGTTGTGAGTAGGGGAAGCGGTTTATTCTTGTATTCTTTTGAGTAAATAAAGCTATTGTAACAGCCAGGACCTGCAGGTCTTTTCCCCTACGAACAGCTGTGAGCCTGCCTTTGCCCACCCCCGCATTTGCGTTTCTCTCTTATGTGGACTGTGATTTATTTCTCTCGTCTTGCTTTCAGCTTCAGTAGTTACTGACTATGGACCACTGTCGGCTTTGAAGCTGTGAAAATTAAATGAAGTCCTTTTATCTAAAGAATGCGGAGTATCATGCCGTCTCCTAGGCCTCTGAAATGCCTTTCAAATCACTGCAACTCGGGACTTTTCTGTCTTTTAAAATTTGCTCACAAAATTCGGATGGAAATAATTTGAGCATACGAGATTTAGGTAGCATAATTCCAAATCTGAATCCTCTTCTAAATACAGTTTCTTTTAGGTAAATATTGTGTGTTTTAAAAAATCAAGCTGAACTCTTTGGTGGGCAGTCTTTTTTTTCTTTCTTTCTTTTTTCTATTTTTAAATCCTCACCTGAGGGTGAATGGATGGAGAGAGACAGAGAGGCGTCTCTGTGAGAGAGAAACATAGATTGATTGTCTCCTGTACGCTCCCCAACCAGGAATCAAACCCATAACCTTTTGGTGTATGGGACAAAGCTCCAACCAACTGGACCACCCAGCAAGGGCAATTTTAAATACATAATTTCTCTCCTTCCTTTTTTATTATTCACTCAGGCCCTCACTCATGCAATTCCTAGTGTGGACGGAAACAGTAGTTGGGAACAACCATTTCGTACGTGGGTCCCTTTACCAGGTTACTTAACCTCTCTCTCTGTCTCAGTGTTTGGATCTGTAAAATGGGCGTATTGGTTGGTACCAGGCCCAGAAGGTCAGTACCCCAGGTACAGGTTAGAAGGTGGGAGATTTAAACGTGCTGGTGCACAGAGCGTGCTTTGAGTAGTGTCTGGTGCCCAGAACGTACTTCACATGTTGTCATTTATATTTGTTGTTGTTATTATCACCCTCATTCTTTCATTCACTTGCTCCCTCAGTCAACAAATAGCAATTAAATGCCTTTCTAAAAGGCAGTGTGCTGGATACTGGGAATCTAGTGGTTAATAGGAATATGTGGTTTCGCATTAACCACTGGGAATCTAGTGGTTAATAGGAATATTCAGTTTTGCAGTACCGAACCTAGCATTGACTTATTTTTTAAAATGTTTTCTTTACTTTTAAAAAGTTTTCTTGACTCAGAGAGAAGTGCTTAATGAAACTGTGATGGTCAATTTTCATGTTTATATCTCCCTTACCCCCCTTTTAAAGCTTTAAAATACTTTTCCCAAAATATACCATTGTGGTCTCAGGGTAATGTAGTGTTGTGGAGAGGAGGGGAGGCTTTAACTATGTTTTGTAAATGGAGCAACTTTAGGATAGATAGCGGAAATTATATTTTTATTTTTTAAAAGATGGAGCGATTTAATTTAAAATTTTTTTTTTTTTGGTAATTTCAGAGAGAGAGAGAGAGAGAGAGAGAGAGAGAGAGAGAGAGGAACATTGATGAGAAAGAATCATTGATCAGTTGCCTCTTGTACACCTCCTACTGGGGATCAAACCCGAAACCCAGGCATGTGCCCTGATCAGGAATTGAACCAGGCGACCTCCTAGTAGTGCATGGGAGGTTGCTCAACCAGTTGAGCCATACGGACCGGCAGATAGCTGAAATTCTTGTTTAGGGTTAGGGTCAGAGTGGGGCTGAGTCCCTGGCCTCTCACCTCTGAGTCCTGTTCTCTGCAGTTGCCCTTCCAACCCCACTGTGGTGCTTCCTCACTTACTGAGCATGTCCCTTCCAAAGGCTTAGCGAGCCTCTTGAATACCGTGATGAATTACATCGCCATGCCCTCACCCTGAGCATGTAACTAGAAGCATGCTGGGAGTGTTTCAGGGGCATGTGACAGACAGGTGTTCTTAACATCATCCACACAGCAGGTTAGGAAGGTTTCCTGCAGAGGATAGCATTCAAGCTGACACTGTTCATGATTAATCCCTCTAAGAATGGTCAAAATGCCCATAGTTGGCAATTTGGTAAGGGATCATTCGGTCACAGACAGGTGGCTGCTTGGAGCTCATTGGTGGACAGGCACCTCCTCGTTGGAAAATGTACATGATATGCAGCTGCGTAAAGTTGGAAATGGCATGTCTTTCTCAAGTCTCTGAAAATTCATGTGGATAGCACATTCCAAAGGGTTCAGTGGGATCAAAGATTATTGAAGTGAGTATAGGACTAATAATAAACTGTTTTCAGTAGGACCCTCCTGCCTTTCCCTCCCTGGTACTTGAGAGGCTAAAATAAGCTTTATTTCCAGTTTTTGATTGTTTATTTGCTAACTACCGTGTTTCCCTGAAAATAAGACATCCTCCGAAAATAAGACCTACTTACAGGTTTCCTTCTGAGTGAAATATAAGGCATCCCCCCGAAAATAAGGTCCCCCAAGGCTCTGTCTTAGAATGCTATTGCTAAACATGAGAGATTTGGTCTACTGATTCTGAAAGAAATGCAGTCACAAGAAATTCACCAGGAAATTCAGGAATTGGACTGTTATGATGATGTTCCAGAAGATGATGACATGATTGTCATTGAATAAATGAGTAAATTCTTGATACTGTAGGATTCACAGTTTGTCTGGTTTGTGTTGACAACTACCGTACTACTGTACCGTATACAGGTAATAAATTTCCTTTATTTTCATTTAACAATAAATGTGTACCGTATTCTTCTTCATGGAAAAATAAGACATCCCCTGAAAATAAGACCTAGCGCATCTTTGGGAGCAAAAATTAATATATTTATAAAAATTTATAAAAATTAATAACTGTCTTATTTTCGGGGAAACAGGGTACCTGTTTGGAGGAAATGTCATATTGTCTCAGAGTAATGGGGGCTGTGGTCACAAGAGGGTGTGAGTTCAGACAGCGAGTTGGTAGAGACCCAGTTTGGCTCACAGGTTTGGCATCTCTGAGGTCAGGTGAAAGGATAGTGAGATTTTGGGGAAAACCAAGAGGACGGAAAACAGAAAATTGACACGTTAAAACTAAAAGAGTTAAAATGGTGCCCATTGGAACACGCTCTGTGACTTGACCTAGAACCATAGTCAAGAAGAATGTAATAAACGTTGCAGATAGTTGTAAATACCCTAGTTCATAGATTCACTGCCCTTTATTGACTTTGGGTAATCAGCCTAAGGGCAAGGGGATAGGGGAGGGAAGCAGATCGGTTAGATGTCCATGCATCATTGGCATTGACTCCCCGTGCCCCTGGCAGACTGCTTCTCAGTCACAGCACCTTTTCCCACCAGAGGTAGATTTGTTTGCAAAGTTACTCTTAATTTATTGGAATTGGCACATGAAATGCAACCTGTATGCTATTTATGACATGCTTTTTTGAGTGATGTGGTCCAGATTTTACCCATATTAAATGAACTTAAAAAAGTTATTGCCTTAGTAAAAGGATTAATATTTGAAGAGATCCTTGGGTTCAGCTGAAAAGATTCTATAAATACTTTCACCACCTGTGCTAATTTTACCCATAGATGAGTTGGGGTGTGCACCCAAATTTGTCTCTTGCCTCTGAATCTGGGCCAGTCTGGAAGCTCTATTGTCAGAAGTATGTAATTAAGGTAAAGGTATTCCAACAGGCCAGCCAGTCCCAAAATTAGCTCCTGCTTTGAGGTTCCCCAGGTGCAAATGCGCATATCCTAGGTCCTTCAGCCTTCCCTGTGGTTCCTCTTCCGGAGGCTCTCAGCGAGTTTGCTTTTGGCTCAGATTCCGGAGTTGATATTGTTTTATCGTGGTTCATTAACGATATTTGAGATGGCAATTGGAACCCGAGAAGCTTGTTTGCTTCCATATTCTTTTAAGGGTACTGAGTGTGACACCACTTACGTTTAGGCTCCTGATAGCGCAACAAGCTGTTTTGGGCTTGTCCTTGGAGCTTTATGTTGTATTCATTGGCTGCCCTTTCCGTAGGTGAAGGTAGGCAATGCACTTATGGGGTGGTGACCTTACCTGCCAAGGAATCCCAGCACAGCCGCACATTCCACCCCGGGCCCTTCGGGGCGGAGCCCCCAGAGGCCCTGCTGTTACTCATGCACAACCCGGGGCAAGTTATGCAACCTGCCTGTGCTTCAGTGCCCCGAGTAAAACCGAGGTAATAGCAAGTCCCTACCTCATAAGGTTGTCATGGGGATTCAATTGCATGACATAACAGAGATGAGTCAACCAACCCACACACGAAGTTTAACGAAGTTTAAGATGAGAGCAGTTAATCCCAAGAGAGAGGATGTCATGGCAGGCACTTGCTTTGGGTGAAAAAGTTGAGGGGCACCAACATCTCCGATAATTAAGGTAATATTTTAAGAAAATGAGACTTAATGAAAAAGTTTATGATGAACAAAATATCCAGTGTTTAATGCAATCAGGATTCTGCCCTGCCCTTGTATGCCCTGCCTTACTCTTTGCTGGTGTTTGCTCAGGGATGCTCTTGCCCAGGGCCAGCGACTGGGCAGCTCTCTTAGGAATGGCAGTCAGCGTGTACCGACCCACTTTGGAAGCCAGGCAATCTTGAGTCACCAGCACATATTTTCAAGATGACTCTCTGGGAGCAAGAGTGCAGGTGAATCTGGGATGCTGCTGAGCTCACGGGTTGTAAGGAGACTGCTTCTGTGTCCGTGTCTCATGGCCTGACTTCTAGGATCACCTAAGCTGGGCCACCGCAAACTGGAGCGCTTGGCTTGTCCTGCTAACACACAAGGTATTTCCTACTAAGAACTCCTTTGGACCCCACATCTTTATGTTTATTTTTCAAAAATTTTAAGGTTTTTAAAAACAGTTTGAGAGAGAAACATCAATTTGTTGTTCCACTTATTTATGCATTCCCTGATTGTATGTGTCCTGATTGGGGATCGAACATGCAATCTTGGCATGTCTGAAAAATGCTCCGATCAACTGAGCTACCCGGCCAGGACTCATCACGTTTGTTAATGTAGCTGTTCTTTAGAGAGGTGAGGTATAATTTCCAGTTCTTAAGTGGACCTGCATTCTGAAAACAGAATAAGAACCAGGGAAAAAGGTGGAATATTCCAGAAGCACTGAGTTTTGCTCCTATTTCTGTGGGTATTTTAAGGCTGTTGTGAAACAGAGGTGCACCATTAAAATTCCCCGAAGCGAAGAGAGCTGTGAGTTTGTAAGCAAGTCCCCAAAGAGGTTAATCGGGTTTCCATGGGGTTGCCGGGCTACGCTGCTCGGAGGAGAAATAGTGCTGCCCCGAGAGCAAGAATAGCTGAAACCACCCGTCCCCATGAGCTCCCAGCCAGCGGCTCCCGAAGGCAGCGGGGAAATGAGCGCGGCCGCTAGGAAGGTTTTTGTTGGAGAGCGTTCTGATTAAGCTCCAGGCTGCTTCCAGCCTTGGGAATGTGATCTCCTGAAGATAGAAATGTTATGGTCCAAATGGGAGCTGGAATAGCAGGAAGGGCTTGGGGGCTGAGTTGGTGCCTTGTTGGATAAATTACTGTAAGAAAATTGGACTGGGCTTCTTGTTCAATTCTTATTTATTGTTCCAGAGGCCTGCAGATTTTTGTGTACAGCTGTGGCAAAACCAAACCAAACAAAAAAACAACACAAACAAACAAACTGGCTGTTCTCTCTAACTTGATTCCCTTTTCTGGAATTAAAAAGAAAATGAGTGAGTCAGTGAAGTGGATATTGGAATGGAGAGGTACTTTCTGAATCCTTCCCATCGTTGCTCTGGAAGGGAAGCAGTATGGGGCTGAGTCACCGTGCTGTGTGATTTCAGATGCGCTTGCAGTGAAGAAGGCTGGGAGCACTGGTGGGGTGGATGGGAGGTCCCTGAGCTGGAAGGATTTGGGGCCAAGAGCAGGGAAGGAAGTGGGCTGTGTGTAGGAGGTGAGTGAGCTCCCTCCCCTCCCCAGCACTGGGCTCTGGCAGACTCAGCCCCAGTAGCCAGAGAAGGTCCTGCTTGCTGGGAAGGCAATGGGCGGGATGGGTAGGACCCCGGGTTCTGGAGTCGCCCACCTAGGATCCGCATCCCGGCTCTACCACCCAGTGGCTGTGTGGTTGGCAACATTGCTTACCCTCTGTGTGCTTTGGTGCTCTCATCTGTTACATGAGGGGAATGCTGCCTGCCTTGTCAGGTTGCTGTCAGGACTAAGGTGCTTGAACTGCTCCTGGCACCTAATGTGTTATATAAAATATAAATCTTAGTTTTTATTAACTGCTATTGCTATAAAGCTTACCTTCTCAGGTGTACCCATGTGGCGGATAACAGGCATGCTGATGAGTCCATGCAGATAAAAATCACAGCTAGCGACGGGAATATGTGGGGTGCAGTGTGAGACAGGCTGGTCAGGAAGGCCCCGGGGAGGGAGGAACGGGTATCTGAGCAGAACCTGGATTCCCAGGAGTTGCCCTTTGGCGATCTGAGTGCAGAAGGAGAAGCACCAGCAAAGTCCCTGAGGCAGAAAAGAACGCTGAGCGTGAGGAACAGCCAGAGGACCAGTGGCACAAAAGAGGAATATGGAATGCAGCTCAAAGACAGGCTATGCTGGATCCTGCTGGGCTTTGTGGGTCTTGGCCATGAGCGAGGCGTTGATTGTAAAGGGGTTAGGCCTTCCCCTGAGTAGTGACACGGTGCAGTCAGGCAGGGCGCCTGAGGCTGAGATGACAGCACTGGAAACCATGCTGACAACCTTCCCTGGGTGGTGTGGGGAAGGGGTGTCAGGGACCACAGGGCGGGACCCTGTGATGGCCAGTGGTCTCCTTTCCAATGCCGAGCCGCCAGAAGCATGGAGTGAGTGGAAGCCACCATTGTTTCCAAGTCGACACGGAGCATCACTGAAGAGGCCCAGGCAGGGTTAAGTGCTTTCGTTGACATGTTGGCTTCCTAGAACTGGAATTGGACAGATGGTTGCTGGAGCAGTTTCCACTTCTTGTTAACTCGAGGTGTTCAAATGCTTTCTACTTGGAAATACCTGTAAGAGATACCACGGAGAATGTTTGAGGATGCCCCAGCCTGCTGCTTGTGGTGAACAAACACGAGCCGAAAGGGTGCGATTTGAATGAGGACAGGTGATAAAGCTTCCGCTAATTTAGGGTCATGCTGCGCAGCTTCCGATGCCTCTTCATGGTTCTGTCCTTTAAGCTAAGTGTGTTCTGATTGGTTCTTGTATGTATTTAAATTTGGCTCAAAAGAGTAACAAAGTCAAGTGCAAGAGTAATGAACTGTAGATCATGATATAAATTTTTTAGCACCAATAAACTCATCGTTGAGAAAGGCCTTTTAAATAAATGTTGCAGGGCCTACATTTTAACCCCCCCCCCCCCGCCCCATTTTAGTAGTCATGTGCAGTAAATGCCATCATTTGAAGGTGTTAGTGGTGATTGTTTACACTGTGAGTACCTTCTGACTCAGCGACTCATCCGGGGTCACAGGGACTGGCGAGGGAGAGGCAGCTGGGCATACAGCCACACAGAGACGCAGTGAGGTCACCAGGGCTCAGGCCTCTGAGCACTCAGAGAGCTATGGTGAGACACTTGCAAAGGGGAGGTTTGAAGGAAGCCGGGTAGGAAGCAGCCAGAAATAAAGTCTGCCCTTGGTTTGGAGACCGTCTCATTCAGCGGCAACCGCGTTTAGCCTGACATTTATTTCTCCTTATTCCAGCTCAAAGATTTAATTTAAAGTACTTTGCATGAATCCATGCTGGCCATTGTCACCATCCTCTGGAAACAGTTAAAATGAAGAAGAACTTGCCAAGTAAGGGAAGGTGACCAAACGTAACGCGGGACAAATTGTTAATAATTGGGACTGTCCCACCAAAAGCTGGACGTCTGGTCACCTTAAAGTAAGGTGACCCGCGGGCTTGCTCTAGTCCTGGAAGAGCTTGGACTCTGGAGAGCCAACATCTGTCAGTTAGGACTTAAGTTTAGTCCAAGGCTGAGTGACACTTGATTACAAAGGAAGGAGCGGAGAGAAATCAGTGCAAAGCTTTTCGTGATGCAAAACCCACCTTCCAATTCAGAATTGGGTAATAAGGTGTCCGAAGAGTGTTTCCTTATTTAGAACATCATTGTCTGTAGGGGCTAGAGCACATGTGTCAAACACAAGGCCCGCGGGCCAAATCCAGCCCGCCAGGCCTTGCAATGTGGCCCGCACCGCGCTGTCATCACTGCACTCCGCTGTCAGTTTATGACATTGTCAGTTTATGACTGTTCAGTAAACCATTCGGCCCGCGATTTAGGCTGGATTTTAGATTTTGGCCCCTTCTCTGATTGAGTTCGACACCCCTAGGCTAGAGGTAACAGACCATTTTGGGGTCTAAACTCTTCCTGGATAATATAGATATATATTCTTTTATAGATATTACTCTTTTTTATCTTTGTCAAGAGTAGTGGTTCATGTATATTTTTGAAACTGAGCAAAAATAACTCTACTGCCGAAACTGGTTTAGCTCAGTGGATAGAGCGTCAGCCTGCGGACTGAAAGGTCCCGGGTTCGATTCCGGTCAAGGGCATGTACCTTGGTTGCGGGCACATCCCCAGTAGGGGGTGTGCAAGAGGCAGCTGATTGATGATTCTCTTTCATCATCAATGTTTCTAACTCTCTATCCCTCTCTCTTTCTCTCTGTAAAAAATCAATAAAATATATTTTAAAAAAATAACTCTACCTGTGTCAGTTTTTCATGGTCTTAGTTTGGCTTCAGGATTTCGAAGATTTGATGGTTTCTGACTTTACAGCCTCCAAGATGTTCCTCCCATGATTCCTGCGGCCTGTTGTTATACCCACATACAGTCTTCTCCCACTCCTGTTGTTATACCCACACACGGTCTTCTCCCACTCCTGTTGTTTATACCCACATACAGTCTTCTACTCCTGTTGTTATACCCACACACAGTCTTCTTCCACTCCTGTTGTTCATACCCACATACAGTCTTCTCCCACTCCTGTTGTTCATACCCACACACAGTCTTCTCCCACTCCTGTTGTTCATACCCACATACAGTCTTCTCCCACTCCTGTTGTTCATACCACATACAGTCTTCTCACACTCCGAGGTGATTTGTGTAAACAATACACAGTGATGGCAGAAGTGATGGCATGTCACTTCTGAGATCGTTATAAAAGACTTCATCTGGGCATATTTTTGCTCTCCACTCCCTCGAGTCCCTCACTTTGGAGGAAGCCATGTTGTGAGCATCCCTGCGGATAGGGATGGAACAGCAGCCCTGGCAGCAGCAGTGGAGTGAGCCTGGAGAGGCATCCTCCAGACCCTGTCCCCGGGGGAAGGGCTGCGGGGAATCTCTGAGAGATCCAGACCCAGGACCACCCTGCTGAGCCTCTGGGATTCCTGATCCACAGAATCTGGGAGATACAGAAAATATATAACGTTATCTTAGTTTCAAGTATATGACATAAGGATTCAGTATTTGTATATATTGCAAAATGATCACCATGTGTAGTTAACATCTGTCACCTTTATAATTCTTTCGGTGTTGAGGACTCTTTTCTTTTTAAAGTATTGAGGGCTTTTAAGATTTACTCTCTTAGCAACTTTCAAATATGCAACAGACTATTATTAACTATACTCACCATCTTGTACATTACATCCCCAGGACTTCATTATTTTATAACTGGAAGTTTTTCACCTTTTGACCACCTTTACCCATTTTGCCCACCCTCCTAAAATGTTAGTTGTTTGAAGCCAGTAAGTCTGGGATGATTTGTTACACAGCAGTAGCTAACTACTACAACTGATAGCATAAAGTTGGTTAGTTTATCTACACACCTACCCTACCATCTGTCCATTCACCCATCCCATTCTGCATGCTTTCAACAAACATCTGAGGACCTACTCTGTCCTAGGACACTGAATAAATGCCACAATCCATGTTCTGAAGGAGCAGAATACCTAGTTTTCTCCAGTAAAACTATACTTGAATTATACCTTGTCACTTTCCTAGAATTAAATTTGAGTTTTAAAAGCCAATAAATATTTAAGGAAAGTTTTATTTTTTGAGTCTTTTATAGGACAGGGAATGAGAAATAACATTTTATTTAAGCCATATTTGGCTTATAGCATAAACATGAATTTTATATGAAATTAATGCAAAATCTATTTTATGGCATCAGTATTTGTAAATTCTTTAATGCTTTAAGTGGATTACTTATGTTCACTGTTTACATTTTTTATTAATTATATGAATTATTCAAAAAATAAAAAGATACTAAGGAATTTGAGAAAAAAAACAAACAGATTTGAGCCAAACCAATACATAAAATAGTAAATATACATATTGATGGAGTGCTTTCTCTATGCCAAATTGTGAACATTTTTGTATGTTTCGTCTGTTAATTCTCACAAGGTCTTATAATTATCATCTCTATTTTACTCATAATGAAACTAAGATTTAGCATAGTTAGTGAGGTGAAGGTGAAATTCAAATCTAGATCTCAATGTCTTAGTTACTTTGCTATACAGAAATGTATGTGCTTGTGTATTGATGCATAATATCAAGTTGCATGTTTTCAGAGTTTTATAGTTTTGACTGGAGACTTTAGTTTTTCTGTTTGCTACGTGCAAACTGAGCCCTTAAAGCATGGTTTGGCCAAATTGTTATCAAAATATCATGGAGGCTATAATAGAACTTTAAATGGTGTAGATTATCAAATTCTGTGCAACATGAAGGAACTTATTGGTACAGTCTTTAGAAGGTGCTGAAGATGAAAATAAAATGGGGAGGATGGAGAGGAGGTGAAGAAGGAAGTGAAGTAGAGGGGGAGAGAAAATACCAGATTAGAGGCCTCATGAAAATGTGCTTAATCTCTTTAAATTTTGACCAGTGTAAGAATGGGGCTGAGATGAGTGGACTGATGCCTCTTGGGAGCATACCAACTCGCTCTACATTTTGTCTTCATAAAGGTATTTGGCATCCACCTGGAGGGCAGGGCACCAGTGATGTTCGGAGAACTGGACTTTAATTGAGCACCACTGTTTACCAGATGTGTGACTCCAGTCAAGATGCCTAAGCACTTGTAGTTTATTTTCCCATATATTAAATTAGAATAATATCAATCTATTGTACTTTTATGTTGTTCTGAGGCTTGAGTATATATGCAGATTGTGCTGAATAAATGTTAACTGTTAGTAGATGAATATAAGAGCTTTCTTTTTGTCTGATTTTCTCTTCTCTTTCACTATCATTCTTATCATTAGCAGGCTCTTTTCCCCAACCTGAACCCTGCAGAGGGATCATCCAATTTTAGCAGGAATACATGAAGTGTCAGGCTGAATAGGAACTTTAAGTAAAAGTCAGGGAATAAAATGATTCTAGGTAAGTAAAGGCGAGACAATGCTGACTGCCCAGGAGGTTTTATAAAAGAAACTAAGTTAAAAGGAATACCTACTTAATTAAATTATAACTCAAATAAAAGAAGGAACCAATGTGTATATCATATGTATATGACATACACATTAGACAATGGAATGTTACTGCATCTTAAAATGTTTAAAATTGCTAAGGTGTAATCAGCAAAATTTTATCTTCTTGTGAACATCTCTCTAACAATAGGGAGGCAATTTGAATTGTTTTTAACACTGTTTATATTTACAACTACAGGCCTGATGCATGAAATTCGTACAAGGGGCTCGGCCCTCACAGCCCCAGTTTTGTCTGGAAGGTCGTCGGGCTGTCTGGTCTAATTAGCATATTATGCTTTCATTATTATAGATTGTTATAGATAGATGGCTTTGTCATAAATCTATCTTTTAATGGTCTTCTTCCTTACACTCCTTTCTCCTCTGCTATTGTAAGTGTTCCCTCCTCTTTCCCAACAGGTGATGAGAACCACTTTGCCATGCGATGTGGCAGAATTGGGGATTGGCTGAGCTTTGCCACGTGATATGGCAGAATTGGAGATTGGCTGAGCTTTGCCACGTGATGTGGCAGAATTGGGGAATGGCTAAGCTGCTGGGAGAAAGCAGTGGGACTGAGAAAGCCTTGACTAGCCCCACACCCTTATTCCCCGAACTAGTGTTTTCCCAATGCTATCCCTTCAGCCGCAGAGGATCTTTTCCCATTTGCCTCTGGACTTCCCTCTGCTCCTTCTTGCTGGGTATAGCACGATGAGTGAGTGTTCCCAAGAGGAAGCTATGTTGCGCTGCAAGCAGGGTAAGAAGTTCATTCCCTGGGGGGTGACATTCCAAACCATCTGCCTCATTGGCCACTTGGTGCAGAGGTGAAGGGAAGCTGGGTGTGGAGCCGGGTCAAGCCCAGGGAAGCACATGGCAGGATGCGGGGCCGGGCTCCCCCACAGCAGGATGCAGGGAGGCCAGGTCACCTGGCTGGTGGAAGCGAGGCTGTGCCTGAGCCAGCCTCATGGATCTGTGCATGATGACAGGGCTCCTGTGAGCTCGCTGAGTTTCCATGGCTTGGCTTTTTTTTTGAATTTCATAAAAGCATTTGCTTGACTTGGATGCAGATTTAATTTCCTTTCTGGGTGAAGGGTCTCAGATAGTAGAGCATGCTGGCTGCCAGCTCAGAGTGCCTGCCAGGGGCTGCTGAAAGGAGAAATTTTAAAAGGAGAATGTGGAGTGAGGCCTGAAGTACTTCAGGGAGCATTTCAAATTGAATCCTTTTACAATGAGATGGTCTCCAGTGATGACATTGAGTTCTGAGAGGTGCCAGGACTTGTTTTTCTCAGGTTCAGCACCACTTAAAACCATAAGCCATACATGATGAAGAATAAGCACAATCAGGCCCACCTTCTCTAAGGCTCTGAGGCCTGGTGGACCTTCTAGATAACGATTTGTAAACGTGCATAATTCAGGGCATATTTAAACAACGGATGTGTTTATTAATCTGGAATGAAACTGATTCCTAATAACCCTTGTGGCAAATTTGACCATTCTCCAGGTGGCAAAGCCATGCCCATGTAAACTCACTGTATCAGGTAGCTCTTGCTACCAACCCGCTGTGTAGCAAACTGCTCCCAAAGCCACAGCTTACAAGGACACCTTTCTCTCAGTCATAGGTTTGTGGGTGGCTTTTGTCAGTATGGCCTTGGCTGCAGAGTATGGGGGTTGGGTTGGGGTTCGCTGTATCTCTTTCCTCTTTCTTCTCTGACTAGCAGCTACTCGGACATATTCTGCTCATGGTGGGTCACCAGAGAACCAGCGGGCTAGCTGGACTGCAAAAGCACATGTGAAGCCTTCGTTTGTCATGCGTGGGCACATTCAAGGGCCAAAGCAGACTGTGTGGTCCAGCATGGCATTCCTGGTGCAGAGGAGCACACTCCATCCACATCAGAGAGAACTGCAGAGTTCCCTGGCAAAGAGCATGGATGTTCAATTTTAAAACGGGTGGTATGAAGAGCCAGGAGCATTAAGCTTTCTTGGTTTGTTCCTTCTTCCTGTCGTCCTCCCTTAACCTCCCTTCTTTCCTTTTATGGTATAATGTACATTAACATTAAAATCGCCATTTTAACCATCTCTAAGGTATTTTTGTGGCATTAATTACATTCACGTTGTTGTGCAACCACCACCATCGTCCACCTACAGAACTTTTTCATCTTTTCAAACACTAACTCCCTACTTCCTCACCCCCTCAGCCCCAGGCAACTGCCATTCTGGTTTATAGCTCGATGAATTTGACTGCTCTGCATATCACATGTAAATAGAACCATGCAATATTTATCTTTTGACGCGCCTACATCACTTAACATAATGTCTTCAAGATTCATCCATGTCTCAAAATTCCCTTCCCCTTTGGGCTGAATAACATTCCATTATAAGTCTGTGTTAAATTTGTTGACCCATTCATCTATCAATAGACACTTGGGTTACTTCCATTTTCCTGATTTCTTTTTTTAAAATAAATTTTTATTTTTCAGTTACAGTTGACATACAATTTTATATTAATTTTAGGTGTAGAACATAGCGATTAGACATTTATATAATTTATAAAGTGGTGACTCCGATAAATCTAGTACCTTTCTGACACCATACATAGTTATTACAATATGAGTTACTATATTCTCTATGCCATACTTAATATTCCCTATGACTGTTTTGTAACTACCAGTGTCTACTTTTTAATCCCTTTACTTTTTTCACCCACCCCTTCAACCTCCCTTCCCATTTGGCAACTATCAAAATGTTCTCTGGATCTGTGAATTGGTCCTTTCATTTTATTTCTTAGATTTCACCTGTAAGTAAATTATATGGCATTTGTCTTTCTCTGTCTGACTTATTTCACTCAGCACAATATCTTATAGGTCCATGTTGTTGCAGATGGCGAGGTTTCATTTTTTTTATGGCCTAGTACTGTTCCATTATGTGCATGCATTATTTCTGTTTCTATTCATTTATTGATGAACACTTAAATTGCTTCCATATCCTGGCTGTTGTAAATGATGTTGCAGTGAACAAATGGATGCCTATGTCTTTAGGAATTAGTGTTTTTGGTTTCTTCAGATAAATACCCAGAAATGGAATTGCTGGGTTCTTCTTTGTCTCTTATTATAGTCTTTGTTGAAAGCCTGTTTTAACTGTTTTAAGTATTGTTACCCCAGCGTTTTTTTTTTTTTTCCACTTCCATTTATATGAAATGTCTTTTTCCATTCCTTTACATTCAATCTGTGTGTGTCTTTTCATCTGGAGTCCCTTGTAGACAACATATATAAGGGTCTTCCTTTTTTACCCTTTTGCCAATGCTATCGTTGGACTGGAGCATTTAATCCATTTATATTTAAAGCACTTATTGATAGGTATATAGTTACTGCCATTTCATTATTAATTTTTTTTAATCTTCCCCCCCTCTCCTTCTTATATAAGTCCCTTCAACATTTCTTGTAACAATGGTTTGGTGGTAATTAACTCCTTTATCTTTTTCTTGTCTGGGAAGCCCTTTATCTGTTCTTCAATTCTAAATGATAGCTTTGCTGGGTAGAGTTATCTTGGTTGTAGGTCTTGCCTTTTATCACTTTGAACATTTCTTTTCTTCTTTTTTAAAAAAAAATATATTTTATTGATTTTTAACAGAGAGGAAGAGAGAGCGATAGAGAGCTAGAAACGTCGATGAGAGAGAAACATCGACCAGCTGCCTCTTACACACCCCCTACCGGGGATGTGCCCGCAACCAATGTACATGTCCTTGACTGGAATTGAACCTGGGACCTTTCAGTCCGCAGACCGATGCTCTACCACTGAGCCAAACTGGTTTCGGCCACTTTGAATATTTCTTGTAGTCCCTTCACGTCTCCAAAGTTTCTGTTGAGAAATCAACTGACAGTCTCATGAGTGAGCCTTTGTAAATAACTGCCTTTCTCATGCTGCTTCTAAGATTTTCTTTGTCTTTAACCTTTAGCATTTTAATCATGAGAGTTTTCTGCTACCTTATCTTCAAATCCCTGATTTGATCCTCTACTTAATTAATCTGCTGCTGATTTCCTCTAATGTATTTTTCATTTCTGTTTTTTATAAATGATTTTTATCTCCATTTTTATGTTTCCTGTGTTTTTGTTGAAGTTCTCACTGAAATCTTTGAGCATCCTTATAACCAGTGTTCTGAACTCTGCAGCTGGTAGATTGTTTCAAAAAAATTTTTTTTCTGGAGCTTCATTTGGGACATGTTATTTGTCTCCTCATTTTGGCTGCCTCCCTGTGCTTGTTTCTATATATCAGGTGGAGCTGTTACATTTCCTGGGCTTGGTGGAGTGGCCTTATGTAGTAGGTGTCCTGTGGGTCCCAGGAGAGCAGTCTCTCTGGCTACCTGAGCTGGGTGCTCAGGGTTGTCCCTTGTGTGGGTTGTGTGTTGCCTCCATTTATAGTTGAGCTTTGATTGCTGTTGGCATGTTAGTGGGTGGCTGATTAGCTGTGAGGACTGACTACGACTACAGCTTTCATGCAGGTGTTGACCCTACGGAGCATGATTTGCTTTAAGAGGGCTCTGGTGCCTGCTGACTGCACCTTTGAGTGTGTCTTTTGGGTGAGGTGGTTGGGTGGTGCTCTGGCATGGTGTGAAGCTGGCCACCGGGTGTATTGGTTTGGGGCCTCTTGGAAGGGTTTCTGGTACCAGCCCATGGTCAATCAATGCCTATGTCCTGGCACAGGGCCACCTGATATGAGCTACAAAATGATCTTCAGATGGTTGCTACTTCTGCTGGGCTTGAAGGTGCCCAGAAGAGGCTAAGCTACCAAGTGAGGCTGGCTGTTGCTGGTTTCGGGCTTGGGGCCACTTACCTGAGGTATGTGGCAAGCTAAGGTTAGATGCTGCTTGCTTGGGGTTTGTGAACCTTTGAGAAGCTTAAGTCCACACGTGAGCCAAGACAGGACATTTGTATAGAAAAGCCACTGGAAGTGACTTGGGTGCACCTATAAATTGGATGGGGTGGGGTCTGAGGGAGTCACCAGGGCAGGATTAAGGGTGTTAGGCAGATTGATAGACACTCACATGTGGCCCTGGCTTGCACTTGCAGGGGGAGGGCTCAGCAAAGGAACAGAGGCCTCTGCCAGCCCTTCTGTCTGGGAGAAAGCTGCCCCTCCAGTCCTCGTTCTGAAGCCAGTTCAGTTCCTTCTCATATGCCACTGGTGCCCCTGGAGCTGCTGGCTCTGTGCTGGAGCTCAGAGCAACTGAGTTCCCGTAATTCTCTGTGTGGGCCCTTTAAGAGGAACTACTGGGACTCCAGCAACCTCTGTCTCACTCAGCCTCTATCCTCACTGGTTTCCACATACAGAGTTATGGGGATTTCTCTTCCCAGCACAGGAACCTTGGGATGGGGACCTTGCTTCTTAGCGAGGACGTCTGTAGCTGCCACATGTGAGTGTGGGACCATCTTGTTCTGTGCTTCTGCCCTTCTTACCAGGTATAGTCTCGTGTTGGCTTCTTCTGTATGTCTGTCTTTGTGATAGAATCCTGTTCAGCTGGCAGTTCTCAGGGACGGGGGTTCAGTGGTTAGGTTGTAATTTTGATGTAGCTGTGGAAGGAGGCAAGCACAGCATTTACCTTCTCTGCCTTCTTGACCAGCCACTTTCCTGGTTCTTTGTTGCTGAGTTCCCATTCTCCCTAGACTGGAGCCATCTGACTTTGTCTAATAATCTTTTCCTTTCCGGATTCTGGGTCCAGCTTTGTCCATTCATTCATTCAACAGATACTTATTTAGCACCTTGTATGTCCCAGCAGCTGTTCTAAAGAAACCTGAAATCTCTCAATACTTAGAATTGTGCTGTCCTATTTGGTAACAAGTTACATGTACTTATTTAAATATAACTTAATTAAAGTGAAATAAAATTTAAAATGCATTTCTTCAAATTTCAAATAGAGCTGCATTTCCAGTGATTCATTGCCACTAGTGCCTACCGTATTAGACAGTGCTGACTGGAGAGTTCAGGGAAAGCCAGACAGCAGTGGTAGAGTGATTGCTCTCTACTTCTGGAAACTATCCCCTTAAACCACAAGTCTATTAGCTGTCATCTTGTGTGTGCAATTAATTACGATTTATCTGTCTAGGTTTGAGCAACAAGTCAGCCAATCAGAGCCCTCCCTCAGCACTTGGGAAAGCAGACTGAACAAGTGATTCAGCTACTCTAGGTCACGGACAGTTGTACTTTCTGGAGGCATTTGGCAGTGCCAGGAGACGTTCGATTTTCGCAGCTGGGGGAAGCCGGAGGTGCTGCAGGCATGTCATCGAAACACCCCACAATGCTCAGGACACAGCCCCCCACAGCAAAGATGGCCCCAGTGCTCCCAGTTCCAAACGTGAGATATGTCCCTACTGCTGTGGAAATCGTCACAGATAAGCACAGGGACGGAGAGCCATGTTTTTGGCATGTATAAGAAGCTGGTGCGCAATGAGAGAACATGAGGCTCCAGTCTCCACTTGCTTTTCCTGAGACCAACCCTCTTTTCTTCGCTTGGAGTCTGGAAATGAAACTCAGTGTTATACAACTTGACTGTTTCACTTGAATTATTTTGAATTGGGTTTTAGCCTTTTGCCCAATGTTGCTAATACAGCAAGTTGTTTAGCAGCTCCTTCCTTTAGTTATACCCTACATTGGGTATTAGCTTTAAGGTAGTCCTATGAAGTGTCCAACACATACTTGTAGTAGGCATTCAGTTGTAACAAGCTCATAAACATGTTTTGACTAAGTTCCAAATAAACTGTTACATTCTGTATGAAGCAACTATTATTTTACATAAACAATGGGGCACCATCCTATTTCACCAGTGCATCTTGGCTGGTGATGATCTTAGTCCTACATGTTTTTACTGGCAACTAAAGGGCATCAGTAGAATGCCTCTTCAAAATCTTACCAGCCCCGCGGGCAGGTGCGGTGTCTGAGGATTTTCTGCATTGTATCACCTGTGTAGACGGAAAGACCTCTATCTACTTAAAGGGAGGCCTAGTGTTTTAAAGAAGACTGTGTTTTAGTTATTTGGAAACCTTATGAATCAACTTGATTTCCAAAAATCAACAGCCTGAGACTTTGCTTTTTGATAACTCAAGAAATCCTTGATAGAATGTCCATGGAAGTGACATATTTTTATCGTGGAGATTATAACCAAGAGTAGTTATGTATATGAAAGTGAGCTTCAACATCCTACACACCTGGACAGTATTTGAAGGTTTGCCACTAATTGTCACTATTCCTTACAAAATAATTCAAACAATACAATAAATATATTGTGAAGCTACATAAAATACCCTTTTGGTGGTCTAATTTGGTGTATCCATATATAATTACTTAAAGTAATAAGGGAGTAGAGATACAGAATAAAAAACAAATTCAAAGGCTTAAAAGGTATAGAATGAAAAGTCTGATTCCCAGAGCCCTGCCCCGCACTTCTAGCTGGAATCACCTTTAATGGCTTCTCATCTAAACATGGTATATACTGTTAGAAGTATACTCTTGTTCCTCTTCCCTTTCTCTCCTTCCTTTAATAAATACACGGAGCCGAAACCGGTTTGGCTCAGTGGATAGAGCGTCGGCCTGTGGACTGAAAGGTCCCAGGTTCGATTCCGGTCAAAGGCATGTACCTTGGTTGCGGATACATCCCCAGTAGGGGGTATGCAGGAGGCAGCTGATTGATGATTCTTCCTCATCAATGTTTCTAACTCTCTATCCCTCTCTTCCTCTCTGTAAAAAAATCAATAAAATATATTTTAAAAAATACACAGAAGAAATAGAAAACAGTGTGTGTGTGTGTGTGTGTGTGTGTGTGTGTGTGTGTGTGTATGTGCGCGTGCGCTGTATGTATTTTTTGACGATATGTATATATCAGTTTCTGCTCATTATTTTCAGTTAATGTTTACAATGCTGTTTTGGAGTCCCTTTCCATTAGCACTGAGATTGGCTTCATTCTTCCCAGTGACTTGGAGTTCACCTTCATGTCATTGTTCCATGCGTAATTCACTTAACCAGCCCTTCGGATGAGCATACTGTTCTTGCAGCCTTTGTTTTTACAAATACTGCTGCCATGAGTAATGTATCCTTGGACCTCCATCTTTATGCACGTATCATTGTACTTAAAGTAACATTACAGGACTAGCCTTTTTGGTTCAAAATGTAAACACATTTTCCGCTTTTATTACATTGCCCAGTTGCCCTTCCAAAATGATGCACCGTTTTCTGCTTTTACCCACTCTATATGGACATGCCTAAAATTCCATCCCCTTATTCCTTACCATCCTTTCCTTCCCACTTCTCTTTTCCCTGCCTAGCACCAGGCCAGCCTAGAAGGTGGGAGGCCTTCCGTGGAAGTGTTTATCTCATCAGAGTATGTAGAACACAAATCATGGGTGCGTTCTGAGAAGACACAACCTGTCCCCTCCCCCCACCCACCTCCAGCCCTGCTAATTGCTGGCCCAGCTGCTTCTGGGTGAAACTCCTGCCTCACCGTTCCTCCCTTTCATTCACTGGGAGGCTTTTAGGAGCTGGTTCTCATCCGTGGTGCCTGAGAAGTTGAAGTCTTTTCACTTGCCTTGGCGTTTGCCAGCACTTAGAAATAGGCATGGTTGGACCACTGACTCCTCAGCCGTTTCTGTTTGCATGTACAATGTCAGAAACAGTTTCCAAGCCTGGCATCTCCATTCCTGCTTCCACCCGGGGATATGGGTAGGACCCAGGTTTCCAGCCACATGCTTCTCTCTCTTTCCTAGCCTTCGCCCCAGTGGGAGTCACCTGTAACTTGATTCTGTGGTCTGTGGAGTTTGACTTCATACCCTGTTTCCCCGAAAATAAGACAGTGTCTTATATTAATTTTTGCTCCCAAAGATGCACTAGGTCTTATTTTCAGGGGATGTCTTATTTTTCCATGAAGAAGAATACGGTACACATTTATTGTTAAATGAAAATAAAGGAAATTTATTACCTGTATATGGTACGGTAGTACAGTAGTTGTCAACACAAACCAGACAAACTGTGAATCCTACAGTATCAAGAATTTACTCATTTATTCAATGACAATCATGTCATCATCTTCTGGAACATCATCATAACAGTCCAATTCCTGAATTTCCTGGTGAATTTCTTGTGACTGCATTTCTTTCAGAATCAGTGGACCAAATCTCTCATGTTTAGCAATAGCATTCTGAGACAGAGCCTAGGGGGGGCCTTATTTTCGGGGGGGATGCCTTATATTTCACTCAGAAGGAAACCTGTAAGTAGGTCTTATTTTTGGGGAAACACGGTAGTAAGAGCGGTTTTGAAATCCTCTCACGATGGCATTATTGGCAGGTCCTCTTTGGAGGGCTCTCCCGTTTTGGAGCAGAAATTGATATTCTGTTCTCTTCCTAACTCTCCTCCCAACATTTTATTGTGAAAAATGTTAAACATACAGCAGAGTGGAAACACCCATATGCCTGCTTCCAGGTTCGGCCATAAATATCTTACTGTGCTTGTTTCAGTGTGGAACTATCCCTCGTTCATTATTTTGGGCTCTTTGGCGACTTCTCTCTGGCATGTCAGAGGCATCCCAGCACGGAGGGTGAGGAGTGTGAGCTCTGGAGCCAGACAGCCTAGCTTTCCTTCTTGACTGTGCTGTTTAACCTGTGACCGTGGGCTCACTCCTAACCTCCTGTGCCTCCATGTTCTCATCCGTGCTGACTCCATGGGCTCTGTGAGATTAAATGAGTCGGTATGTCTATAGCACTTAGAACAGAGTCTGCCCATACTAACCTTGTAGTACATGCCACATAGTAGGTGCTCAATTAATAACAATTTTATGGATTTTTGTGGCTTTTTAAAACAAATATTGTTCATGCACTTTAGGGTCTAAGCCAGTGTGACCTGGTACTGTACCAGATGTTTTAAGTTCATTGCCTCACTTGATCCTTCAGCAGACTATCCCCACTTTCAGAGGTGAGCAAACTGAGGCCTCGTAAGTGACAGCAATGAGATTTAATCACAGATCTATTGCACTTCAGTGGTCACAACCTCCAGGTGTTGCCCTTTCTTTTTAAATCTCAAAATGGGGAAATTTCAGGATTCTGTAAGGTATAGCATTTCTGTGTTTGGAAAACAAACTTTTCAACTGAACTCTGGGAAACGGGTACAAGCACATACTGTTTGATCACTTTGGTGTGACCTTGAGGTGCTGAAGGTCAATGTTGCAGAGGAAAGAACACCTTGCTGTTTTCGTATTTGCTAACATACTTTCCCTCCCATCAGCATGTCCAGGCCCAGGCCCTCCTGCTGTCCGGGGTTCTGGCTGACATAGCCGGGCCAGAATTTCCTCAGGTGTTTTGGCAGTGCCCTCATTTGTCAACTGTGTAATACCTCAGATGCTAGAAAATTACTGCTGGTTTGCTGTCCAAAGTCTTTTGTTGAAAATAGAAAATAGAAAAATAATGTGGCCACTGACTCTCTCATAGACCTGGATGTTTTGAAGGGAAGCCTTGCCCCAGTTGGTTGCTTTAGGGTAGGGGTGTCGAACTCAATCAGAGAAGGGGCCAAAATCTAAAATCCAGCCTAAATCGCGGGCCAAATGGTTTACTGAACAGTCATAAACTGACAATGTCATAAACTGACAGCGGAGTGCAGTGATGACAGCGCGGTGCGGGCCACATTGCAAGGCCTGGCGGGCTGGATTTGGCCCGCGGGCCTTGTGTTTGACACATGTGCTTTAGGGTGAAACTTTGGCCTTGTTAACACCCACATCTCTGAGAAATAGGCTGTGGTATGAGTACTCCTCAGGCAGTGAAGAGGAGATTGAAATAAAGCCGTCAGCTTTTGCCTTCTCACTACAGTTCCTGCCTTAATTCAGATTTAGTCCTCATCCCCTTCCCCATTCATTCCAGGTGACAGTGTGAGTCTCACACCCTCACCGTTGGCTCATCTCCCTCTGCAGTTGAGAGGCCAAAGCCAGTAATGTCACTTGGCTTTCATTGTATTTGCTTTAAGAGTTACCTTACTTTTATGGCAGCTAATTCTGTATGTCTCATTATAGAGGTAATATAAAGTTTTCATTTAAAGAACATTTAATTACATAAAAGAAACTCCTTTTTTTAAAAAAAAGCTAAGACGGGAGAATAGAATTGCACACGGATGTGGCCAAAGTCACGAGGATGGCATGCAGAAGGTGGAAGTTTTTAAAATACTCAGTGACCTCAGGGTTGTCTGTCTAGCCCCTGTTGACTGCTGTTTTGGGCAGAGGGAGCACTTATCGGATAGTTGCATCTGTTTTGAAGATGCTCAGTGGAAAGTCACTTACACCCTGCATCTGTTTCTTGGCTAAGAAAAATATAGGCAGTGGATTCTGCCGCTTCGTACGGTTTTAGAGCAAGGCTAGCCATGCCTGGGGCTTTGGCCCAGCACACGTGTGTTCATGTAACAGCCTTCGGTACCATCAGCACCCAGAATCGGTGAGTGGGGTGCAGATATTTCCAACTTCTTATTGAAATTCTCTGCATTTTTTATTCTTGGGTACTGTAAATCTGCTAGACTTGGGGCGGCCTCAGAAGGGAGACACATCAAACGTGGCATCCCCAGGGAGTTCCCTGAAAGAGAATCCAGGGTAAGTAAGCCCAGTGAGGATTTGCGTGACTCTCAGGGATTCTGTTTAGGAAGATGAAGATGTACAGCTGCTCAAAGAACCTGCCTGCACTGAGTTAGCGCCAAATCACCTGGAGTTTGGAAGAGAGGGAAGGTGAGGGCAAGATCCTTCCCTTGGAGGAGAGTCAGGTCGTCTCTGGTATGAACCTGTTGGCAATTCATGGAGCCTTAAGAGTGGGAGCAAATGGAGAGTGGGGTGGGGTTTTGAAATGGATTGATGTGTGTGTGTGTGTGTGTGTGTGTGTGTGTGTGTGTGTGTGTTAGAGAGAGAGGAGAGAGAGAGAGGAGAGAGATTAATTGGTTTTGGGGGGACTTAAGGAGTCTCCTTTCTCTGTGTCTCTTGGTAAGAGAGGAGCAGGTGACTTGGACGACAGCTCTGGGAAGTCCTCTTTCTCAGACTGGCTCCCTGCCCTAGAGATCTGAGGCCTGTGTGGAGGTCAGGGTGGTACTCCTGGGTCTGCTCCGAGGGTCTGCCTTTGCTGTCAGTGGAGGCCACTTCCTCCCAGAGTGTGGGCTGTCTACTAGAAGGTCAGCGGTTTGGCTTCTCTCAAGTCCTGAAGTACTTTTGATCCCCACCCCTCCCCGCCGGATCTCGGTGCCAAGGTATTTACTGGGGGCAGAGTTTCACTGTAAAAGAGACAGGCCAGTGGGAGCCAGTGGGTGAAGCCTGTTCGTTTCTGTCTGCAGGGTGGTGTGTCGTGACTGCTTTGCAGAGATATGATGTGATAAGGGCTCATGTTAATATTCTTAAAAGTGACATTAGAAGGACCAGGCTCGCAGAGTGGTTATATGCCAGGACTCAGCAATCCTGCTGTCTTCCATTAGTCTCTGGCAGCCTGTGTCTCAGATAAATTGCTTAAGTTTTATGAGCTGCATTCATCTAACATATAAAAAATGTTGACTTTTGTCCTAGCTAGTTTGCTCAGTGGTTAGAGCATTGGCTCAAGGACTGAAGCTTCGTTCTGGTCAAGGGTGTGTGCTTTTGTAGCGGGCTTGATCCCTGGCCTTGGTCAGGGCGTGTGAGGGAAGCAACCAATTGATGTGTCTCTCTCACATTGATATTTCTCACTGTCTCTCGCCCTCCCTCCCTCCCACTGACTCTGGAGATCAATGAAGAAAATATCCTCAGATGAGGATTTAAAAAAAAAAAAAAAGTTGACCTTTAGTAAACAAATTTTATTAGGTATCTACTGTATGCATGGCATTGTACCAGATCTTGAGATAAATGGGTGAAAAAGGCAGGCAAAGCTTCTGTCCTCATGGAATTTTCCTCTTTTCATTTAGGAGGTGTGTGAGATCTAAATAAAATAGTGCCTGTAAAACGGCTTGGCAGAGGGCTCTTCTTAAATTATGAAGTAATTATTATGGAGAAGTTATGAACTGCCCAGTGTACCT
Source organism: Pipistrellus hanaki (assembly GCF_964339955.1). Classification (NCBI taxonomy): domain Eukaryota; kingdom Metazoa; phylum Chordata; class Mammalia; order Chiroptera; family Vespertilionidae; genus Pipistrellus; species Pipistrellus hanaki. The sequence goes on from NC_140515.1 coordinate 12,279,014, forward strand.
TGGGTTGCCGTTATTTTAACAACAGAACTTGGAATAAATTACTTCATTCTTTTATACACAGAATTAAAAAAAAACACCCACGAATATTCTTTTAATGTTCTTTCTTGCCTGTTCCTACGATGAAACCTAATTTCTCTGCCCAATGTGTCATGATTCTTTTTTTTTTTTAAATCTCACCTGAGGATATTTTTCCATTGATTTCAAAGAGAGGAAGAGGGAGAGAGAGAAACATCAATGGGTTCACTTATCGTACGTGCCCCCACTGGGGATAGAACCTGCATTCTAGGTATATGCTCTGAAGGGAAACGAACCCACTACCTTTAGGTGCACAGGATGAAATTCAACCAACTGAGCCACATAGCCAAGGCTGTGTCATGATTTTTTAACCAATGTTTTTATGTAACAAAGCTCACCTTTCTAAATAGCTGACTTGGAAAGTATATTTGTATGTGTATGTGCATGAGAGTGGGTGACTCCTGGAAAAGCATCAGTCCACTTGGATATTGTAGTGCAGCGTAGTGTCCATAAAAACAAACCAGCCAAATGTGCTTATTTCTTATCCCGAAACCACTGATGGGGGGAGAGTAAAGAAAGACAACCGTTTGGTTAAGCCAGATCCTGGAAGCTGCCCCCATTGGAGGAATAGCCTTTACCCAGGAACTCAGCGGATTGCTCAGGTGGCCAGCCGGCGCCTGGCTCTCACCAAGCCCCATGAGGTCCGCGTCCTTCTCCTGGCTCAGGGGAACACGCATGGTGGTTATCGGCAGACACTGTCCTAGGAGGCCTGACGGGAAGGTCCGGGGGAAGAGGAATGGAGTCTGTCCTAATGGGAAAGTTTGTTTTCTGAAACATGTCCCATGACATGTTCAGATGTAGTCCTGGATTACCAGTCCACCCCCCACTGCATTGGCACTGAGGACGGCTGGGCTCCACCGAGGGCCTTTGGAGGCGCTGTCTGGGCCCTTGGCCTTCTTATCGCACTGATGTCTCTGACAGGCCTCCTCCTAAATGTTGTCCCAAAAGACCCAGCACCTACAGAGGTGTTTCTGCTGCTACAGCCGGCCATGCAGAATGCACAAAGTAGTGTGAGGGGCTTTATCCGTTCTATATTTTCTCTTAACTCACACCAGGAATCTTCAGGATCCTGGCATTTATTCAGGGCAGACGGTGTGCACACAGTTCGGTGTGCGTGGCCAGTGTTGCTGGCGGACCTGGACCCGAGAGGAACAGCACTGGCGGCTGCCCCCTGGGAGGAAGGGGCTGATCACTGGGTTAATTCAGAGAGGTGAAGGGAGGTGCGTGCTGGGGAAGTAGCACCACGCTCGAGGGGACGTTCCTTTCTGTGGATCTGGGTTGAGATGACTCAGTTTTTGACGGGTCAGAGACAACTCAGTTTTCTGTCTGTGTGTCCTTCCCAGTGTATCTCACCCGAGGAGCAGCCCGGTGGGGGGTGAGCGGGATGGGAACAGGAGTAACCCCTCTCCTTGTCCCTGGAAGCGTGGTGTCATGGAAGGTCAGAAGGTTATTCTGGGGTTTCATGTTATTTCCGAACATAACAGCAATGGAATCCATCCCTCTAGCCCAGTGGTCGGCAAACTGTGGCTCGCGAGTCACATGCGGCTCTTTGGCCCCTTGAGTGTGGCTCTTGGGCGAGTCTATTTTGAAGAAGTGGCGTTAGAAGAAGTTTAAGTTTAAAAAATTTGGCTCTCAAAAGAAATTTCAATCGTTGTACTGTTGATATTTGGCTCTGTGGACTAATGAGTTTGCCGACCACTGCCCTAGCCTGTCGATGTCTGCCTGCCTGCCACATCCGGCTGGCTGTGCTCTGAGCTGCCACGGGACAGGCAGACGAGTCCCTGTCTACGGGAGCCTATGATGTAGAGACGAGGCATAGAGCGTCAGCCACAGGATGGGCTATGAACAGGAAACGAAGGAGTGCACGCAACTGAGCATTTAAACTCATTTGTCAGTATTTTCTCTCACGGCCTCATCGGAGGAAGGATCGGGAAATTCTATGGACACGCGGTGGGGAATTGCAGGGAGAAGGAGAATGGACAAGGTGCAGGGTACCAGGAACCATCTCCCTGCACAGCTCCGCTCAGGTATTTTGTGTGGACAATGAGACCCATAATCCCAGCTTCAAACCTGGGAGATTTTCTCCGGTGTGACTTCCAGATAAAACACTGTAATTAAATCATGATCAGGCACTTTTCATTCCTTTGGCGCCCTTCCATTGGCCAGACCTGCTTTCTGTTTGGCAACCACAGACTTGATAAAGGAACCAGCGACATCCTAGTTGTCCCAGAATTGTTTGTACCCATCACTTGGTTAGAATCCACTCCGAAGACAGATGTCTGCCCCCCTCTCCTGCTCCCCCGGCCCCCCAGTTCTCCTCTCTAAAGATGCCAGAGCCCTGGTGAGGAATCTGTGAAATGTAAATTCTGCCTTGGTTACGAGGTTCAGTGGAGTGGCTGGAGGCTTTCCCAGAAGAAGGCCGAGGCAGAGTTGTCTAGACATTGCTTTCTCCTTATCTAGGCAGCCGCTCTGGGCGCCTTTCCACACAGGAAGTGGGGCTCACGGGCAGGCAGCTGAGCGTCTAAAGTAGGGGTGTCGAACTCAGAGAAGGGGCCAAAATCTAAAATCCAGCCTAAATCGCGGGCCGAATGGTTTACTGAACAGTCATAAACTGACAATGTCATAAACTGATAGCGGAGTGCAGTGATGACAGCGTGGTGCGGGCCACATTGCAAGGCCTGGCGGGCTGGATTTGGCCCGCGGGCCTTGTGTTTGACACATGTGGTCTAAAGCCCCATCGGGGTGCGTCCTATCCCTCCTGAAGACACGGGGCTGGGCAGTTGGTTTGGGAAGGACAGAAAGAGCCTCGCCTTTTTGTTTTTGTTGGTAGAAGAGAGGATTGATTCACTTGTCTGTTAAGATTTTATCAAGCACCTGCCATGCTCAGACACGGCCCTTCCTTCCGGAGAATCAAAGATGGGCAGAAAGGTGATGTTTTTTGTGTCTTTGTTTGTTTGTTTTGTTTTTGTATTTTGCATTGAATCAAATAATTGTGCAGATTACCCTAGGACCATGGTCAGCAAACTGTGGCTCGCGAGCCACTTGATGCTCTTTGGCCCCTCGAAGGTGGCTCTTCCATAGAATACCATGGCTGGCAGGGGGGCATTTGGGGGGCAACCAGGCAGGCCAGCAGGGGCGCCTTTGGGGGGTGGCCAGGTCAGCAGGCAGGTGAATTGTTAGGAGCCAGTGGTCCCGGATTGGAGAGGGTGCAGGCCGGGCTGAGGCGTCCCCCACTGCCCCCGTGCACAAATTTTGTGCACTGGGTCTCTAGTAATTAATAATAATATATTGTGATAAAGGTTCTGAGAATGTGGCCTTTTTCTCTTAAAATACCTCACTGTCCCGTACTCACCTTTTTCATGTAAAAGAAGTACTTTAGGATTTCTCTATGGCAGATGTGAGTTGCCAGCCTCGCTACCCTTGCACTTTGGCGCCATTACTAAGTAACGCTAGAGTGTTGTCCTGTGCACCAAAAGATTGTAGGTTTGACACATACCTACATTGCAGGTTCTATCCCCAGTCAGAGCATGTACTCTAGCCAACTGTGCCACACTGGCCAGGGCTCACGTTTTACTTTTGGTGATATTCGTTTTGCTTCGAGTTTGGTACTATTGGCCTTATACATGAAATATATTTTTGTTTCTGTGGGGATTGGGCCATAGAGAATGCATTTATCTAGTTCCAGGAGACAATTCTACACTGTGGTCCAAGGCAGTGGTTCTAACATTCCCACCAGTAGGATAGGAGTGTCCATTGTTTAACATTCTCACCAGCACTTAGTATTGCTAATCTCTTAATGGTTTAAAAGTGTACCTACTGTACATTTTTAGAATTGATATCAGTGGCCCTGATCAGTTTGGCTCAGTGGGTAGAATGTCTGCCTGTGGACTGAGGGGTCCCAGGTTCGATTCTGGTCAAGGGCATGTACCTTGGTTGTGGGCACATTCCCAGTGGGGGTGTGCAGAAGGCAGCTGATCGATATTTCTCTCTCATTGATGTTTCTATCCATCTCTCTCTCTGTAAAAAAAAAAAAAAAAAATCAATAAAATATATTTAAAAAAGGAAAATAATTGATCACAGTGGTGTCTGGGTGTTTGTTGGAAAGAAATGAGGCTGAGGTTTGCAGCCCAGAAACCTTGAATGAATTTTGCTTGTGCCTTGGTTGAAGGACCCTTAGAGCGACATTTGAGACCCGACCTGACTCTGGGCAGTCAGCCTTCATTGACTTGAGCCTCCAGACTCAGCAGGGTCCGGAAGCCAGTGGCAAGCTATGTGAACCCTCATAGTTTTTTAACCTTCGGAGTCTCAGTCTCCTCATCTGCAAAATGGGAGTAATTTTAAATTCCTCACCGAGTTGGTATAAAGAGTATATCCACCGAAAAAGCACATAGTTCCGATCCCATCGTCATCCTAAAGAAGGTATGAGGTCGCTGTGAGTCACAGGAAGAAGTGGCTGGCTGCATTGCTTTGGAACACTTCAGTGTTTATTTTAGTTTTTCTATTTTTAGGGGAAACGGCGTTATTTCACTCAGCGCATTTGACATCAGTCCCCATAACAACCCTGGTGGCCCTGCCTTGTTTGTTTGCTGTCGGAAGAGGCTCAGCGGGACCAGCACATCCCGGGCCCCGGCCGCTCTGGGCCGAGGGTGCCACAGGCTGCAGGAGGAAATCCTCCGCAGGCGTGTGTGGACATGGAGGAGTTTGTTTTTCCTTCGTCAGCTCTGCATCCTCCGCGGACACAAACATTCCCGCCCGGGGAAATGCTGTGATTGGCAGCAGCCCTCGTCCTGCTTTCTTCCTTTCCTACCGTGGCATGGCGCCTGGGGAGGACACTTGAAAAGACCAGTGGTTCTTTCTCATCCTGGTATTGGGAAGAGAGCCATAATAATTCCAGAAATGAAAGAAATTCTCAGAAATTCCTGAGAAACAAGAACCATGAGATCAAATTGTGAGGCATTTTAAGGAGAAAGCAGAGTCATACGGGTTGTTTGCATCTCCTCCCCCAGCACAGGGTTATCATGCCCCTCCCCCAGCACAGGGTTATCATGCCCCTCCCCCAGCACAGGGTTATCATGCCCCTCCCCCAGCACAGGGTTATCATGCCCCTCCCCCAGCACAGGGTTATCATGCCCCTCCCCCAGCACAGGGTTATCGTGCCCCTCCCCAGCACAGGGTTATCATGCCCCTCCCCCAGCACAGGGTTATCGTGCCCCTCCCCCAGCACAGGGTTATCGTGCCCCTCCCCCAGCACAGGGTTATCGTGCCCCTCCCCCAGCACAGGGTTATCATGCCCCTCCCCCAGCACAGGTCTATCGTGCCCCTCCCCCAGCACAGGGTTATCGTGCCCCTCCCCCAGCACAGGGTTATCGTGCCCCTCCCCCAGCACAGGGTTATCGTGCCCCTCCCCCAGCACAGGGTTATCGTGCCCCTCCCCCAGCACAGGGTTATCGTGCCCCTCCCCCAGCACAGGGTTATCATGCCCCTCCCCCAGCACAGGGTTATCGTGCCCCTCCCCCAGCACAGGTCTATCGTGCCCCTCCCCCAGCACAGGGTTATCGTGCCCCTCCCCCAGCACAGGGTTATCGTGCCCCTCCCCCAGCACAGGGTTATCGTGCCCCTCCCCCAGCACAGGGTTATCATGCCACCTATCTTGAGTCAGCAGAGACTCTTCAAAGACACTGGAACTTGGGTCAAGCGGGTTATTTCGTGTCTTCCCTCTGCCCTGTGGCCTCACTGAGGTGCAGGCCAGGTGGGGGGAGGAGAGGGCTAGCCTCCCAGAGTTTGACCCTGTGGACTTCCATGTCTAATAGCTAAGGCTACTTTTATTAGGTTAATAAAGTATATACCTAATATGCTTTCAGATCTTGCCATTCTTTTTTAAGCAAAAGTAAGTGAAGGAAGGAAGGCAGACAGGAGTCAGGAAGTTAGTGCTGAGGGCATTGAAATTCACATTAGCCACAGGATTTGGGGCAAGCTCCTTGATTTTGCTCAGCCTCATTTTTTCATCTCATCATGGAGTCTCCGACCCTACCCTTTGTTACGGAGTTTATGTTAAAAATGACAGTTGTTAGGCAGCAGCACCTGAGGATTGCAGAGTAATTAGAGCTGCCCTTACCTAAAGGACCTGCATGCATCCTTGTTTTAATCCTCACAACAACCAGGGGCTGTGTGCTCCAATGGACAGATGAGGAAACTGAGGCAGAGTGCTTACGCAACTTGACTCAGAGTACTCAGGTAGTAAGTGGCAGAGCGGGGATTTGGATGGGAGGCAGCTGGGTTGGAGAATCTGTCCTTCATCACGATATTGCTGTTGTCCACTGCCCTTCCAAACAGCCCCCACCCCCTCGCTCTCTGGAGATGACCATTTCACAATTGGCCAGAACTCTTCCCTTGTAATTTGAAACAAACCAGGATCCTGCCATCCACTCTACACGTGACCTGCCTGTTTCATGACGGCTGTGTCACAGCCATGTTTCCGTGGCAGTAGGTATGTCTTTCCCCAGGTGAAGCGGTAACCGCCGCGGCAGGAGCCGGCCAGTGGGCCCGGCCGTGGCGGGGCTGGCCTCCTCGGAGCAGCCCCGCTCTCTGGCTGGCTGCCTAGGAGCGGCTCTCGTTCCCACAAAGGAGCTTCTGAGAAAAGCTGTGGGAAACAAATGACTTCAGAGGTTTTCAGAAACAAAAGTGCAAACGCTAACGAATTTCATCTGGCCCAAAAATGTTACTACCCCAGATCTCTAGAATATTTTCTCCTAGGATTACTCCCCAAAGGTTGAGAACGATCCAGGCCTGTTAGGCCTGACTTTCTGCCCCTGATATTGGAGTTCTGTGTGTTTGCATGCTGGGGCGTGGGGGTGGAGGTAGAAAGATTTCTCGGGGGGAAATGAGGTAATTTTATTGAATATTGCCGTGGCCACTGGGACCCTCTCATTCCAGCAAGGATATGGCATCTCACACAGCCAAGACGAAGCTTTTGAATGAGGAAAGGTAGTAGTAGATTTTCAGAGCCACAAATATTTACTGATTGGATCTGCCCTAAAGATTCTCGCTGCGGTTCAGTTTTACCTGACGGCAGTGTCTTTCTGGATACGTGTTATTGGGACGCTATCGGCCTCTCTCTTTCCGTGGCTGGCACTTGAAGCCGTGTTACTTTGGGTGTTCGAGTGGCCGCCAGGGAAAATGTTTGTGTGCTGAGATGACTGTGTGAGGGAGAGGCTTATCTGGCCCGGGGAGCCCCGAGCAGCAGGAGACAAACCTTCACTTGTTCCCCGGAGGAAAGAATGTGGCCTTGTCTGCCTGCCTCCCCGGACACACCTGTAGGGCTGGTTTCGATGATGAAACTTCAGCTTCTCAGCCTCTGACACAGGCAGTGGACGGGGCCCTGGCGACGGAAAGTCAACAGCAATTGGACAGAGGGGCCGGGGTCTGTGTGTCCTCCTGCTGGTTAAGTCCAATGTAATCTCTCCCAAGCTGGTGCGGTGAAGTCGAAACTTGGCTTATCACTGGGCCTGGAGTCTCCTGGAACATACTTTAGATAAGAGTGGAAACCATGCCAGGCTCCTCCTTCGCTGCCCTAAAATACAGAGGAGCTTTTATTCCCCCGCTGACAGAGGAAGGCATTTGATTTAATTCTGAAAGCTGCTTGTGAAGAGGCCAGAAGTGTGAAGCTGGACCTTCCTTACCTCCTTCAGGCTGGATTTTTCAGCCGGTGATTTAGAAAAGGGGATGAGGGTGCTAATCACCTTTGCTCAGTTGTAATGAGTCAGCCTTGAAGTTCCATTGTGGAAAACACCATGGCTGGCGGATCTGTTGGGAGTTCACCTTGACCTTGGGCAAGTTACCTAACTTTTCTCTGAGCCTCAAGTTTTCTCACCTGTGAAATGGGGATAATAATAAAATGTAGTGAACTCAAAGGGTGTGTGAACACTTAAGATTGTAATGAAGACTTTAATATTTATAATTCTTAGAGCAGTACCTCGCACTGAGTAAGTGTTGTAAAAGTGTTTGTAAATGAAAATAAATGGAAAATACTTTGTACAGTTATATGGAATTTATGTGGCCTTTCTGGTTGCTGATCATTCTGACCCAGAAATTAATCATTAGATCAAAATAATTGTGGTTTTTTTTTTTTTTTTTTTTTTTTTTTTTTTTTTTTTTTTTTTTTTTTTTTTTGTATGTCGTTCGTTAAGACTTTGCTTTTAAATACACATACCTTACTGCTCTTCCTGCCCCCTTGGAGAGCAAAAGTATCGGGGGGGAAAAACAAGTGAGGCGCTTCCTCATAGTATTGGTCTGGTTGTGGTCAAAAACAGGAATTGTGAGTCATGAACTCAAAAGGAACAGGAATGAGCCAAGGTGCACTGACATCCCAAGGACAGGGTCATCTTTGACAAACAGACTCCGGAACTCCTCAGGTGTTAAACGGCCCTCTTCTCCTGGCATGCCTGGTCCGCGGGGGCTCTGTGGGTGGAAATCAGGGCATCAGACATGTGGGTGGGGTGAAAATTACGTCTCCATTTCCCCTCACCCCTCGCCGACCTTGAGCATTTCCTTCAATTATGAATGTAGGCAACAGACCACAGCAGCATAAACAATGTCCAGGAGTGGGTCATCAATAGAAATATCAGATGTCTCCATAGGATTTGCAGTTTGCTTGGGTGGATCAGTACTTAGAAATTATCCTGCTTGTTAGACTCACCACTGTTAATGCTAGTCAGTGCCTTAACTTAGAAAATGCACAGCTATATTATAATATAAATACAGTTTTACATATTTTAAACTATATTTCAGTATACTTGGTTTCTTTTGTACTCTCACATATTTTATTCACTTATAAACATCAATCTGAAGGGCCCATGGATTTCATCCAACTGCCAAATGAGTCCAGGCACCAAAAGCAGTGGAGGGAGTTGTGAAGGGGAGGTTCAAGCTGCTGAAATGGTGCCGACGCACGGAAATGCAATGCGAGCGGCACATTTTTAAACTTTTTCTAGTAGGGTGAATAAATGGAACACGTTGAATGAATAGGAATAACAATTTTATTTTTATTAATTTAATAATTCAACTGAATCTATTCAAAATGTCATTTAACAGATAGTCAGCGTTAAGCTACTAATGAGATATTTTGCATTTTTTCTTCATACCCAGTCTTTGGAGCTAGATGTGTACTTTGCGTAGAAACATCTCATTTTGGATGCTGCAGTTTCATTGGAAGTGCTTGACCTGTATTCACACTCAACAGAATTTAGTTGGGAAAGTAGATTCAGGTCCCAGTGCAATGACAAGTTTTCCATTAACGGCACCGAGTCTTTTAAATTTAAATCAATGAAGATGAAATACAATTCAAAATTCAGCTCCTCAGTCACCCTGGCGCCTGCAAGTGGCCGGCAGTCACCGGGTCAGACAGCTGCCTCTGGAGTGGGAGGGCAGACCCCTGGGGAGGAGAAGATGGGCATTTGGGGACATTTGGGGGCGTCTTCTCCCCAGCACAGGCTCTTTGGTCGCCTCGGTGAGGGAGGCAGGTGCTTGTGGCGATCGCCCCTCAGCTGGCCCCAGCACTCCGTTTGTCCCCGGCTGACCCTCACCTGCAGTAGTGACAACGGAACAGACTCTGGCTGGGGCTTTGTGTGCTCCAGTGAAGCTTTTGCAGACCAGTAGGGGGCAGAAATTTGTAACTTCCATTTCAACCTTTGAAGAGGGATTTACACATTCTTGGAGAGGAAAGTTTCTCACATTTTTCCTTGAGCAAACCTTTAGCACTGTGGGATTTAGCTTACACGTGAGTTTTGAGGGTTTTATTTGTTTTTTCCCCTCTCCAACCCCTTGGGGTGCTGCTGGGCTTGATTTACTCTTGTGCCCTAGTCCCTTCCTTCCTGGATTCCCAGTTGACCTTCCTGGACTCTCTGTCACACACATGCCAGGGCAGGTGCGGGCCTGGTCTTTTTGGTGTTTTGGGGGCTAGAGAGGCTTTGCAGATTCACGTGGGGGGCTTTCCCACAAAGGTTCAGCAGGGCTTCACGCTTCCCATGGGCTGGTGGTTAGAGGCTTTCCAGAGGCAGCTCAGCGATTCAGCTAGCGGTCAGTTAGCCTCATGGGCAGTGGGCTCACTCTCATAGCTAACATGTACCTCTGATTTGGATACTGGATGTGGCCTTTTCATTTCCTTTAGTTCACATTGACACACTCTGAAAAAACTATGAACCAATAAAATTGCTATTCCTGATCCAGTTTACTCTTTCCTAGATATCTGAGTCTAAAAAGCAAAGGGGTGAGGTAGATGTGGAGGGCGTTCTGATACAATAGGTGAACTCTGCCCATGAGCAATAGGCATAGTTCCCACTCGGGAGAGCATGTTAAACTCGTTTGGCCCCTAGAAACCTGGATGCATGTCTCATTTCTTGGCTGAGCATTATTCGGTGCTAGGGCTTCTGAAAGAGAAAGAATGGTTCATTTCCTGCTCTTGAGGAGTTGTGGTCTTGGTAAAATGGAACAATAATCTTGGACAAATCTAAATGCTGACTCAGATGGAAGGCTGGTATGTCAGTGCATTTTTTTTTTTTTTTTTTTAATGGTACACCTAGCAGAAGCTTAGCAATTTCCAGGCAAGTAGTAGCAATAACCACAGAAAATGGAATTTATTTATTTATTCCTTGCACTGATGTTTGGTGGATGCTTACTGTGTATGAAGCACTATTCTAGACGTTAGCAACCAACACAGGGGACACAGAGTTTGCTCAGGGTTACGCTGCAGGTGTGGAGTGGATTCATGTGCACATTCCCACTTGAATGTTGATGAGTGGAGGGAATAAACGTTACAGCCGAACGTTATCCGGGCCCTTGGGAGTGCTGTTGGCGGAGTGCACCCGTGGGGTTCCCCTGTGGCTCCTGGGAGTGGTGGCTCCTGGGAGTGGTGTTCGTAGGCACCACTGAAGCCCGCATTTCAGAAGCCCCAGGGGAGAATGATTCAGGGACTGTATTTGCGTGGAGTTACAGTCCCCGGTTCCAAAGTCCCCTGTCTTGGGAAAGGTGCCGCTGTGGCTCCAGTAGAGCCAAAAGCAGGCTGGGGTCTGGCCTTCCGTTCCATATTACAGGGCGTCCACAGAGCATCGGCTGGTTACAGTCCTTCAGTCCACTGAGTGGGGCCCTCAGGGCCGAGGGCCATGTGGGCAAATGCAGGGGGATGGGCCCCCACCAGCCAGAGTCCCAAGCAGGCCAAGAGCCAAGAGAGCAAACTCGCTTTACCAGGGAGTGTAAGTATTCAGGGTTCGAGCCCTTGCAGAGGCCACGCCTATTCAGGCCACTGTCTCACTTCCCGGTGTGACTGACAGCTAAGCGCCTCCCCGTCACTCAGACTGGCCATGCCTTCAAACTACCTTTGTCTGGTCCCTTCCCCCACTGACCCGCGGGGAACAGACGTGAAGAGTGTTGACACAGTTGTAGATGGCATGCCTGTGTTACCTATTCTTCCCTTCACCCCTTTCGTGTTAAACAATAACAGATTATTACCAGGGCAGCAGCAGTGCACTCAAGGGGGGGTCCATGCTGGAAGAAGACAGACAGGGCGGTGAGGGCAAACCTGAGGGAGTGCCAGTTGCCTTCTTTGCTGTCTTTTACTCGGTGCCTCATTCACTCCGGTCTTGCCATCTACTTGGGATGGTCCTGAGGCCAATAGAGGAGACGGGGGGATCCAGTTCAGTCATTGGCTTTGGCCATAAGCTTCAGTGGCATGATTCATGGTAATCATGAATTGAGTAAGCCAAGGCAGTTTGAAGAGTGTCTTATTTTTTAGAGGAAAGGTTTCCAGAAATCAAACTTTGATTTTGATGATTTTTTTTTTTTTTTGAATTAGCCCTAACTGAAGTTTCTAAGAATTTTCAGGCTCTTGGGTCTAACACGGACTCTCGTGTAGAAAGACTAGCCAAGTGACTTCCAACCCCATTTCAGAGCTACCATAAACTTTACTTCGGCAGTGTATTATTTTGGTTATTGTTTTTTTATCCTTACCTGATAAAAACATTATCATTTGCATTGATAATGTGAGAGAGAGAGAGAGCAAGCGCGAGAGTGCACCTGCCTTGAACAGACTCCCTTTCTGGAGCTCAGAGGGCTCAGGTCAAGTCCAGCCCTGTCCAGAACTCATTGCCAAGGATTTAAAAAAATGTTTTATTGATTAAAGCTTTTACTTAAAACATCCTTAGTCAGAAAGGTGCATTTATAATTAATGTAATTTGACCACATAATTCTCTGATAGGTTGTCTCAGTGTGTTCACCTGATGGTTTTAAGATATAAATACAGGATTATGAATCCTTACAGTTATCTCCTGCCGGGATTTAGAGAAATGCTGCTGCTTACTCACCCCTTGGCCCCGCCTTAGGCTGCCGCTCTGTTGGGGTTTAGGAATTCTGACCCCCAGACTCTGTGGTGCTGGCAGGCAGGGGCAGGGACAGAGTGCCATCTTGGTCCCTCAGGGGCTGTTCGCTGTAGCTTATGGCTCCAATTCTCCTGCCACATTAGGATTCAGGTTTTTTTAGTGACTCAAGACAGCACAAACTGGGGAATTACTTTCCATTACAATCAGGATAAAATGGTATTTGATAAGTTACTCAGGGCCTGAAGGTCTTAGGGCACCAAATAGCCCAATATAGAAAGGAACCAATTACCTTGACATTTAGTTGTAAATTGAAATCAATTCAAGCAAAATACTTGAGGTGAAACACTTTTGTGGTGGAATGTTGGGTATCCTTTAGCTTTCATGGTTTTGTCACTTTAACTCCGAAAGTGTGCTGTATAAGCCCATTGGCTAGATAGAATTCTCCAGTTATTCCCTTTTTCCTGCAGTTTCTTACTCTAGGTGAAACACACGTTTAGTATTTAAAATCATTGCTTGTTTTGTTCCATGTGGCTTGCATCTTTTGTTTTTCATTTGCTTGTGCCTGGTCCTGTTTCTTCTGGAGTCAGTGCTGACTGAGACTGGGGTGGTGCGCCTGTGTGTGTCTCTGTGTGCGTGCATGTGTGTGTGTGTATCTGTGTCTGTGTGTGCACGCATGTGTGTATAAGTGTGTGCGTGCATATGTGTGTCTACATGTGTATGCATGTGCATGTGTCTGTATATGTGAATATGCATATGTTTGTGTGTCCAGGACACCATTTTTGAGAAACGGATGACTGCAAAGCAGCAAGGCCTGCCTGCTTGTGGGCAGATGGCGTAACCAGCAGCTCCCCTAATGCCGTGCCAGGACAAATAGATGGCGCTGTCCCTGTCACTGCTGCTCACGCCCAGGCTGAATTTCACTCCACCCCTGCCTCTGCCTTTCTCTAACCCAGAGAAGCTGAAATTTGTGTCCAAAGGAAAACAAGCAAACAAAAGGCCCAACAGGATGCAGTGAAGTTTCAGTGTTCCACGTCAGGACATAAATGATAAAATGCAGGAAAGGCAGGGACAAATTCCACCAGGCACCGAGCTCAGAGGTCAGTGGCCGCAGCCAGAGGAGCAGAGGAGGAGCTGGGTTCCAAATGTTCCTTCACTGCGCTCTTTGAGGGATGAGGTAGCACATTCTCTGTTCTCCTCACCACCCTTTCTGATTTCCAGGTGTGGCCCTGCCCTTGTTTGCTGGGTGGGCAGGCAGCCGGGCAGGAAATGCCAGGGCCTCCCCTGGGGCTGTCTGCCAGCCCTGGGGCCAGCTCACTCTCACCCTCCCTGTGCCCTGCAGGCTGACCTCAGGGGCCGCCCGAGGGCTGGCTCCTGTGTTTTCTTTCTCATGTGAAAAACAATTAGACAGCAGGGACAGTTCAGCTCTTGAATTTCCTCCCCCTCAAATTTATGTGAATAACTGTATTTTAATTTAGAAGAATTAATAAAAAATTATTGCCACTCCAAGCATGGCTTTATTCACTGCTCTGTTTTAGGTCTTGATAAACCAGGGTACCCAGTAAATTTTCCCTGAATGACTGGATGGTCCACAGTCCACCAGCTCAGAAGCTTCAGGGTGGTCGTTCCAAATGCAGATTCTCAGGCACCTCCTGGGCCTTCAGAATCAGAATGTGGAGAAGAGAGGCCAGCGAACCAGAATGGTACACAGTCTTCCCAGTTAGTAATGTTTATGTTTGTGTCTCCAAATTTGAGAACAAATTTGTTGCTTTTCATACATTTTGTAACGTGAAGATTTAATTATATTTTCTATTATATTTTTCTCAGTTATATATTTTTCTGTTATCCAACATTTTGGCACTCTATATTTAACCAATTCTCTATTGTTGAATAAACTACCCCTCCCCAACTTTTGGTTATTATTATTTTTTTAATGCTACAAAGAATAAGCAATTCAGGCATGTAGTTTTTCTTTTTATGATCTGAAAGTTTTTTTTTTCTAGAAGTTTCTTGTAGACAGGAGATATAATATCCAAAGGGCTTCCTTTATGGCTTTAAAATGTATAGTTACTTATTTAAAAGACTTTATTTATTGAAAAAATTTCTACATGAGATAATGAATGTTAACTTATTGTGGTGATTATTTTGCAATATATACATGTATCAGATCATTGTGCTGTATAACCTAAAGAATAGAATGTTATATGTAAATTATATCTCAATAAAATTGGGGGGGAGGGGAGAAATGCCACATACCCTCCCACCCAAATACTTTCTCTCTTTCTCTCTCTCTCTCTCTCTCTCTCTCTCTCTCTCTCTCTGTCTGTCTCTCTCTCTCTCACTTGGCACCTAGTGCAGTGTCTGGCACACAGGTAGTAAATAAATATTTATAGAACACGTTACTGAATGAATGGATAGGTGAAGCAAAACCACAAAAGACTAAAAACTGCTAGCCTTTATGTAGCACTTTCAATGTCTGTTATCTGGCTTGTATAACTAGTACATTTCTTTTTAAGGGAAAGACAGTTGGGGGCCCTTTTTGATAACTTTAATGGAGTTGAACCAGGATTCCTAAGCACTTCCCTGGAGGTAGGCCCAGGGTTAGGTACTTTGAACCAGAACAGTGCTTCTCCCTGGCACTCTTTTTTCTTTTTTTCATTTGAAAAATGAAATTTAGCTACAGTTCCTCATGCTAAGTGATGCTAACCTGTTATAACGGAATAAAAATGTTCCCAGTTCACAGGTAAGTTTAGGGCCCTTGGAGTTCTACAAAATGAATAGATTTCTTAATTGCAGAATTTCCTAAGGCTTGTGTTGCTGTTGGGGTATATGAAGAAAGCTGTTTGTTACCCAAAGGAATCCTTTCTGTGATATCTCCTGATGTCACTTCTCTGCCCAACACTCTGGGGGAATACTATTCTAAAGTGCTATTTTGCCACTTGTAGGACAAGGTTCATGATGATCGGTAGAGAAATCCATGTGGCAGAATTTATGCATACGTAAACACACACACACACACACACACACACACACACCCCTCCAGTATGCTAGAGCATCGTTTCTGGAGGATTCTCTTCTAGGTGTGTGCGTGTTCTGAGAGTCCAGTGACAGTGGAGGACATTTCAAAAGACTGTTTCTGCATCTCCTCCCATCAAGAGGAAACAAAAAACACAAAAGTACAGCCAATTAGACCTGAAAAATGCGAGCATGAACATTATAATTTCTTCTTCAAATATCAGAGCAATATTCACTTTATTTATTTAATGAACCCTTATGTGAAGTACTACTTAAAGGGCTCATTAAGTAAATAAAATTTTTAAAAAGCTCACACGTGCAAAACCTAATGTGAGTTTTTTACACCCATCAACTAATCCTCATAACAACCCTGTAGGGTGTGTGTGCTACTAGCATTGTCCCAGTTTCATGGGTGATATATTGTAATTAACTATAAAACCAGAAAGCCACAGTGATAATTACACTAGTATGTATAGCTTTGACCTCTTATTTAATAAGGGTAATTAATCATAATTAAGAGAAGCCTACCATATTATGGTCTTCCTGCCCCACAGTAATGGGGCTGGGGGATTAGGTGTTATGTTTAGACCCTAGAAGGGAGGGAATGTTTTCCTCCCACAGAAGAAAGTGGCATTCTCTGAGAAAGCGAATGCTGTTCCTTTAATGCCCCACAGCCATTGGAAATCCCTGGCCATTCCTGAAGAGGTGCTCTCATTGGCTTATGGGAGAAGCCATACCCATTGGCTGCAGCTGTAGAGCTGAGGTTCTTGTGTCCTGGTGTTAGAGCAGCAGTGGCTCTCCATGGGGTCTGTGTTGGTCCCCGGGTGATGGCTGGACACACTTTTATTGTCACAATATGGAGGGTCCTGGCACCTAGAGGTAGAGACCAGGGATTCGGCCCGAACATCCCACAATGCCCAGCACAGCTCTCCCAATAGAGAATTATCCAGCCGCAAACTTAATGCCACTCGTAGAAGGCTGGGGAAGCTGCTTCAGGGCACCCAATGTCATTCTGTGACAGTGACCTGTCTCGGTTTCTCACTAGGAGCCACCATGTTCTCAATATTTGCTCCTTGGTGCCATTAAGCTTATTTTTCTTGGCTATGGTTTCATGTCCATTTGCAAATTATTTGGGGCAGATGCTGCTGTGGTGGAGAGAAGAGGTGAGAGACAGTGTCCATTGACAGAAAATTGTTGAACTTGGAGGGGGCCTTTTCGGGTTTGGAGTCTGTGAGATGTTCAGAGACCTCCTGCCAAAACATACTATGAACAAACCCAATCCTGGGTAACATTTCAGGTTGTTTCAAGTTGGGCATTGTGATATGTGCTTTGCATATATTTTGCTTACTCATTATATCCAATAACATTAAAAAGGAAGGTTACCTATCTTAAAGATGGGGAAAGCATCCCAGGAGACTCCCCTTCTTTGCTGAAGCATGGCATAGAGAGATCATTCTTCGAGTGGGCACGCCTGGGTCGCTTTCCCTGGGAGCTGTGCTTTGTTTGGGATAAAGAGAAGTGAGGTTGGAAGGATTGCTTTCTGGTTGGTGTGTGTGGCGTGGCCTTTCCTCCATGCTGGTTGTCTCGCCCAGCTCTTGGATTTGGTTGCCAGTGCTGAGTATTCTGTTACTAAGAGCCAAAGGGGTAGGACAGACAACAGCCTTTCCCACTGCGCTCAGAGATTCTGTTCTGACTTTTTTGTTTTGTTTTAATCACATATGATTCTTCTGTCTTACTTCATGCTTTCTTTATGCCCAGACACCATAAAGGGACCCAGAAACCTAGTAATATATAAGCAGCCATTTATCAGTTGGCCACAGTGCGCTCGCTGATGTTCAAAGAGTATGAGGAATGTCAGCTTTGCTTCCAAATCCTCATTAGCCCAAAACTACTGGATACCATCATTGCGTAAATGCTTTTACTCCCCAAATCAATCACCCTCCTTTCTTGTAGGTTCTTAGATGCAGATGACACATTCCAAGGAAGATCAGAGGAACTGCTCTGAGTGATGGAGGAGTAGGAGTCAGCATTTTATATAGCCCAGGTCATTCCTACTTAATAATTCAGATAGGCTCTTAACTGAGCATTCCCCATTGAAATATTTCCTCTGAGGTTAGGAAAAGAACCATCTTTCAGGCCATGTGACAGTGTTTTCCTTTGGAATACCTTGAAATGATTCAGTCTGTCTGTCAGGAATTCAAGGTTGTCTATAGCTGTCTACTAGTACATTTAGCTGTTCGTGATTTGTCCAGAATTAGAATTGGTGATCTTTCTGATTATTGATTTCCCTCCCTCACTGTGTAAACATGGGAGAGTATGAAATAATCTTGGTAGTAAAATGTAGCTTGTATGTTTACAAATAATAAAGATACTACATTTGCTATTGATCTTCCAGCCCATAGTAATAGCAATGTGGAAATACACAGGACTTGCAAGAGGCAATAAAAAAAAAAAAGAAAAGAAAAGAAATAAAACGACTCTTTATGTCCAAATGAGGGTCCACAATAAATTAAAGAGTGTTTTGTCGATGATCTGAATAGCCCGTTCCATGCATGATCTGTGCTAGTTTCAAGTGTCAGTGGATGGGTCTATGTTGTTCTCTAGCTACGGAGTCATAATGAAATGATTTGGGGGCAGACAGAAAAGAGTTCTTAGTGCCAGCAGCCGAGAGGCTCCTAAATTGATGCGTTAAACAGGACAGGATGTAACAGAGGGAGAGATGCTTGCTGTCTACCTACAATGGCTGCATCCTCAGTAAGAACGTGTCCCGCCCTTGGCTGCAAAGACCCAGCAGAACCTTCCATCTTTGAGGCCTGGTGCCCCTTTGTGCCCTGCCATCTTACAACAATAAAATGACTTCAGCGATGCGGTCTCATTTCAGGAAATGTTTAATGAGTCTCCGGAAAACTATAAATAAATCTTATGTCACAGTTACACCGACGAACAAGTGCACCTTGAGGCCTCGGATGTTAGACTGTCCTAGCGTGTTCATGATGAGCAGTTTCTTCAAGGATGCATGCTTGATGCTTTATTGTAATTTATTGTATTCTGGGCTTTAAATTGTCCTGTCTAAATGCAGAAAGGCAAGGAGCAGCCATGTCACCGAATGTGACTGGTGGGAGGTTGTCATTTTAACGATGCCATCATAGGACTGAAGGAGACTTCCCAGGTTGCTCACCCTGTCACAGGCTCTATGCAGTCCTAACTCACCTTGAGCAGAGGAGCGGGGACAGAGCCTTAGTACAGGTGCTTAAAGAAGCATGCTTCAGAATGCCACCCCATTCCGTAACACTTGACTCAGCTAAGGAGAAGGGAAAGAAATCCTTTTCACAGATCAAGTTCTTGGTTTCTCATGGCAGCACTGTTTTATTTTTAACTTGGATGATTGAAAAATCTTCTTAGGTGCTTGGAGTTTATCTTCCTTGTATATACGTGAACTTGAGAGAGGAAGGGGGTTAGAATGACATTAATATAGAATATGCTTCTTAAGTCAGGCTATATGGTCATAGTTTATTACTAGAAGAGTATTATTTTGTTTATGTTCCTTTGTTCATGTACTTCTCTTTTTCTGAAAAAACAAATAAAAATAAATTTTAAAAATTGCCATATTCTGGTTTTGTTGTTGTTGTTGTTGTTGTTTTTAATTAAATTTACTGACTTGATTTCAGAAAAATAGCTTCTGGGCTAAAGTAGCCATCTAACAGAATAATGTCCTTCAGATAAAATTCTTATTTAATTTTATGTAATTTTGTTATCTGTCTC
The DNA here is from genome assembly GCF_964339955.1 of Pipistrellus hanaki. Taxonomy (NCBI): domain Eukaryota; kingdom Metazoa; phylum Chordata; class Mammalia; order Chiroptera; family Vespertilionidae; genus Pipistrellus; species Pipistrellus hanaki. The sequence goes on from NC_140515.1 coordinate 12,298,231, forward strand.
TTCTCTCTTCTTTGAATAAAACCTCATCCCTTTCAATAGCTGTCCTATTTGTTAGAAGTTGGCTAAGTTGGATGTAAAAAATAAATAAAATCAAATAAAAGGTGTGCCTTAAAAATTGTATCCAGCAGGTGAGGGACAGTGAATGGTGGGTGTGCCGTATACAAACACGGGCACACAGTTGCCCGGGCTGCCGTGGCTGCCTGAGCTGTCCGTGGCCACATGTGCGGCCTGTCATTCACAGACCTGCCTGCCAGGTGTGTTCTCCACTCCCTCTCTCCCGTGGGCACTCGGGCCACCTCCCGGCAAACACTGACTTCCAGACAATCCCCTGGTGAGCCAGCTGAGGAAGGAGGGACTTCCTTAGCTGAACACCATGCACTGCCATTCAAAACAGACAAAGCAGCAAGCCTTGGACATTTTGGGAAAAGGGCAAGGTAGTATGACCAGAAGGAGCAGGAGGGTTGAAAGCATTTTCAAGTATTTGGCTGCTATTCTTTTGGTAGCTCTTTGAAATCTCAGGCAGTAATACCATGCTATTGGAATTTAGGCTTTTTTTTTTTTTTTTTTTTTAAATCCTCACCCTAGGATATGTTCATTGATTTTACAGAGAGAGGAAGGAAGAGTGAGAGAGAAACAGTGATGAGAATGAGAAACATTGATTGGTTGCCTCTTGTACACACCCCAAGGTACATGCCCTGATCAGGAATTGAACCTGCACCCTTTTGGTGTACGGAACAATGCTCCAAGCAACGGAGCCATTGGGCCAGTGCTGCTGGCGTACTTTCTTAATGAGGTTCTCTCTCTGGAATTGCTACACTGGTGTAAGCTGTGCTTTTGGTAAGCTGTACAAGCTTGTTTATCTCTAGGATGAAAGATAACTCCTTTGAGAAAATTAGATACATTTTTTTTTTTTTTTTTTTTTTTTAGCAGTTTGATTCAAATTTTGCTGAATTTTCTTTATTTTATTTTTGGTTGGCAAGATAAGTATAATTCTTCTTTGCTTTATTGGTGGCCCAATCCTTTGGTATAGTAAGCCTTTATGTACTTTCACTTCTAAGCCCCTCTCTGTTCCCATCTTTACCATTTAAAGATACAAGGAACAGGATACTTTGGAAAGTCTTCCCTCCTTTACTAGTCACAATTAATTGAAATGTACTCACTTCTCAGATGAAAGAAGATTTACAGTTGACTTACTATGGATTGCAGACATCAATTAAAACATGGATGAATTCTGACTGCCATATGTTGTATTGTGGACAATGCCCTGCCCTGACCACATTATAAGATTTATAAGCAGTTGGAAAGCTCATTGGCCTAGGCACTAGGTGTGTGGTGCTAAGCAGGGGTCTTCAAACTACGGCCCGCGGGCCACATGCAGCCCCCAGGGGAGTCTGATCCTGCCCGCCAGGTTTTTTGGGCAGTGAGCGCAGCCAAGGTGTTACAGTAGGAATTAGTAGTTCATATAGTCCGGCCCTCCAGCTCTCTGAGGGACCGTGATCTGGCCCCCACTTTAAAAAATTTGAGGACCCCTGTGCTAATGGATGATGATACTCTGTTCTTAAAACCTTTCCATGGCTCTCCATTGATTTCGGAATGAAGGTCAACATCCTTAACCTGGTTCTGAATGACCTGGCCTCTTGCTGTTTGCTGCCTAACAAGTCCACCAAAGCTCAGCGGCTTACGAAAACAAAAACTCCAACATTTGTTATTTCTCATGATTACTTGGGTTGGCCAGATAGTTCCTGGGCTTGTTTCACTGGGGCTGACTCATCTTTTATGTTTAACAGGAAAGGTGATTGTGGTAGAAGGTCAAGGTGGTTTCCCTCAGTCTGGCCTCCAGTCCTTGCTGTCCTGCGCTTCTTGTCAACATGTTCTCTTCACCTCCATGAGGCTAGACTGGCTTCCTTACTTGTGGTGTCAGGGCAGCGTTTCAAAATTGTGAAGTTCTGTAGAAGCAAGGTCCCTGGAAGCCCATCCTGTAGCGGTCGGTCACACAGTGTCACCCTCTCCACATTCTATTGGTCAAAGCAAGTCCTAATCCCACCTCTTCCCCCACTCTCCTGCCATCAGCCAAAATTTAAATGGTGAAAAAACAGACTCCACCTCTTGATGGGATTTGCTGCAGAGAATTCTGTCTGCCAAAAACGTTTCTTTACTCTTTCCATTGTCCCCTTTCACTTTACAGCCTAACCACAAAGCTCTCCATTCCTTACACGCATCTTGTTCTCCAGCTTTTGTCCTGAGAACACGTACTTCTCTCTACTTGGAATATGTTCTTGCCTCTTCTTCCAGCTAACTGCTACATGTACTAGCGATTTCTTTCTTTTCTTTCCCCCACCCCCCCAATATATTTTATTGATTTTGTACAGAGAGGAAGGGAGAGCGATAGAGAGACAGAAATGTCGATGAGAGAGAATCATCGATCAGCTGCCTCTTGCATGCCCCCTACTGGGGATATGCCCACAACCAAGGTACATGCCCTTGATCGGAATCGAACCCAGGACCCTTCAGTCCACAGGCCGACCCTCTATCCATTGAGCCAAACCGGTTTCAGCCGTACTAGCGATTTCAGCGTCATTGGCATTCAGTAAGGGTGCTCTTGCTGGCCAATACCCTAAGCCCTCCTCTGTGATTTAATGATTGCCTTTGCTTTCCCTGCCATAGTATCACTCATCACTCCTTCATCAGAACTTCTGAAACTGTAGGAGGCAGGACTGGTGTCTGTCTATGTGTCCAGTGATGGGCCTTCAGTGGTGGTGTTAAAGAAGCACTTGTGCGATGCAGATCAGATTGGTGCAGACTCAGTACTGGCGTATGCTCACAAGATGATTTTGATGTTCCCTTTTGGAATGTTGTCCTCACTCTTCCACTCTTCCCCCTTTTAATCCTCCTGCTCAGCCAAGCAGTCTGGCTTCAAAGAAACAGCCCAGTAGAATAGGGTCCTAATGATTCCCGTAGTTTGGAAGACTTTTTCTTAGATTTGCTGAGCCATTAGAACTGTTAAATCACTTGTTAACATCAAGTGGTTTTTAGGAGAAGTCTTACCTGTAGTCTATAAAATAGTTGGTTACAGGTGCTAACTTAAGAAAAACTTTCCCTAGCTCACCCACCCTCTTATTTCTTTCTTTTCTGAGCCTATATTGCAGTTAGAATCAATTTGTCACCCTAATTGCTCTCTAATTATTTCATGTGCAAGTGTCAGCTTCTCACTTAGGTTCAACTTTGTGAAGGAACAGGAACGTGTTTTATACCCCATTTATTCCCTTCTTCCCAGTGCAGGCTACCATAAATAATAAACACTGGCTCATCCAAGATGTCTTTCTCTCTTTTTACTCCAAACAAGTTTACATAAAACTTAAGTGTTTTAAGTCTCAGAGAGTCTGTGTGCTAATCTAGTTGGTTGTGGTAGCCAGACTTTTGAGAGCTCCCTGCTGCCCCAAACAATTCTGTTTTTGTATTCATGCCTTGTGTGATCTTCCACATTGAAGATCACCAACTTTAAAAAAAAAAAAAATATCTGTTTTTATTGATTTTAGAGAGAGAAGAAGGGAGAAGGATAGAGAAATAGAAACACTGATGAGAGAGACACATCTATCGGCTGCCACCTGAATGTCCCCCTACTGGCGATTGACTCGTGAAACCTGGGCATGGGCCTACATCAGAAATCGAACAGGGTACCTCTTGGATCATGGCTAAACACTCAGCCACCGAGCAATGCCAGCCAGGTGATTTAAAAATATATATGTTTGTATTGATTTCAGAAAGGAAGGGAGAGGGAGAGAGAGAGAGAGCAATATCAATGATGAAAGAGAATTGATCGGCTGCCTCCTGCATGTATCCCACTTGACTTTTTCTTTGAATACATTGAAAGGCATCAGTGATAACTTCTTACATACCCCTTTCTACCCCCGCCGGCTCCCCCAACCCCCATCTGTGTATTCCTGAAAACTCATGCAGACTAAATCTTCATTTCCAAGGACCTTTTGAAGAACAAAAATGATTTCACTGTTTTGCCTGAGGCTGGAATAAGAACCATAGTTTTCCTTAGGTAACAGCTCCTACCGTCCTTGCATTTTTACTTGAAAGCTAGATTTTTCAAAGGAGAAACTGCACTTTTCACATTTAAAAGAAGACATTGACCCATTTTTCTCTAGAGTTTAGAACCCTGGGGATTAGACCTAATGTGGTTTGATGGGTCTAGCAGAATTTTGGAGTCTTGAGGTGGAAGGAAGCTGTTGAACAGCCACATATGCAGAGTGCTTGCCGCAAGGATTAACCTGTGCTCCGTAAACTGATGCCCTCTAAATGTCTCTCTCACTTGTCAATTTGACCTTAAATTGCTGTTGCCCCTAATTCTGTTCTCAGTTGTGGCCCCGTGTACTGGTTAATGGTTAACAATGTGCCCTGGGCAGGGAGAGCTGATTTGTAGTTTGCCCATTTCCATTGTGTAAACACTCCCTCCAAGGCCAGTATGAAGTGACTAATGTGCAGGCGCTGAACACAGAGCTGGGAAGAGCTGCATAGGATTGGCTCTGTGGTGTTAATCCAGGCGGCTCCTGCCACCACTGAGTTCCACACATAGTAAGGAGTCAGGACTGATAAGATAGTGACTGTAAATGAGGGTGGATAATGGGTCATTGGGGTTAGGCATTTTAAAAGCTCTTTTACACATGTTATTTAAGGAGCACAGTCTGAAATAAGCGCTGTGTCTCACACCATGTTAATAAGGCCTTTATTTCCATATACTTGGGTTCTCCTTCTCTTTGGACATCTCGGGGAGATCTGAGGTTACCCAAAACCTGAGTGGAGTTGCTTCCAAGTGGCGGATCTGAGATCCAAACGGGTCTTTCTGATGTTAGGGCAGCATTTGTAATCCCCGTAAGGCACAGAGAATTATTCGGATGTTTAAAGGTTGATGGCATTTTCCCTAAGCTTTCTCTCTTCCAGCTGTAAATATCCACAACTCTTAGGAAATAATTCATTACTTTATTCAGGTGAGTGTTATGTGTCAGGCATTGTTCTCCTCATTGTGCATCAGGGAACAAAACAGTAAAATATTCTCATCCTAGTGGGGGGAGAAAGACAACAGATTCATGTAAAAGCAATTAATGTTGCATGTTAGGATGTGAACATTTTTTAAACAAGGTGGTACCACCGCCTGGGATCACTTACTTCTCAGACCTCCGGCCTTTGCCCATTGCCTCCCGGAGAGGGACCTGCTGTGTGAAGCAGTTGTGTTTCCTGAGCACCAGGTGTGGCCTGCCTGGCCCACTGCAGACCCGGCTCCCTTCCTTCCCTGGATTTGTCCTTCCTGGGTTAGGAACACAGCTCAGAGGCCCTCCCTGTCCTCGGACCCATGTCCTATCCGGGCTGGTGTGGATCTGTGGTCAGTCCACACCACCCGTCCTTTCCCCAGGGACACCTGCCAGCCAGGCCTGGTTTTCCTCCGCAGCTCATTTCACCATTGATCGAGGGACCTAGAAGCAGTCCTTCAGATTTACCTTTGTGGTTTCTCATAATGTACAAAACCTGCAGGGACAACTTGATTTATGGGCAAATAAATCTACATTTGCCATCTCTGCTCCTTAATGCTTCTTAAAGCAGTGTTTTCTAAAGTGTGGGACTACCGACGGTACTTGGCGATTGGCAGACATGCCGTCGAATCTGGCAGCCGCTCCCCGTGTATGTCACCCTCCTGGAGTGATGATGTCGAGGCCTTATGGGTGCCAGAGGTTCTTACTGTCTTTCGGCCTTGCTGACCCTCCTGCTCCGCAGAGAGAAGCAGTGAGAGGGAGAGAACCAGGTGTGGACCCTCTGCAAATGACAGTTTTTAGCTAGAAATTTAATAACATTCTTTTACTTAAGATGTATTTCTTTTTAGGGCTACCTTCTAGTCAGAATAGATGATACTGATTTTTTGTCTCACAGCAATGAAATAAATTTAAATTTATTCAGGTTAGAAATGAGTTCATTTAAACATGTGAATAAATAACAGGTGTTTTCAAGTATGACACGTATCAGGTTGGCTCTTCAGTGGCTGAAGTTTGGTTAATATTTGTCTAGATAATGCTGCAGGGTCATAAGCAGACATAAATTCTTTTAATAGACTAGGCTGTAAAATAAGTAACAACATTTTAAAACATAAAAATACCTCACCATAATCATGCATGTGAATAGCGGTTAAGAGCATAAACTTTGGACCCAATCTCTCTCTCTCTTTTTTAAATATATTTAATTGATTTTTTTTTACAGAGAGGAAGAGAGAGATAGAGAGTTAGAAACATCGATGAGAGAGAATCATCGATCAGCGGCCTCTTGCACGCCCCCTACTGGGATGTGCCCGCAACCAAGGTACATGCCCTTTACCAGAATTGAACCTGGGACCTTTCAGTCCACAGGCTGAAGCTCTATCCATTGAGCCAAACCGGTTTTGGCTGGACCCAAACTCTTGATGTGAATCCCTCTTTACTAGTTGAATGAGGTAAGGTACTTAATGCTTGGTGTCTGGGTTTCCTCATCTGAAAAATGGGGATATAAGTATTTACCTTAAAGGCTAAGGATTGAATGAGTCAATGCATTAAGGATAGTTACAGCTATGTAAGTGTGAGCTCATTATTATCTTATTATTATATTATTTTAAGAGGATTAGGTTCTTCATTTTTACCATTTTAACCATGTCCCAATTGTTAAAGGAGTATCAGTTAGTGTTCTAGGTCATGTAACTTGAAAAAGGAAGGAACCACGTTGTGTTAATCCTGAACAAAGTCCCCATTGTTCTCCCGGATTTGCATTGGGGAATTGTTTTCAGGGGCCCTGGCTTGTTTATAATGGCTCCTGTTGGGAAAAGGTGGACTTTTTACACCAAGTGTGGGTGTGGTGCCCGTTATTGTCATTTCATTTAACCTTCCAGCCAATTTCTTACGCATAAATAAACATAAAACAACACCTGGACTGAGGCCTTTTATTGTGCTGGGATAAAATTTTACAAAAATATCAAGGGTGATCCCATCGCTGAGGAGCTGCAGAGCTGAAGGCGGCTTTCATATGGACCTGCTTTTTCTGGGGTGGCATGGCCTGCCTTGAGCTGGGCAGGACCTGAGCTCCCAGCGACAGGAAGTGTTTTGGGGGGCGGGGAAAGGATGGGGTGGGATGGTGGGCGGGATTAGGAAAGACTGGAATACAGAGAGCTCAATAGTTTATCTATTTGCATGTCTTCTCAAAGGATTTTATATATGAAAATTCATCATGATGCCCTAAGTGGAAAATAATAAGATAACTTTTACTTAGCACTTCCTACGTGCTGGGCATGGTTCTAAGCACTTGACAGTATTAACTCATAAATCCTCACAGTGAGGTGGGCACGTCTGTTTATTGTCGTCTGAGGAACAGAGGCATGGAGTGTAGGATGTGGGCTTTTTTTTTTTTTTAATTCTTTTAAAAAAAATATATTTTATTGATCTTTTACAGAAAGGAAGGGAGAGAGATAGAGAGCTAGAAATGTCGATGAGAGAGAAACATCTACTAGCTGCCTCCTGCACACCCCCTACCGGGGATGTTCCCGCAACCATTGTACATGCCCTTGACCAGAATCGAACCTGGGACCTTTCAGTCCGCAGACTGACGCTATACCACTGAGCCAAACCGGTTTCAGTGGATGTGGGCTTCTTGAGCTTATCAGATCAGAGACAGGCTGTGTCAGATGGGTCTTGTGAGATTGGAGCCCAGCAAACTGGCTCTGATGGTCCAGCAAACTGGCCTCACTTTGACCTTGTGTTACTAGGCCTCCTGGCTTCTGCCAGGAAATGATAGCTTCTCTTAGAATCCCCACACTGTATAGATTTGTCTCCCAGTGATATTCTTGCTTGATCTGATGCTAGAAATTCCTGAAGCCGGACTCATATATCTTCAAGTGACAGGCTTAATTTTTCAACTTTACAATCTCCTGGATGGGGAGAACAGACCCAACCCTTTGTCATTTGAGAACTTCAGTAGCACCTCTTGAAGGTGAGAACTTGGTATGTGGAAAGGGAAAACAGGTTTGAATAGGGCTGGTGGTTCTACTTTAGTTAATTGAAAGAGCATTTGATTAATGAACCATTTACATTTTTCTAAAGTTAAAAGAATGAAAAAAGTGACAGATTGTATAAGGTTTTAAATGCACTTTTTCAGGAGTCAAAATGAGATTTTTACAGATGGTGTTAGCTTCATCTGTTTATACATTTCTTTGAATTATACAAGTGATGAAATGATGTTGGGTAAGTTAAGTCACTCCTCTGCTCCCCTCCACCGCTGAGTTGAATATAAAAATCTCTTCGATTACTTCCTACTACTCAATATAAAATCCAAATTCACTGATGCTTTCTGCAATATCTGATCCCCGCCCCTATGGCTTCGGGGCTGACACTAGCTCAGACTGCTTCTTTGTGGTAATGAGGAAATAACATTCTCTGTCAGACTGTACACATGGAGAGGGCTGCACGTTAGCCCACATGTTCCTGGCTGGGTGCCCGTGTGCAGCACAGCCTGACCAGCCTCATCTCATAGCCCTCACAACGTTCTCCAAGTCCCTGGTCATTCTCATCTCACTTGAAATGACTTGTTGAATGTCGCTCATTCTTGCTGGGGGGTAAATGCCCTAAGGAATGGTCCTATGTTTGTCATCTGTACCACTGTATCTCCAAGAGCAGGCACAGTACCAGGCACCTAGTAGGTTCTTTATCATGTTTATTGTTTATGATGTGTATTGCATGCAGGCTTGACAGTTGTATGCATGGGTGGGTGGATAGATACGATTGGAGTGGATGAACCAAGCATAGGTCTTGCAGTGAAGAATTAGAGATCCTTTGCCTGGGACATATGGATCTGGGATCTTAGAACCAAACTTGCACACTCGTTTGGAATAATCCAGTTTTGTCTAAGTGCTCTCAGGGAGGCTAGCTTTTGCAAATCTCTTCTGTTGTGAATCTCTCACATCCCACATAACCAGATGTTCCTGCTATGAAGGAAAAGCATGTTATATTTTACTGTTATGTGCAATGCCACCAGAGCTCATCAGAGACATTTGCAAACTGGGGTTATCTGACACTGACCTGGTGATCTTCTGACTTGTTGGTCCCTATACTGTCCCGCTGTTTATAGATTTTCTGACTCCTGAAAAAGTGCAGAAATGACAAAGAATCATCACATTCTCTTCCCTGGTGTTTTGATTTCCCAGGATTACCATAACAAAGTACCACAATCAGGGTGGCGTAAACCAACGGAAATTTATTTTCTCACAGTTCTGGAAGCTGCAAGACTGAGAGCAAGGTGTCGGCCGGGCCGCGTCCTCTCTGAAGGCTTGCAAAGAACCTTCTTGTCTCCTGGCTGCTGCTGGTTGCTGGCAGTCCTTGCGTTCCTTGGTTGGTAGCGTCATCATTCCAATTTCTGTCTCCCTCTGCACATGGTTATCTTCCCTCCAAGTCTCTGAGTTTCTCTTGTCTTACAAGGATAACAGTCATTGGATGTAGATCTGACCCTAATCCAGTTTGACTTCATCTTAACTAATAAATCTGCAAAGATCCTATTTTTAAATAAGGGTACCTGGGGTTCCAGGTGGACATGATTTTTAGGGGAAAGGGAACACTCACTGTTCAACTTAGTAGACCAGGTTTCAAACCTTCTTGGTGGCTCGTCCATGAGTTTAGGTCAAGGCTCTGTTGTTCTTTGTGTGACTGTTGAAAGATGAAATAGAGGGCCGGAGACCAGGAATAGGAAACAGGCTTTATTGATGGAGAAGACCCTGCTGGCTGCCTTCCAGAGGGGAAAGAGCACACGTGCTGGGTAAACACACCTTTTGAGGGGAGGAAAAGGAAGGGACGTGGCTTAGAACACTCAGCACATGCTGATTAGTGGTTTCATGTAAAGCAGGGGTCTTCAAACTACGGCCCGCGGGCCACATGCGGCCCCCAGAGGAGTCTGATCCGGCCCGCCAGGTTTTTTGGGCAGTGAGCGCAGCCGAGGTGTTACAGTAGGAATTAGTAGTTCATATAGTCCGGCCCTCCAGCTCTCTGAGGGACCGTGATCTGGCCCCCACTTTAAAAAGTTTGAGGACCCCTGATGTAAAGCATATGATTAGGGACCTAGGGATTTAGGAATTGGGGGCTTAGGGTATTTGGCAGGTGCTAATTGGTGGGTCAGTGTACAGGCCATATAAGGTGCCTGGTTAGGTGCTCAGGAATGTTCGGACTGCAGGTGGAGTTTATGTCATTTTCCGTCCATTAGTTGGGGGAAAAGAGGATCTATCAACTGTATATGTGATGTCTTCTCTTATAGTCTGTTTCTGTAAAAGAGTGCTAGTAATATTACCTATATGATGGAAGTGTTTTCTTGTTTTGTTTTGTTTTGTTGTTGTTGTTGTTTTAAATTGAATTTTAGAGAGGAAGGGAGAGAGAGAAACATTGATGTGAGAGAGAAACATCTGATTGGTTGACTGACCCTGACTGGGAATCGAACCTGTAACCTTTTGATGTATAGGATGATGCTCCAACCAACTGAGCCACCCAGGCAGGAGGAGGTTTTGAGAATTAAATGAGGTGATGCAGACAACCATGTAAACATGGCCAGTACCTGTGGAAAGCATTGAATCTATTCTTGTTATTATTCCTTTTCTTTATTGGAATCTGAACCTACAGGTATTTTCTGAGTTTCTTTTTACTGATTTTTCAAGTCAAGTCTTGTTTTCATTTCTGCTCTTTTCACTTTTATTAGTAGGTTATAGCCAATTGTCAATCATTTTTGACTGATTCTTCTTGGATTGATTGGATGGTTTGATCATTCCTTGAGGAACATTACAAGAGAGTTAAGAGCTCTGTGTTGATTGGAGATTATTCTAATATGCTGGTAAAATTTTAAAGAAAATTGCAGGTCAGTGCTAAAATACAGGCTGATTTAGGAAATTGTCTTTTCAAATCAATTTTTGTCTGATTTTGCATTGGCTTGAGAAAGGGGTCATGTGGCTGGGTTTTTCCAATTTGCCAAAACCATATTAAGTAATTCTGCTGTGGGTCAAAATAGTAATAAAAGCCAAAGAAATGTGTTTGCATTTTCTGTGCAGTTATAATTTTGCAGTGGAGTAGAGTAAAAGTGTAAATAAAAATGCAGACGAATTCCATTTTGTACTTTGTATAATATAAATTAAAGCATGTATTATGGGGTGATAATTCAATTTAACATTAATTTTTGTGTGTTTTTCCCCCCACCCCCCGAAATGTGAAATTGAATAAATGTTGTTAAGAATCTCTTTAAGAGGCAAAACGGACTAAAATTAATTATACTGTATTGTTTTAAAAATATTTTTAACTCCCAGGAGAGAATGATGTTTCAGATTAGAAATTCATGTGGTGTTTATGTGTGACTAACAGAATGTGATTGAAGATGTAACATGACTTGTGATGATTATGGTTCAAACTCAGAAGAAGTAAAACCCCTTCTCGATTATTACTCTGTCTTTAAAGACTATCACAGAGGTCTTAGAGAACTTAGGGGCACAGTCTGAAGTGTTGAGTTAGCAGAAAAGAATACAGCAAAATGGAGTTGAGTAGGGGACTGACGTTAAGTGAATGCAGCTCTATTAAGTGTAAAAGGAGTTCCTTTTGTTCTAGTGGCCCTAAGGGATGTAAACAGAATTATGGGGCGTAATGGTGACATGCAAAGCTCTCTAAAATGAGAGGTAGTGCCCTAGACATGTAGCTCCTTCCCTGACAACTGAGCTTGCCAAGCCCAGGCTGGGTTATGCCAAGCAGAAGTTCAGAGGGGACTCAGAGATTGGATGAGAAGTTGGGACAGGTGACCACAGAGATCTGAGTTTCCAAGATGATATCCAATGGGATAGAGCGAAGACAGTTAAAAGAGGCACGCTGATTGAAGGCCCAGGGTATTTGGCTAAGAAGTAGAGTTTTGATATTCAGAGCTGTAGCTGGGTATGACGGAGGAGACCAAGAGTATGGGGAAAATTATTGAATGGTCACTGTTAACAAAGACACAGATGGGAGAAAATTGCATTTTTTTTTTTTTTTTTTTTTTTTTATAACTTGGCACAATGAGAGAGAAAAACATGGAAGGCGAAGAGAAAGAGAGGGAGAGAGAGAATGAATGAATGAGAATATGTACATGTTACCTCCTACATGCCTTCCATTTTGAGCGTTAAGAAATGGAAAACCAAGTTTGCTTACATATATAATTTCAAAATGAGAAGTCAGCATTTTATCTCCTGGGACAAAAAAACCAAACACACACACACAAAAAACCCTTCCTTAAATTAACTGAAATTAATTCACTTTTCTCCAAAGGAAAAGCTGATGAAAAGCAAGGGTCATGAAAACTGATAGCTTTCCCAATCAATGTTCATCGTATTTCTTGGTTTCCTGTGCAGTGAAGAGCCTCAGTAGATACTCTAATGCCTGCCAGAATGACAGGGTACTCAAATTTTATGCCCTTTAAGCTAGTTTTCATTGTGTTCTGTTTTATGTTTTTTTTTGGGGGGGAAATGAGGAGCATTATCCTTCCTTAAAAACAGATCTCCCTGTGATACAATTTAATATTTCAACACCTTTTATATGCATTCTCCTTACCTTACATTTGTTTGTAGGAGGGACAATTTGAAGAGGAGAATAATATGTTAAATATTCTGATTTTAAGCAATTAAGTTTAAACTGACCTGTTGAGCCACTAAGTTTCTTGGTGAAAACAGCTCACTTGTAGCCAAAGAGATTAGTTTCAGGATGTTGGGGAGCTGGCTGTTTTATAGGTCCTCACAGGGAGCAATGTGCAGGCGAAGGCTTTCAGCCCCAGGTTTTAATCAAGATAAGCAAAAGTGAAGAGTGCAGACATTGACTTGGGTGGTGAATGCACAATGTGATACAGCACAATATAATACACAGGTGATGCATTGTAGAATTGTACACCTGAAACCTATGTAATTTCATTAACCAATAATCACTCCAATAAATTCAATTTAAAAAGAAGGATACAGAAAGTTAACCTGATGTAATCATTTAAGTTCCCATTTACATTGCAGGAGTCTTTCTGGGCATTTACTAAAAATGCTTAAGTGCAGGAATTTACTTGTAATGATTCTGGTGTTGTCAGTGTTCTGGATTTGGCCATTCTAATGGATGTATAGTGTCATCTCATTGTGTGGCTTTTTCTTTTTAAAACTGAAAGGTGACAATATTGCAGAAAAATAGGGAGAAAAAAAAAAGCAAAACCTCTAGTCCTAGATAATTCCTCATTCTTCGAGTTAGTGGTCTGATGTATATCTTTCTAGGCATTTTTCTATTTATGTACAAAAAAGAAATATCTTTGGATAAGTTTATGAAATAAAAACAGGTTAATAACACTCTTGACATTAGTGATTTGAAATGTAAGAAAACACTCGTCAGTCCAGATAAAAGTTTTAAAGTCAAAGGTAAAATTGCAGTACCATTGATATGGAATGGTAACATATACATAATTTTGCATCTAGCTTTTGTTACCCACTGACAGGATATTTTGATTCAACGTAAATCAACACTTGATTTGCTGAGCTCCGAGGCTCTTGCGTCAAGGTTGCTTAATTATTTTTAGAATCGAGGAAACACAAGTGAACGGGGCTGTCCATAGGGAGGAAAGGCAGGAAGCAGAACCACCATTAGTTACCTGATCGTCATCACTTTACCAAGCAGTTTTCAGGAAAGCATATGGAATATGGCTCTGGCTGGAGCTACGTGCCGCTTGAAGGATACACGTGGGTAACCCACCGGGGTGATTCACGGCCGGTTCAGCTGTAAACTTCTCTCTTAATTAGGTAGGAAGCACCTGTGTGTTCTTACTTCATCACTTTTTTTTTCCCTTGCCAATCCAGTTTCTTCAGGGATTAAAAAATAAAAAAAGACCCAACAAAGTTGGAATTTAAATTTTCTGTATCTTAAAAAGGTGATCTGCTGGGAGATGAGGTGAGAGTTAACAGGTGGGACTTACGGAGGGCAAACATCTGTACACATTGTGAGGTGTTTGGCAGGGAGCTATGCCTGAGCATCCTGTGTGTTTGGATTTCCACCTTTACAAAAATATGTTTTTATTGATATCAGAGAGGAAGGAAGAGGGAGGGAGAGATAGAAACATCCATGATGAGAGAGAATCATCCTGCACGCCCCCTGCTGGAAGCCTGCAACCCAGGCACTTGCCCTGACTGGAAGTTGAACCTGACCTCCTGGTTTATGGGTCGATGCTCAACCATTGAGCCACTATGGCCAGGCTGGAATTTCACTTTTGATTTGAGTATTTATTTTATGGAATTAATGCTAAATGTTTATAAGCTGTTTTTCAAATTTGAATGGCACCAGTGGTTTTTTGTTTTGTTTTGTTTTGTTTTAAGTTTATTTAATTTATTTTTATCTCCTTAGGGCTCTGAGCATGTCTATGAGATGACACCAGCATCTTTTCATGACTTGTGGAAAGTGGCTGGGATTAGGAGCTCTTCCCAAGGGAGTGATCAGCATCATTTACCTAATAGTTTGCCTGTGAAATTCTCCCTGCCCTCACCTGAATTGTTTTAAATATCTCTTTTAATAGTAACTGAGATCCTCCTTGTGAAAACAACGACTAACTGCTATTTCATGGCGTGCCCTCTCTATGCTGAATGTGACAAATGCATCCCTTCACTACTTCCCAGAGGGCCTGGCTGTTGTTAGTATTTTCATTTTCAGATGAAGAGATGGAGGCTCGGGGCGGTGCCACGCCTGGCCCAGCGTCACTGAGCAGCACTTGGTTATGCAGTGTTGAAAGCCCATGATGTTTGTGCATACACCTTGCAGAGATTCACCCACTCTGAGCACATTTACCTTACATATCTGGGCTCACTCACTCTTTACAGCTTGGCGATTTGTAAGTTTACTGTGCTCATCAGGCATTGGTAGAAAAGTAGGTTCAAATCCTGCTAAGGAAGGTGGCTCTCCCAGAGGCTCAGACCGGCCTCCTGTGGGCAGAATCTGGACGGCACTGTCTGGTTTTTGTTGTGTTGGTGGTGGGGTGCGGAGGGAAGCACCGTGTTTTAATTGAACTGAGCATGAATGCCTCCAGGCTTGGCTTGTTACTCTCTAGCTCCCCTTTAGTCCCCATAAGCCCCCGTTTTCCTAGGCCCTACCTGCTTCACTTACTAAGTTTATCTGCGTGGCCCCTGAATTTGTGGTGGCAGAAACCATTACACCAGGAAGTATGCCAGCGAGGAGACGGTTTACAGTGGTGCCTCGCATAACGAACGCCTTGCACAGCGAACTTTGGACAGGTTTTTCATGAAACCATCGGCCAAAAAGCAGAAAATGGATGAAGATGTGCAAGATTCGGTAGACTCTACTTAGTCTGTCTTAAAATTAAAAAAATGTGTGTTTTTTTTAAAAAAAATTATGTTTTTAGATGTATCTAAATAAAAATAATAACAAAAAATTTATCTTTTTTTATGTCATCTTAGCATATTTTATGCTACAGAACGAATTATTTTTTTTAACATGTATTGTTATGGGAAAACGCGTTTCACATAACGAACTTTTCACATAACAAACTTGCTCCTGGAACGAATTAAGTTCGTTGTGTGAGGCACCACTGTATTTGTTGCTTGAGATTAACATGAACATCCATTTTTTGTGCTCTGAAGTAAACATTGCTGGTATAGCCTTACTCATTAGAAAACAACGGGCTGACTTTATTACCAATTCACTTTTAACATTTTTCACAGAGGCCCTCTGTTGGGAGAATTTCCTGCCTTCTTTAAGTTTGTGGAATGTCTGTCTGCAGACCCGTGGATAGATTCATATGGTGCCTGCCCTGAAGGCTGATGTTTGGTCCAGTCTAATAATATGCCCTGAGGTGATGTTTACCATCGGGCTGAATCTATTGAAGGAAAAAATGGAAGCAAGTTAGTTGTTTGTTCATAAGCATTAGTAGAAAAAGGAGGATCTATGGTTCCCTTTTCTGTACCTTTCTCCTCTCTTCCTTGCTGACTGACTGCCCAGCTTAGATAAACTGCATTCTGGCCCCACGTGAGAGACTTCTGAATTGTCGAGATTACTCAAGGGCTTGAGCACTCTGAGGAGAGGTAGAGAAGCTGGGGCCTGAGTCAGTGGTAGAACTCCCCACACCACTGTGCTCGTTGCTTCTCTAAATGCGGTGTGTTCTGAAGGAATTTCTGTCCCATGTATTTTCATCTTTAAGTGTCTCCTGCCACATTTTTGGTGTGTTTCCCATGAAATAGGATGCTCTCTCAAATAAGTTTGGGAAGTACTTCTTATTCCAACGCCTATGTAGGGATTTCTGTGTAACAGTGACATTTACTGAGCAGTAATGTATGTAAGGGGCATGCTTTGTATTTCCTAGCATCGTGTTACTCACCTTGCTAGACCAGAGACCCCCTTTAGATCTGTGCTGCCTGTGCACCACCTCCCCACCTCCAAAATAGCCTGCCCCGAGGAGCTTTCTCCCGCACACGCTCTGAGGTCGCCTCTCCGTAGAAACTGCCCCAAAGCATGAAGCAATGGCTTGATATTTTGGCGGTGGGCATAATTCCAATTTCATTTCAATG
Organism: Pipistrellus hanaki; assembly: GCF_964339955.1. Taxonomy (NCBI): domain Eukaryota; kingdom Metazoa; phylum Chordata; class Mammalia; order Chiroptera; family Vespertilionidae; genus Pipistrellus; species Pipistrellus hanaki. The sequence goes on from NC_140515.1 coordinate 12,314,822, forward strand.
GAGTTATTTTGTGAAGTGCAAGTTTGTCAAATACGAACAACTTTAAAAAATTTTTGCAGCTAAGAAAGTAAAGGTTTATTTTGAAGGAGATTGAGTCACAGGTGAGCCCCTGCTCCAAACCTGGTCCCCGATGGCTTCCGGGGGCTGGGCCGTGCTGGGGAAAAACCATTAATCATGGTGGCTAAAGAAGTGGAGGCCGAGGGCTCTTCTGATTGGGTAGGCTGAGGTAGGAGGAGTTGGTCACCGTGTCAGTCCTGATGTCAGCCCGGGTTCTGCTTGGCTGTCATGGTGGATGGGTTTGCTTGGGCCCTCATGGTGTGTGAGTTCAGTGAATTAGGTTTTTCAGCTGCAGGTGCCCATTCCCCACACTAACTCAACTTGGTGTCTGACTTGAAAATACATTTATGTTACTTAATTTTTAAAAAACCCAAAGTCAGAATTTCTTATTTTTTTGGCACTTGTTTATGAGACAAAACAGGGAGCTTAACTAAAACCAGACGCTAGTTATTTTTAATCATATCCAAATCCACTTGTAGGTAGTTTTTTCCATCCTCACCGGGAAATATGTTTTTATTGATTTTAAAGATAGAGATAGAGATAGATGAGAGGGGAGAGAGAAGGGTGGGGGGAGAGAAACATTGATGTGAGAGAGACACATCAATCGGTTGCCTCCTATACTTGGGGATTGAACTTGTATCCTAGGTATATTCCCTGAGTGGGAATCGAGCCTGCAAACTTTTGGCATACAGGATGACACTCCAAGTGACTGAGCCACCAGCATGGGTGCAGGTGGCTTTTAGTCCCTGCTTGCTGGGCTCTCCCTGCCCTGGGCCTGCTGATGTCTGGCTGGCTCTGCCTTGGCCTTGTCAGGGCAGCTTACACCCCATCCCCCATGTCTGGGAACATGGTGTGCATAATTTAGGCAGCAGGACTTTTTTCTTTTTTTTAAGATGACAGTGTTTATTTTTGCTTTTGTTTAGCTGAAGTAATGGACTGTTCCATTTAACTATACATAGTTTTTAGACACCATTCACGGGCATTCAAATAGGCAGTTTTATAACCAGACCCAAGAGAAGATATGAGCTTGGCTATTAGTAGCCAGTTAACAAAACAAAAATTCCCAAGATACATTTATTTTCAGCTCCCCCACCCCTATCAAGTACTATCGTCATAGTAGTTGGAGTTTAGGCCCTTGAGGGCACACTTGGATTTAAATCCTGGTTTGTTCATTTAGTAGCTGTGTTTGCATGCCATTGGGTAAGTAATCTCATTTTTAGCCTTGGTGTGCTCATCTGTGAAATGGGATAACTCTACCTATCTTATGTGCCATTTTGCACAGAGTCTTACATATAGTAAGTACTTAGTATATGTTTTTTATCACCAGCAAATTCAGTGCTGGAAAGTCACAAGTTAGTGGGCTTATAAAACAAAAACTATGCTTTTGTATTTTATTTGGAAAAGCAAGGTAAATGAAAGTAAGAATACATGATCGGACTTATAAAAGTTTGAGAGAGAAGGTCTTGGTGTTGGAATAGTAGCTGTGAGGAGCTTGAACATGATCAGGGACTGGGATTTTGTACCAACGTACAAGAATGACCTTGGCAAGCATTGAGTTTAGATACTTTGATTGCAAGCAGCAGAAAATCTACCTGAATCTACTTTAAGGGGAAAAAAGTGTTAAAAACAAATAATAGGACAATGGAGTAGCTTACAGCACCGGAAGGACACCTGAAAAATGGGAACAGAAAGGTAGAGACTGGGCAGCTCCAGGCTCCTAGATGGAGGGAACTGATGAGTTGTCAAGCGCCCCCTGGAGGATGAACCGACCCCAGCCATTTTCAGCTTGAGATTCCAAATCCATGAACAGATGTCCAATTGCCCAGCCTGAGAAAAATGTCCGTGTAGAGCAGCTAGGCTGCTGGCCCCACTGAACCACAGCTAGTGGAGAATATATCCTTTCAACAAAATTTACTTTCTCTGCAGGAGAAGGGAGGTGGATGTAGGGTAGCGGAAGTCCACCATGTCTGAGGCCTTAGAGTAGAAGTTCATCCACGAAGTTGGGGAGATGATGGCACAGATGTTTCATTTGATTGAGACTTTTGTGTCGAGGGGGTTAGGAAGGCAGTTTGGGATTATGTCCTGGAGGTAACGGGAAGCCATTGTAGGATTTTGGTGGAAGGAGTTGAGGGTCATTTCCTGTTTTTATAGCAAGGTATTTTAAATACTTCTTTAATAAGCAGTACTCTTTTTGTTAGATAACTTTTCACTTTTCCTAGCTACCTGATATCTGTTTGTCCCCCATTATATTGGTTGTTGGTGACTTACCTATTCATTGTTTCTCATGGATTCCTTTTTAATGATGTTTGTTTCACTCTGGAATGTACAGTTGACAGATTTGTATATTGTCAGCACAGTATTTTTGTCATATTTTACAAATTTGTTTGGAAATAACTGGTATGTTCTTTTCATGGCAATAAACATCTCCTTCCAGCCTTGACATTCCAGTTCTGTCTCTTAACAAAGGCACTTCTTAAGTTTTTAGAGTGGTAGCCAAAACTGTTTTGAAGTGTCCTGTTGTTTCATATCATTATTCAATATAACTTTCTCCACATGCAGACCTGTGGCTAGGAGCTTGCATTGTGCAGGTGTTATCGGGTTTGCTTATCTTGTTTGGAGTCCCCAGGCCTCTGAAATAGAGCTGACAGAGCTACTCTGAGGAGAGTGGGCTGTAGGACATAATTTCAACACTAGCACTTCATTACAAGGAGAGGTGTGAATGCAATTTGAGGTGGTCTCACGGGGAGGGTGGGCACAGTGAGCAGAAAACATCCCACAGTCAGAATTCACACACTCTCCTTGGAGACAGTCTCACTTGAACGTGCTTTCCCATGGTGCCTGGGGTTGGCATGGCAGAGGGCCATCCCTAGAAAATGAGGAAGTGGGTCATTCTGTCATAGCTGGAAGTTGCCCTGTATATTTTGAAATCATAAAAGAACCAATTTTATTTAAGCATTGACCTGCATCTGCACTACAAGCTGGAAAGGAGCGGACTTGCGCTTCAGCCGTGTTACAGACGGGAGGGCCTGTGAGGGGTCACTGGGGGATGACCATGCGGATATAGTGACAGGGCACCCTGGGAAGTGAGCTGAGGAGCCTGCTGGGAAGACTGACCCAGGGTTTCTGAAGGAGAACGTGGCCAGGGAGTCCTAATGTTGTATTTTAACTTTGGACGGCACAGTGGCCAGTTTTTTCGTGCCTGCTTTTTGTAACCCAACCTACTTCACAGAGGGGGCTGCTCTGGAGATAATCTGTAGCTGAAACTCAAAAGTTGTTCTTTTTAGAAACATCGAGCTTTGCCGTGAACAATAGCGGGGGAACGTGTAAAACAGCAGGAAAGAGAGGTTGGTGTTTGTGGCCTGGGGGACTCGCTCTGTGTGTACTGCCTCCGAGTGCATCTCTGTGCGGCGGACACGCCAGCAGAACAGTCAGCGCTTGGTCTCTTGTTAGGTGAAATGTGTTTCCTTCAGGCGTGTGTGTTTATGATATGTGTGGCATCTGGCTTTTTTCTTGTGTTAACTTCGATTCTGTCTCTCTTCTTTTACATTGTGCTCATGTGGAGTTTGTATATCTAGTAAATAAGAGACTCCGGTGGTGGGGCCACAGTAGAGAGAGTGAAACAGAGGGGTGACAAGGGAGGGTAACATGTGACAACATAGGTACAATCCAGGTTCCAGGCACCCGGGGATTGGAGAAAGCGTGAGCGCAGGGCAGATGGCACGTGTCAAGGCCTTGAGGCAGGGGCACATCTGAAGAAAGCCACTGCGTGTGTGAGGACAGTAACTGTGGAGAAGGAATAGCTGGGACAGTCTCGAAGGACAGTGAAGTGAAGTTACCTGTAGAATGAGAAGTGGTGCTGAGTGAGCATTCAGGGCCGGGCCACACGAAACACCAGGTCTGCTGAGGACTTCAACGTGAAAAAATGTAAGCCTTTTGGTTGGCCATTTCCAGAGAGCAGAGTAGTCTCAATTGTAAAACAATTTTTGCTGTCTGTATGTTTTTCAATCCTCACCTGAGCACACGCTTAGAGAGAGGAGGGAAGAGAGAGAAACCTTGATGGGAGAGAGACGCATCTATTGGTTACCAACTGGGGATCAAACCCGCAACCCAACCCAGGTGTGTGCCCTGACCCGGAACCGAACTGCCAATCTTTTGGTATGCAGGGCGGCACTCAACCAGCTGAGCCACTCTGTCCGGCTGGGTTGCTTTTGCTTTTAATATGTCCTCTTTACTTTAACATTTGCTTATGTTTCATAGCCAAAGCTTGACTGTCCGAGCTGCTACATGGTCTAGGAAGGCAGTGGAACCTTCAAAGGATTTGGCACCTGACACCTGAGTGGAGTCTTACTCATGTCATGACAATCTGTAGGACTTTTGACAAGTAATCTTACCTCTAGACCTCAGTCTGTAAACAGATAGTGATGGCCATCCACCCACTCTGGTTATCTAAAGGAGCAATAGGAACCACACACACACACACACACACACACACACACTGAGTGGCCAGATTATGATGATCTCTGAACGCATAATAATCTGGCCACTCTGTGTATATCCTATATAATAAAAGGCTAATATACAAATTGTCTCCTCCACCAGGAGTTCGACCAGCAGGCAGGCCAGCCAACTGCCCATGTCCTGGCCAGGCTGGCCAGACCCCACCCATGGATGACTTCATGCACCGGACCTCATACACACACACACACACACACACACACACACACCCACACACTCCGAGTGGCCAGATTGTTATGCGTTCAGAGATCATAATGGAGATTGCTCCAGTGGTTTTGTTTTGTAAGCAAGCAGCAGGGCTCAGCCCACTGATTGTGGGTTGGTGCTAGGGACAGTAGGGCATCTCATTTTTCTCCTCATGGTTCAAGCGTGGAACTACACGATCAAGGTCTCCTTTTTCAAACTCATGAGGAAGACTGGGGCCTTTGCTTAGATCACTTTTAAACTTCTCTTTGGTTGTGGCCTTTCCCTTGAGAGCTCAGTAAAAGCATTGACTCCTGTGGAGCCTGAGGAGGCCGGACGGGCCGAGCCTGCGGAAGGTTCCCTCTGCCCACCCTGTCTCTCCCTGGCTGTGCAGAGCCCTGCACCCCCACCAGCTGGTCTCGCTGTCCTTCGGACGGGCTGATCGTTTCCTTGCTCCCACGTCCAATCTAAGGCCTCTTTAAGCCCACCATGGCACTTCCTTCATCAACCCTCTGGCCCACCGCGACCACTCCCATCCTGAACTCATTTTAGGCTCTGCGTCTCCCCTTCCTACTCAGTCCTACATCAAGTAGCATTTTCTCCACATTGGTAGAGCTGTCATTTTACACATGTCTTCATGTGAAGAGTGTATTTTCAGGGAGAATAACGACACACCTGTGCACTGTCAGGTAATGCCAGGCACATGTTCCAGTACAGTGACCTTAGCAAAACCAAGCGAACACAAATAAGGGTATGTCTTTAACAGGGAAATATTTTAGTTGTGCAGAAACCATTCCAGAAATCTAAGAATTCTAAGAATGCTCAGAGCTCTCCCTGGTACCCAGAGGCAGCAGAGTTGGTAGGCTGCCTCTAGAGCTTTTCTCTGAACCCTCTGGGCAGTGCTACTCTGAGCATGCTCTGTGGATCCCTGCACTGTTCTTGTCACCCATGCACAATGCTGTCAACACAAAAGAACCTAACCATGTGTTTCCGTGCTTGAACCACGGTGAGAAACATGAGATGCCCTGCCGTCTCTAGCACTGACCCACAAAGAAATTGAGTGCGAGCATCTAGAAATTTAATAATAGTTTTACAGAGCAATTGTGCATCTGTTGACTTTAATAATAAAAATAATTAGGAGCTTGTGTTCTTCTCCTAGTTATTAGTTTTTGTTGTATTTTTATACTCTTTGGAAACTAGAAACAACTGGTCCTTCCCACAAATAGTCTGTGAAGCAGTGTTGTGAAACGGTGGTTTTCAGCCCTGGCTGCCCCCTGGGCTCACCTGGGGGGGCTGGTAAGGAACTTCCCTGGCCAGAGCCACACACACGTCATAAATCAGAATCCCGGGGATGTATACCCAGGCATCAGTATTTTTTTCCTTTTAGAATATTTCTTCAAGCTCCCCTCTTACAGAACTGTGGGGTCAAGATTGAGGTTCCCTGAATAGTGTGCCTCCCATACTGCTTGGGTGTTGGGAATTCTTGTTGCTTTCTGGAACAGACGGAAAGTTTTCAGCTCTGTCTCAGAATGCTGTCAGAGGGGAGCTGGGCAGCCCCGGAGATGGTCAGCACCTTCCCTGCCTGTTCTCCGTGTTGTATGTCACGTGCTTCCTGTCCACAGGAGCCAGCTTATGGCTCTCCCCTCCTGGGGTTGCCGTGTTTGGGGAGAGGGAGATGGATGTAAACTCGCTGTGCACCAAGTGGGCGGGGCCTCTGTGAGGCAGGTGGGCTAAGGCCTGGAAGAATGGGCAAGAGGTGGCGATGGGAATAAGAGAAAAAGGGCGTTCTGGGCTGAGTGATGGTGGGAACACGTCCGAGACGCAGGCGGAGCTTTGAATGTTGTCCCAGGTGGTGGGCTCAGGGGAGTGGTGGGAACTACTGGGAAGAGCAGCAGAGGGCAGGCTCCGGGGCCTTAGAGGCCATGGCAAGGGGTTTGGGATTTGTCCAAAGGGCAGTGCCAGCCCTTGGAGGATGTTGAGCAGGCAGTGAACTTCCTGTCACCAGCGTGACATCTCAGAGGCTGATAACCCTTTGCAGGCATGGTAGGTGTGAAGGGCCTTGACATTGAGTGGTTTTGCTGCCCCTTCTAATCCTGCGAACAATTTCCGGCCAAGAGCTGACTGGAAGGTAAGGCAGTGGACAGGGCAGGCCCCACCAGTCTCCCCAGTTCCCTGCGCTGCCCATCTTGTGGAGCTAACAGCCGTCAGCGTGCTGTGTGCTGCGCTGTCAGGGATTATTGGAAAGGTGAGAGCGGAACCCAGCAGGTATTGCACAATCTAGATGCCTTCCCAAAGACGGTGCTCCTTTCCAATTTGCTAGATACACGTGGTTTCACGGAATTTCAAGTGATTTTCTGTGCCTGATTTTAGGCAAATTGAAAACTAGGCCATTTGTAAAAGGCACTTAGGAACTTTGATGAAGGCAAACCTACTGGCAAGAGATAAAAACAAAAATCTTTCAGAAGTACCCGATCTCCAGGGAAGGTGTGTGTGTGTGTGTGTGTGTGTGTGTGTGTACACTGTCCTGGGTTTTGTGTGTGTGTGTGTGTGTGTGTGTGTGTACACTGTCCTGGGTTGTGTGTGTGTGTGTGTGTGTGTGTGTACGTACACTGTCCTGGGTTGTGTGTGTGTGTGTGTGTGTGTGTGTGTACACACTGTCCTGGGTTTTGTGTGTGTGTGTATGTGTGTGTGTATACACTGTCCTGGGTTGTGTGTGTGTGTGTGTGTGTGTGTACACTGTCCTGGGTTTTGTGTGTGTGTGTGTGTGTGTGTGTGTGTGTGTACACTGTCCTGGGCTGTATTACACTTGATAAGGATCTTTCATGACTGCTTCTGGTGCTGGGAATTTAATTCTTGCTCTGCCCTATGAAGTAGGCACTGTGATGGCCCCTATTTTGTAGATGAGGAAACTGCACCGAGGAGAGAAGTGGCCTGGCCAAGGTCACACCCAGCTGGGAAAGGCATCGCATGGCCAGGGAAGAAGCGCAGTTCCACAGCCTGAGCACTCCATCCACTGCCCCTGCACTTAGACTTCCAGCAAAGAGCCCCTGGCTGAGCGCGGAGACCCCGCGGGCCTTTTCACCCCATTGGCCCTGTGGCCTTGCTGGCCCTTTAGAGACCCTGAAGACCCGTTGGCTCCCTTCCTTTGAGCTTTCACTTCTGATTCTCTTACAGCTCCTCGGAGCAACTTTACTTTTCACTCATGTTCCCTTAGCTTGTGTTAGAAGGCGCACACTGCCGGCCTGGCCTGTTCCTAACCCGGAGCTGAGGGTGGGTCTCCCGGTGGGGAGCATGCTCAGCTGGCAGCCCCGCCCCTTTCCACAGCTGCCAGAGGAGCAGGCGCCTCTCCCAAATGGCAATGGGGGCGGGAGCCTCAGGCCAGTACAGGTAAGCCATCCGAGCTCCGAGCTCCAGCTCCCTGTTTCTTCTCTGTGAGATCCAGCTTTTCTCCTCCCTCCCTCAGGGGTTGCTGCCTCCTGCAGGAATGGGACCCCACGGAGTGCAGCTTACAGCCCAGGGCCTGGGCTGCTCCTGGCGCCTGGAGTTAGGGTTCCAGGGTCCGGACTGCTGTCTGCCTTCAGTGCCTGGCATTTCACTGCGAAGGGGCCATCTTGGCTCTTCCTGTTCTTATTCCTCTGAAGCTGGGCTTCCATTTGGAGGGTGGCAGTGTGTGGCTCCTTCCCTGCTGGCACCGGAGGTGGAGCTCAGAGGGGAGAGCTCTCCTTCTGCTCTGCGCCCGCAGCCTGCCTGCTGTGTGTGCCATGCTAAGGCCCAGCCGGTGCGGTTGTCCCGTGGCAGAAGCAGGTGGGGGAGTTCATTCTCTCCTCTTGCTGTATCAGAAGTCGCCATTTATTGGTCCCCTTCTCCCAGAGGCTGATGGTTGTGTTCCTCTGTGGTTAGTGTCCTGGTGGAAACTTAAGGGGACGTGTGTTGTCCTTCTGGGGAGAGCCGTCTTGAGCTGTTTGTGGGTGGGGAGGGTGGTGTTTAAGTAAGATGACTTTTAAAATCCAATGGGTGCCTCCTGAAGCACGCTGCACCAGGAGCCCCGTGGGGAGCGGGGCTGTGGCATCTGCAGGCGTTTGGATGGATGAACGCAGATCCAGGGAGGTCGCGGAGGAAATGAGAACGGTCGAATTGGTCTCAGCTAACTGTGCCAGTTTCCCAGGAACTGGGGTTTGGACCGGAGCCCTGGTGTAGCCTGAGCAGCAGTTATTTGTGTACGCAGATAAACGATTTTCCCCATTCTGGAGCTTAGCAGAAATATTTCTCAAAAGGAAGAAAACCTCCCAATTGCAGTCCTTTATTTTCCCTGGTGGCAGCAAGCGGCGAGAGAGAGAGAGAATGTTTTTCATTGAAATCACAGAACGTCATCTCAGCCAACTTGCAATTGCTTCCCCGTGCAGCCTTTGCCAGAGTTTCAGACAAGACTGTGCAAGAAAGGGAAAAAAATGTGGTGTTCGCAGATACGAAGGCACGGAGACAACTGGGGCTCCGCCGCTTAGTCAGCAGCTCTCACCGTCCCCGGGGGGACCAGGACTGTCCCGCGGCGCCTTCTCTGACCTCCCATCCCCCTTGGGCCCTGCAAGCTGGTCAGGGCCGGCCTGTGTCATTTGTCCTCTCTCTTCCAGTGGCCCCATCCTTTTTCTTTCTTTCTTTTATTATTCTCTTGTCTGTTGATCATTTTTATTAGAATCTTTTGTGTAGGACCCTGAGTTACAAGTTGTGTGATGCTTTTGAACCCAAATAGAAAGAAGGTGCCTGTTTGATGGATAAAAGGAATGCCCCAGCTAAGGGCTGTAGTTAAGCCTTAGGAACAGCCTGGGACCTGGGACGTTAGCCATATAAGGTTTTCTGTAGGTATCTGTCTTTCCCCCCCTGAATTAGGTCTTGCTTCATTCTTCTATTCTTCTCTTAAAATAGACTAATCTACTTACCATAACAGCGCACGGCTGTCCACAGCTCTGAGCATACATTCCTCTCGTGGTCTCAGCTGGACTGAAGCTGGAATCTCCAGTCTTTGTTGTAAATTCCAGGGGAGTGACTCTGATTGGTCCATAGGGCCCGGATCAGTAAACTAGCCAGTACAGTGGAGCTCCATGCAGTAATGGTGGCGGAGGTGTGTGTGTTGTGACCAGGACATAGGGGCGCGACAATAGCTGGAAACGTGGGGGGTCTGGCTGTTTGCCCGGCGTGTGCAGTGCTCCCCGGCTGGGTTTTATACTTGCTTGTTGGGCCTTTTATTAAGTTCCTTCCGTCCCAACTCCAACTTCAGTAGAAGCTCACCAAATACCAGCAAATGTCTATGTGTATGGTATTGCACAGTCAGATATGGCAAATTAACTGTGTCCAGTATACTATTGCTGAGTGAGCATTTATTGAGTACCTACTGTATGCTAAGCCCTGTGTCACATCTGATACTAGACAACCAATGCATGCTGCACTTTATTCTCATCCGCCCCTTTATAACCTCTTCCCAGTTATAACCCTGTGTTTCCTGTCTACCTCTCAGCATCATGCTCACTGTAGTAAGTTAGGAGTCAGTTTGCAGGATGGCTATTGATGTTTGATTTATACCTTTCATGTCCTGGGTGGCGGTGTGATTTTTAAATAGTTAATGAATTCATAGATTAGATATGTAAGGAAATGAATGTGTCCCTGCAGTAACATCCAAGGTCTGATGACTGAATACATATTGCCCATCACTTGTCCCAAAAGACACACAAAGAAGCATGTTTTCCCAGTAGGATAGAAAGCTCTTAATATTTTGGCCCAGGTCATTATAACCATGGTACACATGGTAATGGGGAAGCTGCTCTGAAATTCTTTTGGAACTTTATTTAATTATTCTCTTTGATCTAAGCATACAAGTGATTAACGGAAAGCCCTGTGAAAAACCTGCCTTTCCCTTCTTCTTTGAAAACAAGATGCGGATTTCTCTGGACTCAAGACCAGTTCAGGACTCTCACTTTGGATTTGACCATGACAGATGGTATCTGGAAAACTCATGCATCGGGGAGAGTTTGTTTTCATTTGCATCTCTTAATCCAGTCTTAACTTTAATCCGCCTTTGCAGGTCTAATTAAAAATGTAAACAAGTTGGCTGAAGTATACTATAAGTTGTATTAAAAATCTCTGTGGGTCATTGGTGTGTGTAAGGAGAATTAGCATTGATGCCAAGGTCCTTGCTATAAATTAATTTTCCTTCCTAAACAACAAATATGGTTTGTGATGGCCTCTTCTCTTCCCAGCCCTCTTCCTTTTGTCCCTCTGGTGCTGTGGTCTGTGAGGGGCTTTCTCCGGTCACGTCGGGTGTGGGGGTGAGTGACATTCCCATCACTCGTCAGCACCCCTGGGAGGATGGCATTTTTCCTGAGGTTGACCTTCCTCCTCGGCCTTCCTGGGAGCTGGTGTCTTCAGGTGAAGCATCAGAAAGGAACACGTTTTTAGTAAGAATTATTGAGAGAAATGGACCTCATAATTGGGCACTCCCTGCCGCTGAGGGCTGCTTGCCTGGCGCTGAATCTTCTCAGCGGGGATTCACGGTGTGAATGCATTTTCTGTGTCTGAAGGATGCCTGTTGACAATGTGTGGCTTTGCCAGTGGCTGCTGCTGTCTTTATTTGTTGGTCCCGGTCTGTATATTTTGAGGGACTATGTAATAAGCGCTTCAAAATAGCAATAGGAACTGTTGCTGAAATGACTCCCACAAAGGAAGGAGGCATCCACATACTCCTGTTTTCTGTACTCACCAACAGTTTGAATTTCAGGTTATCTTTTTTATTTTTTGTTGTATGTGTATATATAATACATACAAACATGTGAGTTTAATTTTTACAAGTAAAGGCCTAAATTATATGATGCCACATTAAACTCTTCTGTATTACGGCTTTTCTTTAGGTGTGGAAAACTAAGACTATCATTACCTTTTCTCCCCATATCCTTTTTAATGAAGTTTTCAATTGACTTTTATTTGGGATGAATAAGGTATGATTTTGTATGGCATGGTCAATCCATCCATTTGGATTTCTGGGTGAAAACATGTGGCAAAAACAGATATGTTTAAGGAGTCCTTTTGAACAGGGATTACAGAAAGAATCATTCAACTGACTGCATGTCAAACTCCCTGGCTCCTGGTCCGTCTCATCTGAGCATTCATCCCAAGAGTTCTACACAGAGAAAGAGCTGCTAATGACTTCATTTGGAGTTATATACTTGGATTTGGGCCTTTCTGAAAACAGTAAGCCCTAACAAGTGCCCCATGTGATATTGGGTCGGCAACTAAGTAATTGCGGATTTTAAAGACAATTTTTTCATGGAACTAAATAACTTTATTCTGTAATGTATTGCCCATTTTGATCAATGACCTTTTGCCATCTTTCAGGCAGCATCATAATCCCACGTTCAAAAAACTTCTAGTTTTTATTAGCAAAAAACTGAATCAGGTACGATTTGACATCATCATCATTATTGAAATTTTTACCATTCAAGGAGTTTTGTAAAGATCGAAACAAAAAGTAATCAGATGGTGCAAGGTCAGGACTATATGGTGGATGTGGCAAAACATCCCAACCAAGCTCCATTAATTTTTGCCAAGTGACCAAAGATGTGTGTGGCCTTGCATTGTCATGATGGAATACAACACCTTTTCGATTTGTCAATTCGGGCCGCTTTTCTTCAACTGCATTGTTTAATTTCGTTAGTTGTTCAATGTAGACATCAGAATTGATCGTTTGGTTGGGTGGTAAGAGTTCAAAGTAGACAATTCCTTTGTAATCCCACCAAACTGATAACAAAACCTTCTTTTGATGAATATCAGCTTTTGATGTTGTTTGAGTTGGTTCACCTGGCCTGCTCCACGATCTTTTCCGCTTGATATTGTTGTAAACAACCCATTTTTCATCGCCAGTTATCAGTCGTTTTAAAAATGGATCATTTTCATTACGTTTCTTTAGCAAATCGCAGCTGCTAATGTGTTGCGTTAACTGTGATTCTTTCAGTTCGTGAGGAACCCATGTATCGAGTTTGTGAACATAGCCAAGTTGTTTTAAGTGATTTTCAATGCATGTATGTGATACATGAAGCTTCTCTGCAATCTCACGTGTTGTACTGTGACAGTCTGAATTGATTATTGCTTTGATTAGGGCGTCATCAACTTCAACTGGACGACCAGAGCGTTTTTCATCTTTGAGTGAAAAATCACCAGAACGAAATTTGGCAAACCAATTTTGACACTGCCGTTCTTTTAAGGCTTCGTCACCATAAACAGCACATAACTTTTTATGAGCTTGCGATGCGTTTTCCCTTTGCGGAAATAAAAAAGCAAAATATGACGAAAATGTTCCTTTTGATTTTCCATTTTTCAACGAATGCCAAACGAAAACTACAAAACAGATCAAAAAACTTTTTTTACTGATTAACAGCTGAATAGCCAACTATCAAATAACAAAATGTGTTTTACATTTGTACTACGTCTGCAAACCTAAAAATTCAACTGAAGCCATATATGTGTGAAACCCGCAATTACTTAGCTGCCGACCCAATAGCATGCTGGAGAAATGATCAAATGCTTTCTATAAATTTTCTAATGCAAAAGAGGAGTAGTAAGTACATTTTTAGTACATAAATATTAGAAAGAACTGATAAAATCACATATAATTGCACCAATCAGATATAACCAGTGTTACCCTTTTGGGATATGCTCTTCTAGATGTATTATGTGCATGTGTGTGAAATTACAATCTATATCCAAGTGTGTACATGTTGCTCCTTGAATTTCCATTTCCTAATAAATCATAGACATGTGCCTCATCGAAAAAGAAACCCAGTGCTATTTTTAAGGGTTGCCTAGTGTGCCACTGTGCACATATTCAATTAATTATTTTCGTAATGTCGGGTACCTTAGTTGTTTCGGTTTTTCACATGTTAAACAACTCTGTGGTGAACATCCTTGTATAGCTAGCTCTTTGCCCGAACACATTAATAATTTTCCTGGAAGAACTTCCCAGACGCAGAGTTGCTGAGTCCAGGATTTTGATAACTCTAAGGCTTTTTCTTTGAATCACATGTAACCAAATTTCCCTGTCGGTAACCTTCCCGTCGGCACTGGGCATGGTTGTGCTCTTGCTGTTGTGACTACTGTTGTTATCATTATTTAATGGCCTGGTGGTTTCACTTTTGTGATGGGAGCCTCCGTTTTCTTCCGTGCCCAGGTCTGTTACTCATGTCTGAATCTGAGGGCTGTAGCCTTTTGGCCAGTGTCTGAAGGGAGAAAAATGCCACAGCGGGTAGAGGTGTGCTCCGTGTGCAGCTTCCTGCTCAGCCAGGCTGCTGGTGAATGACCTGATCCTCCGTGAGCATCCTGTCCCTGTTGTTGCAGGCGGTGAGGCTGTGGTCCTCTCACGCCGGAGGGGTCCTGAGCGAGTGTTGCCATCCCTGAACAACCTGAGCATCTGTCTCTGGGTTTCTGGGCAGCTAGGGAAAGCTGACTAATTAACTGGTTCCCAGGGAGATAGCCAGTGTTATGTATGAATATTCTTTTGGGCTTAATGCCAACTATAGTTTGATTACTGAAGAGCCCTTTCAGAGGATGGAGGTGTTCAGTGCTTTGATGGCATAGATGGGCATTAGTTTTCAATGCTAATATGAAGGGAGACTTGGCAGAATTTTGGAAGAGGCTTCACCATCTAGATGACTTTGTTTTGATTTTAGTCATTAACTGTGCAGTTAGCACTTGAAACTATAATTAATTTAGGTTAAGTTATTCCTAAAGAAAACTGCAGGATAGGTGGTTGTTAGTCATATATCAAGATTGTTAGTAGGGACTTGAGTCTGGAAAGAAAGAAGTCTGATTACTGTTTGAAGACAAAGCTGGTATCTGTTGTGCCTTACCTTCTGGAATGAATGATAGTGATTTCGAGAATGCTGGTCTCTGACTCTGAGATGACAGTTTGATTCTGAACCCTCAAGATGTCACTTGATCTAACCCAGACCATCAAGTGCTGTGTGTATTTCACATGTTGTGTTCTTTAGTATGTTGGTCAAGCAAGGCAGTGGTGGAGAGAAAAGGGGTGGGAAAGAGGCTCTGAGGTTTTAAAGACGTCCTTCCGCCTCTTGTACTTGCTGTGATCCCCTGAGGGAGCCAGTTTTAAGACACGTTTGCTGTGGAGGCGCAGTCATGGTTGTGCCTGGTTGTACTCAACCCGGTGGTGAAATAAAACACTGATGGACTTAAGTCAAACTATGCAAGAGCTTGTTCCTGTGGCAGAGTTCGCCGTGCACAGCGCAGCTATCAGGAAAAGAGATGTCTTGATTTGTGGTAATAAGTAACATTAGTACATGTCTCCATTTCCCATCATTGTGGCCATGTCCTATTTGGAAATGTCACAACCATGGGCGTGTGTTATTTTGACCTCATGTGAAGGATCCATGACAACAGTAAACAGTTCACATGGCAGGTCCTCAGAAGGCAATAAATCTGGGTGATGTAAGCGGCCTTGGCCCACAGTGCAGCGATGTTGTGAAATTCCTCGTGCCAGCAGCCACACTCCGAGACGGGATTGGCCCTTCCGAGGCTCGCAGTGGTGATGGCTGGGAGCACCCCTCTGGACTTGTCAGCAGATGCAGTTGGCCCACGGGTTGCCTGCATGCGTCCTACTTAGGCTCATTGGATGGCTGCACCACTGCCCTAGGTGGTTCCTGTTCCTTTCTGG
The DNA here is from genome assembly GCF_964339955.1 of Pipistrellus hanaki. NCBI lineage: Eukaryota > Metazoa > Chordata > Mammalia > Chiroptera > Vespertilionidae > Pipistrellus > Pipistrellus hanaki. The sequence continues at coordinate 12,330,285 of NC_140515.1, forward strand.
GACTTTATTTACAGAATATTCTTATTATTTATTTCTCTTTTCTTACACGAATCCTCAATTAAAAAACAAGTAAACCCTAGTACTGATAAGGCTAAGTACACTGTAGAATTTCCAATTGCTACCTTTCCAAAATCAGATCATTTGGATACTCTTTACCATATTTTTCGAGAAATGACATATCTTTAAAAAGCACACACGTGTCTGCACTGTTGCCGAAGGGACACGTTTCCCACAGCGTGCCAACAAGAGCGCCGCGGTGGAAGCTCACAGGGTTTGGAGCCATGCAGGTCTGGGCTGAGTATCTTCTGTCACCGCTTATGGAGTGTGTGGCCTCAGGCCGCTCGCACAGCCTCTCTGAAACGAATCTTCCACTGTTAGCCGGAATCACACTATTCATTGTCTTTGGGGGGTTATGGCAGACCTAGTGCAGCTGTAGTCTACTCTCCTTGCAGAACCAGAGGCTTGTGATGATGGCAGAAGCGGTGCTGTGAGCATTGTGAGGCAGGACTCTACAAAGTGGCACATCGTCCACCTGGGGGTCCTGGGACGTTTGGTTTGGAACCCAGCCAGCGGGCTGTGAGGAAGCCTGAGCAGACTCAGGGCCCACCCAGCCGCTGGGGTTCCACTGGGTGCCTGCTGAGGCCCCGTCTTCCAGCCCCTGGCTGCCGAGCCGCCTCAGTCCGCACAATGGAAGCTCCAGGCGTCGGGAGCTGACATTTCCATGGTGCTCTGTCCAAAAACCCCCACTCACAGAAATTGTGAAAGATAAACGTACTGTCTTTTAAAAGAATCAATGTGTAATTGATGTGTACAGCATAACGATTCCATGTTTGAATGTATTGTGAAATGATCACCACAATAAGTCTCTATATATGCATGTTGTTACCATATACATTTTTTTTTTACAAACATCATGAGATGGGCATTAAGATTCCTGCCTGTTGAAGGCTCCAAAGCTTATTTCCACACGTGGCTTTTCTAAGGAACACTGCAGTGCACATCCATATGCATGTGTGAGCATCCGCAGCCCCATCCCTGTGATCGGACGCCAAGAGATTTACATTCTCCTCCTGCTTTTGGCTTCAGTTCAGGTGGCACCTCCTCCAGGCAGCCTCACCCGACAACTGGCTCCAAGTCCTCCCACCTCTCCTTCCTCCCAGGTGAAGTGACTCTCTTCTTGCTCCCTTTGTACCACATGTCTTTGTTTTCCTCCCCACATGAGAGTAAATATGGCTTCCTTTATATTTGTGGCCTCACATGACACAGTATAGATGCTCAGTACATATTAGTACATAGTGATTCATACACATGTAATTCATATGGTTTATACATCCTATATATGAATGTATAGATGAATGGACTGATGGACATTAGCTAAAACTGAAGTTTCTGTGGCTAACTTTACCTCTTATTCCTTCTCTTACATAATGCAAATTTTAATCAGAATATGAATATTTCATCTTGAGGGTTTTGTTTTGTTTTTAATAATTATTATTCACTTTGGGTTTTATATTTCGTTTTTTCTGGCTTTATTTTCCTCAACTTGGTTGAAGTTCAGGGAGGTATTTCTCATACCCTTTCACTAAGTTACCAGAAAATGTAAATGTGATGTTTTGAATGTTCAAAGCTGTATTGTTTTATTGATAGTGTGCTACTAAGAAAGTGAATAGTAAAATATTTTAATGTCAATTTATTTACTTCTCACACATTTTATTGTACTTAGCCATTTGTGATAATCTTTTGGTATATATTCAGAACTGTATAGGTACTTTATTATCAGTTTAGCGAGATGAACTTCAGAAGGGGTGGAACTCTAATAATCGCCGTCCAGTGACTTCTGAATATTCTACATCTTTGTTTCTCTGTGATTGCAGAGGAGACAGACATTGCCTGTTCTTTTGACTTCAAGGGCTGCATTTAAAACCAAATAAAAAGAGGAGCCCAGCAGTGGTTTTCTCGGTCTTAGAGCCTATAGCCCTATTGAGGTAATAATGCACCTGTATTCATTACCTTGGCTCTCAACCGATGGTGACTGCCATTGCTATTTCCCTTCCCCTTACCAGGATGAATTTTGCGTTATTTCAGTTATAGTTATTTGAAGGCCTCTCAAGCTAAATTCTTACGTCTTCCTGACATTGCGATATGGCGCTACTCTCAAGTGGCAGCTCACCGGTGTTCTTGTGTTTAAAAATGGCGTGACCTTAGGATTTGTTGAAAGTATTGATGGTATTAAACATAGTCATCACTGTGGCTCATTATGTGTCGGAATAGCTGAGAGGACAGAGAATTCTGACTTTGGGCAGAAAGTGTTGCATGTGTTACTAACCCAGATGAGAAAGAATGGTTTGTGCTGATCCAAAATCTGCAGCAGAACTGTGCAGATTCTGAGGAGACCTGCCTTTTCAATTGACGGAGCTTTCTCTTCTCCTTTCACACGTTTTCCGCTACATATCAGATGACTGCTTTCTGTGCTTCGTTCATTCAGCATCTCCCTCCGACCCACGGCTCAGTTAGTCACTCTCCCCACCTACCAAGCATGATGTTACCTAAGTCAGTGATGGATAGGGTGGTGGTTTCCAGTCTTTCAGCAGTGTATACTAAAAAACTTCAGACTCCCTTCATGTTAGTTGTACTTTCAGAATCCATTAGTTTTATAAAACTACAAGGAATCCAGTAAATGCCTATTATATATTATGTCCATATATCGATAATACTATGTCTATTACATATGATGTGTGTATAATGTTTATATGTTAATTACATTATTTACTTAGCATACAGATCATTGTTGATGTGCATATAGGATCCCATAGCCCTTGGGATAACTTTTCTGTCAGGTTTTGTGATCCTGTTGATGGGAGCATTGACTGTTAATGTCTTGTGCATCTTGGGTAGACTTTATGTTTCTCGTGTTATTTATTTTATTTTATTTTTTTAGCATGGGGGAACTAAAGGCTTCAGTAGCATTTTAAAATTAAATGTGTGTGTATTTAAGACTTGTGAATTCATTTTTGCACTTTAGTAGGTTCTAAAAGTACTTTAATTGATATTAGAAACTTTATCCCATTTACTGCTTGAGTAATCCTATTTTCTTAGCTTCTGCCAGTAGTAACGTGCAGTGTAGGCCAACATTCCTTGTCCTTCTCTTTGAACCTTGAGAGCTATCATGAGGTCTCCTGAGTTCTCTGGCTGCCAGCATTAGACAGCACGAAGTCTGTGTTACAGGCTCAACACCTTCCTGGGTTCTGGCCCCGGAGATGAAAGATAAAGTCCTTCCTCTCTCCAGCTCTCTCTGAATGCCCTGGGGCTTTTCTAAGTTTGTTGACATGGATTCTAGGTGCTTAATATGTGTCATTCGATTCTAAGTCCCATGAAGATTAGGGGAACTCTTTTCTAGGAATACTTAAAGTTGTTGATTTCGCATAGTTATGTGACTGCTCTTTAACCCTGAGACCTGGTGGTGGGAATTGTTTACTCAGTAGTGAGAATGTGGGCCCTCCTTTTTTTAAAAAAATATATTTTTATTTTACTTTATTAAATTTTTTTAAAATTGATTTCAGAGAGGAAGGGAGAGGGAGAAAGAGAGAGAGAAACATCAAAGATGAGAGAGAATCATTGATCGGCTGCTTCCTGTACATCCCCTACTGGAGATGGAGCCCGCGAACTCAGGCATGTGCCCTGACCGGAATCGAACCTGGAACCCTTCAGTTCATAGGCAGTCACTCTATCCACTGAGCCAAACCAGCCAGGGCTCAGCTGGGCTATCTTTTATAAAGATTGAGTATTGTTGACCTAGAGAAGATGGTATGTTCTTCAAGAAATACAATATACTATATTGAACTAATGGCAGCCTGAAAGATAAGTCATTTATTGACATTGTATTACACAAGCTCTCAGAGTGGCTGACATTCAGTGAATACAACATGAATGTTTGTTTGATGCATTATCATTCAATGCAGTGTAGCTATGCAGTTATTCTGTGGCAGTAAGTTCTTTGCAGTGAATACTATGTCAGTGCTTTTGTGTGATAAGGGGCTGTTTGCCACATCCCGATACGGTCTTGGTGGCCATCAGAACTTGATTGAGGTTACAGATGGGCTGACTTTAGCATCCTAATAGAAGACACTGTCCTTGGTGCAGTGGTGGCTGTGATTGTATTTACCATCTTAACCAGGCAGGAAGGCATGTTTATTTTTCTCTCCCTTTAATTTTTCCTGAGGTTTTTTGTTTTGTTTTGTTTTGTTTTTCTGTTTACCGTCTCTAAGAGGAATTTTTATATAGGTATCTGTTAAAGTTAAGGAAGTTGAAGAACTAGATTTAAGCTTTATGGTGTATTATTGTTTTTTATGTATAGTAAAAGTTGCAAGTTTATGAATTTAGAAGTTCTTAACATTAACTGGGTACTCTATTAAATGATTACGTGATAACCCATTTTGAGATTTTCTTTTTTTTAAGGAAGAGAAGTATAAGATCAGATTGGAAAAATAAAGTAGCTGTTTGGTTCCATTGCATTCAGGTTTTCTGTGTATCAGCCAAGATATAGGCATGGCTGCATTAGTTGATGACCCCAAATCACAGTGGGTTCAATATTATGGAAGCTCATTTCTGATTTATATAGTGGTCCAGCCCTCCAGTGTCCAGGGCTAATATGGTGGCTCTGTGGGGATGGGAATGTGGGTTCTATCCCATTTCTCTCTGCATTAGGAGAGTATTACTGTCTCTCTCTCTCTTTTTTTTTTTTTTTTTTTTTTTTTTTTTAAGTATTCCAGCTGTGGGAAGGGAACAGGAGGGACAGGTCTCTTCTATACTTCACTCCTGCTCTCATCTCATTAGCCAGACCGCGTGCCTGGTGGGCAGGCTTCATTTGGGCATTTACTCCTTCCAGTTATATTGCGAATTCAGGAATTCCATTAGTTGACTATTAACTTTAGATCCTTTTAATACGGCCTTTGTTTGGTGCCTGCTCTAGCTACCTTCCTCTTTTCATTCTCTTCCTTTTCCTATCTTTTAAAGAATCTCATTGTCTTTCTTTTCTTTTTCTTTTTTTTTCCTTCCTCTTCTTCTGTTTAGGAGATGATTTTGAAAGGTTCCTTTCTTCTTACTTTTTGGTAGTTGGGGAAATTAAGACTGAAGGCCTTATTTCTTCTTGGTATCAGGCAGATGTACTGACTTTGCTAGTTTCCTCGCAGGAGTCATCTTTTACCTAATGCCGATAGGCAATTCACTTAGCAAAAAACCCCAAGATCAAATGGTGTTATAATTGCAGGCATTCTTTCTCCTTCTGTGTGAGGGCAGGAGAGAGGGAAAGTTAGACTGTGGAAAGGGTTAGAACAGTGCAATCATGGCATGTATCATGTGCTTTTACACGGGTATTCTGATCGTCGTGTTTAAAGAAACAAATCTCTACCAAAGATTTTCTTTTGAAAAATATTAATATTAGTAATTAAGTTACTGACCCCTTCTGTTCAAACTGGGTGGTCTTTCAGCAATAGAAATCATAGGGAAAATTGCCAGTTTCAGCAAAATTCCAGAAGAAAGTCTTTGTTATAATCTTTGCAAAGAAGTGTTTGTCTAACAATTTTATGACCTACCTGGCTTGTGAAGGAACTAGTCTTGCTCATTCCCGAGGGTCTCATTTCAGAATTACTTGATTTTACTTCCTGTAGACAAATGCAACTTGTGCATGAGTGTGTCTTCTGGCCAACTTATTTAGGTCTCACAGAATCCATCTTCAGAAGAGATAATGGAATGAAATTGAACAACTGAATCCTTTTTTACGACTCATTGACTTTTTGGCCCATTTTTAATACATGCATTTTAACTATGCTTGTCTCATGAGAGCCCATTGTATTTTCAGACCTGGATTTCAACTTTTTCTGTATAAATTGAACCACTAAATAACTGGGATGCTAAAGAAATTGGGAGGATAAACAGTTGTGTAAATTGGCGTTGTGGGCTCCCTAAATGCTCCCAAGATGAACTCGTGCATTTTCCACATGGAGGGGTCAGTGCACTTATTATCCCCCCCCCACTCTCTCCCTCTCTCCCTCCCTCCCTCCCTCCCTCCTTCCCCCCTTTCTTCCCTTTTTTTCCTTCCTTTGCTGCTGTGGTGGTTTAGTCGGGACCATCTCCCAGAGACCTGTGGTTGTCAGCTGTCCTTTAGCTCCTCAGATGGGAGGGATGTGCGGTGTGTAATGCCTCCATCTATGACATGGACATTTGCTCTGCTGGTCCTCCTTCCCCAAGGTCTGTCACAAAGGCACTTGTTTTGGGACCATTCAGCATTATTTCTTGTTTATAATTGTCCTGCCAACATGTATCTCTTTCTGTGCTGCTGCTTCCAAATATGGCACGCCAGGGGTCAGCACTATACTGATACTACTACAAGGACAATGACCACCACTACTACTACTATTATTACTACTATGTGAGTTTTTAGAGTGTTTTTTTTATTGATTTCAGAGAGAGGAAGGGAGAGGGAGAGATAAAAACATCAGTGATGAGAGAGAATCATTGCTTGGTTGCCTTCTGCACACTCCCTAATAGGGATTGAGCCCGCAACCCAGACATGTGCCCTGACCAGGAATTTGAACCATGACCTCCTGGTTCATGATCATTTTCTTCCCATCTTGACTTTGTCTGCTGTAGGTGGAGGTGGGCCTGGGCTAACTTGGTCCTTAAAGCGAATGTAGAATGAGGGCCTTTTAGGAGCTGAACTTTCTCCTGGGGCTCCCAGCGAACTTCAATTGCTTCTATTCACTCTCTGCTCCCACCTCCATTTCTGGCTTTGCATCAACAAGTTGAGAAATGTTCGAGGAGGAGGTTTCAGCCAAAGTCTCTGGTGCATTGATGAGCTGACTCACCCCAATTAGGCTGCAGGCCTGCCTTGTGGGAATACTCTGGTTTACTGAGGAGCCTTCTTTTTCCCTTTACGTTGGATTGATGGCATCAAAGCCATGGGAAGTGAGTTGTGGCCTGCATTGCCTCCCACCACCCCAGCTCCCAGCTGGGGGAGCTCTTGCTGCAGGGGGTGGCTCAGGGTGAAAGGTGATGCTCTGGAGGGAGAAACTGCCAAATGCAAAAGCCACTTCCCACCTTTAGCTCATCCATCCACCCCCACTTGTTGCACAGATACATTGGAGGCAGCTTCTGGTCATTGAATCAGACCAGGCAGCCTTCCTCTGGGCTAGGTGTGTGCAGGCCGACAGCGTGGGAGCTACTTAAATGGTCCCAAGTGCAGTGTGCAGTCGTGGTGGGAAGACTCCATTTGTGTCTGGTGTCCCTTGTTTGTTACCGCTATTTCTTCCTTCTAATCACAGTATAATAAACACTTATTTGAGAACTGGAGAGAATAATAATTTATTTTGTCTTTATTTGGGCAACTAAAGAATGGACCTACCTTGTTACATCCAAATGTTGACCTACAGCCTGAACAGCCTTTATCAGGTGGGGATTTCGCCCCAAGATGTGTGGTTCTGTGATCTACTGAGGCTGTTTCTGTTAGGGGCTCTTCTGTTCTTGCAGGTGATCAGGTTTCTTTCTGATGACTACGGAGCTTCTGAACAGTAGTTACTGAAATACTTAGAGGGGCTGTTTTGGTGGGAAATATTTCTCCACCTTTTTCTTACGTTACTGCATCTGTGCGTGAGAGGTAGGACACCTTCTCCGGGGATGCGACCTGCGCTCTTCAGCTGGATGCGAGCTGAGGTCATCTCTGGGGAACCTGTCCCCATGGGTGGAAGTGGGGGAAAAAACACATTAAAGTATCTGGGGGATTCTGTCAGCTGCTCATACTTATAGGGAGGCTGCAGTGTTTATGGCTTTGCCTTAATTATGAGCGTTACTCGTGACAGCTAGTGTTGGTAGATAGAGTTGAGCTGTGTAGGGTTTCATCCCTGATGTGGAATGAAGTACCTCATATTGGTGATTATTGGAAAAGTGACTTGATTTGTTTAAAGATGTTTTATAAGACATTTCCAAGAGCATGTTATATTAATTTCTTAGGGATAAAGATCCCATGGCATGGATTTTGGACTCAGACCTGTATTTGAATCCCAGCTTGAACTTGGACAAGTTTTTAAATTTTGTTTTAACTTAATTTTGTTAAAGTGATAGGTGTAGATAACTTTAAGAAGCTCAAAAGTATTTTTAAGCTTTATAACAAAAGTATGAGTCCCCAACATCATCCCTCTGAACCCTTCAATGGGACCTCTCAGAGAATACCATGTTCAACTCTGTAAGCGGTTTCTTTGACATTTCCCCCCAGATTCACAAGTGGTATGTTTGCATTTTTATTTCTTGTAGTTTGGAATGTAGGTATTATCAGCTATTATCCCTAGTAAGAAATTGAGGGTTCATCTTTATATTCCATTTGTTGAAAGGACTATTCTTTTCTCACTGAATTGTCTTGGCACCCTTGTTGAAAATTAAGTCCATGGGGGCTTTGACATGCTGTCACACTATCTTTCTATCCCTTGAAGTGTGGGTGACTGGTAAAACGAATGGGTTCCAACAGTCTCTTCTGTGAAACCTTTGTGACCAGAAGGAATAAGCATCTTGGGGGGATGCATCCCAAGTTAGATAATGGGAGGCTAGTGAACCAAAGTATCAGGTCATACCAACTGAAAAACATCAAATGTACCAGAAGATATGAAATAGGAATTAATTTTGAGTGTTACCAAAAGAATATGACATAGCATAAGCAGGCGTAGGCCAGCTTTGGACGAGCTGTGCTTTAGCCTTTGCTGCAGACCTCTGCAGGCCCAAGAGTTGCTGTGGGGCTGAGAGGTGCAGAGCAGCAGACGCACTTGGCTGAGTCCATTGGATGTGTCCTGACCTACACTGTTCCCATTCCCCGCATACAAGGTTGCCTGAGGTCTTAGCGAGGGACAAGTCAGCACTTTGTCTGTGGACAGCACCAAAGCCTGCCATCTTGGCTGCTGCCTAGAACCTTGGATACCTCTGCAGTGAAATGGATTTAGTTATTTTTATTGATTTTGTTCTTTTCTTTTTTTTTATTGAAGTCTGGAATACAGGAAGTACACTGATATTAAATACTGCTTGATGATCTTCTGTTGCCATAGCCCAGATCAAGGTATGGAATACTGCAAGCACCTCCCAAGCCTCCTTTCCACTCAAAGCTCCCTTCTCAAAGAGATCACTTGTTGGCCTGTTTTTGAATTTTCAATAAATAAAAACTGTAGTAGATGTTCTTTTAGCTTACCTTGTTTAATATAATGTTTGAGACACATCCATTTTGTTGTGTTTATCAGTAGATCATTTGTTACTGCTTTTATATCATTCAGTGTATATCACTGAATGATACTATAATACACTTGTTCATAGGAATCTGGGTAGTTGTACTTTGGGGCCATTTTCAGTTAAGTGCTATATTTATTCTTGTCTGGGTACAATTCTGACTTTGGGCCGGGACCGGTTTGGCTCAGTGGATAGAGCGTCGGCCTGCAGACTGAAAGGTCCCGGGTTTGATTCTGGTCAAGGGCATGTACCTTGGTTGCGGGCATATCCCCAGTAGGGGGTGTGCAGGGGGCGGCTGATCGATGGCTCTCTCTCTCATCGATGTTTCTAACTCTCTGTCTCTCTCCCTTCCTCTCTGTACAAAATCAATAAAATATATTAAAAAAAAAAAGAAAGGGATGGAAGATGGGATAATATTGAAGGAACACTGAATGTTCAAATGTTAAATGAGGTAATGTTAAGGGAAGAAAGTGAAGAGAATGACTTGGAGACAGTATTGTTATGAGTTGAGAGTACAAGTTTTCAATCTGGATCCAAATTCTAGCTCTGCTATTGACTAGTTATGAGTACATTATGTAGTATATTAGAAGTTGTTAAGGGCTCTGGAATCAAGGAAAGTAGAGCAAGGTCAGGAAATTGACAGGGCCCAGGGCTTAGTAGATTATAGTTTTCAATGGAATAGTCACGGGAAAGTGAAGAATTGAGTAAAATGTGCAAAATATTAAAAAGACCACTATGTCCTATAGTCTAGCTAAAAGGTCTTAAGAACTCATTTGAAAAGTCTTTATTGAGCTGGGTAACCTATAGGAATGGCTTACCTGTCCCCAGGCTCCGTGTGCCTTGCTGTGTTTTGAGGGAGACCAGTTCACTCTTAGGAAATAACTATCGCTTCAGGAAATGGCAGGGACAGATTTGGCATGAAGTTCAAGGTGGAGAGTTGAGGTCAGTCAGCATTCTCCTAGATGCATGCTGAGCACACGCTGTGTGGAACTGGGTGGTGTGATATTCCGAGGCATTTTCCTGGAGCACCCGAATCTCTGCAGAGGTGCACCGAAGCGATTAAGGTCTTGTCTCCAGAACCAAGCTACTTTTTGGATGTGAGCTCTGCCATTCGACACTTGCTGTGCTCTTTCACTTCCTGGAGATTTGCTTTTCTCCTATGTAAAATGGGAATAGCCATGTTTGCTCAGAGGGTTATTGGAACACGATCAGAGGGCTGACAGTGTTGGTTGTGGGGTGTGGCATGTCGTCACACGGTGATCATTGTTATCCGTCTCATCTGCAGGATCATTTGAGGTTTTACTCCTGGCAAGACGGCCCAGGTACCGGTCTCACAGAGTCTGGGCACTGAGGCCAGGGAGAGGCGTGTGGTGGGGATGCCCTGGCACGTCTCACTTCCTCCTCCCAACACGGGCCCGCTTTCCAGAACAGCATATGGGCCAGGAGGAGGCCCAGGGACTTTTCTCAGCAGGTGGACGGGCAAACAAACGACAGGGCGGGAGGAGTGGCTCGTGGGTTTCTGAAGGATCAGCAGTTAAGGTGTCATCCCTGGGACTGCCATCTGTTCCCATCCTCCCCGGCCTTGCCGTGTCTCCTGTCTCCAACCCAGAGTGGAATTCGGAAAATAAGTGAAGGGCAGGAGACACCTCGGGGGCTGGGGGAGGGCCGTCTTCCCGGGACGCTGCCTTCTGTGCAGCCACTCACACCCTTTGAGGTCACGTGGGTCTGGGCTGGTGACACCAGAGGCCTTCATGGACCTCCCTCGATAGGAATTGTGGCTCGATGCAGCCATATACTCACAAACGCTGCTGCCAGCAGTGTGTCCACACTGAGCAGTGGTCAGGTGAAGGAAGCTGGTGGAGGCCCTGCCCTCAGGTTGCTCCTAGCCGTCAGGCAGGGAGTGCTCATGGTGAGCAGTGATGGCTTACCGAGGGCCAGGTAACTTTCTGAGCACTTTGTATGGATTCAGTCGTTTAAACATCACACTGGCCCTGTGAGGTAGATATTACCTCCAGCTTACAGATGAGAACGAAGGCAGAGAGAGGTTAGGTAGATCACCAAGGGCACACCCCTATCGTAACGGACACGTAACATGTCAGGAAGTTGCTCAGACACCCGGGTTTTCAGTTTCTCCTTGAAAGGATCCGATGGGAGAGTGTGGAATTGGGCTTGGGCAGTCACTGGGGCTGGATTAGGAGAGACCTTGAATACTAAGCCAGGAAAGTGCAGTTTTATTCGTCTGTGGTAAGAGAATGATTTCATCAGATTGAGTGTGTTAAGGGGATGTTAGCCACTGTGACGGACAAAATGCAGAACCTCTGTGACTTCACCTCATGGAAACCCCCCTGGTCTTCACAGGGGGTCCAGAGGGGTTTCTGATGGGCAGGTGGCTCTGCTCCAGCTGGTGACTCATGGCCCCAGGCTCCTTAGTTTTGGGCTCTGCCGCCTTCAGCGTGTGGCTTTCCTATCCCTGCAAGAAGCTGGTGGAAGAGGAAAGGACAGGGGTCGTGAAGTTTTTTGTAAGCAGGTTCTGGAAGTGGCCTCATGTCACCGGGCACATCCCACTGGCTGGCACTCTGTTCCGCACTCAGCCAGCTGCCTGGGCACGGGGGAGTGTGTCTCGGTGCTTTGCACAGACGTAGAGGAATAGAGTAGCAGACCTGCTGCATGTCTGTTCTTGACATTGAGTTGTGATGGGATGTCGGGAAGGGTTGGGAGGAGGGGAGCAGAGATGGGGGAAGGCCTTATCGTGAGGGCAGGGATAAAGAAGGCTAACGTTTACTGAGGACTCTCCATGCTGGAGCCTCAAAAGAATCAACCCTACGTGACAGGTGCTGCCGTGTCCCCATTTTACAGAAGACAAACTTGAGGCTGGAGGTAGTTTGTCTGATCCAGGCTGGTCTTGCCCAGCTCCTGAGCCCGGGACTACCGCCTGCTGCTCACTCACCAGCTGCTATTATTCTGGGGATGCACAGGGGAGGGAGCGGGGAGAGAACCACGTCTGAGATGAGGTGACAGTGCCTCCTTCGATGTGAGCAGGGGAGGAGCCAAAGACAAAGCAGTGTCATGCTTGGGTGCCTGGTGGTGCCTGAGGGAGGGGCAGGGCGTGCTCTGGGCTCCTCTGTGCTCGAGGCCTCCCCAGCTCCAGACCTGCCACCCTCCATCCAGGGCCACACGTGCCTGGTAGCAGCAGGACGGGTTGCTCTGTGTGAGTTGCATTGCTGCTCCCTATTGGCTGCTGCAGGAGAGTTAGATGCACATTGGAGGCGGGCAGTGGGGGCACAGTGCCTGAGACTCAGCCATTGTGTCACGTCACTCCTCACCATGCGATTGTATTTGTCTGGGATACCCCTCCCCTCTGCAAGCTCCCACCCACCTGGCAGACCAGGCCAAATGCTCCTTCACAAGACACTTCCCCGGACTTCTTGGCAGAGGTAGTTCCTCCTGTTCTCGGTTCACGCCGTGCAGTTAACTCTGCGGATTTATTACGACCTGATTGGGGTCTGTTTCCACAATTAGTGCTAATACCCCCAGTGTCTGAGGTTTCTATACAAGAGAGGGAAGGATGGGGGCAGAATCTTTGGAGAGATGAGTTGTCTGTCATTTGTACAGAGCTGGATTTGCAGACACCAGAGTTTGGGGCCAGAGTGGTGACACAAGAGTGACACTGGCGTGGCTGAGTCAGGATGGGTCAGAATTGGTGGGGTGATGACTGGACAAGCATCCACACTTGGTCTGAGGAACTGCTGACTCCCTGGTGCTGGCAAACAAAACATTCACAAGGGTGTGTGCTGTGCCATGTTTCCACTGTGTGACCAGCCTCTGATAGGAATGTGGCAACGCTGGAGAAATCTCTGAAAACCAGGAGAAGCATAGAGAGGATGTAGGCATCCCCCATTGCCCCAGCCGAGAAATTAGAGTGAAGAGAGCTTGCTTTCTGTCACTCTTTAAAAAAAAAAAAAAAAAAAAAAAAAAAAATATATATATATATATATATATATATATATATATATACATATATATACACATACACACACACACACACACACACACACACACACATATATATATATATTGACTTCAGAGACGAAGGGAGAGGGAGAGGGAGATGGAAGCATCAATGATGAGACATCGATTGGCTGTCTCTTGCACACCCCTCCCTGGGAATCGAGCCCGAAACTCAGGCATGTGACCTGACCGGGAATCTTACCGTGATCATAGGTCAATGCTTAACCACTGAGCCATGCCGGCTGGGTTCCTGTCACTCTTAAATCCGAGGGTGACGCTGCCCCGTGGCCACAGTGCTGTGGTCACAGGGCTGTGGCCAGCTTCTTACCGGCTTGGACATGCTGCTGAAGGAACGACCTTCGAGAAGGGACAGCCTGCACCTCGGGCTGAATCCTTTTCCCTGCTTTGGAGATAATGAGAAAGTGAGGGGACAGATGATCATTGTTTCTTTGAGTTCGCTGTAGCAATATATTTGTCATGTTAGACCCTGTTTAAATCCATGAAGGACAGTCCCCTTCTCAGAGCAGCTGATGGTAACGGAAGAGGAGAGGAAATCCCCCATTAGCCGGCCCCACACCCTGCTTTTCTCCCCTGCCCAATCCCTTGGATGGCACCAGCTGCCCTAGGGACCAAGCTTGGAGCACAGCCCTGCCAGGGACACCTGGCTGAGGATGCTGCCACCCTGGCAACTCCCCCCCCCATCCCTCTGGCCTCCCCCAGGACCTCTCCCTCCTTGGGAAGGAGGGAAAGTGTGAGGCCCACAGACCTGGACACACTGGCAGCCCCATGACCCAACTCCACAACTGCCTGCTCCTCCTGCTCGTTGTCCCCACCTAAAGGTGGCTTTGTCTGCAATTATATGCCCTAGGACAAGTAAAACCGCATAGCTAAAGCACATAGCAACCAGCTGGCACACGGTAGGCGTTCAACATATAATTGATCCCTCCTCGCCCTATCCAGCCCACGGTGTGAATTCCTTGCTCTGTGAGCTTGAAGGGTTGAGTTGCATTTGTGGCGGATGCAGAGAAACTTGGTGTTTGCTCATTCAGAAGTGAAGATGGATGAACTCTGAAATAATTCAAGTCAATGAGAACATAGGATTTGATGTATTACTATTTCAATGTAGATGCAATTGGCAACTATATATTTGCATAAAATAATTCTTGAAAATGTCATCTGTCCCGTGGTGCTGTTCCCCCCCCTCCCCCCCTTCCCCCGTCGTCTTCACAGATGAGGAGTTTCTTGTAGAGATGAGAAGAGTAGGCTTTTGGTCATTTTAAAAAGCAAAGCTTTAGGGTCACAAAATTATCATCCTCTTTCCTTTTCTCAAAAGACTGAGACAGTCCCAAACATGCCCGAGAAGAGAAAGAGTGCAGTAGAATTAAAGGTAAAAGCATTTTTTTGATTCCTGTTGGGAAGAAGCAATGATTTAATTCTCTCTTATAGGAACTTTGAAAACCCTGGTTTCCATCTTTCCAAGTTTGTTAGCAGCATTATCCAGCCAAGGGGACTCACACATCCACAAGATTGAACGTTAGCTGCAGGACCCGTTGTGTATCGTCTCCTCCGCAGCTGGCTTGTGTCATTGACGTGAGCCAGGCCATTTCTCCTCGTTACACTGATTAGCTCCATAAATATGGCAGCATGTCTTATCACGGCAACATGGGGCCACGGGTTCTTTCTGAAGTCACTGGGAAGCCTTCATCAGGAATTTCTGTTTGGTGATAATGACCACATTGATGCTTAGGCCACTGCTAAGATATTGTACTTGTTACCACCCTCTTAGAATGAACCCTGTTGAAAACACTGTGCTTTCATGAGCCTTTATTTAAATCACCAAATGTGTGTAGCTATGCCAATTTCTTCCCTCCCTTCCTCCTTCCCTTTCTGTCCCCCTTTGAAATGCCTAAAGGATGCTGTCAGTGCTTCCCTTGTGGACAGAATCCAGTACAGGTACAGCGGGACCTACCTGTGTGTGTCTGTGGTGGCAGACTGTAGCGCCACCTGTCTGGGTTCCTGGTGCATTGCACTTTACAGGATTTCATGAAAGGGAGCATCTCAGGTTTATGCCTTTTGGGGTTTGTAGGGGAAGAAAAATAATTTCCTCTCTACCCTGTTCTTGGCTGGGATCTGTAATAAAAGACAGATTAATGGGAAAGAAACAAACAGGTTTAATACTTTCATACACATGGGTGATACCCAGGAAGACTGAGTAACTCCATGAAATGTCCCAGCCATCACCTATGTACCATCTCCAGCTGAAGACAAAGGCGAGACTGGGGTTGGGGGGAGGTCAGGACGGGGAGGTGACCAGGAGGAGCCCGGGGTACAGGATGGGCACATTTCAGCCCAGCCTCATTCATTGGTGGAGTGTCAGAGTTTTGGTCACATTTCTCTTCCTGGTTCAGAGAGGGAGATGCCCTTATTAATGTCAGTGTCTCTTACAAAAGGGCAACTTTACGCAGCTCAGAGCTCTGTGTGTCTGCCATTTCTTGAAAATAACCAGCTCAAGCCAGCTCTGTGCCAGGAGGCGTCTGATGTGGCACTGCTGCCCCCTCAGGTTCTTCCTTGATGGAAACACTGGACCCACCGCTTTGCTGACCAGCTTCTTAGGACCCATCGGATAGCCCTGCCAGGAAGTGGGGCCGCTGGCTCTGAAGTCCCCTGTGAATGGGGCGGCGAAATCCCACTGTGGCTGGAGGCGTGCGAGGATTAACAGGTGTAAATTGGGAAACTGCCACGTGATAATGACACAGTGGCATCAGTTTTTAACTCGTTAAATGTGCAAAACCGGACATACCTGAAATCATAACAGGCTTGGCATCATTTTTGTGTTTTGATGGTTTGTAAAATCTTAAAGTCTTCTATTCCTGTTTCTCCCTCCAGGAAACTGCTCACCAGTCCCCCTGGAAAGACTGGTTCTGTTTCTGTTCAGAAGGCTGCTGACCGTGACCTCGGCTCCCTTTGAGAGGCCAGGGCCGCGCTCCCGGGAGCCGCAGCGGCCCATTGCCTCTGCTGTGGCCCATTGGTTCCTCTGGGTGAGCAGGGTGGCCGGTTACACTGCATACCAGGTGACCCCTGTGCCAGGTGACCCCTGTGCTTGTGGTAGACTAGTGTCGGTTTCTAATCCGCCGTTTGGTTTCACGAGGAGGAGGCCTGGCCATTTGAGCATTTGTGCTCCCCCTCCCTTAGGCATCCGGGACGGTGAGCTCGGAGCTCCCTGCAGAGAGAAGGCCTGCTCCTCCAGGCTGCCGCTGGCAGCGAGACCAGACCAGGTCAGCCTTGCGGAGGGTTTAGGTTGTCAGCCCCCAGCCCTGTGTGCCAGGCATCAGTCTGGTGGGGACAAGCAGATCTTGAGGAAGTGCTGTGCATGCTTAACACAGGGCATCCTCACTCAGTCATCTGTTGGGAGTGGAGGGGCCACCGAATGGGGCCAGTGCCTTCAGTGTCTGACCCCTGAGAAGCCCCCAGTGACTACCAGTATCTGTGCAGGAGCGAGTGCAGGGACATGCTGCCTGAGTGAGGGGTACACATGAGTGAGGGGTGAAGGGGTTTCTACATGTGGGTGGCTTAGCACGGCCTTTCCCTTGCCTGAGCCAGTGCACCCTGTGGCGGCAATGGCTGTCTTCTAGGCCTGGTTTTTACAAGTTGACATGTGCCGTCGGCTTCCTCCTGACTTCGTTTATTTGTCTACATTTCCCTCCGTTTTTCAGTGATGTGAATCTCTTGCTTGCAGAGCTCAAGGCAGACATTTCATAAGCCTTTTCCGTCTCACAGACACATGGGTTTCTACTCCTAAGGCATCTTTTACTGAGAGCCTCCTGAAACAGGGTGGATTACCCGCTGGCTAGGTGGTAAGTGCTCCAGGTAAACATTTCAACGCAAGCTTGGTATTCCTCCTGGAGGCGGTGCTAACCAAGGCCCTGTGAGAAGGCTGAGGCCTGCAGGGTAAGAAGTTTGTCCAAGGCAGGGGTCCTCAAACTTTTTAAAGTGGGGGCCAGATCACGGTCCCTCAGAGAGCTGGAGGGCCGGACTATATGAACTACTAATTCCTACTGTAACACCTCGGCTGCGCTCACTGCCCAAAAAACCTGCGGGCCGGATCAGACTCCTCTGCGGGCCGCATGTGGCCCGCGGGCCGTAGTTTGAAGACCCCTGGTCCAAGGGAACCAGCTCCCAAGAAGGCCTCAGAGACAGTGGTCACGTCCTTATCACAGACCCCAAAGCCACGAGGCCAGCTCCCTCTCGCCGTGTCCTCATGGCTGCTGGGAGCCAATGCTCTGTTGACCTTAGGTGCCCCTCGGACCCTGGTCAGCTAGGAATTATACCGGGATCGTAATGCAAAGCCTCTGCAATAGCAGCCTAAACAAGATGGACTTTCCTCCCAGGAAATGAACAGTCGGGGGATGTGGCCCAGAGTGCCAGGGGATCCCCAGCGGCTTTCTGTCCCGCCACCCTCAGGCCAGGCCCTGGTCCTCACCTTGCGGAGGCTCCTGAACCGAGTGCGAGGTGGGAGGAAAGGAGAAGGAGATGAGCCCAAGAGGAAGCGGCCTGTCCTCTTTTAAGGAACTTTTCTGTACGGACATCTCGTTGGCTACCCCTCCCTGCGGGGGAGGCTGGGACGGCAGCTTTGTAGCTGGACCTGGTGCCTCCGTGAAATCGGGCTTCCTCCGCCGGCCCTTGGAGAAGCGTAGGGTGGGGTCAGCGCCTGCAGCCTGTCACCGTCGCCTGATCGGTTTTCATTCTGATCTTGGGAACTCCCACCCCCATGGATTTGGGCAGGCTTTGCTGGATCAGCCCAGAGTTTAACCATTAAATTTATCCTCAGGTGTGACATGCCTTCTCTGTTACCTGACCCCCCTCCCCCATTTTTATTTTTCTTGAGTCCTGCCTGTGCACAGGGTCCTAGGTCCTTCTGTGCTGACAGAATTCTTAGCACAAGCTCCACCCCTCAAAGTACCGAGACCAAAAGTCTAGAACCTACATCACCCTTCTCAGCTGCTGGCAAGTTCTGACATAGACCATTCATTTCTCTGCTCGGCCCCTGGACGGAACAGAGAAGCCCAGGGTGCATCTCTGGTCCGATGCACCCAAAAGGGGCGCCCAAACAGGGTGGCTGGGTGTCCAGGAAATGAAAGCAGCCTCTGTCTACACAAGACCGTATTTCGTTTAATGGTGGTTTTCTAATAGTTAAAATGTGTGTGTCCACCATGTCTCCTAACATTTAAAAAATGGCAAGTTTGATCTACCTGTTAGGTGGTGCTTCCCAGTCGATCCATAATCCCAAACCTGATGTGGGGCAGAGGCAAAGGGCAGCGTGTTCCTCCCCCGCCTCCCCTCCCCCTCCGGGCGGGCTCCGTCCCAGGCCGCATGCTGCTCCTGCCACCAGGCTGTCACCTCCTGGAAGCCGCCAGGAGAATGACCTTGGCCAGGGCTTCTTCCCGGTACAGGGACAGAAAGGAAGGCAGGTGCGGGAGCACTGGCCCGTGAACACCTGGTGCTCGGGCTGGTCCTCGCCGCCTGGCGGGGGCAGTCTTGCCCTGGGCCCAGCCTCCTGCGCCCTCCCACATGGCTCCGTGAGCTGTGTCCCTGCTTAGCCTTCCTCACGCCTCAGTCCCAGCTTTTGGCCCTTTGGAGGTCAAAGGGAATTTTTTCCCACCTTTCTAAGTTCTTCTGTCTGGGCCAATAATCGGATGCTAACAGGAGACAGGTTAACAGGAGAAAATGCCCCAAATGATGACGTTTTCTGAGACAGCCACTCAGTGCGGACAGTGGGGGAGCACAGACAGCGTGGAGGAGCTGGGTAAGGGGGACGCAAGGGCGCGGATGTCGCGAGGTTTCACTGCACTATTCAATAATGGTGTGCAGCTTAAAACTCAGGAGTTGCTTCTTTCTGGAATTTTTCATTTACTATTATATTTTTGGAGTGTGGTTGACTACAGGTGACAGGAGCTGTGGCAAGTGAAACCATGGATAAGGAGCGATTACTGTGATGGTTAGCTTAGCTAAGCCTTAGCCCAACGGATTTTCCCCCTCTGAAGTTTGCAAATTCACGCTCCATCAGAATCCAAACATAGCAATGGCATAATACCCATAAGCCGCCGAGTGGGAGACAACATGATGATGAAGAGCTTTGTAGAAAGAATAGCAGTTGCTTTCCCACAGCCCTGTTCTTCTGCAGACACAGTCTTCTTTGAGCTGTCCCCGACCCTCCCGTGGGTATTAGCTGTGTCCCCGATGTGGAGAGTTAGCCACCCATTTACTGAAACTCCACGGAGTGAGCGTGTCCTTTGCGGGAGGCCTGCTTCTCGGTCCCAGGCACACAGGAGCGAACAGGCAAAGCCCCTGCCTTCCGGTGGGCAGTGCTTTGAAATAAAGGAATCGTGATGGAGGCCCAGGGAGACGGAATGACGGGCTAGGGTCGTGCCGCCAATGAAGGCGGCAAGGAGGTTGCACCGCAGGCGTCTCTGTGTGACTTTTCTTCTCCAGTCTTGCTTCTGAGTCTCTTCCACCGCTCGCCCCTGTGAAAACAGGCCAAAGAACTCCACCTTCCCCTGACTGCCTGGTTTTTTGTGTGTGTGTGTGTGTGTGTGTGTGTGTGTGTGTGTGTTTCCCTCCTAAAAGGTCGGCCAGAAGTTATGGGGTATTGTGTTTCATAGCTTTGTTTCAGTGAAAACCCTTTTAGGTGATGTGATGCCCTCCCTGTATCTACACCGCAGGAGCGGGTAGATGAGGGTGAACACCACACTGGCGTGTCCTGGTGGACGTGCTCCTGGGATTCGACCTCCTCCACAAACAGGCTCTCCGGGACGATTGGCCTGCCCGGGCCTGAGGGCTCCCTGGCCTGCAGGCTCTCCGGGTTAAAGCTGAGCCCAGGGAAAGGGGGTGAGTGGTCACCCTCCATGGCACACTGGCAGTGCCTGAGAGCAGGACAGAACACTGGGCAGCATCTCAGAACATGTCCACACTGTTACATTTAAACTAACATTTTTTTTTCTTTTTAATATATTTTATTGATTTTTTACAGAGAGGAAGGGAGAGGGACAGAGCCAGAAATATTGACCAGTTGCCTCCTACACCCCCCCCCCCCCCACTGGGGATGTGCCCACAACAAAGGTACATGCCCTTGACTGGAATCGAACCTGGGACCCTTCAGTCCGCAGGCTGACTCTCTATCTGCTGAGCCAAACCGGTTTTGGCCTAACATTCTTTGATAAAGGAAAGGTACCCAGATGAGTTTGGCTGGTGACATTTTACTTCACTTCTACCCGTTATTGAGTAGGAAAATGTGATATGGCCCTCAACCATAATAGAGAATAGTTGATCATTAATTTATGGTGTGCATTTTTGCTTTGTCCCCAACTGGTTAAGTATTGTAACTTATTTATCTGCATTTGAAACTGCGTCCCGAGAGGGAGAGCTGGTTCTCTCAGAGCTAAAGTTTTATAATTTCCAAACATCAACATCAAACCTTCAGTGGAAAAGGAGGGAAGGAAAAAATGTTTATTGATTTATATTTTAGTTCAGTTCAGTTCCTTCTCTGTTAGATGTAAAGAAAAACATACCTCCCATGAACCACTGCAGCACTAACCATATTGTCCGGTCCAGAGAAATGCTTGTTCCATACCCATGGAAGGAAGGAGGGGAGGGAGAGAGGGAGGATTAATGAGCATCACGGTCAAGGTAAAGCAAATCAGAGCACAGCCAGGAGGATTATGGGAACAGACCAAGCTGCATTTAAGTGCCAGCTCTGCTACTTACTACTCCTGGCTAGTTCTGGGGCAGGTTCCCAGTTCAGGCTGAGCCTCAGTGTCCTCATCTGTAAAATGGGCAGAGCTCAATCTCCAGTGGAGTTGCATATCGAAAGTACACTGAACATATATGGAATTGACCTTCCATCCTCAGCCCAAACAACAAACAATGTAGGTGGTTCCCCAGGCTGGTAGCTCAGGAGCATTCAAACTCTGCTGGGTGAGTGTTGGGATTTTGAACTCATGTATTTTGTATACTTTTTTTTAAAAAATATATACTTTATTGATTTTTTACAGAGAGCAAGAGAGAGGGATAGAGAGTTAGAAACATCGATGAGAGAGAATCATCGACCAGCTGCCTCTTCCACACCCCCTACTGGGGATGTGCCTGCAACCAAGGTACATGCCCTTGACCGGAATTGAACCCGGGACCTTTTAGTCTGCAGGCTGACGCTCTATCCACTGAGCCAAACCGGTTTCGGCTGAACTCATGTATTTTGATACGTCTTTTATTTTTAGAGAATGCTTTAGAGATGAGAATGTCTCCATATAGATGAAAACTAAATTTATTCAACACTCCAGTTAGAATTACATGAGTAAATTATAAGTTAAAGCAGTGTTTCCCAAACTTCTCTCATGATGAGAATCACCTCGGGAGTTGTTAAAACACAGATTCCTGAATCCCAACTAAGAAGTGCTAAACTAGGATTTTTGGGAACATATAGGTAAAATTGTATACTTAACTAGTGCTCTAAGACAGATATTATATACAGAGCACTAAGTTAGGTATGCAATTTTACCTATATGTTCTCAAAAATTCTAGTTTAGCACTTCTTAGTTGGGATTCAGGAATCTGTGTTTTAACAACTCCACCAGGTCATTCTCATCATGAGAGAAGTTTGGGAAACACTGAGTTAAAGATTGCTTTCTTACATATGGTCAGTTTCTTGGACAGCAAGAATATTGTTCAGATCTGTGTGTGTGTGTGTGTGTGTGTGTGTGTGTGTGTGTGTTTGTTTTGTTTTTTTTGGCTCATGGAGACTTGGATTTTAGAGAAAAAAGAACCACCAGGTGGTACCAGCCATTCTCTGATCCAGGGAGAAGAAATACAAACCCAGCTACCTGTTTCCATTGGGATACCCTTAACAACTGGGGATTCCTGAAGGCATCAGCCATCGGCCTCAGATTTTGCACTAAGTACATTGAAAATCCTTGAGCTTTAAATCCTCATGTCAGAGCTTGGTCTCTGACTTGTGATTTGTCATGCTACACTCCTAGCCGGTAGCGCTTTTGTGTTTACAAAGAAAAAGTGTGCCTGTAGTGATCAGCTGTTGCTTTTTGGGCGCTCATTTCATTAAGTAGGAGTGTCTCAATAAGTACCCACCTGCAGGGTGGAAAAACGTGGCTCAGGAAATCATTGTCTTAAAACCAGTGTAAACAGATGTGCTTGGTGTTCAGAAGGCTGCTGCTGCTCTGTGTGCCCTACACGGAGGACAAATGAGTGTTTTCTTCCCTCGGAGCAAAGAAAGTGCCAGAGGATACAAACCCCAGATACTTGCCCTTGTGGATCCACCCTTCCTTTCCCAAAAACCTGTGAGACGCTTCCTCAGGGGGGCAGTGTGGTGCAGTGGCTAGGACCTTGGCTTGGAATCCTAGCTCCGTATTTCCTAGCTGCCTTGAGTGAAGTTGCTTAACCTCTCAGGCCTGCAGTTATCCCATCTGTTGTGGGGATCATAACAGAACCTGCTTCAGGGTTGTGATGAGGCCAAAAGCATGGCTCACGTGTTTTTACAGAATAAATGCTCAGAACATGTTGGTGACCATGAATGTTGGTATTGTAAGCCAGTGGCCACGTAGGGTTAATATAAGGAACCGCAGGGAGCTGGCAGCCCCCTCCCCAGGTTGGCTGTCCTAGGTGCCATTGGAGGTAGAGCATCATTTAGCTCTGAAAACCTGGAGGACCCAGACCATGCCCCCAGCTTGGCCAGGGAGGGAATGGTGCTATGAGGCTTAAGCACCTTGTTAAGCAGGCTGCACAGGCTGTCATTCTTACTGTAGATTGTCCATGTTGTCAAGTCTAGGGTGGAATGTCCCTGTTCAGCTGTTACTCACGAGACCGTGTCACATCATGGCTTGCACCCCAGAATGACACTCATTTCAGGCAGCCTGTGGTCCACTGTAGAGATTCCATGAGCACCTTGAAAACAGCACTTTATTTACATCACCTGCTGCTGCTTTTGGGCGCTCATTTCATTAAGTGGGAGTGGAGCCTCCTGTGAGTGTCAGGGTGGGGCTGGCGGTGCTGCATGTGCAGCTGCCCAATTTCTGTTCCTTTGCTGTGTGCGCCCTCCATTTCCATGGGTTCTCTACTGGCCGGCATGGTGCCAGGGTGGCGTTTTTACTGCAATTCACTATTGTAGCTCTGATCCCCACATTTTGTGAAAGAAACAATTAGTAAGCTTTTTATGCCTACAAAAGGGTCTGTTAGGCTTCGCAGGTTACTGACTGCTAGGCCACAGTAAGATATCAGAGGCATCATGAATGGCATTGGAAGGAAAACAGCAAAGCTTACCTTTTGTAAATGACTGGAACTTCTAAAATTGGGATGGTTAGTGTGGCACCACCTGCAGTTCAAGCGTAGAGAAGGTGTAGACTGGTATGTGGGACCGGTGAGGGCGAAAAGCTCCGAGCTGCCATGTGAGAGTGAAGTTGGTGTCTGGCGACACAACAAGGACATGGCCCCTGTGCCATTGTGAGTGGTGTGGTGAGCATGTTGAGGTGCTGGGACATGGAGCTGTTGTGAGTGCTGTGGCTGAGCATGTTGAGGTGTTAGGACTCTGTGTTGTGAGTGGTGTGGTGTGCATGCTGAGGTGTTGGGACTTCTTTAGACACTTAAATTGGTTAATTTAAGGTCTGATGCATTAGGTGGTGATAACACTACCTAACAGGTGACATTTATTGAGAGCCTACTCTGTGCCAGATGTCATGCCAAAATTAAATATAAATTACCTCATGTGATCTGGCGAGGTAGGCCTTATTACTCCAGTTTTATAGATACAGATGGTGACTCTCAGCAAGGTTAATCATCTTCCCAAGGATTTCCATTGGCTGATGTCTCCTCAACTGTGAAATCTGAAGAAAGAGAGTGCTCATGGCCCCTGGCGTGCCCTGTAGATGGCCAGTGATCAGCATCACCTCATTCAGAATTTGATTTCCATGCGTTTAGAATGGGCTGTGATCTGCTCTGGGACGCACGCTGTCAGATAAGACCCAGGTTTTATGTGTGTGACCTGGGTTTTCACTCACGTTCCAAGCTGCACTTGGAGAACTGCTGCCTTTGACCGCTGGTCCCCAGAATGTGTCACTCAGGTGGGTTCAGTAGCACCGTGAGAGGAGAAACTTGGGGTGTGCAGATCTGCCTGAAGGTTACAGAGCTCCTCTGCACGGTGTTCTTTAGGAAGAGTGCAGAGCTTGTCAAAATATTTGGCCCAAACTCTCTTATAGAACACCTCTGAGACTAGGGTTGCAAACACATGAAAAATGTGAGCTTTACATCCCCCTACTTCCATTGTGTTTTGGTTGCTTTAATATGAAAAACATTCCACGGGGTGAAGTCATCAGGACCCCGCTGAGAGCTGGAGCACAGGGACCCCTGGAAACGGGCTGTGTGGAAAGGAGGGGGTTAAATGCAGGTGACTGGGTCTGATTCTGGCTGTAGATGGTATATTAGTCATCTACTGCTGTGTAACAGAGGGCCCCACATCTGTCAGCTCACAACGGTACACGTTGTGTATTCCATGGTTTCTGAGGGTCAGTAATGTGAGCAGGGCTTCCCTTGGTGCCTTGGCCCAGGGTTTCTGATGGGATTGGGGGCACACTATGCACTGGGGCTGCAGTGTGAGCCGAGGCTCGACTGTGGGCTGGGGACTCCCCTTCTAAGACCCCTCTCCTGGTTGGCATGCCTTGGCCCCTCACCACGTGGACTTCTCAGCACAGCGGTTGCACAGTGTGGCACCTGGCTTCGCCCGGGAGGAAGGGTTGGGGAGCGGGAGGGAGAGACGGTCTTTTTGTGACGGACCACAGGAGTGAAAGGAGCGCGGAGATCTCTTGGTAGGGAGATACACTTCAGTTTCATTTGTGGTTAGGAGACCGGGAACAGTGGGACCAAATGCTACCATCCCTCACTGTGAGCGGCACATTCCCGATCCCTAGGTTCTCAGAGACAGTAAGGAATGGATGGAAATCCTTCAGGAACAGTGGACCCCATGATTTGCCCCTGGGAACCGTGTGGGCTCTGAAGTTTGCTGGAAAGAAGGTAGGAATTACAGAGAGCATTTTACTGTAGTCCCAAGTATTTCTTTCAGCAGGAAACATTATTAGGTTAAAACTACACATCTGTAAAATTCAAAGGAGACAGAACTAAGGAAAAGAAGAGAGAACAGCTGTGCATTTGTGTGCTTGATGAAACAACCGTTGCTACCACCTCCCTTACTAGAGTGTGAATTAGGGTGTTGCAAAAAGGCAGCCTTGTTTACTTGCTATCTCTTCAGACCCTGGAGGGAAACCAACACTTCTCCCTGCTCTCCAGAAACTGCCCCCTAGCTCAGGGCTGTGACATCTGTTTCGATGTTAGCGAGAAAGGGCAATAACATTTGATTGAGGCCAGTCATTTCCACGGAGGGAGGTCTGGAGCAGGAAGTGGGAAGGTGGAATGATAAAAATGCTCACACTGATATGAAGATATTTAGTTTTTTAAATATTGCATTACTGGGATTGGCTTCCCTTGTGACTGTATTATCAAAATCGATGGTGATCCTGGATTTGAAATGAACCCCTGATGTCCCTCATGCTCGCTTCAGCCCAGTGATGATATGGGTCATTTGTTCTTCAAATGTGAGGACTCCCCTCCTTCATCCCCGGGCATTCTGTGAAATGACATTGCAGGTGCGTGGCCGTGGAGACATCCAGGAGCCCTGTCCTCCTCTGAGGGTGTGTCTCTCTCCTCTCCCTGTCGCAGCTTGTGCCCTGAGTTGCCTCCTTTCACATTTTTGAGAAAATTCTGATGCTGCTAAATGCCTTACAGTGCACAGCTAAGCCACCAATTTAGAGAATTATTCAGCTCGAAATGTCAATAGTTTGAGTTTGAGAAACCCTGGGACAGGTGAGATTTGGGATGACACCCCCAAGGCATCTGATAATAATATCAGAGAGGACGATAGATGAGCACAGTAGACCCACAGAAAGTAGGAAGCTGACAAAAACCTGCCTGTGTTGGATAAGAAGGAAAGGCAGAGGTGAGTTACTTGGGTTGTATGTTCAGACGCGGTGGTTACAGCACAGGGAAAGCGCTCACGGTCCCTGGGAAGCAGGCACCTGCTGGAGTCTGGCTGTCCCCGGGGAGAGGCTGTGTGTCTGATACGGCAGAGGACAGCGGCACCTGCTGGCTGCAGTAGTGCCTTTGGTGAGCTGGAGGGATCGGTGACTTGTGACATTGCAGGTGCTTGGCCAGGGAGGAATCCAGGAGCCCTGTCCTCCTCAGAGGGTGTGTCTCTCCCCCTCTCCCTGTTGCAGCTTGTGCCCCGCGTTGCCTTCAGGGCAGCTACATTGGGTGTTGACCTGCAGGCTGTCCGCTGCTGCAGGGACAGCAGACCAGGCCCAGCATGGAGTGCAGGCCCGGGAGGCACACACCACCCTTGAAACTACACTTTGCCTGGGACTCTTTCTAGCAGGAGTGGCTCCATGGAGTACGCCATCATAGAGCTTCCAAGGGAGCGTGCCTGATCTGTCTTTGCCCTGCACTCCCCCGTCTGTGTCCTATCTTTGCCCACCCTGTGCCCCAGCCAGGGGTGCTGAACTTCTGTGTGTTTTGAGATCCTGTAGAAACCGGCAGAACTGCAGGCGCCCCACACTGAGCAGCTGAATGAGGTCAGTGTCCTTATGACTGTCAGCCTGTCCCTGAGTGGGGCTGATTCACGAAGTTTACAGACTTTCCAATTAAACATCATCTTTGTTGGGCTGTGCTGCCATGTGCCGCATCCTTTACCCCTTTCTCGAGACCAGGCATGCCTCCCTCCTATCAGGTCACAGATCCTACTCCAGCCATATGGAACTCGGTGACCACAGAAGTATAGTGAATATTGGTGACAAGGCAGAGCCACCAAATCAGAAAGAATATGTGCACCCTTCTGTTCAAACCAGCATTACTATAATAGATGAGAGGCCCGATGCACAGATTTGTGTACCAGTGGGGTCCCTTGGCCTGGTCTGCACCTTCTTACAATCTGGAACCCTTGGGGGATGTTGGACTGCCGGTTTTGGCCTGATCCCCACAGGCCGGGCGAGGGACCCCACTTGTACAAGAATCCATGAAATGGGTCTCTGGTATGCATATAAGATCTTTGGTTAATCTCTTCCCACCCTCCCCTCTTCCCTCTGAGATTCATCAGTCTGTTCCATGTTTCTATGCCTGTGCATTGAGCATCTGCCCCCTGGTGGTCAGTGTGTGTCTTAGCTACTGGTCGAACAGTGGCTTAGGCTTTTACACACACACACACACACACACACACACACACACACACTATGGGCCCAGTGCACAAATTTGTGAACCTTGAAAGAAACTGTGGGCTGTGAGGCTGTGGTGGGTACAGGGGCAGGTCTCAGCCCATCCTCCGTGCCCTTGTCCAGCCCCTCCTGCTGCAGCCCCCGGCCCCGTCTGCCAGAAGCCCGCTCCTGCCGCCCCTGCCAGGGGTGCTGAACCTCTTTGTGTTTTGAGAGCCCACCTTGAGTTGGGCCAGCGCCATCAGTGGGTGCGAGCGGTGGCTGCTGCCCCCATCACCCCTCAGGAGCAAGAGGAGGTAGAGAAGCTCTCAGGGCTGATCGGGGCCAGCAGCTGCAGCTTGCACCTGTTGAAGGTGCCAAGCGATCATGGCTGGTACCAGGCTCTGGCAGTGGGTTTGAGCAGAGGCTCTGGCACCGGCTGTGAATGCATGCAGGGCCAGTACCAGCAGCAGGTGCAAGTGTCCAATGGGACCGTGACATGCAGGAGCAAAGAATTTTCAGTAACTACCAGAGGCTTGCCCCCATGACAGCGGCTGGCACATGCCTTGATCTGGCACCCCCACTCACCTGCTCCATTATCCTGCCGTGGCTGATGCTTGTCATGTTCCGCGCTCTGCTGCCTGCTGCTGATACCTGCCAACTTCCACGCATGTCCCCTGGTGGTCAGCACATGTCATATCAACTGGTTGTTCGGTTGTTCCACCATTCGGTCTATTTGCATATTAGGGTTTTATACACACACACACACACACACACACACACACACACACACACTAGAGGTCTAGTGCACAAATTTGTACACGGGTTGGGTCCCTAGTCCTGGATGGTGATCAGGGCCGATCGGGGCCATCTTGCCAAGTCCTGATCGGGGCCTGCTGGACAGCGGGGGTGAACAGGGGGAGGGACAATGGGAGTTTGGCCGACCAGCCCCAACTGGGCAATCAGGTCAGCAGGCCAGGGAAGGGATTGGCCAGGGAGAAGGACCGTGGGAGGTTGGACGGCTGGGGGACCACAAGAGGTTGGCCAGCTGTGGAGAGAAACTGGAGGAGATTGGCTGGCCGTAGGAGGTTGGCTGTGAGAATGCACTGACCACCAGGGGGCAGCTCCTGCGTTGAGCATCTGTTCCCTGGGGGTCAGTGCATGTCATGACAACTGGGTGATTGGTTGTTCCAGTCATTCTGGTTGTTCAGCTGTACTGGCTGCTTAGGCTTTTATATCGATAGATAGATAAGATGTGGAAATGGCCCAAGTGCCCATCATTAGATGAGTGGGTAAAGAAGGTGTGGTACATTTATACAATGGAATATTAAAAAGAAGAATCTCTTACCCTTGAGACCTGGAGACTATTATGCTAGAAAAAATAAGCTAGTCGGAGAAAGACAAGTATCACATGATCTCACTTATATGTGGAATCTAATGAACAATAAACTGACGAACACAGTAGGTTCAGGGGCATGGATGCATGGAACAGAATGACAGATCTCAGAGGGGATGGGAAGAAGTTAACCAAAGAACTTACACATATATATGCATGACCCATGGACCCAGACAATAAAGTGGTGAAGGTCTGGGGTGAGGTTGGTACTGGTCAAAGGCGGGCAAAGACAGGGAAAATGGCATACATCTGTGACACTGTCAACAACCACAAAATAATAATTCTAGCACTCATCAATAATGTGTGTGTGTTTTTACCATTTTGGTGCAGATTTTTCAAGGTGTGTGTGTGTGTGTGTGTGTGTGTGTGAATTACTAAAACACAATCATATATATGAAATACTTTTATGTATATACTAGAGGCCTGGTGCATGAAATTCATTCATGCATGGGGGGAGGGTGTGTGTGTGTCCCTCAGCCCAACCTGCACCCTCTCCAATCTGGGATCCCTCTCACAATCTAGGACTTCTGGCTTTCAACCGCTCACCTGCTTGCCTGATTGCCCCTAACTGCTTCTGCCTGCCAGCCTGATAACCCTCTAACCACTCTACTGCCAGCCTGATCGACACCTAACTGACTCCCTGCCAGCCCAATTGCCCCTAACTGTTCTCCTTTGCAGGCCTGGTCCTGTCCCCCCTCCCCCCTCCAACTGCCCTCCTCTGCTGGCCTGGTCACCCCTAACTGCCCTCCCCTGCAGGCCTAGTCCCTCCCAACTGCTCTCCCCTGCTGTCCTGATTGCCCACAGCTGCCCTCCCCTGCTGGCCATTTTGTGGCAGCCATCTTGCATGTTGGAGTGATGGTCAATTTGCATATTACCTCTTTATTATATATAATTTAAAAATTATATGTAATTTTAACTTTAAAATACAGGTAGACATCTTGTATTGATAAATACATAGTTCTATATTACCTTTCACAGTGTTTCAGAATTTCATTGGGCTAATGTGCCATAATTTCTTTCTTAACAGTTCATTTTTGATGGACATTTAGCTTCAGTAGTGTGCTGATAAGTATTTAACAACTTGTTTTCCGGGTATAAAAGAGCCCTGATGTGTGGCTGTCTGCTTTCCAAGGTGTGACTATATCCACGTGGCTGACGGCAGGCACTAGTGTGAAGTCATTTAACAGGGAGCTGTGAAGAGATGCGACTCTGAACCAGGGCACGCCAGCATCGGCACCACACGGCTGAGGTTAAAGCTTTAAGCAATTGATTTTAAGGATAGTTCTTCACAAGAAGTGTTGTTTACATATTTAGATGCCTGACAGATTCTAAATGCGATAAGAGAGTCACTCAGGGCAGGAGGAGAGGAAGGAGTGGGGAGAGCATGCCTGCCATTGTCAGAAATGTTTAATTGATAAGCTGTCAACCTTTTTCTTTTCACTGCTCCTGTTCTCTTAGTCTTTCAAAACTAACGCCGGGCTTCCATTTTCTAAGATATTCTTTTACAACATCTGGAATCAGTATGCTATGTAACGTGATTAATGCATTTTCTGTGTCTGTGCCTTTTGAAGACGTTACTCTGCCCGCAACTTCACATTGGGCTGTCGTGTGTGATACCTGGTGGCCTGGGGTATGCAGGCCGTTCTTCTCCCAGAGCATCTGAGAACATTGAGTGTCCATTTAATCGTAAGGGATATTTTAATGTCCATGGATGCTTTGGAGTCTGGGAACAGAGGGGTCAGGATGGACAGAAACATGGCATTTTTCAGTAAGCAGGTGTTTCCTGTAACTTTCAAAGAGGTTAAATTATAGATAGGCCAGGAAAAAAAAACACACACACACACACAAAAAAAACATGGTTCCTAGTAGTATTGCCTTTCTGATGAAAAACCCTAAGCTCTAAATGCAGTATTAGGTGTGTATGGTATTAGGTGACCACTTTTAGGAGAAAATGGAGGGCTGTAAAGTCCATTTCTTTGTTCATGAAACTATTAATGGTGGAAACACTTAGGTGGGAGCAGATTTATTTTTGAAGAGAGTGGTCCTTCTGCAGAACCCTTTCAACAATCCATTTGGCTTGTACATGTGGCTTTCTTGGGTCTCTACTACCATTCATTTGTTTTTTAGCATCTCAGAGCCTAGGATTAACCTTGGGCCTCTGGGCCTGCCCACTCTTGGTTTTCCTCTGTCCACGCAGCAGATGCATTCATTTTCCTCTTGCAACAGGTGCACAAATAAGACTTTGGTACTTGCAAAGAGTGTCGCTTTGGTACTTGCAAAGAGTCCTTGAGCAGCAAAAATTGGAAAGGTGTCCAGATGTCATGTGCACACAGGATGCACTATTTGCACACCTGCAGCTCTGACAATTAATTATGTCTCTCCTT
Source organism: Pipistrellus hanaki (assembly GCF_964339955.1). Taxonomy (NCBI): domain Eukaryota; kingdom Metazoa; phylum Chordata; class Mammalia; order Chiroptera; family Vespertilionidae; genus Pipistrellus; species Pipistrellus hanaki. The sequence goes on from NC_140515.1 coordinate 12,361,619, forward strand.
CAACATCCCACAAGGGCTTAGAGTGAAGGTAGGGCAGGGATTCTCAAAATCAAGTCATGCTTCAGATTTGCAGTGGTGGTGAGTGGGCAGGGGTGGTTTGGCAAAGTAATTTTCAATCCTCTTTCAATGAAAACAGATTCATTCTTTAAAATTTTTCAGGAGAAAAAAAAAAGGTACAATCATCAGTAACATTTTGATTCTTTTGTACTGGGCTTGGTGAAAAGTACTTTATGTTTAATTCTAATGCCAACTCTAGGAATCATTCATATGCTCTCCTTTACCAGTAAAAACACAGAGTGAAGAGGGTTGAACCAGCTCATCTGGTGTCCACCATCTGGTAGGTGGCAAAACCAAATTCATGCCCGGTCTGTGGAATTCTGGAGCCCAGTGAGCATGTCTGCCTCTCACATGGTGACGCTGGAGAAGGCGCATGCCAGGCATGTGTCCACCATTAAAAATGTAAGCACCACAAGGCTTCCTCAGCACCCAGGTCAGCACTGGCATATAGTCCACATAAAAAACATGTGTTTACATGGAGGATAAGTATATATGTCGATCACTCTGGGTTTCTCACATCTGTTGCATTCCCATAATAAAGGAGACTCTGTGCTAAGCTGTCAGTACTGGGGAGGAAGGCCTGACAGTAGTGACAGAGAGGACGAGACAAAAAGATGCTTCTGGCAGCAGCACGGTGTGCAGTGTGGTTCAGTAGCAGCAGCTGCAAACATTTTATTGGGCTTCTATGACCCTCCACAAAGCTGCCACTGGCCTCGGACTAGAGAAATGAATAATATGAACCAGTGGGAATGCCCTCGCCTTCATTTAACAAATATTATGGGGCCTCTTTTTGGTCACGAACCGTGTGGAGACTGGGAATCTAACAAACAAGATGGCTAAGAGCCCTGCTTTTCTGGGCCCCACTTTCTGTCTTGTCTCCAGAAAAGAACTGGGACATGAGAAGAGTGGACAGGACAGTTCAGTAACCCTCCCCGTGTGTCCCGTCCACCCAAGTCCTCAGGTGTGTCCTCCTTCCTTGTTGAAGCACTTTGTAGATGTTCTCTCACTTCCTGCATCTTTCAGTGTATGCTTCCAAGAGAGAAGGGTTTTAAAATGTCAAGCTAAAAAACTAACTTCATACCTTAGTCATCAAATATGCAGTCCATGTTCAAATGACTATCAACTCTTACAAAATAAGCTGCTGTTCTCTTTGATCGAATAAGGATCAAATAAGGTCCCCGGTCTGTGACTGATTGTTCCTCTACGTGACTGGTTATGTGTTCAGTTCCCTCTCCACCTCCCCGGCTCCCCACCAGTCTCTCTTTAGCTGTGGTATAGCCTGGGAGAACATGGGTTGTTTCTCCTCCGTTTTCCTGCAGTGGAGGGTCCCACTGCTCTCAGTTCCATGCTTTAGTCTGGATTCCCTGTGAACAGAAGGTGCAGATAGACACCTGTTCTCTTCCTTCCCTGCATGATGGACAGTGGAGCAGTGTGGTCCGATTGAGCTGATCCCCTTGAAATGCAAAAATGAAGTTCCCCAAACAAATACTTGTCTCAGGGTTTGTTAGCTTATCTTGGCCATCATTCCCTGGAGCGTGCCTTGTTTGGACTTGAGTCTCGATGCACCATCAACTCTGTCCTCTGATAGGTCTTAACTTTCCCCAGTCTGAACATGCTACATCACAGAGGCACCAGGAAAGCCCTTTGCCTAAGTATATTGATGACTGCTTGTATTATGCTTGTGTTGTAGTGATAATCTCTTTTAGCTCCATGTAAGAATCAGGCTTCTCATTGTATAACAACTTTGACCTCTGAGAAGGCTGGTGTGGAGTGGTGCCCCCATGAATATTACGGTATGGAGCTTATAGATAAGGGTAAAGGGCACCAATAGTATGCACGTACTGGTTTATACTCTGGCTAGAGTGCAGGAGCCCCCGTGCCTGAAACTGGGCAGGGAAACAGCCCCATCCTGATGCGTCCACAGGTCTCCAGATCTCCACTGAGAAATGCTGGCCTGGATCCTGTTGTTTCCTTAACCTCTGAGATTCTGTGGTTCTAAGATCCTACTGCAAAAGCTGAGGCTACTTAAGTTCAGTGTGTGAGTCAGGAGTGTGTAACCAGTACCCACTTCCTTGTCTTCCAGAAAAAGCCTCTTAGATTTATGTGGAACCACCGTGACCCCTTCCTCTGCTGATTTGACCCCCAACTCAGGCACAAAATTGGGCAGAGAATGAAGTTCCTTGGTGGACTCTATCACACTGATGGAATCAACATTGTAAAGAAATGAGTTACCTCGGTTCTGGGGATCTCTAATTTTGACCTGCCACCGCGCAGGTCATCCATTGACCACTAGAATGAAGGATGTGAGGGTGATGGGCAGGAGGGAGAAGGCAAACACTTCCGGGCAAGCTCATTCAGCAATAGCTCCAGACCATGTTCTCTTGTTGGGGAGCTTATGCATTGTTAGTAAAGAATGATAGAAGTAAATATGTATTTCAGTGAATTGGTAAATGAATAAGTTTTCCGGAATGAATTATGTTGAGTCAGTGTTCCTGGTTTTGTGCTGAGCCCGTCACACTGCGTTCTGAGAGGCTGTCTGCAGGGTCATCTGCTCTCTGGCTTCCTCCACACCCCAGTTCCCTCTCTCCAAGGCCGACAGAACCGGTGTTCCGTGAACCGTGAACCTTAAGGCTGGTTCCACCAAATTATCAAGATAGAACCGACACATCTTCACAGGAAGCACGGGCCCTCAGTGGTCCCCTCTGCTCACATTGAGCCCACTCCTCTCCCGTCCAGCTCACTGCACATTGCCATCGCCTCTCCGTGCTGTGCCCACTGCCACGCTGTAGTGCACGCCACTCCTCGGGCCAGTGATGCGCATAGCTTTCCTCCTCTCTGCCCTCTGCTGCTTGGATTCATGCTTTGGGTCACATCTTCCGGAAGGCTCCTACTTGCTCCCAAATGGGGCTGGACCTCCCCTCCCGGAATGTCCTGACAGCACCCTGTACTTCCTTCCTTCATTGCCTTTATCAGCCCTCATTCAGCCATAAATCTATGTATTGTTCCCTCAGCCATGGCCCTTACGAAGTTCATTGTCAGACCTGCTGCATCTGGATGGTGCTTGGCAAATGATCCCTCAGTAAATATTTGTGGAATTAAATGTCAGAGAGAGATGTATAAAGTAACTACAAAATAATGCAGTAAATTCTTTGGTAGAAAAATTTATAAGCAAACCCATGGAGGAGAAATTAACCCACATTTTCTAGATCAGGGCAGTGTTTGACTAGTGTATTGTACTAACAAAATAAAAGTCTCCAGTTCTTTTTATATTCTATTTAGGAAAGGAGAAGGGTAGGGTGGGGGGTGAGGGGGTGGGGGGAGGAGGCACTCATAATTTCACTTAGTTGTTCTTTGATCGCAGTTAATGTTATGTGTTTTGGCTTTCACCGTGTAACGAGAAAGGAGCAATTAGAAGATACGGTCTCCTGAGTTGGAAATGACTATGTCAGGCCATTATCACAGTCCAAATTTCTTTTAGGATTTGCTTTTCTGTTTTATTACACCATTGTGTCTGGGTCTAATACATTTGCCATGCCATTAGCTTAAAAACACAGGCAAACTTTTTCTTTCATTACTGTCATAAAAACAGTGCTTCCCGAGGCCAGAGCCCCCACGGGTGCGTGGAGGACACAGAGGAAGGCAGGGCCAGGAGTGTGTCCCCCGAGCTGCTGCTGAGCGGAGGCCGGCAACCCATGCTCAGTGCACTGGTCCTTCTCCCTCTCGCATTCTCATGCCACCGGGTGGGTCACCTGCTTCGTTTTGAAAAAATGGGAGGACATTCAGAGATAATACTGAGCTAATGAGAAGTATATCAATACCTTTTTTGCCCTTTATCTCCAGATATTTTAATTTAGCAGGTGAAGCTCTTGCTGGCTTCTAACTTGGTACCATGCCCTGGTTTTAGCGTGATTGTGCCGTAATGGTAAATGTAGATCAGAGGTGATGTTTCCTCTTTGAAAGGGCCGTTCAGGGTAGAACAAGTCATTTTAATTATGGGGGCTTTCCCATGTGCAATTAACTAAGTATAATTCCTTGCAAGGTATTTCTAAGTCAGATTCAGAGGTGAAATATGTCAATGTCTGATGTAAAATTCAGTAAAACTGAGGCTTTTTGAAAAAGCATGTCATCTTATGACAAAAGTCAGGAAGACGTACACATCTCTGGAATGAGTCCACTAACATGGAGTCTTGTAGCCCACACGAAGTGCAGAGCTTGGCACATAGGCATGCAATTTACCTGAGAATGTGAAACATCTTTATTTTAGTAAAAGTGAGCTGTATTGGTAACTTACATCTGATCCTTTATAGTCTTCAAATATGATTAGCTACAGTATTCAAGATATTGGATAAATTAATGTATTTGTAATTGCTCTATTATTATTAAGTAATCCAGTAATTTTCATCCTTTTCATCTCATGGCACACATAAACTAATTACTAAAATTCTGTAGCACACCAAAAATATATCTTCTGCCAGTCTGACAAAAAATAAGTATGCTTTTGATTGAGTTACAAAAATAACAGTAATTACCTACCTGTTTTGCTCCAAAGTGACTTTTAAAAAAAATCAGATGTCTGTACAGTTCTTGTATATGCAGGTACCAAGAATTAACCCATCAGGCACAACCTTATTATGTGATGTGACCAGTAAGACGCAGCTCTTATGTGACCTATATATTTATGGTTTAAGACAAAGCATTCAAACTAATGGCTATTGTTGTGTTGGCTGCTTTTTTTTTTTTTTTTTTAATTTGACAATTTAAGGGAAAAGAGGTTAGTGCTGCTGACTAAATAGTCACTTATTGCATGTTTTAAAAATTCAGCACACCAGTTGAAAATCACCGAATTAATCGGTTGAATATATACTTAGAGCATTGGAGTAGTAGATATGAATGCACATATCTAATTTCTCACGTCCTAAATTCACTTCATTTCTTTGCATTGCCATTATGAAACAGTATATTTGATGGCCATGCTAGCAGTTGGTACCAAATCTGTATAATTTGCTTTGTACAGAACAAATTAAGAATGATCCTGAAGAGCTCTGCCATCAGAGCATGTTTGGTTGAACACATTTGACAACTTTTCAATGACATCGATCATTTTTTTCCTATTAGCTACTAGTACCATCTGTATGGTTAAAAAAGGCCCATTTGGGAAAAGCAGTTTTGTTGACTAATAACAATAAGAGTCCATCTGCTTTGCTTCTCTGCTTATGTCAGCATCTCTCCTCACCCATTTCCAACCAGTGAAGCCCAGGCAGACTGATGTCCAGTGCAACAGCCGCTCCGGTCATGTGGCTATTTAAATTTGTTAATGACAGTTTAATAAAATTTGAAATTTAGTGCCTCAGGCACACGAGCCAGTGAAGTTAATGACTACCAGTTTGGACAGTGCAGATGATTGAATATTCCCATCACTCAAGAAGGTGCTTTTGATGGAACTGCTCCAGAGATTTGCAAAACCTCTTTTGGTCCCTTAGCTGCTTCTGTTAACATTGAAGTCCTACCCCTAACCCTTCCAGGTGGTGGTTTCTAACTTGGACTCCACACAGGAATCAGCTGGGGAGTGTTCAGAAATTCCTGTGCTCAGGCCAGTGGAAATCAGAATGGTGTGTCGGCGCTGGAGGGGGAGAGGGGGTGTATGAGGCTCAGGCACCATCATTTATTCCTCTCTGTAAAAAATCAATAAAGTATATTAAAAATGGTTAAAAAAATTTCCTGAGTGATTCCAGTCACTGCTAACATTTAGCACTACCATTGTAGCCAACATGTTTCATTTTTTAATGTACCGATTAGTGTCCCTTGAACTTGGCACACCTGCCTTTTTTTGACCAGCCTCCTTCAGAACCTGCTTAGAGAGACAGTAGAATACAATGTCTTGGGCCTCGAGTGAACCTGGGTCTGCTCCACATGAGCTGAGTGACCGTGGGCCAGTTCCTCAGCCATTTTGAGCCTTTGTTACTTCACGTGTAAAGTGCAGATAACAGTAGTACTTGGGTTGGAGCCTGTGAAGATTAACTAACATAAGGGATATGAAACAGTTGCGACAGTTCCTGGCACATAAGCCCTTAATAATTATCAATCTATTTTAGAATAAAATATATTTTAATATGTATGTAATGAAATATATTAAAATGTACTTCATAATGCAGTTTTATATCATAAAATTCTTGCTAAGATCATTCTATATGATTTGTGTTCATGAATTTTTCCTCTCTGCCAGGGAATGTTTAAATATCTCTTTCTGGTATCCAGTGGGAAATCCAGATGGGGCTTTGGGCATCCTGTTATCGAGTGGGGAGATGTTTGGGGGCAGGAAGGCTTCTATAGAGGCTGCTGTTTCTACCACAAGCTGCTCGCTCTGCTTTCTTAGTTCACGTGGTGAGATTGCTGAGCAGGATTGAATTGGAATGCTCTCAGCATTGTTCTCTCTTGAGAAATGACCAGGCTGGTACCCCCTCCATACTTAGAGGAATCAATAACCGTTATTGGCCGTGGCCTGAATTAGGCAAGACCATCTGATTCCCAGACCAGTGGGCCCAGCCTTATCCGATTGGGAAGAAACTCCTTTCCAGTCCTTAGAACTGGTGAGACTTCCACGAGGTTGGATGGAGAGGTCGGGAGGGAGGGCAGAGGTCAGCGCTTGCAGTTGGGTGCTAGATCCCTGAACCCCTCAGACAAAGGGCTCTCATGGCAGCAGCTGGCTGGGCAGTGGACCAGTAGGACTTGGCAGTCTATCAGCGGATCTGTGGATCGATTTCCCCAAGTCAAAACTAAAATGCAGTTAACTTTTATGGGCTTCATCCATCCTCTGCCTCTCTGAAGACACTCATATTTTCTTTCAAAAGGTATGTCTTTAGAAGCTGCCTATTAAAATGCCAAGACTCTTAGCAACTGGCTATATAAGACATTTTATGTCTGTGTTTAAAAGAATCAAATCAAATTACTATAGAAATGAAATCTGAAATATGGCCATTTCTCAAAGACATGAAAACAGGCCGGCTCTATGCTTCTCCATAAAGGCGTCTACAGCATTTTGGGTGTTGCTGGCGTAGTTCTGAGGTGGTAGGGAAAGGCGGCCTGTTGGGCTTGTTAGCGAGGATGTGCAGTTGCTTAAGAAACGAAGAGCTTGCTTCCTTAGCTATATAAACAAAAAAACCAACAAAAAAACCAACAAAAAACAAAACAAAATAGAAAGCCTGTACATTTCCAAGATGGAGTCCTTCAGGCGAGAAGCAGTTTTTAGCTTTATAAAGGTCTTGGTTTCATGGATGCCTTCCAGTATGCCCAGGTGATGCCAGTGTCAGGAGTGACATCCATGCATGTGAGGGATCACTACTGGCTACATTTTTGTAGGCTGTTCCAGGCTTTAGGCTAATGTATATCAAAGGCACTTCTATTATGGGATGTGATGTATCAGACACTGAGTTAAAACACTTTTACAACAGATAGAATTAAGAGAAGGTTACACCATCTTTGAGAATTTATTAGTGGTGAAAGCCCGGTGTGTGTCAGGAAAATCTGTGCCTTTAAAGTGGTAGGTACTAAAGACCCACCCTCATGGGAACCTGTTCGGCATTTGGGGAGCTAACTACCCTTTCAGTCATCTTTAAGAAACATGGCTTATAATGGCTGCATAGTAATATTTAGTACCTACCATTTTTGTTTGTTTCTTAAGCAGTGGATTCATTTTATTATACACTAGAGGCCCGGTGCATGAGATTCCTACACAGGGGTGTGGAGGGAAGGGGTCCCTCAGCCATTCTGAGCCCTCTCACAGTCTGAGAGCCCTCAGGGGATGTCTGACGGACAGTTTAGGCCCGCTCTGATATCCTTAGCACTGCAGCGGAGACAGGAGAGACTCCTGCCACTGCCACTGTGCTCGCAATCCATGAGAGCGCAGTGACCACCAGGGGGACAGCTCCTGCATTGAGCGTCTGCTCCTTGATGGTCAGTGTGTATCATAGCAACTGGTCGTTCTGCCATTCGGTCGATTTGCATATTAGCCTTTTATTATATAGGATGATTTTAGGTGGGTGCTTCAAATGTAATGCAGGTTAAGTCTGGGGTGAATGGGGAAGAGACCTCCCACTGGAATTCCCCGCTCTCTACTGCAGGAGCCTTTAGCTCAGCAACTCCTTGGGCCTTTCAGAAAAGTTAGAAGAACCCTGGCCTTGGGTCTATATGTATATTTCTGGCCACCACCCACCATTGTGGGGTCATTAGCTGGTGCTCTTTTCTCCCTGTGTAGCACCATGTGTGGTTTTATGGTTTGGAACAGCACTCTGCCTCTCTGCTCACAGCTATAGGAAATTCGGGGTCCAGGATGCTGCCCATTTTAACAAAGGGCACTAGAATGTTTAAAGCAAGTTCCCTTCTACCTGTCAACTTAGAGCCTATCCTTTCTCTGCATCCTCACTATCTCTGTGTCCTATACATTTTTTTTTTTTTCTGAATAAACTGCCCTTTTTATAGCCCCAGATAGAACCTCATTGTTTCCATTTGTTTTGTCGTGAAATCCAATCACCTTCCTATTTCCCTTTTTCTTTCTCTTATTCTCTCAGGTTGCCTCTGTCAGCCTCTGCTAGAGGAGGTCATGCTTCATGGTGGAATTTCCTGGGGCAGGAAGGCAGTGAACACTGGGCGCATGCTGCGTCCTAGGTCCCTGAAAGGGAGGGAGCCAGTGCAGGGGTGAGGCGTGGTGAGAGAGAGAGAGCAGAGATTGGAAGGCGGCCTCAGACGGCCTGCTGACACTCTCCCTCCTGGATTCTTTCAGGAGAATGCAAGAGCTCTTACCTTATGTTCTCAAAAGGCACCCTGACTTTGAATGTTTTCTCTTTAATAAATATAAATTGACTTTTTTTTTTTTATTTAAAACCATGTAAATCACTTTTAACCAGTCATTTTATGCCATTAATTTAATGTTATTTGAAATGCTTTTGGAACACAGAATGCCAAGTGTCATTGTTAACTCATAATTACCCTGTAATTGTATACAGTTTTCACTCACAGAAAATGTTTTTGTGGATTTCTGGTCACAGCAACGGGTGCCCTCACCTCGCTGGCCCAGTTGGGAGCACTGGGTCAGGCAGGACCAGGTAAATGATAATATTTTAATAGCAACAACACAGCAATTAGCATTTTTAGAACAGCTACTCCGTGCTACCTTTTATACTGCACCTGTGCTGAGTCAGAGACCTGAAGAGATTGGCCAGCTTGGTGGGACACTGTTTTTTCCCCCTGGCACTTAAAAAATATTTGTCATTTGTCTAGGAAAATGTGTTTCCTGAAAGCTCTTTAGATCGCTTGGCTTTGAGTCACAGAGATACACAGGTGAGTTCTAGGCCAGATTACTGCAGAGGCCATGCGATTACCTCCCTCAGAGTTTCTGTGGGCGTTTGCACAGAAAGAAAATAGTTCCAGCCCAGCTGCTGTGGCTCAGCCTTTGAGCGTCAACCTATGAACTAGGAGGTCACGGTTCCATTCCCAGACAGGGCACATGCCCAGACTGCAGCCTCGATCCCCAGTAGGGGGGCGGGCAGAGGCAGCTGCTCAGTGATTCTCTTTCATCATTGATCTTTCTATCTTTCTCTCTAAAATCAATAAAAAAATATTTTAAAAAAAGAAATAGTTCTGTGTTTATACCTCTGCAAGCATGTGTGTGTCCTTACACACATGCATATGTAAACATACGAAAGATTTTCATATTCCCAGGAATTCAGAACATACATATTAGTTATCATGAATGAACTAGCTAGCAATGAGGCTAGTGTAAATAAAGTAAGCAGAAGGGGGGGATCTTTATAATACAGGGGTGTCTTGTGCCAGCCACCGAGGGTCAGGAAAGAGCTGGTGCTCAAAATAGACTGGACACTGAGCCTGAAAAGCCAGGAGGACCTTCTCCCTCTGGTCTCCGCATTTTGTTTTTGCAGCACGGCCTCCGTGGGGAAGCAAACATGAGTAAGCCTTGGCTCCCCACGGCTGCAGCCACCCACAGAGCCTGCGAGCTGGCGCAGGCACAGTTCCGCATTCCCTGGAAAGAGGCCGCTCTGCCAAGCGGGTCAGCTGACTGCTCTGGGCCGTGCGGAGGCAGCTTCCCAGGCCACACAGGGCTGCCTCAGCTCCCCGTGGAGATCTGGCAGGAGCTTCCCGAGCAGAGGGCTGGCTCCGGGCCTGGCAGCCAGGCCCAAGGATGTCCAATGTAATAAGAAAAAAGCAACCCAGCACTTAGACAGGGACATCCTAGACTCTAAGCAGGGAAGCTTAGCGGATATTGTTTCCATCACTGGTTTGTGTCAGTGGGGGACGAATGATAAGACTCGGGGAGAAAGTGCCCATGACAATAGATGCCCAATAGATACGAGGCCAAGATGCAAAGGTTGTTTGCGAAACGGTGTGCAGGTAAATAATGAAGTATGGATGGCAGCGTTTTGCTTTCCTGCATGTGCAGTGTGGCATTGTAGCGCATCTTCTAGAGTTAGTTTGCAGTGGCTGAGCATTGATTACCCACTGAGAAGTAAAGCTTTCTTGTCCTTGTCTGTCTGTGGTATGGACTCCAAATCCACGTGCTGAAGCCCTCACCAATGTGATGTGTTTGTGTGTGTGTGTGTGGGGGGGGGGGGGGCGGTTTGGGAGGTAATTCGGTTAAGGTGAGGCCATGAGAATGGACCCCCTGGGAGGGATCAGTGTCCTTACAGGAGGAGAAAGACACAGTGAGAAGGCAACTGGCTGCAAGCCAGGAAGAGAGCTCTCTCCTGGAATCAAACCCTTGGCTCCTTGACCTTGTACTTCTCAGCCTCCAGACCATGAGACACAAACTCCTGTTGTTTAAGCCACCTGGACTTGGGTGTTTTGTTATGACAGCTATAGGTGACTAAGACAAGATGTAGCTATTCATTAAGTTACTCATCAATTCTTTGTTTAAAACCAGTGGAGCCGAAACCAGTTTGGCTCAGTGGATAGAGTGTTGACCTGCAGACTGAAAGGCTCCAGGTTTGATTCCGGTCAAGGGCATGTACCTTGGTTGCGGGCACTTCTCCACGTGCAGGAGGCAGCTGATCGATGATTCTCTCTCATTGATGTTTCTAACTCTCTTTCTCTTTCCCTTCCTCTCTGTAAAAAATTAATAAAATATATTTAAAAAACAAACAAAAGCAGTGGATTAATGATCGCAGCCAGTATGTATTAAGTGCCTACTCTGTGCCAGGTCTTTGCAAGGAAATAAGGATTCTGCTCTGAGCCCTCCTGAAACACAGAGCCTCGTGGAGGGGAAAGGGTAGGGAGACCAAACACATTCACAAAGAACAAAACACAGGGGATAGTAGGGTGTGTGGGCACCATGCAGGACACAGAGAGGTTGTGAGTCAGGTGACCTGGGGAGGCAGCAGGGCTGGTTTCCACCCACTATTTACAGATCATGTCAAAGACCTCTGAGTTGGTGACAGGGATGGAGGCGGGAAGAAGGGAAGGAACTGGGCAGAGACCTTTCCAGGGAGAGGGAAGGGCAGGCGTACTGCTGAGTCCTAGTGAGCGAGGCCGGCTGTGGAGTGAATGAGCCTGGGTCACGAGGACCCAGGAGAGATGGAGAGTTGTTCTTTTTAAGAAATCCACATGGTTCACAGTCCATTTTGTAATACAAGGCAGATTTGGCAACAGGAAGTGCATCGGGGACGAGAGGTGCAGGGGCCAAGGGGTCACAGCGAAGGCAGCATCTGACTTCCTGGAGGGAGTGCGCTGAGCGCCTGGCCCAGGCCGGCTGAGGCCTGTGTCCCCGGAGGTGTGAGTTAGAGGTTTGAGCTTCATCGGAAGCACCTGGGCAAGATGGGTGTCTTGTCACCACATTCAGAGGGTGGGCTGAGGAGTCACTGTGCAGGACGTCACTGAGACTGCTAGACAGATCCACAGGTTGACATGAAAAGCATGGATGCCGTAAGAAAGCAGCTAGCAGCCATCCGGTGAAATGACTAAGAAGGCAACACGTCCTTCCGGTGGTAACGCATTTGTGAGTTATTCTGAGCTGGAGTAACCGTGCTGTTGGGTGCAAGGGTGTGTGTGGGTGTCTGTGTGCGTGTTGTGCAGGGAGCAGAGCGGTGGGATGTGGGGGTGTGTCGCCGGTGTTTCTTTGGAAGTGGAGAAACCTCCTGCCCTGTGACTGAGGAATGCTAGTGCTCCAGCGGGGGCTGCCACATCTCCCCGAAACCGGGCCTTCACATCCCATCACAACACAGGGGCCTCTGCGGGGTCCCCAGGGACCAGAGGAGGAAACCCCCCTCAGTTCATTGGGTTCTCCCCGGGGAGCCAGGCTGGAGCTCCTTTCTGTGCTGCCGGTGACTGGTTTCTCCTCTGGAGTTGTGTCTGCCCTGAGCACCTCATCAGCGCTAATGGGATTACCGTATTTTCCGGCGTATAAGACGACCCCTAATTTTACAGTTAAAACATAGGTTTAGGCCTATATTCGCCGTATAAGATTACCCCCCACTTCCGAGGCAACACTAGTTTTTTTTTTTTTTTTTTTAATAGACCGCCTCTCTGACTCTGGCCAATCTGAGCAGGCTTTTTTTTGTTTTAAAAGTCGTCTTATATGCCGGAAAATACGGTACTTGGGCTTCATTCCTTGGTCTTTCTGGAAATGCCTCTGGCAGGACTCTCCCCTGGGAAGCCGTGCTCTGGGCAGGACATGTCCTTTTGGAACCTGGCAGAAAGTGGGTAAAGGAGAGAGGCTTCTGCTGGCTCGACCTCAGAGCAGACCATCTCTCTTTCCCCCCCTCCCCCATTGAAGGCCACTGGGAAGAGAGATCCTCATGGTCTCCCCAAAAGTGCCCCAGGGCCTGCCCTCCCATCATCAGCTTGCAGCCTCCTGGTAGAAATGACTACCCAGTGTCTGAGCAGGGTGCTGGGAGCCACTTGGATGAGTGAGTTCCTGCACTGGCTCCTGTTTCTGGCAGAGATGGAATCACAAGATGCTTGGGACAGGAGGGGATACTGAGATACAGGAGGAGGATGGCAGAGAGCGGTGTGTGTGGGGGGGGGAGGGGATGCGGATGTGCACCCAGGAGAAGCGGGAAAGGGGGAGGGGCCCTCAGGATGGGTGTGTGGAGCTCCATGGAGGGAAAGGGACCAGGAGAGCCCTCCTCCCACACAGACTGCATTCGCCATGATCCACGCACAGGACGGACTGGCCTCAGTGTGTCCGCCCGGCTGTGCCCATCCCAGGATTTGGGCTGAGCAGAACATAGCGAACCGCCCGGTGCACAGCGTTTCGGAGAGACCCTGACTTCTCCACCCATGTTTCTCCTCTGCCCCCCAGCTGTCCCCCTGCCCCTGTCTGACGTGCATAAGCGCTGTACTGTCACATTGCCGGGAGCTGGGAATGGATGACATCTGAGGACTGATGACATCTGTGGTCCTGGTGAAGGTTTACATAAAATCTTTCACCCACTTGTTTAACATCCCCTCGACAATGGTAACAATCGTGGCTGGGTCCTAATGGCCTCACATTGACATTTATCTCCTCCGTTTGAGCTGCAGAAGGGCTGGAAAAGAGGCTCAGGGTCCCGGCGTGCTCCGTTATCCCAGCTGGTGGAGCGTGTCCCCACGGTCTGTGGCAGGAGCGCCCCGTGAAACGCACCCCGAGTTTTACCGCCCCGCCGGGCGCACGTGTGCATGCCTCCCGGTGCTTCACTTCACGTGCATTTCTTAACAACAGCCCGGAGCCTCCCTCTGGCCATATCTGTGAGCTCAGTTCTCCTTCGGAATTCCCAGCATCCACATATTTCTCCTCAGATTGGATGTCTGTGCTTTACAGGGTCCCCACCCTGGGGAGTTCCCTTTTCCCACGTAAATCCCACTTTGTCCTCTCCGCCCGGGCTCCCGTGTCCCAGGAGTGTCAGCTCCGAGGGTAACACTTGCGTGCAGCCGAAACCGGTTTGGCTCAATGGATAGAGCGTCGGCTTGGGGACTGAAGGGACTCGGGTTCGATTCCGGTGAAGGGCATGTACCTTGGTTGCGGGCACAACCCCAGTGGGGGGTGTGCAAGAGTCAGCTGATCGATGACTCTCTCTCACCGATGTTTCTGGCTCTCTATCTCTCTCCCTTCCTCTCTGTACAAAATCAATAAAATATATTAAAAAAAAAAAAACTTGCCTGGAGGGAGAGCTCACTTATGCACTACCATCCCCCTTCACCCCCCAAAAAAATTTGGTTCTGTTTAAAATGAGATTTGAGCCGAAACCGGTTTGGCTCAGTGGATTGAGCGTCGGTCTGCAGACTGAAAGGTCCCAGGTTCGATTCCGATCAAGGGCATGTACCTTGGTTGCAGGCACGTCCCCAATGGGGGGTGTGCAGGAGGCAGCTGATCGATGTTTCTCTCATCGATGTTTCTGACTCGCTATCCCTCTCCCTTTCTCTCTGCAAAAAAATCAATAAAATTTATTTATAAATAAATAAATAAATAAAACGAGATTTGAAAAACCAAGAGCCATTCAGGGTCCCAGGGAGCCCCGAGTGGCAGGAGACGGCAGTCTCCAGGTGTGAGGTGGTTGGAGGGAGGCTGGGACCCTTACGACAGCCTCGCCACGAAGTAGGGCCCAAGGGCATTGAACCATCTCAGTTGCTGGTTCTGTAGGCTGGCTGTTTACATGATTACTGTTCTTCAGCCCCCAAAACCACTGTATCCAACGCAGTGGGGGCTCAGTGGTCAGAGCAAGCTCGTGTTAAATTGTGGCTCCATCAGAAAACTTCCAATAATTTCCTCAATCTCTCTAGACAAGGTTTTCTTGCTGTAACATGGGAATGCTGGTTATCTATCTCAAAAGTTGCTCTGAGGATGTGAGATCACGTGTTGTTACCAGAAGCCACATGGGAGTTCCCTGTCCAGCGTGGCTGCTTCCCCTGCCTCTGCCCCCCAGTGGCTGTGCCTTTGTGTGCATGCTCTACAACAGTGGTCGGCAAACTCATCAGTCCACAGAGCCAAATATCAACAGGAAAACGATTGAAATTTCTTTGGAGAGCCACATTTTTTAAACTTAAACTTCTTCTAATGCCACTTCTTCACAATAGACTCCCCCAGGCCATGATATTTTGTGGAAGAGCCACTCTCAAGGGCCAAAGAGCCGCATGTGGCTCGCGAGCCGCAGTTTGCCGACCACGGCTCTACAGTTAACCTCGTGCTGTGTTCAAAGAGCGCTCGCTTCATTCTCTGTGTGGATGTGGTAACATACAGCATGGTGGTAACACTCCCGGCTTTAAAAGTCATATTTAACCCCCGGGCAGCCTCTCACTTACCAGGCGATCTTGGATAGGCCTAGGGCATGTCACCTCTTGAACCTTAGTTTCTTCGGCTGTAAAATATGGGAAGTTATCGTACCTACCTCATTGGGTCATTTTACAGAATAAAGTTTATATGGAGTCCTCAACATAACCCCTGATGTCCAGTACTGAGTAGGTGGAAATTGTTATGTTTATTACTTTTACTGCTCTTGTTCCTGTCATCATTGTCATCGTCAACGTCATCATCGTAAATCAGAGGATCTCAACTCAGGGCTGAGTTACCTTCCCAGAGGATCTGCAATGTCGGAGATGCTTTTTGTTGTCACACGTGGTGGGTGCTGCTGGCATCCAGTGGGCAGAGACCAGGGATGCTGCTGCACATCCTCCGGCGCACAGGACAGCTCCCATCCCAGCACAATCTGGTCCCCGGTGCCAGTAGCGTGGAGGCTGAGAAACCCTGGTGCGAGGAGGCTGTTCTCACCGGTCACTGATGCTGCCTGGAAGTCTTTCCTTTGTTTTGATGTTTTGGCATTACCGTGCTGCTTTTGCCAAGCCGTCTGAAAACTGCTGTTCTGCAAAATGATGAATTCTTCAGAACTTTCTGCCTTTCTTATCTGTGTTCTGTGCCAAGCGGAGCCTGCGCCAGACTGTGCTGAGGAGCTAATGGGCTGATACTTCTCGGGGCTTCCACATCGATAAGACAGATGTTTGTTTTTGGAACTTCCTGAATGTTATAAATGAGGCTTGAAGTTGTTGGAGTTGTCCCAGGGAGAGAGGGAGAGTGGATTTTGGAGAGACCTCAGACGTTGCTCCAGATTCTTGTTAATTTAGCATTATTCTCTTTATGGTGTAAGTAGTCTTTATGGATCTCAGTTAGGCATTGTGTTTGAAGCTCTCATTATCATTCCTGTGTAAAAGAAGAGACAAGGTATTTTGCTATTTGCAAAATTTCTTTACAGATTACTTGGCCTGCTGACATTCTGAGTGATGGATTAAATAAGGTTTCATACGTGGAAGTTTTAAGATGAGAATTTTGAGGTTGTGTATTGTGTCTCATCTGAGTATTTTCTTAATGTATCTTCTATGTGTAGTCAACACACATGCAAATAAAAGTTACTTAAGCATTGACTGTTGAGAATAGATATATCACAATGAGAAACCTTCGGTACATTTTCATGCTCATGATGCCCTTTAGGCTCAATGTCACTGACTTGACCGTAGCCCAGCGTTCCATTTCCATGTTCTGACAGAGCTCTCACGCTGTTCATAGTTTATATCGTGATGCCAGAGCCGGGAGGCTGCTGTCTCTAATAAAGAAAACCAGCTTATGTAAACATTGTCTTCTTCGAAACCTCTTTCCCTTTGCAAGTAGCAGAAAACAAAGAAACAAACAGAAAATGGATGAAGATGCTATTAAAAGGATGAAGGAGGCACTATCCAGGGGTCCTGCCAGGGGTGCTGAAATGTGTGGTGTGTCCGAGCAGAACACACCCAGGTGTAGGCGTGGCATGTGTGTGCAGCACCCTGGGTGAGTGTGATGCCAGCAGAGGCTCAGGTGCCATGGAGGCGATCCTCTGTGGGGAGTGGTGAAGATGTGTTAGGTCACCAAGGAAGAAAAATGGTCCGACACTCAGTACTGGTCTTCCGTTACCCATTCTTTTTTTTTTTTTTTTTTTTTTTTTTTTTAATATATTTTATTGATTTTTTTACAGAGAGGAAGGGAGAGAGATAGAGAGCTAGAAACGTCGATGAGAGAGAAACATCGACCAGTTGCCTCCTGCACACCCGCCACCGAGGATGTGCCCGCAACCAAGGTACATGCCCTTGACCGGAATCGAACCCGGGACCTTTCAGTCCACAGACCAACGCTCTACCACTGAGCCAAACCGGTTTCGGCTCGTTACCCATTCTTTCGGCCATTCAGTAGCTGCTGAGTTGAGTGCCAGGCTTGGTGCCCTGATGGAGGTTCCAGGAAGAGCCGAAGGAAGGGGGTTCTTGCCTGAGCCTTGCCACCAGTTTACTAATTTGCGTTGACAGGAACATCGCAGGGTGCAGGGTGTGGGTGAGTGGTACCCCATATTCTTAGGATGCCTGAAAGTCACTGCAAAGGTCTTTTTTCTTTTTCCAAACATCTCTCACACAAATGCTTTAGTCCCTCCTTTTCCTTTCAGTTACATGAGTATTTCATTAATGCGTTTCTGTGTCCAAAAATTAAAACCCCAAGACAAAGGGGAAATTGCCTGCATCCTCCTCCCCTCTCCTCCCTCTTTCCCTCAACCAACTAGGAGGAAGGTTTCCCTTCTCAGAAGTACTGAGCGAGGGGAGAAAGGGGGAAAAAGGGGGAGAGAGTTTGAATCTCAAGTTCTGCAAACAATGGTAGCACATAGGGAGAGCTCAAATAAATTAGAATTGAATGAAAAGATTTAAATTAATGCAGCTGCTTTGAGGGTTAATAAAATAAGAACCCTGTAGAGGGCCGCCTGGGAAGGCACATGGGCATTTCTTTTAATTGTTGCCAGCTGAGACCAAGACAATTGGCAGAGCCATGTCTAGGATACACATTTCCCCAAGATGGTGGAAAGTGTAATCAGCTTGGCCTTTGTATCAGCCCAGGCAGGGGCAGGTCTAGATAGAGAATCCTGACAAGCAACAGGAATGCTAGGGCCTACTTAAGAATGCAAATAAGCTCTTTTGATCCTAAGTTTTGGTGTTACTTCCTGGTATTGGGGGTATAAAATAAATGTGCTGGGAGGGGAAGGCGGCCCGCTCAGCTCCCAGCTTTTAAATCTCTCCTTCCTCCCTCCCTCCCTCCCTCCCTCCCTCCCTCTCTCCCTCCCTCCCTCCCTCCCTCCATCCCTGGCCGCCTCCACTTAGAACCGGTTCATTCATCTCTCTTTACATTCTGGACTCAGAAAAGGGAGATCCCTGCCAGGTCTGGCCCCCGCCACATCAAGCCCCCACAGAACCCTGTGAATTTCTGGGTGGTTTTTGTTGTTGTTGTTTATATGTATTTTCTTAACCAACTAATAATAAAAGTAGGATTACTGTCATGTTAGGATCCACTAACCTTTGGAAAAGTTAGGTGCTACTGAGCTGGAGGTAGGGCAAGTGGTGGGTGCGGGGAGGTCTTTGGGAAGTGAGGAGGGTGCAGGGAGAGAATACTGACGGGGCTTAGGGCAGGTTACCCCAAAATGTGCCACTTCGGTATTTAATTATTTTGAATTAAAGTTCCTTGATAAACAGCTGGTGTAAGAAAGAACACTGTAACCCTGCCCCGCCCCCCCGCCCCCCGAAGCAGGAATTAAATCCCCATGTGAAAGCATCCTCTCCTCCCAGGAGGACGGAGGGCAACCCTGTGTGCAGTTAGGAGTTCAAGGCTGAGAAACCTGTATAAATAGACGCCTTTCGTTCTTCATTAATTTGCTTCCCTAAGCAAAACCCCAAGTTTTGTCATATCTTCACAAGTCATTGCTGCTTTGTCTAAAAATATAAACAGCCTGCCTTGGTCACTTCTTAGATCCCATATCTATGAGACACTCTTATGGATAAATACATTTTCCCAGTGAATCTGTCTTGTGTCCATTTCATAGTTAGGTCAGCCATTAAGAAGGGCAGGGGAAATTTGCGCGCTACCCCCCCTCCCCCCAACAATACCCAGATTTGTAGAGATCTTCCTCAGACCTTGATAATGTAGAGCTTTCTCCAGCCAAGTTTGCCTATGAGGCTGCTGCAGCTAAGTGATCCAACTGCAAAGATTTTTCTCCAAATTCATTAGTCATCTGGATGGAATCTAAGATCTCAGCAACCTGGCATTTTTCTAGAATGTTATGACTTTGCATCTGAACTCAAGATCTAGCTCCTTTTATCAACACTTCCTGCTTTTTAAAATTAATTTTAGACCATTCCTGGGAATGTACGAATTAGGTCTGGAAGCACTCAAGCTGTTTGTATTGACTGCATCAGTGTTTTGTATAGCTGGAAGCTAAACACCTGCTCTTTTTGAAGTCTGTTTTCCCCTTGAATTTCTGCCATGGTTTCTTGCCATTTCAGAAATGAAATTTTCATTGGAAGCTTTAGATCTATGGGGTTAGCCCAGAAGAGCCTTACGCAGAGTCGTTCTTCATCTCATTTTTCATAAACATCTAAAATAGAAACCAGTGTTGTGGGCAGTTTGCAAATAACTGTAAGGTGACTGAGAGGAAGAGTTAATCCTACCAGACCGCTGTACTGATTTTTCGGTAATTTCCGAATATACCTTTATACCGATATACCTAATTTCTGGTACTTTGCCTAGACCTATTTTCTACAGTGTCTCCCATGTTCCATCTTATTCTAACCACTTGTTTGCATGTAACTAACACTTTTCTATATCATGTTGATTTTTTCTCTTTAATGCTCAGGAGCCCAGGGATAGGGGACAGTTAGGTTCAGGGACTTAAGGAAGAGCTTCCAGAGAAATCTGCCTGGCTGTTGCCTTTGCCATTCCAGGTCTTTGGCCAGTGGCTGCCATCACATCTTTTACTTGTGTTGGTATCTTTTAGCCTTTGGGTGTGGTCCAGAAAGGGAAGGACTCGGGGTCAAGTCATGATTTTTGTTGTGGAATGCAGTCCATCCCAGATACTGTGGTCATTTGCTCCAAAGAAAAAGGAAAGGAATAGGTGTGAATGGGGTGCGGGGTTCAGGGAGTGCACCATCAGTCCGAGGAGAAGGTTGGTACCATGTGTCACAAGAGCAGAATATGGAGTGGGTTTTGTCCACATGGTATCAGTAGAAAAATATTTCCAGGTTCCGTACATAATCTCTTTGTGGCCGGATTCCCAGGGTGTAGTGAAGGCACAGTGAGAGGAGGGCCTCCCAGATAGAGAGCTGGGACAGGCCTCAGCTCCTCACCCAAACCTGCAGGGGAGGGCAGTTAGGGGTGACCAGGCTGGCAGAGGAGGGAAGTGGGGACAAACGGGCTGGCAAGGGAGTAGTTAGACATTAATCAGGCTGGCAGGGGAGTGGTTAGGTGGTGACAGGCTGGCAGGGGAGTGGTTAGGTGGTGACAGGCTGGCAAGCAGAAGTGGTTAGGGGCAGTCAGGAAGGCAGGCAGGCGTGCTGTTGGGAACCAGCAGTCCTGGATTGTGAGAGGGATGTCCAACTGCCCGTTTAGGCCCAATCCCAGTAGGATCGGCCTAAACGGGCAGTCAGACATCTCTCGAGGGGTCCCAGATTGGAGAGGGTGCAGGCTGGCTGAGGGACACCACCATTGCCTCCTCCTCCCCCCTACACAGATTTCATACACCAGGACTCTAGTGTATAAATAAAATTAAGTGGTTTTCCTACCATCAAAGTAACATATCTTCCTTGTGGACAACTTGGCAAGTGGAGAAACATGAGAAGAGAGTAAACACTACCCATAAGCTACCAGTAAAAATGTTTATCTTATTGTTAATTTGGAGGGAAGGATGGTACATCCTCCATCACTTCCTGTTCCCTTTCCCATTTCTTCCTTTCTCTTTGTTGTCTCCTCCCTCTGCCCTTGCATGTTAAAGTAATTATATAGCTACTGATAATTGAATAATTTTTAGAAAGTCTTATTTGTAAGCTTGTCCCGCTTAATGCCCCTTAACTGTTGTCTGATATGAATTTTTTAAGCCATACACTTTGTCTTGCTGTCTATCACACATCACTAGGACCTGGTGTCTTTGAGGCAGAGACCCTGTGGCAGTGCCCTTAGGTCAGGAGATGCCAAATAAATGTCTGTTGAGCAGTATCAGAACACTTGGATCAGAATTTACTTAGCCCATCCTATGCAGCTTGTCATTTACGCTTCTGCCCACTGAGTGTACTTGTATGCATACTCTAGTGTTTTTACCCAACTATTTTCTTGAGAAAATTATACCTCAAGGTGGAATTCTACCTCAAAATGGAAATATCAGGCCAAAGGTTTCAACATGAAAAGAAACCTGTTCAAATCAGCTGGAGCACCAGGAATTTCTGAAGGAACAGGCGGCTCTCGGAGCCGGGCACAAGGGAGAGAGCAGGCCTTGTGAGACCCGACTCAGTTTGGGACGTTCAGTACCAGGGTCCCCCTTTGCCTTTCCTTGTTTTAGTTCCTGTTCACCACTGTTTGCACCTACTCCATCTCCCTTCCCCTCACAGCATGTGCTCCTCTGTTTTCACATGTACAGGGGGGCGGGGGAAATTTTACATGTATGTTAAAGTGCTTTTAACATACATGTAACTTGTGAATCCTCCCCAAATGGGGGAGATGGCCATCGCAGCCCCGGCTTTGTGGGGTTTCAGCAACAGGCTATAACCAAATACCTAGAGTTCGCCTCTTGCTTCTGAATTGTGGCGGAGAGGGTCTGAGGGCCCAGCCTGAGTGAGTCCTCTGGGGAGATCGTGGGTTCCTCACATGGCGGTGAGTCTGCAGTTACCAGAGCATGAGGGGAGGAGTTGACAGAAATGGGGGCGGCAGGCACTGTGAAGGCGTCTGTTGCAGAAGGATTGCATGCTTAAGGCATGCTGATTTGAACATCCTCCTGTCGCACCCATCTCTTACCACTTCGGGGTGGAAAGACTCTAATCTCAGGGAGCTGAGGTGGTTACGGGGACATGCCATGGTGCTTGAGTCCAGGCTACCCACTTCATTTCCCCACTTCATTCTCTTCAGTTTAGCATTTTTTATTCTGTAGCCAATTTAACGGGACCAGTAAAATGTTATTCTATCAACTTTCAAACATCTGTGTTTGGGGAAAAATAGACTGTTTTTGTCTGACAGTCATGTCTTCTGCTTCATCAATGAAATGACGACCCCATTTGGCTTCCAGTCAAAAGAAGGGCTGTTACTAGACTTCAGAGGAGTTGGGTCAAAAGCTTGAAGAGTCTGGGTTAATAAAAGACTAATTTAGGTGGAGCTGTTGTAGGCAGATGTTTTTAAAGGAGACCTCAGTGGCTTCTTCTCCTTTTTCTTCTTTCCTCCTCAGTTATGTGAACTGCTGTAATTAAGAAGGCAGTACATTTTATTTTTGCTTTTTATGGTCCAGAGGCACTTTAGTTTTTATTAATTTTGAATATTGCATCTTGATTATTAATGTTGGCGAAAATGGGTGAGCATACACTTGCTTTGGCTCTTGGGAAAGTCAGAACTACTGGTCTGGAATAAAACAGACCAGAGCTGGAGTCCGGGTCCTGCTACTGAGTTCATGACCTTGGCTCTTTCGTCCTCAGTAACATTATTTTAAGATTGGCTTGAGACACTAAGGGGTGGAGAGGAGGGGGGTGGTTGTATAATTGCCAGGAGGACAAAGTGCATCTGAAAACTCTTGTAAAACTTTAAAGTGCTTTTAACATACATGTAACTTGTGAATCCTCCCCAAATGGGCTTTTGGAGAATTTCTCACCGTTATTACTTGGGCCTAGTGACAACATGTGTTCATTATTTTTTAAGGTTTCTGGTTTGACCTCAAGTAAATTTAGAAGGGTCTAGAAAATGGGGGTGTGGAGATGCAGCCTCCAAACTTGCAAAGGTGGTTCCCTAAGGATCATAATGTTTATTCTATATTTTTGTGATTAGTTCACCTCCTTAACTTGTTAGTCTTCCCTCCATACTCAGTTTCACCTTTCGCTTAGGGTGATCTTCCTACTTACTGCAGTGGCTAGCTCCTCCCCCCAGCTTTCAGCTGAATTATCACATCCACTAGTAGTTATTATTGGCCACCTAAGTTACATTAGGAGTTCAGCGTCTGTGTTGCTACTGCGCTGCATGCTCACCCTGACATTCCATTCTCTTGTTATTGCCCACCTGTTTGTCCATCTGGTCTACTAGGCTGTGAGTTCCTAGAGGGCAGGAGAAGGGCCCTTTTGCTGTCATATCTCCCTGCACCTAGTTCCATGGAACAGTTTTTAGACATGTGCATGAACGATGTGTGAGTGTTAGTTCCCTTGCTGCTCAGGTACACTATGTTTTTGGCATTGTATTTAAGTTTCTGGGATGCTTTGAAACAGCCTAGCATGGTGCCTTTGTTTTGACAGCAGACTGTTCACTAAAGAAGTGGCAGAGAAGACATTTCTAGTTGTTTATCATTTGCTGCTCTGGTTTCTTATACAGTGAGTTGCTGTGAAAATGCTGCATCTGCAACAGCTCATTTTTCTGTGTCTGCAGCAGCTCATCCTCCACTATTTATTCATCCCAAATGCAAAATATCTGTAAAAATTATGCCTAATTTGTGTGTGACTGAGCTGGGAGTCAAGTACCATTTTTGCAATTGTACATGGATGGCTGTGTGGAGGAAGTAGGGCCAGTATTATGATTCCCTCCAGACATTATTTTGATGTCAGACCATTGGGAATTGGAGGTGAATGGAGAGGACTCCGGTCTCCCTAATGAATTTTTATATACTGTGGTTTCCTAAGAGGTGCATTGATTGAAGGACGCTAAGTAGGAAGATGAAGCATCACTCACTGAGAGAGGTATGTTGGTCAATATTAAGGGATTTCTGGCCAAGGCATTTTATTTAACACCACAGATGTCTCTATGAACTTCTTTGAGAGATATTTATTCAGTGGAATAACTGTGATGTTTTATTCATTTGTTGTATAGATGAAGGGAAATATTTTGATGTGGTCCCCAAGGCATAGTAGATACATTTTTCCCCCCTGAAATATAAGAAATGTGGATATCATTCATTTTTTTAAATTTATCTCATCCATTTAATAAATATTTATCAAGTGCCAGTTATACAACGCATTGTTCCCGGGGTTGGAAATAGAGAGCAAAGAACCAGAGATCAAGTATTTATGACATGTTTCATATCTTGTAATGATTTGTATTATTTGAATAAGTTTTATGCTAAATAGATAACTTTGTATAATCTGTTGTATGACTAGAAGGAATAGAAATAAGCCCAATCCAATGCTATCTATTATTGTTCCTCTATTATTGAAGTGTAGACATTTACTTTCTGCCAGTGTATGTCATGATTTTTTTCAACCCATCGTCGACTTTGGCTACACTATTGGCTTGAATGTATTAGATGAAACATACTCAAAATAATATACCCTCCATACCCCTCCCCACCCATACACACACTGGGAGCTGTGAATGAGGTTAAACTGGTAAATATTGTATTTCCTAGGTAATTTAGAACCTCCTCATTCTGTAGCTATGAAGCAAGTGCCCTCTTGTGGTTGACTGGTTGTTTTACAAGACTTTCTCAAATTTCTGCCTCCTTAAATGAAAACTATATAGTAATTCATGGATACACACAGAATACAGAAGTTAAATCCCATTTTTTAAAGATGAGGTGAATGCAGGCAATAATAATACTGGCCCTACGTCCTCTGCACAGCCTTGTGCAATTGCAAACATTGTACTTGACTCCAAGTTCAGTCACACAAAAATTAAGGCATTTTTTAATTATATTGAGATATAATTAATATACCATGTAATTTATCCATGTAACATGTACAATTTCATATTTTAGGGCATTCGCAGGGTTGTACAACCATTGCCACAATCAAATTTTAGAGCATTTTATCCCTTCCATAAGAAATCCTACACTCATTTGTAGTTACTCCTTGCTCAACTCGCCCCTCCTCCCACCAGCCCTAGGAAATCACAGACCCACTGTCTGTGTGCACCAATTTGCCTGTTCTGGACAAATGGATGCAGAGAATCATGCAACACCAACACGTGGTCTTTAGTGGCCGGCTGCTTTCACCTGGCTTGTTTTCAGGTTCATCCATGTTGAAACGTGTATCAGTACTTCATTCCTTTTTATTGCAAAATACAGGCAGTCCTCGGGTTACGTCGGACTCGATGCACATCGTTTCGTGGTTACGTTCCATCTCCCATTTACAGTATTTATATGTAAAAAAAAAAAAAAGTTCCGTCATTTGGACGTATGTACATATGTGCTTTATATTTTTTATTATTTATTTGCCACATGTAAAGATCAGGAATTGTTACCTTTCTTTTAATTTTTTTTTTTTTTTTTTTTTTTTTTTTTTTTTTTTTTACCGTTTCACTCCATTACTGCTGTGTCTGTGCTCCATGTGAGTGACGTAGGTGCTTGTGTGGGTGGGTTCTGACTTTCGGAAAATCGCATTCCCTCGCCCGTAGGAACGGATCTCTGATATAACCCGAGGACTGACTGTAGTTCCTTTTCAAATAGTTGATTTTCTTCCCCTTCCAAGAGGTTGAGAGAGAGACTCAGCACCTACTTCCTGTATCCGTTTCCGTTGTAGTGCTGTAACACATGGCTACAAAGCGAGTTAAAACATGCACATGTGCCATCCTGCAGTTCTGTAGGTTAGAAGTTCTCACAGGTGTCTTTCTGCTGAAGCCCAGTCGCTGCAGGGCTGTCGTTTCCAAGGCCTGATGGGAGAATCCGCTTCCTGGGCTTCTCCACCGGAGAGGCTTTCTTCCGTCTTCAGAGTCAGCAGGCTGGATCTTTCTCCCGTGGCCACCCCAGGCTGATTCTTCGC
The DNA here is from genome assembly GCF_964339955.1 of Pipistrellus hanaki. Lineage (NCBI taxonomy): Eukaryota > Metazoa > Chordata > Mammalia > Chiroptera > Vespertilionidae > Pipistrellus > Pipistrellus hanaki. The sequence goes on from NC_140515.1 coordinate 12,387,416, forward strand.
TTCTACGTTTCAGGCCCTGTGATTGGGGCAGGCCCGCCTAGGTAATCCAGGGTCCTCTCCTGTTGATTCAAGGTCACTGTAGTTAGCAGCTTTACTCTCCTTTGCCATGTGACTCATTCACGGTCTGGGGCATCTGGCATGGACCACTTTGGGGCCTTATTTTGTCTGCCGTGCTGTGATTGCAGGGTTTTGATGACCAGGGCTTACGTAGACTAGACATGTGATGAACTGACATGAAATGCATCCCATCCCAAACTCTAGGAGACAGTGAAATCTACAATCCGCCCTGAGAAGGTTCTTCTCAAGGTGCCTCTGTTTTCCCAGAACTGTCTTCCGTGAGGGTTTCCATTCAGCCAGCTCAGCCTCCCCCTCCCCCCGGCCCCCTAACCCACCCACCCTGTGACTGACCTGATTTGCAGCCTCAGACAGGGCGGGGGGGGGGGACAGAGGATTAACCAGAATTGAGGGATATTGCCACTGTCAGCTGAAAGCTGTTATGACCCTCTAACAGCTTCCCAGCCATGAGATGAAACTGAATTATCTATAAGATGAGTTTAATGTCAAGCCAATTTCATTATGTCCTTGGTGTTTGAAAAGCTACAATTGCTATACAGTTTGGATAAGAATTATTTTAATGAACCTATTTCTGTGAAAAAAACCTTTTAGTTAAGAAGACTTGATACAGTCCCTGCTCAGGCAGATAAGGCAGCAGTGAAGCTGGAAGCCCAGGGCCTGGAACTGAAAGTGCCCAGGGGATGCAGTGCTCAGTGGGTGCTGTGCTCAGTGGGTGCTGTGTTCAGTGGGTGCTGTGTTCAGGGGGTGAGTTCTCAGTGGGTGCAGTGCTCAGTGGGTGCAGTGCTCAGTGGGTGCTGTGCATAGTGGGTGCTGTGCTCAGTGGGTGCTGTGCTCGGTGGGTACTGTGTTCAGGGGGTGCAGTTCTCAGTGGATGCTGTGCTCAGTGGGTGCAATTCTCAGTGGATGCTGTGCTCAGTGGGTGCAGTTCTCAGTGGATGCTGTGCTCAGTGGGTGCAGTTCTCAGTGGGTGCTGTGCTCAGTGGGTGCAGTTCTCAGTGGGTGCTGTGCTCAGTGGGTGCAGTTCTCAGTGGGTGCTGTGTTCAGGGGGTGCTGTGTTCAGGGGGTGCCGTGTTCAGGGGGTTCAGTGCTCAGTGGGTGCTGTGCTCAGTGGGTGCTGTGCTCAGTGGGTGCATTGTTCAGGGGGTGCAGTGTTCAGGGGGTTCAGTGCTCAGTGGGTGCTGTCTTCACTGGATGCAGTTCTCAGTGGTTATAGTGCTTAGAGAGTGCTGTGTTCAGTGGGTGCAATTCTCACTGGGTGCTGTGCTCAGTGGGTGCTGTGTTTAGTAAGGGCTGTGTTCAGTGGGTGCAATTCTCACTGGGTGCTGTGTTTAGTGGGTGTTGTGCTCAGTGGGTTTTGCACTAAGTAGGTGTTTCGCTCACAGGGCAAGTTAGGAATTTTAGAATTAAGTGTTGACTTAAATTGACCTGTATGTGTGTGATGGGGGAATAATTTTGCTTGCACATTTGGTGGCGATCACATGGAATAAACCACCTTTCTTCCGCCTGCCTGTGGTTACACATTAACATGATGGCACAGGCTCCAACCGCAAGCTGCCTTTCTTCAAGCTGCCACCCCCCCCCTTACACCCTATGATTTGCATGAGAATTCATGCTCTCTTCACATGTGATAGGTAACAGAGCCAGCTGGTAAGAAAAAGTTTAAGGTTACCTGTTACTGCTCGGCTTAACAACATAGTTGTGTCACTTTCATCAGATAGATGGCTTTTGGAGACCTTCAGGAATCAAAAGCTTTTCCCCCATGGTGTGAATCAAATTCATTTGCCTGGAACTTCCAGAGACCTGTGTTCCCCCCAGGGAACTGGGCATCCCAGTAGATCCATAAATCTTACGCTGAAATTTTCTAGGAAGGCACAGAAGCTACCAAATTAGGGGATACATCTATCAAGTGACTGCAATTCCTGGTCGGGGCAGATTCAACTTTACTTTCCAAAGTTCATTTTAAATCACCTACCTTTTGTTTTTGCCAGAGAACACGGGCAAGGTAGACCGCAGTCCTGGAAAGTGTTGAATGCAAATGCACGGCACCAGAAAGAGTGTCTGGCCTGAGTCCTCTCAGAAGCCAGTTGGGGACCATCTGTGTCAACTTGGCACAATTGTTGGTCCATTTGCTCGTATCAATACGGAGAAGAGAGGGCTGTGGACATGAATGCTGGCCACGCCAGGCTGTGATGGACGTGGTCACGTTTGTGTTGACACACCAGCTTCATGGTGGAGAACATGAGCAGCCTGACTGGTCATTCCTGTGGACTCTAGAGCATGGCCAAGCGCTGCACAGCTTTTTGCAAAGTCAAAGGTTTTCCTTTCATTGGTTAATGCAGGGTTTTGGGACATCCACAGTACTGATATTTGGACATTGCTGTCTGGGGCTGTGCCGTACTTTGTGGTGTTTTAGCTGCATCCAGGCTCCTCCCCTGGATGCCAGTAGCTCCTCCCTAGTGTGATAACATCACTGTCTCTAGACACTGACAGCCCCTGGGGACACAGTCAGCCCTGGTAGAGAAGCTGGCGAATGCCCTGGAGTCTTTGTAAACCTCTTAGGTCAACTTGAGCCGAGACGAGAGTCTGTATTTTCAAAAGCTGCTAAAAGTGAAGATGAACTTTGACTTGTGTGTTCATCTTCATATTTTTCTGCTTAGCAAATGTTAAAGTCATGGGCAACACAGTCTATAGATCTGAGCTTGAAATCCGGGTCTCGGACTTGTGTGATCTCCACCAATGGCTGCCTGACGTGTGTCCTCGCCTGTGCAGGTTAGATAACGGCAGTGATCTTCTTGGTATTTTGTGAGGATAAAATTAGGTCATGTATGGAAAGGGCCTTGTATGGGGCCTGGAATATGTTGGGTCTTTAATCAGTACTACCGTTCTTTTCATCCTCTCCTGCATATCTCAAAAGGTTTTTATTGGGTCGGCAGCTAAGTAATTGCGGGTTTCACACATATATGGCTTCAGTTGAATTTTTAGGTTTGCAGACGTAGTACAAATGTAAAACACATTTTGTTATTTGATAGTTGGCTATTCAGCTGTTAATCAGTAAAAAAAGTTTTTTGATCTGTTTTGTAGTTTTCATTTGGCATTC